>NC_036450.1:17723324-18346401 GCF_002775205.1 Xiphophorus maculatus | reverse complement strand
TTGTTGTGCTCACTGGCAGAAATCTGAGGATTGTACCAAGAAGCAATATTTCCAGCTTATGCAGAGTTGGATGTTCGCTCTCTTCATCACTGATGTGGATCTCTATAAAACTGACAGTTTAAACTGTAAAAAGAAGACCAACCTGTTCAATAAATATTCCGAGTTTAATAAATATCCCAGGAGAAAAAAATGAGGTTGAAACATTTATGTGGTCAGGCGAATTGATTGTAACTGAGTCATAAGAACCGATTAGAGAACTTTTGATTAACGGTGAGTAAATGTTGGGCTCATCCATCATTTAGACCTTCATCCAAATTATGTTTATTAGTGTAAAAAGCCCAGTGGATGAGTCTTGCACAAACCGTCCTACTTTCTTTTTCCTTAAAATTTTGGGCTTTTTGAGATGACAAGATTTTCTCACAAAATGTAGACAGCTCTAATCGCTGTTTCTTTAAACAGAAGAACAATTATTTCTACTACTCCTAAAATCGATAAGATTTTAAACAGTTGAAATATCTACTCCATATTTTTCATTTTACATATAACATAAGGCAAAAATATTTAAAATATATGTATCTGTTTTTGTGTTTTAACTGGGCTGTATATTACAGATTTGGTGAATGCTGGAAATGCTGTGGGTTCCCCTTTACTTTTAGTGATTGGTTAAAAGTATAACTGTCGTCTATAAAAGGGATTTCTGTTTTCTCATTTGGCTCTTTAAGTGAAGGTAACACTTTCCTTTGATCCACTCCAGCGCCTTGTGAAGAAAGTCCAGGATTCCGTTTTGGAGAAGTGGGTCAATGATCCTCATCGCATGGACAAGCGGGTGCTCTCCCTGATTCTCCTGGCTCACTCGTCCGACGTTCTAGAGAACGCCTTCGCCCCCCTCCAGGATGACCAGTACGACCTGGGCATGAAGCGGGTCCACACCCTGCTGGAGCTGGAGCCCGAGAAGGAGAGCTCAAAGCCCAATGCCAATGAACTCATGTGGGCTGTGGTCGCTGCATTTACTAAATGAAAATGCCTGACTGGTTGAGACTGAAACGATCTGGCTGTGGTCTGGGTTATTTAATTGGTTGAAGGACTTAATAAGACAGACTTCACTTAAATAAGACAATCTATTCTGGTTGAGGAGCCTGTTTATACATCTATTCTGGATGACATTTCTTTTGGTGGTAGTCCATATTAACAAAGTGCAGTCTGAGTGGTGGTGGGCTTCACCAAGTAACTGTTGATTAGAAAGAATGGTGTCTGAATGGAAAACGACGACTGGCTGCTTTCACATGAGTGAGGTAAGTGATCTGCCACCGCGGACTATGGATCTGTTTAAAAACATCAACACTACGAGCGGACGAGCCTCTGCTTGCATAGGATGGCACCAGAGAGCAGAGCAGGTGGCAGTTGTCATGGTGAATATGAAGAAACTGACCAGGGTCAAGCGTCGCATCAAAGAAAAGAAAAAACGTCACCTGCATTGCTTCAAGGTCTGGCCACTGTCTGCAAACTAGTCTCTGTACGCTCCCTCATGCTAATTCATGAATTAAAAGATGGAAAATTACATGGCTATAGATACTCTTTGCACTCACGGAGGCCCCCCCCACTACGCTACGCTCTCTCCAACAGTTCATTCCCCAACGTGTTGGGGAGAAATTGCTTATCGTTACTGTTAGAACAGACTACCTGAATGTTTCACAGATTTTCTCATTATTTTGTCCCCATGCTTTCTCTCTTCCCTTCTTTCTCATCGCATCCTGAGGAAGAAAGGAAGGATAAAAACACCTGAGTTCTGTTCGTTATCTGACCCTTTAGTGACTTACATGAAGAACTTCACCACCAGTGTATTTAAGTACAAAAAACGTTGTTTTTTTTTCCAAGTGTCCATTCTGTGTTTATAGTACATTGCTAGTCCCAGCATTGTTGTTTTATGTAGCTAGCTGATGCCTGGAGTAGCCTTTCATTTATCACCTGTTCTATTCAGTCTTTACCCTTGTAGGTTGGATTCTGTTTATAGGTATTTTACAGGATTGAGTAACATTAAAAATTATGAACCTTAGCAACTCTGACAAAAAAAAAAGAAAAAGAAATGAAAAGCTCCCTCTGTAGACTGCTTCTGATTAATAACAGCTTCTGCTTTCTGAGTGTGAATTAAAACTAAAGGTGCTTTCAGAAACTAATTTCAGATTGGGATTTCTGAGGATAAGGGTTACGAGGCTGCTTACTGAAATAGGCTGGGGATATTTCTACTAGACAGGTTTGTTTCAGTTTTGTCCATGTTAGTGTCAATTTCCCCCCTTTTTGTTATTAATGGTTAAATACATCTCTTCACTGAACGCAGCTGGTTTTACACCCATGACGATTTAAGAGTCTTGTTCAAGTGGAGTTTTTGTTATCCGCCTTATGAAATTCACAGGCCTATTTTCCCACTTTGCTGATCCACAAACTTGAGTGTGAACTGTTTTCCTTCTACGAAAGAATGGAAATTATCAGTAAAAATCTTAAGAAGAAATGCGTAGTTTGGATGAGGTGACCCTTAAAGGCTCCATCTTGCAGTTGATGAATCTATAAGTTTTATTTTATATATCTAGTCATAAATCATACAGATTTTGTTTAAAAAATAAATAAATAAAAAACCTGGGGATGTTGTTTTGTTCTTTAGAAGATGGAAGAGTTAGCTGGGAAACGAATCCAGAAGAATAGAACATGTAGTCCGTTGGAACAAAGACTTAACACCAAAAACACGATTCAGAGCAAGTCAGTTAAAACTTATTTTCATAAATAAAAGTGTGATCATAAATATCATTCTGTTCTAGTCAATGTAATCTTTGTGTAATGTGAAATTGCTTTTTGTTTGATTGCATACATTTTTCTTTCCTGTTTGGTTTTAATTTCTACATACAACATGCCAAGGGGTATGAAGAACTGTTTCAATGCGTTTACAGCAAAGAGACCATGCATGCTATTGGTGGAGGGGCCGGGGTACTTGACGGATGTAGCTACAGAGAACAGGCTTGTATGTAATTATTAGTCATTTTACGTGTATGATCTAATGGAATTCAATGAAAGGGATCTACTCTGCTATTCTCTATAATTCTGTATGCTTTTTTTGTATTACCACAGAAAATAAAGTAAGGATCCTTTAAGTGCCTGAATTCACCGTTTTGGTGTTTTTTATTTTCATGTTTTCTATAACCATTTTATATATTGCAGCATCCATACGTCTCATAAGGTGCTTTTTTTCCTGCTACAAAAATTTAGGATTTATAAATTTTGAGTAAGGTCTGTAGTTCTCAATGTAGTTTTCAGTGTTTTTCCTCGAGGTAAGAATGAGTTTACCAACTGCTATAACACTAGATTCAAATGTTTGAGCATAAAAATGGTTCAAAGTATGGATCTGTGACATTCAGTCAGTTAATATACTGGATAATCTTACTTTGTTATGCAAAACTACTCAAAACCCTTGAACATTAAAGTTATGTCACATTGCAAATATAACCTCTGTTTATGTTATTTGGATTTTACTTAAACCAACACAGGTAGCACAAAGCAAAGGATACCAGCATGCAGGGTTGGTATCCTGCATGTTTTTATTCTTTCCCTGGTTCATTAGCAGATTTCTGCAGAAGTTTGACTTGCTGGGAGAGGATAGTTGGGCCATTTGAATCAGCTGTGTTAGAGCAGAGACACCTATGGCTCAAAGGACCTGGAACTTTATGGATGTTTCTCTGCTTCAGCGCACCTGGTTGCAATATTTGCTCATTAGCAGAGCTCTGTAGTGCTTGACTGCCTGCTAGTGAGGCAGTTTAACCATTTAATTTAAGATTGTAAAACATAAAGGCACACGTCTAAAAGTTGCAGGACCCTGGCCTTTGTGGACTGGAATTTGAGACCACTGGCTGAAAGGCCTCAACATGCTTTATGTGCTTTATGTTCACGCATTTGCATGTTATTTCCACTTGGGGGCAGTCTTGTCAACATGAAAACAGTTTGAAGGGTAGTTCTTTGTGATGTTCTTGCTGTTGTTGGTCTTTCCTTTGCTCAGATGTTACCTGTACATCTAAGGTACTAATTCTAAATAACTCAAACCTATTTTAAGGTCAGTTAGAATAACCAAGATTATTCCTATTTTCTAAATGTCACAATAATGAGAGAAAATGTCAGAGATTTTTTTAATATCAATTCTTCAAAATCAGAACTTTAAATACATTTTCTCAATATTTGCTAGTGCCACAAAGTTGACTTAAGCCACTTTGTAACCACTTTGCCTGGTTGCTAAGAGTCATCGTCCATTTGGAAGGCCCATTTGCATCCGAGTTTTAATTTCCAGGCTGATGTCTTTTGATATTTCAGCAATATTTCCTCATAATGTATTTTTCTTGGGTTGCCATCTAGCTTATGAAGTGAGCCAGTTCCTTGTGTGCGTTTGGAAACTCCAATTTGGCTGTTTTGTATTTCTTTTAAAATAATCAAGTGGCCTTTCAGCTCATGCCACAGTAACATCACAAGGTCTTTGGCTTTTGCTCTTTGCTGATTTCTTGAGATTCCCATAATTTTTAACAAGATAGTGAGTCTGAGGTGTTCTCTTGAAAAGCATCCACAGGTGTTCCTCCAATTAACTTAAATGTGTCAGTTACCCTATCATTAGTTTCCAAAGCCTCCAAAGCATCTTCATCTGGGTTTTCCCTCGTTAAAAACATAGTAATCATTTTGGATGTAAACTGCTGATTTAGAAGACATTAATATACGAATCTCCAACACATTCTCTCATTGTGGCATTCAGCAAATCTTTATTTGTTGTTTGTGAACCTCGGTCAATAAAATTTGACAAATTAAACTGTGAGTCTAATCCTCTTCATAAGACTGTTTTAGAAAACCGGATGATCTTTAGTCAGAGGCTTCTTGAAATTTGTTGTAATACAGACTGCTACACCAGATATTTCCTACTCACAGCCAACACCACCTGCAACTCCGAAGAAATCAGATTAAATACGAGTTACAGCAGTTTCTAATTTCCCTTTGGGATCAGTAAAGCATTTTTGAATTTGAATGAGACAGACATATTTCTATGTGAGTTCCAAATTTAAGAATCTAATCTAAAAGCAAATCCAGGTATGATATCTGGAAACATTTTTTTCCTCCCTGAAATAAAAAGAGAAATAGCTCATGCTTAACAAATATGAGCTTCCTTTGTCTCAGTTTCTGTAAAAATGTTGTGCAGAAGACGTGGCTAATTTTCACAATGTCATCAATTTGTTCTAAAAAAAATTCATTAGTCCCAGCATAGTATTGAGGATGATTTATTTTTAAGATCCAAGTATCAGTGCAAACAAATTTATTGCCATTAATTACAATATCCTCAGCATCAGGCATACAAAGATACATCAGTAAAGGTGGAGATAATTTAGTCAGGTTTTTCTGCTACATTTCAAAGACAGTATTTCAAATATACTCTGCCTAACATCCATGTAATGCTGTCAAAGACAGAACAGGTTGTATAAAACCTGACAAAACTTTAACTTAAAAAAATTAAAATAAGTTCACAAATACTTAAAACAATAAATAGAACTACAACCATTGTCAAATAACAGTTGTATCCCATTAAACAAAGACAGTACAAGTAACTATTATGAGAAAGAAATAGTTCCATTTGTAACTTTTTTAACAAATCCATAACACCAACATTTCCCATTGCTACAACTCTTAAATGAACCTGCTGTAAACATGATTCGGTGCACGAATGTTTGTGTTTTTCAGTTCCAGTATCTTCAGCAGACAACTGCCATGTAGTCGTTGTCCTTTGGTCCAGTCAGCCGCGGGATCAACATCCTCCCGCCTGTTTTGTTTTCCATCTTAATCTCACTCCAAAGTCCACACTGGCGAGTCCCGCCAGATGTGTCAGCAGTGGAAAGCCCTCGCAAGGATCCCCATGTCATAACCAGTAATGGCCTTCTCATCCAAGGCTAGTTTGGGTTTTGTCGTATTCATGATTCCGTCTGTGTCGGTGTGACCTCTCATTTTATTTTGTTGAGAGTCTCATAGTTCTTGAGCAGCATTTCCAGGAGTTTGTATCTCCAGTACAATTTATCTCCAACTTGCCGCAGCTCGCGAGCGCAGAGCTCAGCAGCGGCAGGAAGATCTGTGAGGCAGGGAAAAAACGTCAAGGTTACAATTGGAAACATTAAGACCCATAGTTTCACACAAGCACATTTCTACTCAAACAGGTTTGTCTACATCCTTTTTAACTCACCGTGGTTTTCCACTTTGACTGTCATCTTAGACCAGAAGTTTTCAGATGTTCAGTTTTTCTCGATCACTGAGTTTTTAAATGCCTGTTGTGTTGCTTTGACAAGGAAGAACAGGTTGAAGCTAAACTTAGGAAGTGAAGCTTAAGTACTGATTAAGTAGTTTGATGACGTAGCGACCCAAGGAATCCCCTGCCAAGCTCCACCCACTTGAGAACTTGTTTATGATATTGTTGTAAACTTCTCTAATCAGGAAGCCTTGCATAACATGTAATATCTTTACTCTCTATATTATACACATCTACTGTTAAGGCACGACAACACTAGAAAACTAATGAACATACTCACAAATTAAAAATTTGATATCTTCATGAGTTCACAGCAGTGCGATATCGAAAGTAAACAACTACAGTGAGTCATATGATGAAAGATGACATCATTTCTTACTCCCATGTTCGGATATATGTCAATAAATTAAATCTTGCTTATCATGAAGATACATTTATGTAAGTGTACAACTTTACCAGTTCATAGGAGGATTGTTTTTGTGTTCAAATGTTACAAAACTCCAAAGGTTGACTTTGGAGTTCACTGTGTACTGTCACTTTGTATGACAGTACACAGAAGCCCGAATACTTCAAGCAACAGCCACACTATGTAGTTAACAACACAATTATCATGTGACAGACCTTCATATTAAAAGTAAAATACACAAATCTCAGTCCTCCATACAGGAGCATGAACACATGAACATGTCACTACATGAGCATGTTATTCTGCTCTGCTCTCCGAAAAGGGGAAAGTACCACTGAATATACTTCCTTGTGCAGTCAGGTGATCGGTGATCTGATGTTTTATCTAAAACAATCTTATCTCACTCAAAAGCACCTTGTTACTTTATTTGGCAATTCTATTTCAAAGAGGTCCCATTGTTTACTTTCGACTATCTTAGTGTGAGTACATACTTTCAAACCAGGCCTCGTGGCACATGGCTGATTTTTCTGTTTCATGTGACTTATAGTCTGAGAAGATTTTATCATCTTTTTGTCTCTGGTTCCTGGAATCAATGATGGCCTTTTTTCCACAGAAAGATGTATTGTATCATAAAATCAACTTTGACAATAGACAAAAATAAAAAATAAAAAAAAATGTAAAAGCTTTTCAAATCAACCTTGAGTTATACAGTGGAACAATGATCTGAAGTAAACCAGCAAGTCCACCTTGGAGTATCTTGTAAACTTTAAATCAAGACACAAGTTCAAATAAGAAGCTGTGGTATGTCATTTGTGCAAAAAAAAAAAAAAAACACCTCCAATGTAGCAGATTTAAAACAGATATGGAAGGAGAAATAGGCCAAAATTCCTTCATAGGGATGCATGAGACATAATGAGAGCATCAAAATGCCAGACAGCAGTTGTTGCCACCACAGCAACAGCTGACCCTCACCTTTTTCCCCCTAAATAAATGAAACTGTAATTTGAAGACTTGTCTAAAATTAAATTGGATTTGGTGAGCTAAAACATTTAAGTGTGACAGAAAGTAAAAACGTTTAAAAAAAAAGCTGGAACAAAATAGACAGCACTGTAGAGACACCAGTAAACAGGTAAAAATCCCGAAAAACTGTTTTAACACAAACAATTTCATCATACAATTGATTTTAAAGTTATAGGAAGTAAATGAGGAATAAGTCAAATGTCACATTTGAACTGAGGAAGTGCTTCTTCTGCCTGTCTGACTTCTTCCACGTTGTAAGTTACAAACGAAACAAACTGGTCACGTGGTTGAAGAAGGCGTGTCCACAGCTCATAATAGTACTATCAAATGTTTTTGAGTTCACTGTTATCATAACGTACTGAAGATAATGTACCTAGAGAGACAGTTTTTTCACAGTAAATGTACTATGAACTTGTTTATCAATGGATGGGTCCTGCAAAACAGTTACTGATTGCATATTCTGTAGCAAAGCATATTTAGGAAGCCTATTTAGCCAGATAGGTATTATTGTAATGCTCTCCAAAGTACTGAATTAGTTTCAAAATCAGAAACACAAAGATTACATCTGGAACTTTCCACTTAGAAATACCTATTATATAAAAAGTCCTGAAATCTGTGTATTTCACAGGAAATATGGGTTTATTTAAGGTTAGTACTCACCAGCGTAACACCAGCACTCCAGTTAATGATTCTTCTTTAATTTATTTAAGTTAAAAAAAAAAGCACAGGTAAACAAAGATCAAAACGCATACTACATCATAGAGGTGGATGATATGAGCTTCTTTTTTATATATCAATTTTATCATATTTTTTGGTATTTATTGTAATAATAACAAAAGTAATGTTAAAACACTAGAGTTGAAACCAAAAATGTATATCACTCAACAAAAGTCAGCAATATAATTATTTTTCTTATTAAATCAAACCAAACTTTTTTTTGGTCTTAGGTCAGTTAAAATTTGAAAATAATTTCCATTGACTGGACCAGCAGTAAAACCCCCATACTTCCTAGTTAGGCTGGTGTTCCCTGGTGTCACTTTTTCCTGCAAATGCAACAATGGTCCTTATGACCAAACAGTTTCACTTTAGTTTCATCAGACCACAGGACATATCTCAATACAAGAAGGTCTTTGTAATTGTGCATTTGCAAACTGCTATCTGGCTTTATATGCTTTTTTCCCCTTCCTTCCTCCTGGCCCATGTCATTACAGGACACACTGTACTGTGGATGATGACACCTTGTAACAGCTTCAGCCAGCATTTTTAACAAGATCTTCGACTCTTGTCCTGGGGTCAGTTTGCACATTTCAGACCACAACATATACGTCTCTGGGAGACAGAAGAACCCATCTCCTTTCTGAGCAGTATGATGATTGGACATTCCCATCATGTCTATACTTGCGTCAGTTATTAAAATACATCTTGACTAGAAACTCTGTATCTTCTCTTGCAGAGATGATACTTATACTTCTTTTTCAAAGAAAGTGAAGTGATTTTTTCACTTCACTTTCTTTGAAGTGAAAAAGTCTTCTCTTCAAAGATTTTTTCTGGGTGACGTATTTGTATTCCGCTTTATTTTCTAATGCCGATTGTCTCAGTCATATTACAGATACAACACATAATCCGATACACATCCGATTTATATTGAAATATTACATTATTTCCTTCTGTTATGATCTTGTAGTCACTGGTGACTACAAGCTCAAGTTTCAGGAAACCTTGCAGTCTTCCAGGAAAAATACTTTCCAAAAACTTTTCTAGGGGCCTCAGGCGCACACATTTCCCTCTGCTAGTAAAAGAATGGTCTTTACAGTCATATAGGTACTTTTATAAATTAGTCATACAATAAAAACTGTCCTATAATAATTCAGCAGAATAACTGGCAAGTAGGAACACAAACAAAGGGAGGGGGGTAGAGTAGGTTTTTGCATTAGGCTGACATCCAGATCCTAAATTCAGTGGAGTGTGGGGAAGGCGGGAGAATGGGTATAGAGAGGCGAGGGGGCAACCGCCCTAGTTGCCCAAATCAGAAACTGCCATTGGTCGATTATATGCACGTGTCATTGCAGCGAATGAAAATTACCTGAAGAAGGCATGCCATTCCTGGGTGGTGAAACTTAAGAATACCAGGAGCTTCAGCGAGAGCGGACAGGTCCAAACGTGTCTGAACACTTCTGTAATTCTGGGATACTTGAAGCAGATATTTAGTTTACATAGCTAAATTGTTGCCCAATGGCTTTGCTAGTGTTATTTTTATATCCCAGAAAATTTTCTTTTCAGTTCTGACTGTTTCCTTAGTGCAGTCTTTTTCAAACTGTGGTCCACGGGCGCCCCCTAGTGATCCGCGAGGTACTGCATTTAAACGACCTTGTACTGTATTTGCCATGACGTGAGCTAAAAAGTGCTAGCCAAAGGATTGTGTTAAAAGTAATGGAAAACTGGCTTAAAACCGGGTTACTCAAAAGTTTGACTTTGCTTGGTAATGAATGAGGCTCTGCTTACAGGTCTACTATTGCTATTTTTTTATTTAATTAAATGATTAAATTAATTAAATAAAATTAATAAATACAATTGACAGAAATGGGTGGATTATTTTTATATTTAATGGTGCAAAAAATGATTTTTTGTTTCTGCTAAAGCAACTCAAGTCTGTTTTCTTTAATTGTGATTCTAAATCACAAATAGCCCTAAATGTTATTAATGCACACAACACTTGGTAGTATAGAACAACTCTTTTATTATTTTCATGTGTTTGACATCATTGGAAAGCTTAGACTCCACACTTTCAGAGCCTGTAAATAACTCAAAATGTCCAAGTAGACCTGTTCATGGCTTTGTCGTGGCCAGTCATATTTACCAAACAGTGCCACTCTTCTAATTAGGACGAACACAGAAAACAATAAGTGAGTTAAAAAGCTAATATTTTTGTTTCAGGTTGCATTAAATATTAAGTTGTGTTATCGCAGGGCAATTTCAGGTTAGGAGGTCTGTGAGGGTTTGTTAAATGGGCTAACAAACCACTTTAACAAGCCCACTTTTTCCTCAGCCTGAAAAAGTTTGAGAACACTGCCTTAGTGTGATTGTTTTCTTATCAAAGTGAAGTACTTAGAGTTAGATTTTCAGTAAAGGGATTTTTTACAATGATTTTTGCTTTCTTACCTATGTTGTTATAATGAATGCATAAGACCAAATTATCCATTTATGCAGGATGGGGAAGGTAAATGCTGGCAGCTCCCAAATCTCCACTACCAGACAATGCAACCTCTGCTCTCTTAGAGATATAGATACATAAGAATGACATAATGTTTTCTATACATTCACACATGTACTCTGGGTTACTGCCTGTTTGAATTTCAAACCAGTATGACAATTCAGGGGGAAAAAAGACAGGGAAGGTATGAAAATATCAGAAGCCTCCAAATCTCCATTGCCAAAAGATGGATGCAGTATGTGCATTTTAAAAGAAATAGGGAATTATGTGTGACAGACATACAATTTTTCACTAAATAACACTCTGGGCTGCTGGGACTTTACTTCCTTTATTACTTATTTTAAGGTTGCCTCGTCGGTCATATTTCAATCCGTTTTCTCATATGTCTCGGCATTAGATCTCAGACACAACCCACACACCAAAATGCTTTTAATTGCAAGAGCATGTCTTTTGAACGACTTTAATTTGTAATTGCTATCTGTAGTCAGCAGAGGGCAGCATACTCAAACATAATTTGGAAATGCCATGCTCCACCTATCTGTCGGCGTCATCTTCATTGTGCGCTCGACACATTGACCCAAGAGAGTTGTTCACACTTGACCGACAAGCAGTGTGTGTTGCAGAGGGAATATACACACTTGCAGCCCAGGTAACCCTGCCTCTCTGCCGCTTGCTGTGTTTCAGTCATGAAGAACCTTCACTTCAAAGATTTTTTCTGGGTGAGGTATTTGTATTCCGCGTTATTTTCTAATGGAGACTAAATGTAGAAGTTTATACGCCTCAGATATGTACTTTTTAAATTTAAAACTTGATGCATATATAGGAATAATTTAGTTAGATTTGATCTGATAATATGTAATAAGCCTTTCCATTGATTTCTTATGTTCCATGTACCTGTTAGATAATCAAGTTAGGACATTCGTACTTTAAACCTTAGCTAATAGCATGAAACAGAAAATCTCATAACAAATTTGCACAATTATAATTGACCTTTTTTCCTCTTAAAATCTCTAATTTAATCAAATCTGCAGTTATTGATCTTGTTATACCATTCAAAAGAAGTAGAAATTGAGATTATATTTTATTTTTGCTGGGTCACACGCTAACATAGGTGCAAAGCTCAAAATATAAATATATATCAAGTGGAAGTTGAAGGTTTCCCTAATTCCAGCAGTCTAGGCAGAACACGTTACAGTTAAAATAGTTCAGAGAACATGTAAGAAGGTGTTTTTAATGAAGAAAATAAGACTCTTTTTTTTTTTTTTTTTTCAGTGTCCAGATCTGACTTCCACTGCTGGCTATGATGCCATCATTCAGTATCTTAATGACGGAAAAAGAACATGCAAAGAGGTGGAGGACTTCATGAAAGCTAGGTAAGGACGTTTCTCATACGTGCTCAGGAAATTGATTCCACTCAGGTCCAAATTCCAAAAGCTAAAGCAACAGGAACTGTAGCTTTTTGTGTCACTGTGGGAAGCAATAAAGTTTATCTTTTAAGATACTAAAGGTAAAGATATAATAAGGTGTGTTACATCCTAGAACAGCAAGACTACACAAAGTTATTTTCTACACTTAACTATTCTAAATTGATCCCCTTATAACATTTCTGGATTATTTAAGTTGTAAAGTGTGTTCCTGAAGCATCTTTAGGTGTATTTTATTGGGGAGTCGTACAAAGTCATGTGTTTGCATTCTAAATTCCTCTTTCCTCCTATAATAATTCATCTACCCTAGCTCTATCACACACCACCACACACACATTAACACCTGTTATTTCTACCGCTAACCTGAGCTAAAGTAATGTAAATGATTGAGGAGCTTTTATGATTTAGTGCAACAGAACACTATTCTTGTCATTATGATAGACAGTAATAAGCTATAGAAATAGCTAGAAAAGCAGATTGCACAATACCACAACTGAAAGTTCCTTAAATTAAAAAGGAAAGCATACAGTGGACAAAACTGCTTCACAAAATACAAGAAGTAAGACTTTTTGACCATGACAGTTGCTGTAAAGAGACATTACTGAGCTAAGATACCTAAAACTGTGAAAATGGAAAATAGAAAGCAGACATGGCCTTTAAGCCATGCAGAAATTCATGCTCGCATTTACTAAATCTTGTTGGGAGTTTCTGTACATGCTGTGTGTCACTGTTTACTAATCAGGGTCAGAAAACTAATGGACCATTAAAGGGTATTTGTTCTAAAACAGATTAGAGTAGCTGCTTCCTGCTTTGGTATCTGTGCTGTTTCTTCACTTGATTGATTGCTGTGTAAAGGCCTGGGCTTGGTCTTCGTGTGACCAACATAAAAAGTGAAATACCGGTAATCAGTTTTGGTTTATAAGTATCCCAATAAACTTTAAGCCAGTCTTCGGAGCTCGATTTAGCTGTTTCTGCATGATACATGTGACAAATGTAGGTACATTTTGTCAATTTTTCTCAGCTGTGTCGTCCGATGTAACTTAAAAGAAGCAACTGTACGTACTTTTCATGCATCATCTCAGCATGAATTATAACCATCGGTAAGGCTTCAAAGCAACAAGTAAGCTTATGTTCATTCCTTTTTGCATATCAGTCAAGCAAGCGGCTAATATGCAAAACAGATCTGCCTCTAAAAAGTCTGTTCTCCTATGAGATGCAAAGTGAGAATCTTATTGGAGACGTTTGTGGTGCAGCATCTTGCAAAAATATGAACTTTTTCACATTTTGCCATGTTTGAACCAGAAACTAATGTATTTTACTATGATTTTTATTAGATCGACATATATATACATATACAGTATATACATGATTTTCAAAAAGCAGTGCAAAAATGGATAGTGAGATTCATTTGTGTGGTTCTAATGTGTAAAAAACAACATAAAATAATACATCAGAATAAATTGGTCACAACACCCCCAGAGGTGGCAGCATCATGGTGTGGGGTTGTGTGTCTTCAGCAGGGATTGGGAAGCTGGTCAGAGCTGATGGAAAAACGGATAAAGGTTTTTAAAGCTGAAAGAAAACCTGTTTGGTTTTGCAAGAGACTAAGACTTGGGGCAGTAGCTCATTAGCAGCAGGGCAATGCAGAGGCACAAAGGAATTATTTATTACATAAGCATTTGCGTTCCAAAAATGTTCTCTATCCACTCCGACTGAGTTTGAACTAATTTGGGAGGTTGAATGAGCAAAACGTTTTAGCATCTATGTGTGAAAAGGAGGTTAGAGACCAAAGTTTTAAACCTGCATGCAACATTTGTATGCATATAAGTGGTAAAAACCATGGATCTCTTACCTTGCATTTAAAAACTGCACAACTTTGGAACATTAAATAATGTAAGATCACTATTAAATGCATTGGAAGATAACTTTTGCCATATTTTTCAATATATCTACTCTCTTAAAAGACTCACTGTTTATTAACTGTTCCTTTCAGGGCTTCGATCGAAGAGAGGTACGCCAAAGACTTGCTTGGTTTGTCCAAGAAAGTTTGTGGACACAATGAGATGAAGTAAGCAACCTCCCAGTCCAGATGCAGTCATTTACTCGACTGACCAACTATAAATACAGCACACAAGCATTTTGCTGTTGAATGCATAGATATATTTCTTGCAGAACAACCTTTTGTGCCTTTACTTCCAGATTTAGGCACGGATACGTTCAGCAAAAGCACAACACTTTCATTCAAACACACTTTTTAAATACACAAGGGGAATTTAATGTGGTTATTCCATTAAAATAGGAATAGCTGATGATACTGGCCCCTTTTCAGTTTCCTAATGAGATTTTAGTCGGTCCTTATTTAAAGTGCTATTGCTAACATGCTACTTCTTCAACAACACAAGTTCCCATTTTAGTCAAATGTCTATTCTGGTTTTGTTCCTGTGTAAAAATTTAAGTGTTAAGAGGAAGGAAAAGGGACGAGTGAAGATGATGGTGTTTCCTTTTATGACGCTTGATTAGTCCTTTTTCAAAAGTTAGATAGATTCCATGTGACAAAAGAATAGGGACATTTCAATTGGAAGAAACTATATGGTAATTCATTTTTTTCCATTTATGTAAATTTGGAATGATAGTCTGTTTTACTTTTATATTTTAAGCACATTGAAAAGATCCCTGGACGTGTTTAAGCTACGTAAGTGCCTTGACAACAATGTTACAATGACTCTTTGAGTTCATGCTTTCCATGCTAAATGCAACTAAAAGCGTGTTGTTGTTTTTTTCTCCTTTAAGAGACTGAACATGTTAGTCTATCACACTTACAACTGGCGCAGAGTATGAGGGAAGAGGTCAAGAAACTGGAAGAATTCAAAGAAAAGCAAAAAGAAGCAAGGAAAAAAGTTGGTGCTCTTGTCTATGCTGTGATATTTTAGGTGGCCTGAGTTAATTAGATGTAAAAGCTTTATTTTATTTTTTTTAGATAGAACAACAGATGGATGCTCTTCACAAACAGAAGTCCTCACAGTTTAAGAAGACGATGGATGTGAGTTGAGATGAAAATGTGTTACAGCACATATTCCGATTTGAGTGTGTAAAACCTCTGAAAATACGTAAATCTTTTATAGCACAGTAGCAACACTGAAAATGACAGAAAACCCGACTTTAGCTTGAGCATATTTAGTCAGTGATCGTCCTTGTCTGTTTTTTTTTATCTTTGAAAATTACTTTAGTTGTTTTGTAAATCAATAGATGTATGAATAATGGAAAAACCATATGAACAAAAAAGTAGAAATGACTCTAGTGCAATGGCCTGCGGCGACTTCTGTAAATATCTTAGATCATGTTTGAAAAAAGAAATGTTTTCTCTTTTAGCATATAAACATACTGTGGATGCTTCTTGGTTCTCGGTTTTTCCAAGAACCGAGAATGTTCACTCTTCTCCTAACATTTTAACTGTGTTCTCAAATTTTCTACTTTTTTCTTGAAGTCCAATTTGTAATGGGGAAAAAAAATCTACAACAACAAAATTTAAGTTCATTTTAAGTCTTCCACATACCTTTAAATAGTTTTATGTAAGTTGGAATACACACACTTATAAAAGTGAAGACAAACATGTTGCTTGTTGTCTCTTGTTTTCCACTGCTGTTGGGCAACCTATCATGTAAAATAAGAACCCGAAGTAGTATAGGAAGCAAAATAGGACAAGCAGAATTATCAAAACAGTTTAAACTGTATGTAAAATATTAAATTCTTTACTTCTACTTTGATGGAGGAAGTTGCTCCATTAAGTTGCTTTTAGTCCGAGCATTTAATTATACCACTTACAAAAAAAAAGTCATGGCTTCATGATGAGAAACGTGCAAATTATGAAGTGAATTAGTTGAAAAAGGAGAACTAATTACTCCAGAGTGATTTTCTGTATTCTTTATGTTTTGCTGTGATTCTTTTTGATGACAAAAAGTTCAGAATGATGACAGTTCCTAATTGCTGTGGGTTTTGTGCCCAGTCCAAGAAAACATATGAGCAGAAGTGTCGTGACAAAGAAGAAGCGGATCAGAACATGAACCGAAACACTAACACCAACAACACCAAGCTTGTGGAGAAGGTACACAGAGAACCTATCATACTGTGACATTAAAAAAAAGATGAAGTACATTAGATAGTCTGAACCATTGAACTTCAGTAAACTTGGTGTTTGTCAGAATAAATGATTACTCTGTACTCTAGTCCTAGTTTAGGGGTAAACTGCATTATCTATCACTTGTTATTTTTGGAAAATATCACTATTTTTTTTTCCATGTGGACATTCCTAATTTATAATGAGGCTTCTGTTATTTATTTTCCAGCTCCAGTCAAAAGCTCAGCAGGCAAAACTGAGTGCAGAAGAAGCAGGTAAGTTAAAAATAAAAAGCAATGCTACAATGAACTGGCTGGATTACATAAAAGTTTGGCTTTTAAGCACTAAAGGATTGACAAAACCAATCGATGTAACTGAATATTCATAGTGATGGATCTGTTTCATTGGCAGACAGATTATACCAACAGAATGTTATAACTCTGGGGAAAATTAGAGATGACTGGCTGAAGGAGCATGTGAACGCCTGCGAGGTGAGGCTGAGAATAACAATTAATGCTCTAGACACACAATGTGCTAAATACCAGTTCTTTTTTTTAAATCCCAGATATTTGAAAAACAGTCAATAGAGCGTATTAACTTCGTGAGGAACACAGTGTGGACTCATCTCAACCAGCTTTCACAGCAATGTGTCACCAGCGATGAGGTACAGCTCCCGGATTGCCGTGATCTACATCACATTAACATTGCAGTCACATGTACAGTTTTTAAACCGCTGACAAGGAACCGTTTTATCATTTCTCAAGCAATAATAGAGCTGCTTCCTTAATCAGCTGGCCTATCGAAGCACAAATGGCTTTTTTGCGGGGGTTCATGTCAGGCCGTCAAGACTTTTAATGCATTTTAAGTACAAGTTCACATTACAAAATGTAAACATAATGAGTTTTTAGACTTATTATAAAATTAGCATGTACACTTGGACATTATGTACTTCAAAGTGCTAAAGTCAATATTTTTGACTTATCAAAAGGGCAATAAGCTACTTTGTTTTCTCTGAGGTTATTGTTTTGGATTTAGATCTCCTTAGGTGTGAAGATTTTTGGTGTCTGTTGTTCTAGGTAGTGAAAAAAGTGCTGACGCAGTCATTTTAATCCGCTGCACTCCCACCACACAGCAGACAGAGACATTTAACAGCTACCTGCAGACCACAGCTAAGCACTTAGTGGCTTAAGGGTCAGACATCACCAGGCATCAGAAAATAAATGTTGGTCTTGGCTGTAAATAGGTGTTGCTCATACAGTGGCCTGCAAAAGTCTTCATAAAACTTGGAATTTTTTTATCCTATTTACTAAGTTGCAATCGCAATCTTCTGTGTGTTTTTATTAGAAGCTTTTGTAATAGTTCAGCAAAAAGTAGCAGATGAAATGTAAAGTGGAAGGAAATGCTTCCAAAAGTATCTAATTTGTATTCAGACTCCTTGAGTCATTGTTTGTCATTGTTTTGCCACAGGAAGCGCTACTAGTGTTTTTTTTTATCATGTCTCTGTTGTCTGATCATCTGGACACTGAAACAGTCCTGTGTGAAATAGCCCAAACTTTCTCTGATTAATGTCACCCTTTGTCCAGCCTATCAATTTACTACTTTGACAATTTTTACTCATTTATTAAATAGGTAACTGTTTTATCAATATAAGAACTTGTATAACGCATGATTACTTCTCCTTTTGTCCAGCCTGTCGGTCTAGTATCATTTTTCCTCACTTGAACAGAAAACTGTATTTATCAGAGTACAAACATGTATAACATTTGTGTTTTATGTGTCTGTGTGTGCCAAGCTAAACGAGGAAGTGAGGAGGTCACTAGAGCAATGTGACGTCCAGGAAGATATCGAACACTTCGTAAATCTCAGACGGACTGGAGACAAACCTGCAGGTGAGACTGGAACACAAACTGATAGTAGCGTGCCATTAACAATTAAACAGTCCCGTAAACAGAGGGAAGTAGTTATTATCCATTACTATTTACCAGTAAGTGAACAATCTCTGTGCTTGTCTGGAACAGCTCCAGTCGTGTATGAGAACTTCTACTCAGGACTAAGGTCTCCAACTGGACCACCGCCTTCCCGGATGCCTCCACCAGCTGTGAGGTAATTAAGAAAATGCAAAATCTTTTTTCTCATTTTATGACTTGTTCTTTGCTGCTGCTGCAAATAAAATTGACCACAATTTATGTACCAACATTAATTTGTGAATTTGCAGAAGGGGACCACTCCCTGATCCAACACAGAATAGAGGTGGGTTTTCTTTCACTAAAGAGTTCTCTCCTTTTTGCAGGTTTTGCTATATGTTCTGAATGATATTGTCCTTTCATTGCAGATGACTCGCGCCACTCTTTGGTGCAGGACGGAGATTACAGTGTGATCCAGTATTAACACATACATCACCAGCAGTTTCAGACTTACCCGTTATAGTCCATTCCTTCCCCTTTTTAGGCTTCCTGTAAACACACGGTCATATCAGATGGAAAATTCGTGTCATAACTATGTGTACAGACTATGTTTCACTTTAGATTTCTTCATGTGTTGAATGTACTTTTATGAAATAAAATAAGTGGAATAGGTTTGAAGTTAATATTTATTGATCATAATAAGCATTCATGGTCAGTGTTTTACTTCACAGAAAATCATCAGACAGAAATCTTAAGACAATAATGCAAACTTAATTGCAGTGTGAATTCTGCAGTTAGGTTGGATTATATATTTATGTTTATGTTAACTGTGCTTTGATTTTTTTTTGCATTAAGACTTTCCCAGATTTAAACATGCCATTTGTTTACCAGTTTTCATTTCCTTGTTGATGTGAAAGTGACTGGCCACTGTCTCGTGAGTGGCAAGATTCTCACGTTTTTAACGTAAGACAAAAACAAGTCCCTATCTAAGTTATTTATTAACTTGAAGTTGTTACATTTTTGCGAATTGTTCAAGATAATGAAAAACAGGCCTCTTTCGAATCCAGACTTATATATATGATGTACATATAAATTATATATCCTTGTATCTATATCTTCACCATCAATCCTTTCATCTAAAATCTCATGAAAACGAGTCAAATTGCTGAAGCTATGCCCTCTGAATTTGCCGTTCTGCTGACAAATCTGTATTTTTATTAATGAATGTGAAATGAAGTTGAGTTTGAGACAGTGGAAAAGGGAAATACTGTTGCTTCATCTGTCTTCATGCTTACTACACTTGAGAGCACTTCATAACTTTTGAATTTTTTTTCCACGTTGCCATGTCACAACCATAAACTTCAACGTTTTGTGTGGAAGTCGTATGTATATGATAGAGCAAAACACAATGGAATGCATAATTGTTAAATCAAAGGTAAATGATCGTTTTAAAATATTTTTGATAAAAATTACCTGAAAAGTGTGGTGTGAATTTCTATTCAGTGCTTGTTAACCCTGTAAGAGTCCAGAGCAACCAAGAAGATCACCTGACAATGGAAATAGTAACTGCATAACATCTGAAACTTGGCAGATTACATACAGGCCTTGTAAAGAGCGAGGTCTAGCTAATCCTTCCTGCGGTTAACAACCCTAAAACATACCATCAGTGCGTCCCAGTTAAGAATCTTCACAATTGCTGTTTACATGTATTCTGACTCCCTCTACTTCACCCAAAAAAATTTAAAAATCCCAGTTTGTAGTTGTGAAGATATATGTCTCAGAATACTCTATGGTAACAGATGGTTCCACAAAGTATTGACGTGGGGGAGCTAAATATAATGCATTCCAGACTTTTTTCTTTATTTGTAAAACAAACAAAAAATACAAAAGTGTCAGTTGCCTTTAATTTTACAAATATGTGCTACTTAATAATAGTCTGTTACATAAAATCCCAATATAGTTCACCAGCATTTTCTTGTGTCACATTATAATATCTGCACCCCTATTTTTCCAAGAAACTAAATCTTTCTAGATTAGGCTGCAATTTTTACTGTGGCTACACAACAGATTTTGTCTTTTGTTATTTTCTCCAAAGTGTTGCTCTGTTCCTGTATAACCAAGCCAATATGCTTGGTTTCGTTGATTTATTTATTTTTACCCCAAACACATAAAACACTTCCTCCAGGCAGTTCAGCAGCACAGTACCAATTTCTGATTTGTCATATGGCGTGCAGCATATTTATGCACTTTGCTCGGCACAGTATAGTTATTGAAAATCTGCTTCACTTGATAAAGAAAGATGTTAATTTCAACCGGTATCCACCATTATGTTTCTGAAAGCTTTAGAGAGAGTTCAGATCTTAGAATGATGGCACTACACCCCTCCACAGTAAAACAAATACCAACACTAATATATAAATCAGAGGTTTTAATAAGAAATAGTCAACATGCCAAGCTCTAAACATTATAGATCTCAGGACCGAATCTGGATATCCTGGAAAGAAAGAACTTATTTCTTGAACTGTTTTTACAAAAATCCACAAAACATAAGTATTCCTCCTATGGCTAAAATCTAAAATGTTTTCTTTTTTTTGAACAGTTGATTGTAATTTCATTTTGTTTTGTTGTCAGTCATGATACAATAAACATTATTAAAACAATAATTGAAAATAACCTTAACTATATCTGGGGATTAAATTTCAGTGTGTTTGTATGCATTTTATATACAGTTCTCCTCAATGTGAGTAAAATGTTTCCTCTTCAGTGACCTCCAGCTCCTGTGGTGGACTGATGTTACGCAGCGTGTTCAGATTTGATCAGATCCAGAATCACCTGGATGGTTGCATCACCTACAACGAGAAGACATTTTATTGTACGATCTGCCGTCTAAATTTATATTCTAGCTGGAGACAGAATATAACAGAGGAGCAATTTGTCTTAAAAAAAAAACAAAAATTAAAAAAATAACTGAAAGTTATTTTTCAGTTATTTCAAACAGAAATAACTGAAAGTTATTTTTTTAAAGTAAGTGATGAAATTGTAGCCAAGGCAGTACGATAACTCTCTAACTGCTGATGTGCAGTGTGACACAGTTCAGGGGATTTTTGAAGGTCCAGAGTAACTAGGTTACAGGGGATCAAGGTTCAGGGAAGCATAATAGAAACTCTTCATTTCAATTTTTATTTTATTTTACGTTTACCTTCCAGATTCATTCTGGGGTTCTCCAACTTCCTTTCAAGTAAAAAGTCCATCAGTTTCCTCAAATGCTTGAAGATCACTCCAATCCGCACCGGAGCCTTAAAAGTGGAACAACAAAATTTCTAACTATTGATCATAGAAGAGCAGAAGGTCAAACTCAGACATGTAATGCATCAACTAACAAATGCTTTAGCAAAAGTAAACTAGTAAACTTTTAAATGCTCTCTTTATAAAAAGGAAAGAGCTATTTTGTCAAAAAGAAAAAAATTCTAATTTTCTAAAATCCACTTAATTGTGACAGAATCTTAAAAATAAAACAGATTCAACTCAAGTTTTGACAAGAATTTCTTGCTAGGGTCCAATGCGATGCACATGCTGCAGTGGACGTTCTGACCTGGAAATGAATCCATCCGTCTAACGTCATGAGCTTCTCTCTGTGCTGGATGTCGATGTCGCCTCCAAATAGTAGCATGGGGAACGGAGAAATCAGGGTGGTGTCTCGCAGGTAGATCTTGGTGTATTTAACCTAAAGGGGAACATTCATTAGCAAAAGCTATATAGAGAGACATGGAGCAAACAGAAAACACAACACGTCCTCAGTACCTTCTCCTGGTACAGCAGCCAGCCGTGCACCTGCAGGTTACGGTTAACAGAGGAAGGATGGACCTGAGCCCTGCCTTGAGGCGTCTCCACGGTGCAGGCCACCCGCTCCAGCCCGTCCACGGGGGGATTGCACAGCACCCGCGCCACGCTGTCATAGAGCCCTGCCGTCAGCGCAGCGTTCAGGATGCAGATCTGCTGCTTGGACAGCGTGGCCGCCCGCTGCTTCGAGCGAGAGGACCAGAAACCCACCTGCTCCATCATCTTCATAAGCTCGTGCTTCACATCCTGGATGCAGGAGGGATTGGACGTTACGGGAGGGATGTGAAGAGGTTGGTGAGAGCAAATGAAGAGCAACCATAACGCTACCTCTATGGTGAGCAGAGCTGTTCGATTGAGGAAGTGTTTTCTACAGTAGGACATCTCCACTCTCAGTCCCTCGGTTTGTGAGCGTTTCCATCTAAAAGAAAACAGCAAATTCTATAAACACAAAAATGCACATTTTGGATTGCCAGCATCTTTTTTTTCACCTACTTTTGTTCTAAAACACAACCAGAAAACACAGACCTAGGAAATAAAATCACTTGATGCCAGAAAACAAATGTATACAATTCTGACATTACTAATGGTGAATGGTTGACATTTGCACTATTGGGTTGTCAACCCAGGGCTGTTGTTTACATTAATTGTTAACTCTTCTAGTCACAGTTTGGCAACCATGATGCCTTTACTTACCATGCAACATAAACAAATTGCCGTCCTAACGAGACCAACTGGTCTTATTAACCATAGATCAAGAAGCAAAAAAAAACTGTGAAATGTAACTTTTGGGTGTATATGTTTTCAGTAACACCAAAACTGATATCATTAATGTGTTGGAGTTCTGATTTGGCAAAAAAAAAAACTGGTGATCAATGTATTAAAAGGTTCTTTTTACATTTTAAAGTTTAATATTTTGATCTGAAACCTTCTAGAAATACCAAGGTGCTCACAGGAAGAGTGTAAGCTTGGAGTGCAGTTTGTCATGTAGTCACGAGTTCTATATATCAACAAGTGAAGTAATAAACCGTCAAAAAACTCTTTCCTGTGTATTTCCTAATACGCCTTTATGCAAAACTTCCTGACCTCAAAAAACTTCAAACCTGAACTTGTAAAAAAATATATGAATTCGTGGAAATAAGAACAAAGTTAATCACTTCTTTATAGAAATTATTACATTTATACTTTCCTACAAAAGTACTCTTGAGTTCTTTATATGTACTTTTAAAGGCTTTGCTATGATGGTTCAAAGTTGTTTTAATTGATAGTTTTTGATGTTTTATGAAAATATTTGAACCAAAAACATCAACAAATCATTAGGGTCTTTAAACTGGTCCATACCCCATATATGCGTTATATATCGTCAGGTGATCAGAGTTGGCGGTGGCCAGAGCAGCTTTGGCCAGATTAGCTTCCTCCTTTCTGTTCATCGGTGTGGAAAACGGAGACTTCTCAGTGATGGCTGCAGCGATGGTTGCCTGAAAGAAAGACTTTTTTTTTTAATCCTGCTGAAAAATATCATTAAAAAAATACAAAATAATATTTACAGAATCCTATGTGGAGACAGAAAGTATGAGGGTTCCTCTTGTTTTACTTTTTTTACACTCATACCCCTAAATAAAATCCAGATCAATCAATTTCCTTTACAAATCACCTAACTAATAAATGAAATTTTATCTCGATAGCAAAAACAGTTGAACAAAAGTGCAGTTTGTGGTTGTAATATGGTAAAATGAGAAAAAGATCAAGGATTATGAATACTTTTGTAAGACTCTGTAACTTAAAAGCTTTTTTGAAGTAATCTGAAGAATTGGACAGGACTTACTATGGGTTCAAGGCAGCCAAGGATGGCTCCATAAATGAGCATCTTCCCGATCTTTACGTTGACCGGCAGACTTGCCAAGTGGTGTCCCAAAGGCGTGAGGATGTGGTTGTTGGGTTGACATGCGCCGATCTTCCTCAGCAGGTTCACAGCGTTGCTGACGGACTGAGGCTGAGGAGCATCCAGGGCCCGGCTCAGGAAGTCCTCCGGGGACCCATACTGACATTTCTACCACACAGGAGAAAAACACTGTTTGACTTTGTGTGACTTCTTATTTCTAAGTGACAAAGAGTGGCTTCATTACCATTATATGGAGACAAAGCTCCTCCAGCGGGACCCGCAGAATTTCTGGGATGGAGTAATCCATGAAGGCATCAAACCTGGTGTGAGCAGCACGTGTGTCACCAAAGGAAAATAGGCACGTTTTAAATGTTTAAAACTAACGAAAGGTCTGTTTATGAAAGACTGATAGATTGAGTGTTTTAGTGCGGTTTTCCTGCAAACAATGAGCCGATGAGCGAGATGCTCCAAACCTGAATTTAGGGTAAAGTCTGAAGCAAAAGCCGTTTCTGACACGTCCTGCTCTCCCCTGCCTCTGGAGGGCGCTGGCTTTGGAGACGAAGGTTTCCACCAAAGAACTCATTTGGCTGCTCTCATGGTACCTGAAGAAGCCCAGAGCAATATGTTAGTTCAGCAGATTTTCACTTATAGATATTACTAGGCTGTGGAAAACAAACGGGAGACAAACCTTGTTTGTTAGCTGTACAAACGTTAATACACAGCACCGACTATGGGAGTTTTTGCTTTAGTTGTTTGCACAGCTGCTTTACAGCAAAACAGTTATATGTTTTAAGCAAGCATAGAAAATGGACAGTTAAATTTACCACAATTTGTAAAAGATTTTTATATATATATATATATATGTACAATGTCTTTGTACAAAGAGACATTGAAACGAGGTTTGAAATCACGTATATATAAATTTGCCAAATTGCCAAGAAAGTGTAAATCATTCATTCATGAACTCTTACTTATTTTCTTTAGTCTTCCCTGTGTCGATGACAAAAACAACATCTGGAATCGTCACGCCTGTCTCAGCAATATTGGTCGACAGCACAATCTAAAAAAGAAAAAAAAAAGCAATCTGACAAAAGAAGTTGAAGACACAAAGCTACAGCGTCATAAACTGGTAGCTGAGTGATATGAGTGGCAACTAACAATACCTTTCTGACACCAGCAGGGGGCACTGTGAAGGCAGCAGCCTGATCCTTGGATGAAAGAGTTGAGTGGAGGGCCACAATCTTGTACCTGAAATATGGTCACAGAACAAAGGAAACTGGTCATTTTAAGTTACTTTCACTAATTTTTGTGTTTGAAAGCAAAAATTAGTGCTTAGTGGTATAAGAATACCTGTTTTTCTCCCGAAACCTCTTGTCCGATGAGAGAACGTCGTGGAGCTGCTGAATGTGAGCCAGACCTGGGAGAAAAACGAGCACAGCTCCATCCACTTCTGCAAACTGTGGAGATTTGTCTGGCAGAGAAACACCAAAAAGTCACAGAAGGAATTTTCAACAAAATCATAAAGCGCCTCAAGATGTGATGATGGTATTATACCCAAGTAGTCCAGGAGATCTACAAGCAAGTCCACGTTGATCTTATTAGGGTTCATGAACTGAAGCACCTGCCGAGTCCTGCTGCTGAAATGATCAAGGTCCGGACCCAGATCCCAGCCGGAGGACGAATCCCTCACTATAACCTCCTGACACAAACACAAGCTCATCTAAAACCAAGTCAGCTCGTTTAGGTTTTCTCAGGTAAAGCCCAGAGAGTCAAGATTACCTGGTGCTGCAAAGTCTTGCCACCTTTCTGTGTGACGGAGACGGACACCTCTTCTTCTTCTTCTAAAATCTTCTGGCTGTACTCGGAATCCTTTTCAAGGACGTATCCTGTCTGCTCTACTATATCCTCCAAATGATACACCTGGGAAAAAACACAGCACCCTTGTTTTCTTGGACCTTCAAGCAGTTGTTATTTTAGCTCTTAAAAAATAAAAATATATCATGTCTTGTATTTTCCTCAATACTACTAACCAGTAGGATATTATTAGCAATGAACTCATTGACACTTTTCTTGATCAATCCATTCATCCATTTCCTTTTGCTATCATCCGTCAACAAAATGACGAGACACTTAAAGACACTTTATTGTATTTTTTTCGTACGTGGGAAAACATACATGAACAATAAATGTCACGTCCTACAGCACTTTAACTAGGAATCCTAAACTACTAGTTAAAAAAGTAGTAATATAACATAAATAAGAAAGCTGCTAAAGTCCCGACACTTAATAATCAAGATCACTTTAAAATGACTGCAAGAAAGTTTGGCTCCTTTCAAGCAAAATATAAAGAAATAATGACAGTACAAGATTTGTTCACAAATTTGAACTCAGATTTTTCATATAACAAACCCGAATTACAACTTACTTCAACTGGGAAGGTCCTGCCTGGAATGCTGACCACAGGGCAGCGGTTGAAGTAGCTGGAAAACTTGTCACAGTCCACAGTGGCGCTCATGAGGATCAGGTGCAGGTCAGATCTCTTCATCACAACATCTTTAAGGATGGTGAGCAGAAAATCCGACTGGACACTGCGCTCATGGACCTAAGAGAAAATGAAGAGAGAGTAAAGGATGCCACAAAGCGAAGGTAGGACATAAATCTATTATGCGCTCAGGAAGGGTTTGTAAGTACCTCATCCACAATAATATGGGTCAGGGAGCTCAGGTGTCTGTCCTGCTGGAGCTTCCTGAGGAGAACTCCGGTAGTGCAATACAAGAGGCGGGTCCAGTCCCCAGACAGGTTCTCCATCCTGATCTGGTATCCGCACAGCGACGACTGAATTCAACCAGAAACGTCATCATTGAAGCAGGTGAGAGTGCACTAGAACCTCTTACACTGGCACACAAAACAGGAAGAAATAAACAAATACAAGCCGTGAATGAAAGACAACCTTGGAGCCTGGTCCGTCGTCGCAGCCCAGCTCCTGGCTGACTCTGCTGGCGAGGCTCATGGCTGATATCCTGCGCGGCTGAGTCACCACAATGTTGCAGGGCTGAGCGGCTTTTCCCCCTGTCAACAGCTCCTCCAGTAGGAACTGAGGGATCTGGGTGCTCTTCCCGCTGCCCGTCTCGCCGGCCACCACCACCACACGGTGGCGCTGCAGAGCCTCGAGGATACGACCTCTGTGTTGAAAGACTGGGAGCTTCTCTCTCTCCGCCTTAAAAGGTTAAACACTCGGTAAATGGTGAGGAGTCATGTCACCTGGAGTAAACTGAACGATGTAGAGAGGATTTACCTGCAGCTTGTGGGCGAGTGCAGACTCTTTTAGCTTTAGTAAGAGCTCTCTGGCTGATTTAAGCGAAGCTGCTCCTTCCTTCTGCTTACTTTTCTCGCTCTTGTCTTCGACTCTGCCTCCTTTATCTTCAATATCGAGACCGGCCAGGTTCTCCCAGGAGTCTTCCGGCTCGTCTTCTCCTCCCCTGTTGAGTTCCTGGCCTTGGTGATAAGCAGGCTGCTGGTCTTGACTCTGGTTCTGCTGCTGCTTCAGTCTGGTGAGGAGCCGGGATATGAACTGGTCTCGAGGTTTGTTGGCAGCGGTGCGGCTCGCTTCCTGCTGCTGCTGTTCACCGTCTCTCCACTCCAGCCACACATCTCTGTAGGTTGGAGGTAGGAGCTGATGCACAGACTATATGGGGGGGAAAATAGCAGAGTAAAAATAAGTAACATTCTCTTTCCTACACATTTTTTTCATTTGAAATAAATTCTGCATTTCTCCAGACTCAGATTTTCAGATTTAGTAGTCAACCTTAAAAAATAAATAGGGCTGCATAATGAGGAAAAAATATGCAATGTGGGATCATGTTGGAGAATGCTGTAATGATAATATAATGTGCTAGAAAAAATACATAATTATGTTTGTAGTGTTAATTATTTTCAGCTTTAGGTTTATTTCAAAGACAAACCCTGTGATAGTGGTAGAAAGTTTTCAATCGAAATACTGAAAAAAAACAATATATATTTCCATTCCAACAATGTAATTTGTTGATGGCATAATAATAAAAGTTCGTCCGCTCAAAACATTACAAAACCTTAACACTGAGGCTGGAAGATGTTTTTAAAATCCAAAATAAAACACGACAACCAAAATCAATAAATAAAATGGAAATAAACACCAGACACAACCAAAACCATGAATTAAATTGATTATTATGTCTCTGGAAGTAAAATTACACTTGACATCATGCACAGCATGTGTCATGTTGGTAATAAAACCAACACAAAAGTAGTCTGATTGGAGCAACTAATTTTAGGAAATCATCACACAGGCAACAGGACAGCAGGTGACATAAAAAATGCAAATATGTTTCTCTACCAAGATTTTATTTTCCTTTTCTTCTATAGCTTAAAATGAAACTACAGAATCCAATTACCTGCCCTTTAACCAGGTTGTAGAGTGCCAACGTGGCAGCCAGATGCTGAGCCTGCATGCTGTCCTCAGTCAAGATGGTAGGACAAACTTCCAGGGCATCATCCGCTCTTTGAACTCGGACCCTGATAGATGTGAAAACATCACATAGATAATGTCTAAACGACAGAGCCTCAGCTAACCATTAAACATCAGTAGTGATAGTCATTTCTCCACCTGGCTCTTTGTCATGGAGACATGCACACTTTTGCTTACTTGCATCTCCAGTATCTGCCGGCAGAAACCTTGTGGAAAGCTGGCGCTGGACTTTTGGGCAGGTTTTTTCTGACCCAGTCGATGAGAAACTGTTTGGGGGACTTTCCTGTCCAGCTGCGAGCCGTGTAGTCGAAGTTACGAATGTCTTTTGGCTCGTTCTTTTTCACAACTGCAAAAGAACAACATTACATGAGGTCATCGCTACATACCGCAGTTAAGGTGCTTCTCCAGGTTTGGTGTGTAAATCATAAACATTTTCAAAGCTTGAAGGTTGTCACAAAATGAATCAGGTCATAAGGTAAATTCAAAGTAGTGCAAGAGTGTCTCGAAATAGCCTCTCTCCAACTACGACAATAAACTCTTAGTAACAGGACATGTGGATATGATGTCTGTACATCATAACTACATCTGTACACATGTCTGCAGTTACAAGTGATGATATTTTGAACTTAAGGTCATCACTTTAGGGTTGACCTTTTTCTGCAGGAGGGTCCTTTCCTGCTTGCTCAAACAAATTGAAGCTAAGGTCATCTTTATCATCCACCACAGGAAGCGTCTTTTTTTCCTTCTGAGGGACATCTACAACTTTTATGGCAGAATTGAACATGGGATGAGACTCCAGCTGCTTCATTTCTAGAAAAGAAAGAATAAATGGATCAAGAAAATGTCACAACAGTTGGAATGTTTGCTTACTTTAGCTTTCTTCATGATTACACAGTAACTTGGTGAAACGCTGGCTGCTGGATTATCACATATACTTTCTGAGAAACCGAAACGTAGACCTTCATATACTTATGCTTGGTAAATTAAAATGACATTCACCTTGCTGTACGACCCGAATCCTGTCCTGTGCCGTCCTCTGGCCCGTTTTGTCTCCTTTGGTCTTGGCATCAGCAGCCATTTCTTTGGCGTCATACAGTTGAGCGGTGAGGATCAAATACCTGTCATTCTACCAATAACACACAATGAAACTCTGCATCAAGACTGGAAGCTGCTCAGTCTTTCGAAAAGAGCTTCCCCAAAATATCCTACATCTCAGTCAAAGACTGTTCAATTCAACTTACAGGGTCAAATTTTTCATCCAATTCAGGATTGCGTGTCCTCTTATCTCCTTCTTCCTCCTCCTCTTCGTCGTCACTGCTTTGTTCTGCGTACCTCAAAATCCAGTCCTTCATGCTTGCAGCTTCGTCCTTCTCTGAGACCTGGCAAATAACGCAACTAAGCTCACATGCTGAGCCAGAAAACACTCATCTAGCAAGCACACAAAAACCTTTCAACACACAGACCCTGTTGGTGTCTCTGTGGCTGTTGTTGGATGCTTTGGGGTTCCTTTCAGCAGGTTTCTGCTGCGGTGGAGACTGGAATTTAGGCCGACTCTTCTGGCTCTCCTCCTGCAGCTGCTGGCTGAAACCGTCTGGCAACTCATCTGGCAAAACAAATGAGAAATTCACAAAGTCAGCGACAATATTAATAACACTATTATGAACGTCGGTGCTCTATTATGAACGGCGGTGCTCTGTTACCATCTTTAAGGTTCAGACAGAGCCAGTCGAGAGCAGAGTGGAGGTCGCCCCCATACAGGACGCTGCTCTTCATCGCCTCTTCAATGTGCTCTCTTTTGAAGTTGAATTTCTCCAGAGCTGTGTACAGGTCCTTAAAGCATATACAAATACAGCAGTTAGCTTATGCAACAAAGCTGGATGAATGAAAATGGTGTTATCTTCCTACCAACAGCTTCTTAGTTGTAAGTCTGCCAGAAATGGGCCCTTTGTCCCCATTCTCCTGTCTGAAATCATTGATCAGCTTGATGATTTTCTTCTCCAGCTCAGCTTGGATAGAAACCTTTTTTTTAAAAAAAAACAACAAACCTTTATGAAAATCTACACATCTCATATTGGAAAGTGGGTACTTTCAACACTTCGGCAATTTTGTAAAAATAAGTGTGTTGTAGAGGAATTTTAAAAGAATGATCAACACAAAGTAGAAGATATTTGTGAAGTGGAAGGAAAAGCAGGCGGGATTTTCAAAGTGTGTAACAAATGCAAACAAAAAAGTGTTCACATCTGTATTTATTAAATTACTTATGTTTATTAGGTGATTTCCAAAGACAAATGGTTGGACTGCACCCTGTTTAGAGACCAGTTTCACTGAAGCTTTTGGCTCACAAAACATAAAGAAGTTCAAATACATTTTCAGACTCTGTAGACATGTTACACTTACTTTAAGAATGGACTTGTCTGAGACCCCACCTGTGTCCACCTGAGCTGTGTTGGCAAGACTGTAGGTCTTTGGGGCTGAGGGAAGAACAAAACAAACAACTACATGTCATTGTATGTGTTGAAGTTTTAACATCCTCTGACAGATCCTACTTAAAGTTAAAGCATTAGGTCTGATGGTTCAGAAACCTTTATAGGGTGCCACGTGAATACTGGCAGTGGCAATTGTATACAAACAATCTAGCAAATAATGGCAAAAACATACAGCGATTAGGACCTTCTTTTTCGATATAAACCACCTTGCAGCCTTTATTGACAACGTCATGCTGACAAATTCTCAGGTTTTAACAAACAGCGATTGATTCATTTTATTGCATTACCAGATCACTACCTTTAGATTTAGTCTCTTTCGCTGGTTTATTCGTTTTGCTGCTGGCTGCGTGTTTCTTCTGGTCCTCCACCGCACCGGTGCCGCCGACTGCAGGGGTAGAACCGGAGCTGGCCGCCGCTGCTGCTGCCGGGGCAGCCTGAGCGGCTGATTTCTTCTTCTTTCCACCCATTAGGTCAACAACTCCTGCCTGAGTGTGGCTCCTTTACGTAAACACGGGAATTGAATACATCAGCGAGATGCTGGATATTATAGAAAGAGAGTGAGAAAGCCGGAGTCAATACGTGTGTCTCTCTTGTCTACGTTTTGCACCACACGGCTTCCGTAGCGGAACTGTCGAAACAGCCTCATGCTGTATTGTGGGAAGTTTGTCCCTTACAAACATGGCGGACCCTTTTGGAGATGGACTGTTCAGCGTGTTTGACGATGAGCAACAAGGTTCTGCTGGCAAAAAGGCGCCCACGAGTGCCTCTACAGAGATTGGGTATAATATTTTAAAAGTATAAAGACTTGTCTTTGATATTAGTGCTCTTCTTTCTCGTTTACGTCGCGTGAACGTTGCGTAGACGTTGGCATACTGGCTCTTGCATGCCAACTGCTCTAACCGGCTAATTAGCTAGCTTGTCCAATTAAGTCACAAAACGCAATAAAGTGTGGAAATCGTTCGGATAATGCTTACGTTGTAGCTGTGCTCCGTTGCGACTAGAGTCGAGCACATTTTTAGCTAAACCTGGTGGAGTTTAAAGCGCTTGAATTTCATGCAGACAGCTAAACTGCTGCTCTGCTGTATTTGGTGTCTTTCAGGAAATCTGCAGGTAAAAGCGGAACCGACAGGGATGCAGGTCCGTCTGTTCGGGTCAAGAGGGAGGCGGACAGTGACGGCGGAGAGGACGTGGTGTTTGAGAAGAAACCTCGTCATGAGGCAGTGTCATCCAGTGACCTAAAGTAAGATGAAACACAAACTACTTGTAGAGGTAAAATCGAAGATGTGCACTTTACACGTTTATGTGGTTCCTACACAGTATGTAGACACAAGGAATGTTAGTACTATTTATGTGTTTTTTATGTAGAAAAAAAGTGCATAAAAATAGATTTTCAGGTTTTTGTCTGGTTGTATAAATGTTGAATCATTGGTTTATACTTGGCTCAAAGGGGAACTTAGAAGTCCACTCAGTAGAGTCCGAAAGAGTAAGGAACTTGATTTTAAAAAATGTTAATGAATAATGTGTTTTTAATGTAAATCTTTTTCATTTAAACTTACAGCAACATTCTGCTCATCTTTGCTCAATTTGAACCTACATGAAAACTTTATTTTCTGTAAACTTAAGCCACGATTTATCGCTATTTCATTCTTTTTGAATTCATGCACTTAACACTTGGAATACATAGGGCAAGAATTATCACAATCCAGTTTTTTGCAATGTGAATAATGTACACACTGATATTGCTGATATTGTTTCTTGGATATTAATGTTTCTACTGCTTATTTCAGTCTAGCAGAATTTATGCCTCAAGTGAAGGTGGAGCAGGTGGAAACTGTGGAAGGATGCTCACATGAGGTAAAAAAAACAAAACCAAAACAGCCATGTTTAGTTTTACAGTACAGTTGTTTTAAATGTTATCTGTAACCCACAGGTTGCTCTGCCATCTGATGAGGAGTATAAACCTCTGAAACCAAGAGTGGGAAAAGCAGCTAAGGTATAACAGTTAATTTAACTTTCTGGCTTTTACATTTTATTACACTTATAATATATGTTAAATGTGACACTATTGAATTTTATTACACACTTTTTGCAGCAAGATATCTGATTTTTGTTAAAAGAAACTAGTTAGTTCAGTTAGATGTGAATTGCTTTAAGTGTTTGCAGTAACAAATGTAGCATTTTGTTTCTTTTCTTCTCATATGTTATGCTTGTCCTGCAGGAATACCCGTTCGTACTGGATCCCTTCCAGCGTGAGGCTATCCTATGTATCGACAACAACCAGTCTGTGCTTGTGTCTGCACACACCTCTGCAGGAAAAACTGTCTGTGCAGAGTAAGCATGCTAAATAAAAACTGTTTCTGTTTTTAAGTGTTTAAAATTCCTTTAAGCACTCATTTTTCCCCCCATCCTTTACAGTTATAACAGTTCTCACTTGATTTTAATGGCATTAGTTTTTTAAACCTTTTAGTGTGCATTACACCACACTAACGCCATTGTGTTCAGGAGTTTAGCTCTTGAACAGCATTCTCTAAATACATAATCAAACGAATAAGTAGGCTTATTCATTTGCACATTATTGGATCTGTGCACATGAATAAGAGGTCAGGGATCAGTTGCCTAAGTCATTAGTCATTGTGGGTTATTTCTAAATTTATTTCTCTCTCCTGTAGATATGCCATCGCTCTGGCTCTTAGAGAGAAGCAGAGAGTAATCTTTACCAGTCCCATTAAAGCACTTTCTAACCAGAAGTACAGAGAGATGTATGAAGAGTTCCAAGATGTAGGATTGATGACTGGTGATGTTACCATCAACCCTACTGCCTCCTGCCTTGTCATGACAACAGAGGTGAGACGTAGATTAGTCCATCGTTGAGGCATTATAATACACACTACTCTGCTACAATGTATAGCAGGTATTGTTTTCCCTATAAGATTTTCTTGACAACATGTGTTTTCATTGTGCAGCAGGTCTGACATGAATGTTTTCTTTTTGCCTAGATTCTAAGAAGCATGCTGTATCGGGGATCTGAGATCATGAGGGAAGTAGCCTGGGTTGTCTTTGATGAGATCCATTACATGAGAGATGCAGGTGTGTACAGAACGGAGAGGTCACTGGCAAATTGACCTGCTTGTGTTCAACAGTGAACTTTAGACTTGATGCAAAAGTCACTGAAGTTAGCGGATTTTGTTTTTCTGGTTTTTATGCTTTAAATATTAGCTAGAAACTTGTAACAAAGCTAGCCAACATACATTTTTATAATGTAACTTCCTTACATATTGCAAGGTTCTGTGAATGTCTAACTCAAGACTTTGTTCTGTTGAAAAGGTTTCTTACTACTTTTATCAGTGAACTTTAACCTCTAGAACTAAGTGTTGCAATGAGACTGGAACTAACATGGAAAACGCTGAAGAACTGAGCTAAAACAGTAAAATACTTGAATTATAAATTTTGTCAGATTAAGTTACTTTTTATATAAATTGCTGTATTTTTTAAGGAAAATATTATAGTCATTTATCACTATTTTAAGTAATTTCAAAATACTGCCTCCCAGAGGCACATTTTTCAAAAAAATATTGAGCTTCCTTTGGTACAAATGTTCAAAATGTATATTACTGTTGATTTTAGGGGGCTGTGTTGAGAAAGTTATTCTTTTCTCTTTTTCTTGGAGTATGTTTTGTATTTACAGTTGTGTATTGAAAGATTAACCCAACCCTTTACAAAAGCTAATGGCTAGCAACCATTAGCTTTTTCTAACAACCATGTTGCCATGGCTTCTCTTGATTTTTTAATCATTGGCAAATACCTAATTTTAATTTCTGTCGGGTCAGAAATGAACAAAGTTCTAAAAATAGCAGAGCAGTGGTCAAGTGATTTAGTTAATCTCTGTTGTAAATGTGTGAAATGAATAGCTTATACAAACTTTGAGTCGGTGATAAAAATGCAAATTTTCTAGTTTCCGTATGTAGTAGGATTTCAAATTAAGGTTGCATCAAGATATAAAAGATAAAATGGGACGATTCACCTCTGAATGAATTTTTTTGGGTTGTTTATTGTCATTAATAAGAGTTTCTTTGTTCATTTCAGAGCGTGGTGTGGTTTGGGAGGAAACCATCATCCTTCTTCCTGATAATGTGCATTATGTATTCCTGTCTGCTACCATCCCGAATGCCAAACAGTTTGCTGAGTGGATCTGTCATTTACACAAGCAGGTGGGCTGTATTTCTGGTTTGCCACTACCAGTTACCTTAAGAAGATTGCTCATTTGGTGGTTAAAACATAGTTTTCACTATACGGTTAAATTATTCAAAAAAATTTATGTCGTGCAGATACACAGGTATTGATTTTTTTCAGATTCATAAACATTTTGGGGCTTCATAATGCCAGTCTAGAATTGAAGTACTGGAAAAAGAATTTGTCTCTGTCAACAGTAGAGACTGTAACTTTAATTTAAAAGATAAAGACAATTTTAAAAATGATTCATGCTAAAAATATTGTTGTTAGGGATTTTTCTTTTTGTCTCTTTTATCTATATTGATAATAAAAGTTTCTCTTCTTTTCCTGTAGCCTTGCCATGTGGTTTACACAGACTACCGGCCCACTCCACTGCAACATTATATTTTTCCAGCAGGGGGCGATGGACTCCACCTAGTGGTTGATGAGAACGTAAGTACACCCGTAATCTGCTATTGTCGATGGTTTCACTAACTCAACAAACACAGTCGATTTCCCTTTGCACACTTTTATCTGGAGTTCAGACATTTTTTATATTTTCTTTGAAGAAAGATAAAAGTGTGGAAAGATTTTGTCCACACTTTTTGTAAAAGTCACATAAACCAAGTCAGAAGTTATCATACATGATTCAAATAGTGTATGCTTGTGTACCTTTCCTCAGGGGGACTTCAGAGAAGATAATTTCAACACAGCCATGCAGGTTCTCAGAGATGCTGGGGAGTCCGGGGGCAGCAGTGGAGGTGGCAAGTGGGATCGAGGCCGAAAGGGAGGCACTAAAGGTATGCAGGGGAAATGTCTAAATAAGACAAGAATGCAACATTATATCAATCACTTAACCTAAAAATTTATTTTTGTATAATTTACTTAGGACCATCCAGTGTTTTCAAGATAGTGAAGATGATCATGGAGAGGAACTTCCAGCCGGTGATCATTTTCAGCTTCAGTAAGAAAGACTGTGAGGCCTACGCCCTGCAGGTGTCCAAGCTGGATTTTAACAATGGTATGAGCATTTGTGAAGATTTAACTTTAATTTTCACTTTTCTTATCTCTAATTTCTGGAGTAAGAATAGCATGCTGTTAATTTTGCATAATAAAACCTCAGATTAGCTTGTTGATTTAAACCAGATGAAGTACTTTTGCGGTGCATAAGTATGTTTTCTTAATTTCATTAATAAATTATATTTGACTGCTTTTATTGATTTCATTCTTGGAATTAGTAATTTGATTATTTGCACTTATGCTGACCAAGATTTGATTAATCATGTCATCATCCCAAAAGGACAAAGTCACCTAGTTTTTTTCACATCCCATATTTGCTAAGGTTTCTGTCTGGTGAGCAAATTGCTTACTTAGTAATCATAACAAAAACATTTCTGTTGCTGAAAAATTTGGATAGGAGTAGAAATTTGGAAATCAAAACCTGCCATTTGGCAAACTCAGGTGAACAAAATCCCCTCACTGCAGCAATGTCATAAATATGTTTTATTGTGCTCATACATTTAGATAAGAAAAGGAGTTTCTTCTGGAAGACAAATTCATCTTGGACAAAATGCAGTTTTAAAATGATTTTTGGCTCCCATTCTGGTGCTGTTAATATTATCCAGTGAAGTAAAACATGCAATCTGAAGTTATATTATGAAACTTTTTTTTTTCCTCATCATGATTTGTTTTTTCTGGATTGTGACACCATTATGAATGAGGTTTGTTTTAACGCTGCACTTTTCCATCACTGGAGGCTCTTTATTCTGGTAAAGCTGCCAGTTTTGATCAACCCAGTATAAAAAAACATGGATAAACTTTGCCAAAGAAAATTCTCATTTCCACAAACTGTGCTCTGAATTATCCAAGAAAAGTTGACTTTAAAAAAAAAAAAAAAAAACCAAACACAGAAGATATGATTAAAGGATGAAAAAAACTTTCAGCAAAGAGAACATGTAATCAGATTTAAAATATTAAGCTAGCTGGTTTATGTTTCTAAGTATTTTAAGCTAGGAATGAACTAAACAACTGCATCTACAAGTCTAGCTTCTTATTACAATTTATAAACTGATGTTGGACATTTGTTTAAGCAAGTGAAGCCATATTTTGGTCCAATGTGTTTACTCAGGATTTTGTGCATTTGTGTGTGTTAATGCAAGTTAGTGTCAAATGAAGGCTACAATGACAAAAGTAATCCCAGTTTTGCTGAAATGTTGCATATTATGGCAGGCTGTTAGTGGTTAACGTTTCCATGCTGGAAATTGTGAAATATATACAGTGCATGCCAAAAGAAACTGAAAAAATATTTTTAAAATACCTCTAAATTTTACTAGATTAAGTTGTTATTATGTGTGCAGCTATAAGAAAATATCAGTAACGCCTTTTTCGTTTGCTGCAGATGATGAGAAACGTCTGGTTGAAGAAGTGTTCAACAATGCAGTGGACTGTCTTTCAGATGAGGACAAGAAGCTGCCTCAGGTAAGCAGGCCACAGTTTGCACGCAACCTGTAATGTCGTTTTCTTTTCTAGCTCCTCAGGTTTTTGAACTCTTAACGTTGACACCTTGTAAAACTTAAAAAACGCAGTTAACCACCTTAATGGAAAAACGCTGCATGTGTTAAAACGCTGGTTCTTCTGTTCCTTATTAAATTTAGTCGTGTTTTTCCTTTTTCTGTAGTAATGGGAAAAATCCCACAGGAGTAGTAATGGCCAAGTCAGCCAGGCCCCACACTAATACAAGTGTTGCCTTTTCATTTTTTGCTGTCTTGGTTTTTGTCGCAGTAGTGAAGTGTTGTGATTTTTTTGGTGTCCTGCAGGTCGAGCATGTGCTGCCACTCTTAAAGAGAGGGATAGGAATCCATCATGGAGGACTGCTGCCCATCCTGAAAGAGACTATTGAGATTCTCTTCTCTGAGGGTCTGCTCAAGGTACCTCTATCTCTGTGAAAATATGCTTCTTCAAACATATTGAAACTAGGGATGCACAATATTAGATTATTGGTCGATATCCAATATACCAGTATTGGATATCTAAAATTAAACTAACTCATTTGGCCGATAACGATACCAATTCCATGCCGATAATATCAACCATCCGTAATTGAAACAAGTGAAGGGAAGGGATGATGTAATGTCTTGCAAAATCATTAATTTGCCTTTAACTTTTTTGCATTTTGACATTTTACAACCTCAATGCATTTCATTGAGATTTATGTGACTGATCAACACGTAGCTATGGACAGTTGTAAAGTGGAAGGAAAACAAAATATGATTTTTCATATAAAACAGAAAATCTAAAAGAAAACATGATATAAATTTGTATTTAGTTGAACAAATAATTTGAAAAGCATTTTTTGCAAGGATCTGATGTATGCAACTTCAGTTATTATCAACTAAAGATGGCAGAGTAAGTTGCAATACTTCCTGAGCAGTTTGTGGTAAATTTTTGTGAGTTTCAGTCTTTGAAATAATCAGTTTTTTACTAAATTAACTTTTTCTTGTGTATGAAATTGAGCCACCAGTCATTGGACGATTTGTGCCCAGCATCCGTTCATTTGTGTCTGCGAGAGTGGGAAAGCTGTACAGGGCTTCATTGTCAGCAAGTTGCTACTATTGAAGCAGATAAAATCATTTAATTTCACCCAGCATGAGTTTGATTGTTTCTTTGTGTGGATGTCTTTGGTTTGCTCACCTTTTTATATTCCTCTTTACATCGGAGCGCATCGGTTTGAAGGTGCGTCGTCACGTTTGTAGAGCTAAGCAGCTTCATTACCCCCTACTGTGTCTTAACTTGGATATGGGCTGATGGGCATGCTTTATGTATTCCTGTTTACCTGCCTCACAGGTGAAATATCATCAAAACAATGCTTCTGCTCGTACCTTCGGCTTGTAGTAAACTGCTATCTGGCCATAACACAAATGCCTCACTTTATGTGCCTATCACACAAAATCCTCTTTTGTTTTCACAGATGAGAAAATGCTCAATTCAAGGGGTGTGAATATTGTAGCTTTGTTTCAAAGAGAAAAACAAATTGGGATTGATATCAGATGTTGAGAATATGCAATTATTTACAAGGTCTTGGAAGTCATATAAAAATACCCCAGTTTGCACGCTGATGACACAATGGTAATGATTTGTCATCTCATTCCAGGCCTTATTTGCTACAGAGACCTTCGCCATGGGTATTAACATGCCAGCTCGGACCGTTCTCTTCACCAGCGCACGCAAGTTTGATGGCAAGAACCACCGCTTTGTAAGAACTCTCACGGCAACTTGACTATTATAAAAACTGTTTCTTTCAAAGGGATTGATCAGTTGTCACAATTTCTGCAGTAGATTTTTGTAGATAGGCAAGAAGGTGATTGGAAGCAGGTAATGTCTTTGGAGAAGTTTGACTCAAAAAGCAAACCATCTATGTGTATCTACAGTAAAATAAATCATCCTATAAACATGGCTGTCCCTTTAAAAGACCTCTGGCTTGTGGTTAGTGTTCAATTTTACACAGCCTGTCGCTCTGAAGTGTTTATAAGGTCTTCAAACAGAGCCGCTATCTTTGCCACATAAACAGCCACGTATTGTTTATAAGAGCTGGGGGCCGTGTGTGAAGCTGCAGACATGCACACACAAACACGGCGAGGATTGAAGAGAGTGAGAGGGAAACATCCCTCCAATCCAAGTACTTCATGAAGAACATCTGGTGCCTCTGATGGTGCCAAAGCTCCACGCAGGCACTTCAAAACACTCTTCCTGATTCATGCTGTGGTGAAAATCACAATCCGTTACTGTGGCACAGTTGATCGGAAGATGTGATCATGTCAACATGGAGTCCTTTTATTTTGGTTGAAAAACACAGGGTTTGTACGGATGCTTGAATTTCAATTAGGTGTCTTCAATGTTTGGCAAGTTCTTGATTTCTGTATTCAATCCTTTGCAGCTCCTGAAATTTAAGCTGCACAGTTTGGTAATATAGTGCAACTTAGAGTTTGGAAAATATTATTTAGAGTTGAAACCAGATATTTTTATACACCTAATAAGAAGAAGGACACATTTTTTTCTTGCTGTCTGAAGTTAAATTAGAATAAAATTTTCTTAATTCTGTCTGACCTTGGATTTAGGTCAGTTAGAATTACTAAAAATTTTTCTATTTGCTAAATCCCTAGCACTAAAACTATCAAAAAAGTTGTTTTTTTTTCTTCCAAAATTGTCCTTTTTCCATCAAGCTAATTTATTTTTGTAATTCCAATTTGTGCAGTTATATGGTTAATGGAAAAACAACTAATGTTCTGCAGATATTGGGGCAGACTTCATCCTAACAAACCTTTTTCCTATTCTTCCAGATAACATCAGGTGAGTACATCCAGATGTCGGGGCGTGCTGGCAGGAGAGGAATGGATGACAGAGGAATAGTTATTTTTATGGTGGATGAGAAGATGAGTCCAGCTGTGGGCAAACAGCTACTGAAGGTACAGTAAATCTGAATGCTATAAATCTTTGATTGTATTATGGCCGACTAAGCCGATCGCATTAAGGATAATCAGGCCATTTGGTGTGCTGTCATAACTTGGCAACGTTCTCACAGAGAACCCAGAGTCTTGATTGTCTGTCTTTGATTTGACACGTTTATATGCATGTTGCTATAAATATACAGTACAGCTGTGTGTCTTTTGAACCACATAGCCTGATATTAGAGACTGTGAAATGTTGCTGCGGTTACGAAATCTCTCAAGTTTTTAAATTGGAGTGAGCAACTTCAGCGTACTTGGATGTAAACCTCTTACTGTTTATCCTATCTGTTTTCTGCTGTACCCAACATTTCTGTTGTCGTCGTGCTTTGCAGGGCTCAGCAGACCCTTTGAACAGTGCCTTCCACCTGACCTACAACATGGTGCTCAACCTGCTGCGTGTAGAAGAGATCAACCCAGAGTACATGTTGGAGAAGTCCTTCTACCAGTTTCAGCACTACAGGGCTTTGCCCGGTGTCGTTGAGAGTCAGCATCCTGTTTATTATTTCTACATATGCCAGACTTAATTAGAAAAAAAAACTGGTTGGCAAACACCGCTTTGGGTAATGTTGTAGCAAATCTAATGAGATTGCTGCTTTCATTTTTTTTTATTTTGCAGAAATTAAGAAATTAGAGGAGCAGTATCACACCATTGAGATTCCTAACGAGGAGAGTGTTATTACATACTTTAAGATCAGGCAGCAGCTGGCTAAGCTGGGTAAAGAGATACAAGAATTCATCCACAAGCCCAAATATTGCCTGCCCTTCCTCCAGCCGGGCCGACTCGTGAAGGTGCGTCTCTTTATCCGTTCACATTCTGGGAATATTTCCAGACTCCTGCATTTTATTAAAGACCAAACTTCCTGTACTTATGCCACAGGTGAAAAATGAGGATACTGACTTTGGCTGGGGAGTGGTTGTAAACTTTAGCAAGAAAACAAACACAAAGGTAAGCCAGACTTTACTGCCACTAATGCTGGTGTTGGGAATTTAGTGGTCAAAACTGTGCATAATGGTGAAAAAGCTTTAATTAAAGCCTTTCTATTGAACATCTGGCTTATTTGAGGATTTTATCCTGAGAGACCTTTCTCTCCAGTCTCAATTTTTTTGTATCTCCCTAAGGTTTTCTTTCTCCATCTATCTTTACATCAACTGCAACTTACTTCCCTTCTTTCAACCTTTCCATATTTTCCCTGAACTGGACTTTATTTATTAATTGCATGATTTCTCAAGGCAGTTTGATACCAAGAAATAAAATCCTAAGAAACAGAAAAAAATGACCTAAATGCTAATGTAAACTAAACTTTTTAATTTTTTTTTTTTGAGAAAAAAGGATACCCTTTATTCTTTTTCTTCTCGTTCAGAACTACGCACTATTTTGTGTAATCTGCCACCGGAAATCTCAACAAAATACTTCAAAGCCTGGTTATAATTTGAGAATGTGAAGAAATCGAAAGTATGAATTTGCTTCCAGTCTATAGTTAAATGTTGCTGTGACTGACTTGATTTTCATGCTTTAGGTCTATGGAGACGCTGAGCCGCTGTACGTAGTCGAGGTTTTGCTTCACTGTAGTAAAGAAAGTGTAAAAAACTCTGCAACTGAAGCGGCCAAGCCTGCTGCTCCAGGGGAGACCGGAGAGATGCAGGTTGGTGAAACTAACACACACACACAGAGCTGTGTCTGTCATGTTTTCCGCTCACATTTTAATCTGTTTTTCTACCCAGGTGGTTCCAGTGATGCTCCACCTGCTCACTTCGATCAGCTCAGTTCGTCTTTACATCCCTAAAGATCTCAGGCCTTTTGACAACAGACAGCTCATGCTCAAGTCCATACAGGTACAGGTTTCATATCTAAAAAATTAAAATTTCTTTAACAAAAATCTTCATCCAAATGTTTTCTTTCCTCTTATTCTTCAGGAGGTGCAGAAGCGGTTCCCAGACGGTGTTCCTTTACTTGACCCCATCGACGATATGGGCATCAAAGACCCTGGCCTGAAGAAGGTCATTCAGAAGGTGGAGGCCTTCGAACACCGGATGTACACACACACACTCCACAGCGACCCCAACTTAGAATCCGTCTACTCCCTGTGTGAGAGGAAAGCACAGGTAAGAATGTGTTTGTGTGCAAACAAGTTAAATCTGATATGATTTTCTTGCTCATAGTAAAGACTCGTAGTCAGACTTTACTGAGTCAAACAATAAAACAATGGATGGAGCTTGCTGCTATTTTAATAAAATGCGTACTTATTTATTTAGACAATGCAGTTGTAGTTAAAAATAGCCAATAACCTTTTATTATTGCTAGTTTTTTTTTTCTTTTTTACAAACGCAGGAAGAAAGCAGCAATATCCCAACATCTGCTGTCAAAGGTCATAAAATCAGCCTCATTACATAAACTGAACTTTTTTTTTTATTTTGCCACATCTCTTTATCTCCTCTGTGGTGTTTTCCTGCACTAAACCAGCACAATTGATGTTTCAGACCGCCAACTCCCATGCAGTAAAAAAACAAATCATTCCCAGCATCACAGAACAAAACGAGGAATTGTGTTCTGTGGGGATTTGACAGAAATAAAGAGGAAAAAATAGAAATAGAAACATCAAGTTAGAAGCTACACTGCAGCTGTAACAGGCGGTTGATTTATTACAGATAGATGTAATTATGTTTTAATAGCACCTTAAAACTTATCTGGTTTTTTCATAGTACATACTATCAGGTTTAATTTCAGAGGGACTGGAAGATGTTCTCTCTGCCACTGTGCCGCACCACTCGCAGCAATAAAGTTCCTACTGATTCTAAAAGTGTTCTTTGATCAGGAATTATATAAGTCTACGTCTATCATAATAAGCAGTTAATTGCATGCTGATTTAAACTGAGCTCAATAATGTCTTTTCTGATAATTAATATTTTTTGAAGGGCAATTTTGTCAACAGAAACTCCATAATACATTTTATTTACGGTTTTGGTTGACTTATTTTTTTGTTTTACTTTTTGTTTTAGGTTGATGTTTATAAATTTGTATATTTAAAATATCTCCCAGTTCCAGTGTTAAAAACCCTCGCTTTCTGATGGCATATCAGAAAGCGAGGGTTTTTAAGTTACATGTGGTGACAGAAAGAAAATGAAATTCTTGGTACAATTTTTTGAGAGGATAGCAGGTGGATGGAGTGTGGAATCCAAGGGGATGCCAGGGTAGTAGTCCTTAAAACAGGAGCAGATGGACAGAAGATATTGTGCATCATAAAAATAAAATTCATATAACTGAAGACATTAAACAGAATAAGGGTCATGTGTTGACCACATTTCATCCATTGGATTTGACGGGAATCTTTGACTTACCAGGTTAACCGTCTCATCAGAATAAGATGATGTAAAATCACATTTCTGCTTCCTGCTTTCGGAGCACACACCCTTAAAAAGTTTTAAATGTTTCTGTAATTAGAGTCCTAAAATGTCTTTAATTATGATTTTTTTTATTAAGTTGGGCTTTAACATGCCCAACTTAATAAAGACATGTTAATCATGGGTCTTAAATGTTGTCTTGGCAGGATTATATAATTTTGTACGTTTTTGTTCTCACTGGACTTTTCTGTCAGGCAAAAGTTTGAGTCGCACTCGGACATCTTCACTGTGTGTGTGACTCGTAATGGTTGAAGCTACCGGTAACTCACTGCTAACATACCTTCCTAGCTAGTTTAAGTTCAAATTTATCACCAGTAGGCTGGACGAAGTTTGTTCGTTTTGGTGGAAATACATAGGTCTTAAATTTTATTCATAGCAGTCTTTAAAAGTTGGTGAAACCTAATGTAAGGTTTGGGTAATTCCTCTTTTAAACGGTTTGTGTTATGAGACACAAAACAGACAGGTTCTACTGGTCTGATGAGACAAACCTGATGCATAGTTTGCAACAAGTTTGACATATTGCTGTTGCATCATAAAATAAAGTTGTATAATAAACTGGTGTTAGTATGTTTGGTCTCTGCAGTAACACATCGACCACATCTAGTAGCAATCCCCTGAGCAGAGCAACCTGTGCTTCAGATATTCTTTCATTTCAGATCCAGTTTTAACTAAAACCACAGCACTCACCTTATTTGCTTACCTAATGTGTTTAGTAAAACATAAAGCTGTCCAACCTTATGAGCTGCAGCATAACCGACAAAGAAGTCTTTCATTTGAATTCATGACTCACCGAAGCTATAAAACCATTTTCACATGTAGCCTGGTTTCTGGAAGGTGGCGGTATTCACTGGGAGCAGAAACACTTGAATATGTTGAATTTGTGCTCTTGAGGGCGTGCCGTGGTGGCGTAGTGGTTAGCGCGACCCGTATTTGGAGGCCTTGAGTCCTCGACGCGGCCGTCGCGGGTTCGACTCCCGGACCCGACGATATTTGCCGCATGTCTTCCCCCCTCTCCTTCCCCGTTTCCTGTCAGCCCACTGTCATATAAGGGACACTAGAACCCACAAAAAGACCCCTGGAGGGGTAAAAAAAAAATAATAATTTGTGCTCTTGAGACAATTTCTCAGCAACACACAGATCTGCAAGTTCAGTTAAATGAAGCAATATCTGGTAACGTCTCGCCTAAAGAGACATTGCTGATAAATGTGCAGTCTTGCGTCTTTGGCTTGGAGTGGCTTTGAAAAGGGGTAAAAAATTATTGGTGCTGCAAGATATGTACTTATTGTGTTATAATTTCCTTATTCCTTCCTTTAATCACTGTTGCAGTTAATGTACTGCTTCAGATGATCTCACAAAACAGATGGTAGAAAAATTACATGGCTTTTAAAAGGCCATACTGTGTTTTTGTTTGCACTGGTAGATCTCAATTTGCTCTCAAATCACTCTTTAAAATGAAACGTTTTTTTTGTTGTTTGTTTTTTTTTATATGTGTGTGTGTGCTGTAGATCGCAGCCGAGGTTCGAACCGCCAAACGGGAGCTAAAGAAAGCTCGCACCGTCCTGCAGATGGACGAGCTGAAGTGCCGAAAGAGAGTCCTCCGAAGACTCGGCTTCGCCAGCCCCTCTGATGTCATCGAGATGAAAGGCAGGGTCGCCTGTGAAATCAGCAGGTAGGAGGAATTTCCAAACTAGTTGTAGCTGTTTGTAGCAGTTTCCACTTTTGAACTGCTCACTTTAGAGCAGAAAACAAATTTCACTTCTCTGTGTGCAGCTGTGAATGTATTTTGCTACTTTTTATAATCATTAGTTATGTAGCGTAATTTTAGTCAAGTATTTCAAGCCATTAAGAGAATGTTGAACATGGCAGCTTACCTTCAGCTACAAGAAACCAAATAGCTGGTGCTGCAGATTTATATGAAAACATCCATTGAGTGATTCATTTTTAATTTGTTTTCGTTGGAACTCCTCGTTGAAGTAGTTATATTTTAATGTTTTAAACACATTTGTAAGAGTGCGGTTTGACCACAACTCTATGTTTGTGGTCAACTCTGGATCCTCACGTTTTAAATTTTAAGATCTGAGTTTCTAGCTAAAGTTACTGTGAGAACAGCTTTTTTTGTTGTTGTAACTCTGCACATTTCCTCTCTGCCTCTCTTTAATAAAAACAATAAAACGATAGTGTTCTACAAAGTGCTAACGGTGTGTGTTAATGTGTTAACCTGTGCAGCGCCGATGAGCTCCTGCTGACAGAGATGGTGTTTAATGGCCTCTTCAACGACCTGACGGTGGAACAAGCCACCGCTCTCCTGTCCTGCTTTGTCTTCCAGGAGAACGTATGAACAGACGCACAGAAACTCGCACAATTCCTCTTACTCTGCACAAACACTCCTGACACAATCTGAATCCCATTCCAACCGAGTCCAGATCAGGTTGCATTCTTGGCCTGTTTTACTGCTCTGCAAGCATAACAAACTAGAGGTTGATTTGTTTGTCCTGTCTAATGAAGCAGAGTTGGTCCAGCATCAGATTTTTCAGCAGAGCTTTTTTTTTTTCTTTCTCTCTGGCTCTTATCCTGCAGACTTCATCCAACTTGTCAAAATAACCATCACTAAAGCTTGGATCCAATGTCGGGAAATAGTTATTTAAATAATCCCAGTTTTCAGGCTTCACTGTTTTATCAGCGTCTCCTCAGTCAGGCTCATATAAGGTCTAAACAGCAGCACATTTTGTTTGTTTTGCTCTCTGATCATTAATGAAGTCATTCCGGCCCACAGGCCAACGAGATGCCAAAGCTAACCGAGCAGCTGGCTGCGCCACTCAGACAAATGCAGGTGGGACTTTATGACGCACGAACGGCTGGAAGATAATTCTAGATTTAATGGAGATGTGAACACCGCTGTTGCTGCTTTCAGGAGTGTGCAAAGCGCATTGCCAAAGTGTCTGCAGACGCCAAGCTGGAGGTTGATGAGGAGACTTACCTAAACCAGTTCAAACCTCACTTGATGGATGTGGTGTTCGCCTGGGCCAACGGGGCCACTTTTGCTCAGATCTGCAAGATGACGGACGTCTTTGAAGGTTTGTTCCTGGCAGGTTTTTAACCGTATCCAACGTTTCTCCCACTGCGTTCTTATATTTTCTTTCTTTCTTTTAATGCTGCCTTTTTGGGGGGTAAAGAAAAAAATAAAATCGATTTATTGTGCGGTTTAATTCCCCATCCAAAGTTTTCCCAGAAGTGATCTCATGAGTAAAATATGGGATGGTACCATAATAAGAAATATGAATCTGGGTTGAGAAACCCGAGGGAGGATTCGATAAACTCTTGTGTGTGTGTGTGTGTGTGTGTGTGTGTTCTGGCAACCCACAGAGAAATGAGAAATTTCTGCGATTATTCAATCAGCTCTGTTAATTTAACTTTAAAATGAACTCTTGGGTGTTTTTCTTTCTGTGTAAATGTCTCCAAAACTCAGAGCATTTGTTTTTCTGCAGGAAGCATCATTCGCTGCATGCGCCGCCTGGAGGAGGTGCTGCGACAGATGTGCTCTGCAGCCAAAGCCATTGGTAACACTGAACTGGAGAACAAGTTTGCAGAAGGTAAGAAACACAGAGCAGTTCACTTAAATTGGTTACATTTTCACTGAAAACAGATCAAATGGGTGTAAGAATTTAGCCGTTCAGGTTTAAAAACCATGATTGATCTTAATTTTTTTCTCTTTTTTTGGGAGAGGAGAGGTCTGAAAACATTCCACTTTATGTTACAAAAAATCTTTTACTACTTGTACTTGTGGTGCAAATATTTTCATCTCTTTGTTGATGAGTAAAATTTAAAAAGCTATGCTTATAGGCATTATAGGATTTGAGATGTAGAGCATGCCAACATCTACTTGTATTTAAAACTGATGTGAATGCTTTTATTTAAAAACAGAAATCCCTACTAAAATATGCAAATGCAATGATGCAGTTATATATTTAACTTGCATGTTGCCATGACTGAAAGTTAGAATAAAACAATGTGCAACAGAACCTGTGAATAATTGTACAATTTTGTCACTTCTGTTTGCAGGCATCACGAAGATTAAGAGAGACATAGTTTTCGCTGCCAGTCTCTATTTATAGACACAAGATGCGACGCTATGACTTCAACCCTGAATCGGTCCTACCCAAAGTTATCCGAACAACTTTCATAAAAATTGGCTTCCACTCCATTTTGTTTTCTGCATTACATCTTCATTAAAGATTTATTTTGAATTGGAGGCATCTTATTGGTCAGAAAACATTGCACATTCAAGTTTTTATTGAATTCATACATCAAACACATGCATCATTTGAGTTAATGTTCGTGAGTTAGATGGCTTTATTTTTCCTTATTTTAGACATTTGTACATAATTATAACATTGTTTTGTCTTTTCAATAAAAAGTCTGTATGGTGATTTGTTTGCATACAGATTATACAAAAGCACATTGTTCTGTATTTGTTTTACATAAGATCCACAGGGAGCTGTAATAGCAGCCACAGCAGTCCAGTACAAGGCAACACAGGACTCGGCAGTCAGCTGTGCATCACGCTAACCCAAAGCCTCAAAACAAACACTTGGTTTATGATATCAGGTTAGACAGCAGCAGTCTGGATGTGCAACAGCGCTGTTCTCTGGCTTAGGGTCAGCTTCATCCTCTGTTAACCCTTTTCCTTCATTCACTACTGGAGACATAAAACTGACCCTAAATCAGATCCATGAGCATGCTGACTGCAGTTCAGGAAAAGCACTAAGCAGGATTACATTCACAGGTTTCCAACACGCCCTCCCTCAAGGCAGTGGTCAGATCCTTTTGGTGCATGCAGTTTTCCCTCCGCTTCAGTTGATCACACTAATAGATCCACCTCATTTTTCAATCTTCAGCTTGTGATCTACAGCTGGATACTTTTCACAATCTTTCTTTCACACGGAGCACTGGCAGACAAGCACGAAATACCCTAAAGTGTGAAATTCAAAGAGGCCATGTGTGGTTTTGAGAGTTCAGATAACTTGAGGAATAATCAGGTAGTTCAAACTAAACGTCCATGCAGCGTATTGAATGGGGGATTTGCTCGGGATTAAAGGCTTCGAAGCTGGAATTCTGGGTGTGCGTTGGAAGGAGAGGACTCTTAGCTTAGCTCCACTTAGCTTAGTTGGGACTCTCAAAGTGATTCCCGTTTGTGGGGGTCTCCTGCAGCGTTGTGTGAGGGATGTCCGTCTCTTTACGGCACTCTGTTGTTTTGAAAAAGTCTGATATGAAGAAGACCTGCAGGAATCGGAAATAAAAACAAGTTTATACAATGCAGAACTTTTCATATCTACATTTTGTCACATGGAGCACAGACTTTTGTGTGTAATTTTGAAATGGAGATGAAATAATGGTTTTCAGGATGTGCTGTGGTGGCGAAGGGGTTAAGCACAACCCACATAAGGAGGCCTTAGTCCTCAACGCGGCTGTCGCAGGTTCGATTCCTGGCCTGACAACCTTTGCTGCATGTCTTCCCCCTTCTCTCATTACCCACTTCCCTGTCAATTAACTATCAAATAAAACCTATAAAAATATAAATGGTTTTCAAAATAATTGAAAATTATTTTCAAAAGGAGTTTGCACAGCAAGTCTTGTATGTCTTTACCTCATTTGTGTATGTAGAAACTGAAATCTTTACCTCGACATTTTATATTTATTTTTTTTCTAATTTGTTCATGTCCAGTTAGATTTCATGCAGAGCATCTGAACAGCAGGTTTTAGTTCTTGCTACAGGTTTTAGATTGGATTTACGACTGAACTTTGACTGGGCCATTCTAAACACTGATCTAAACTGCAGCTCCTGCTGCATGGTGGGGGTTGTTATCCAATCCAAAGGTGAACCTCTGCCCTAGTCTCACGTCTTTTAAAGCTTCCAACAGGTTTTCATTGAGAAATCCAGAATATTTTACTCTAAAATAACTAAAATAAAATAACTCTAAAATAACTCCTCCTCCTCACCCACTACTTTGCATATTTATGGCATTAAATCTCCAAATTAAAAGTTTAATATAAGAAAAAAACTCTAGGAGTGTGAATACAATTGGAAGACAACTTAAATGCAGCTGGAGATAAAATATTTAATGACTAGATGATCGCAGCACGTACCACCAACAGAGCCATGACTGCGCCCTGCAGCAGCCCTGTCAGCACGTCGCTCCAGTGATGTTTGTAATCGGAAACCCTTGACAGGCCGGTGTACACCGAGGCAGCGATCAGGAAGAACTGGAGGGTTGGTCTGAGCAGCCGCGCCCACTGGACCTGAAGCCGCGCCTGCAGGTAGAGCTGTGGAACACAGATCAGTGATTCATGTTTGTTACAGACAACACTAACAAGCCAAACTTGACTTCTGTAGAGGAAATGAATGGCTACAGACATGTCAGTGTGACCTTTTTGTTACAAAAAAGAAAGAAATGAAGGTCACTGACATAATCAGTAGTTATATGAAAAATGAATCTTACTAAATGTAATAACTGCCACATATCTTCTATAGCAGAATAATCTCTTGCCTGACAGACATGTTTAATCCAATTATAAACCAGAGGAGTTGAATAATTTGTGTCGTCTCAGGCTCGCTCTCAAACGATTTTGTGTCGAGGACACAAAGTTTAACCTTTGTCCAGGTCTGCGTTTTGGTGTTCCTTCCTGCTACATCTTACTAACGTAAATGCTGACCAAAGGCTAGTGCGTTCCATAAGTGAGCTTCCACCCCACAAAGGAGAAAGGAGCTTATTACGTTAATGCTGAGACTTTGTCCCCGGGTCTATTTATATCTGAAAGTATTGAATGAATCAGCAGCTCATAAAGTTTATCAGGGCTTGGCAGTAAAACCAGCTCTGGACAATCACAGCAGGGTGCTACTGAGACTGTTCATAAGGTACAGGAATGTGATCTTTAAACATTGTGGCTTAAATGTAAATAAATATCAGCACCTGCCATATTTGGGTGAAACTACAGCAAGACCATAAACAGAAACATCAGACTCAACTTGCCTGTAAATGTCACAAAACTCAATGCAGACACCAAATAATAGATCCTGTTTGTCTTGTGTAGAAGCTGACTGGATCCTAACAACATTTTTATGAAATTCCTTTAAATAGCAGGGAACACCTAGTCCACAGCTTAAAAATAAAGGAGGGTTCAAAGTTTAATGTTGATCCCAGTCTGTACTGCAGTGCTGAACTTTAAGCTAACAACTAAATTCAGAAAAAAACGTTTTATCTACATAATTAACTTAGTGTCTGGATGGAGATTTTTGTTTTCCTAACCGGGGTTATTGGACGTACTAATAAGCAGTCAGAGTCTTACCTACTCTCAAAAGCAGCGATTGAAATATTAAAGATAAGATGTTTTATTGAAGAATAAAACTATAAAGCTCCTTAAATTAGGGCCACAAAAAGGCCCTAAAGTCCAGAGTGGATCCAAGAATGATAAAACCAATGAGCACTTTATTAAATACATGAAAATAATCCGTATTCTTCTCTAAAATGTAAATGTATTAAACTTTCCCCCCCCAAAAAAACATATTGGATCAAATTCCATGTTTTCCAAATTCTAATACAGATTAGGCTTTTTTCCAAAGCAAATAAGCACCATAATAGCATATAGGATTAATTGTTTATTATTATTAATTATTATTGCTTATACCTGTCCACCAACAAAAACTGTGAAAACTGCAATAGATGCTTAATGTCTCATAACTCTTAAGAAGTCTGTTAGGGACATTCCCTTTAGATTAAATCAAGAAGTAGGAGAACCACATTATTAACTAAACAATGAAGATCTTGTCAGTTCAACTACAGTCAAATTTAACAGTCATTATAAAAGCTTCACCATCCCTAAGTCTCACTTTCAGTAGCACTAAGTTGTTCCTAGTCTTTATGCTGAACACAGAGGGCTTATTGTGTCGGTCTTGTTTTTTTTTTTGCCATCTTTAAAATAAAACATAAATCAGCATGTTTAGTGGGAGGTAAAGATATGTTATCTTGAAAATATTCCAGATAAACCTTCCCACAAAATGCAAATATTTCCATTTGAACTCAACTAAACATGTCATGTTCTGATTTCTTTATCTGCAATTTATTTTGATCCATAACAACTGACAACTAAACGTCAAACTGAGCTGTGACTGATTGAGGTGATGTAAACTGTATCTGGTTGTTCCAAGTGAATCCTGGATTCTGCTTAAAGTTTTAATATTGAAATCATAAATTAGAGAAATTTATTAAATACATATCCAAGGGATTTCTGCTTAGCGTGCAGCTGGTTGGAGGTACTTACAGCGAGGAACAGCATGCAGTACATGGAGAACGACGAGTGGCCAGAATAGAAGGACAGTCTGCAACAGAAAGACAGAAGCATGACTCAAAACTGGGACAGTGTGTGTGATCTGTTCAAGCAAATGAGAGGCTGTGCAAACATGCATTGCTGCAGCGGGCTTTTGTTCGTAAACATTTCGGAGAAATGATAACTGAGGGGGGATGTTGAGGTTACATGGAGCTGCTCTTCCTAACTGTCCCCTCTGCCTTTGTTACTTCCTGTTTGAAACACAGTTGATGTCATTTCACAGCTGTGTGTGTGTGATGCAGACTGAGCCCGGTGCTCAACCCAATAAGAAACCTACATTTAAAGAAAACTCAAGAGACGATGTTCAGCTCATAACTCAAAAGGACGGAAAAATGAGTGAAAGTTCGGCATTCTGCTGTCGCTCCTGCATGGAGCAAACTGAGGCTTTCCACCGGGAAAATTGTGAAACCATTTTATCTCAAAGATTAATGTAAAACTATTTTATTTCTGGAATATTTTATTTCCATTCTCCTTGCAAATATGAAACCAACAGGTTTTCTTGAAAGACTGCTCTGCATTTGGTGTCAAGGTCTCCATGCATTCTTACCAAAAACAAAGGGAGCTAAACAAAAATTCAAACCACATTAATTGTGGGAAAACTGAACATTTTCCAAAATGCATACTTATCAGACACTATAACAAAGCAGTGTCATCACCAACAGTGACATGTCCATTTTACTGCTAATTTGTACATCCTCAGAAAGCATGTGCTTAGTCATTGTGCTCCAAGAAGAGATAGGTTTCTTCCTGTGATGCACCTTGCAAACAAATGTCTGTGCCATCCAAGACCAGAGGATCTGTTTTTCCTGGTAGATCAAGAGTCATGTTACTGTAAGATGAGGCTGAGCAGGCCACCCTCGCCAGCCCTCTTTCTTGTTCTGCTGCACTTTATTGGGCCTATTAGTGTCTGGCAGGCCGTCCTAAACACCCGGATGAAGCAGCTGGAAATCTGTGTCCCAACATTAATCTTAAAAGCACCGGATATCTGCTCTTCAATCAGTGGATCCCTCTCTTGCACTGCCGTCACACTACATTTAAAAAAAGAACAAACAGACTGCTGATAGGGAAAAACAGCAACAAATATGCGCCGCACCCTTGTAGAGTTACCCTAGGTGACGAGGAGAACCGGGAGGAAAACCAGTGGGCACATGCAAAAGCAGCTAAAGGACAAAAAAAAGGTTTAAGAAACAAAGGGGAAACCTGGAAAGCTCGGCTATAAAGGACAGAATTTTCTTCGCATCCCAGAATAAACTCTCCACCCTCAGCAGTCCTCTGTGGTTTCATCTACATTAGAATGAGGAGAGGAAATCCTCTCCTCCCAACGTTCTTCCCGCTGCTCTGAGCAGATAACAGACACGGAAAAGCTTCATAAAAACAAGCTTTACTTTCCTGTGCCATCAGTACAACCATCAGTTTTCGTATTCATCATATTCCAACTGGTTTCCACCTTGTCATCTGCTTATAGCTTTTTAAAAATGGATCCTATTTTCATTTTACATTTATTTTACTGACAATAATGCTGATAATTGACAGTTTTTTTAAAATAAAATTTTGATTAAAATATTCCAACCTCGCAGATCTGAGTGAATTCAGTTCATTTTTCCCCACTTGTTTTATAAGTTTAGCACATACTGCTCAACCTATTTTGGTTTATTATGCCTAAATGGTTGACAATGTGTCTGCGTAACCTTTTTTTTTTGTACTTCCAAAACAGATTACAGCGCAAGGCTTCAGGGATTTTGATTTTACTCCTTCAGAGTCCAATTTCCAAATTACTTAGGCAAGAAAGAAAACCAGGTTATCCTCTGAATGATTTTACACATGAAGCTGCAAGTAAAGCCTTGTAGTCATCACATTTATCTGAACAAGGAAGGAACAAGAGGAGGAAAATATAACTTTTATTTTCAGTAACTTGTAGATCTGCTAGTTGTATCTTTCCCCTCCATTATGAATATTCTGGCTCAGTTTAAAATATACAATGATGAGAGCATTTTTCCCCCCAATACTCAAATTCTTTATACAGCCGGTACATTTTGGCTGATGTTTTTCCTCGTTCTCTAATCTAAACTGGTTTGACATTAGGACTTTCTAAAACACACTTCCTCTTTTAGAAACAACCTGCTTTTTAATGTCACTGTACATCATCCAGCAAATAAAAAGTTAAGAGATCTGAAGGCTGATGTATTTTGATCAGATACATACCTGCCTTCGTTGACCACCTTCGGATCTCCAGTGCAGTTGAAGTTTTCGATGTATACGCCTGCTGTGCAGTTGATGAGTTTCCAGTCCGGTTTGCACACATCAAGGAAGTGCGGCCTGAGCCGGCCGATCGAATACTTTGCGATGTCCGTCAGAGACTGACTCATGCCGGCACCAAAGACGAAGGTACCGATGGCTTTGTAAACACAGGCAACATAGTTGCCGAACGTTGATTTGGATTCGATGCGCTTTAAATAAACTAAAAGGCACTCGCCAAAGACCATCTGGAAAGGAAGGAGAGGAATAAGTTAGAGTTTAGCTTAAAAGAAATGCCAAAAAGTGAAAAGAAGTAAAATCACATTTTAAGAAAGAGCAAAAAAAAAAGAATGCTGCATCTTGTAAATATTTGTCACGAAGTTGTTAAAATCACTGATGTTTTTGATTTTGCATTACTGAAAGAATTGGTATTTTTTGATCAAGAACTAGAAAAGGAGATTTTTTTTTCACGCCTATGCACAAAAAAACAAGCAAAGAACATTACAGCTGAGCATACAGACGAAGTTTCAAAGTCAGAATATCTTTTGCCGCCTTCTTATTTTAAGTAAACTAAAAAAGTTTTGTTTTGTATTTGTTGTTAACTTTGGCTAGAACCAGAGCTGCTGCTTTTGGTTTTCCTGTTTGCTACACCAACTGGAGAAGATATAATGCATAGACACAATAGGTCAGTTTCTCCACATTGCAGATAAAAAAAAAAAAAAATAGAATATTTATCCCAGGAAGATGTCCACTTAACAAACATATTATTTTGTTATCTTTTTCTCAAAGTTAATTGGCTTATAGTGCAGTATATTTAATAATTTAAATAATAATAATTAATAATTCTATATTTACTCATCTCCATGTTTAACACAGTCACACACAAAGACGGCAACAATTCTTCACACTTTGGAGATCTTTTTTTTCTTAGTGCAATTGAACAACATGTTTTCCTGTCTTTCCAATTTACAAAAATGGCCTCGTGTATCACATTGATACAATAGGATAAGATGAAATTATGAATGGATAATGAAACATTTCTTGATGCGCTGTTTAACTTTAAAAAGTGAGTTATAGCTTAATAAAAATAGTTCTCATTTATTTTATAGCATCATGTGGTGCTGGGTATTTTCTTTAAAATAAAAAGTTATTTCCTTAGGTGGGATCTTTTTCTCTAGGGTGCATTTTTTATTTTGTGTGCGTCTGTGCGTGAGAACATGCTGCAGCAATAAAAATATTTGGTATTTTAAGGGGTGCCAATTGCCTTGGGGGAGGATGTGGCTTACACGTTTCTGTGGTTCAACTTGAAAGAGACAGCAGCGACTGTGCTTTACGAAAACCTGACAGATAAGAGGCCAACAACAAGGCTTAAAATAACACCCGACCTGGTGAGCCGTTCCGCTTAATACTGATCCCGGAACAGCACAAACCGCAGCTGAATTGATGTGTTGCTATTAGTTTGGATATTATTTTGACTTTCTTTCTACAATGTCTACAATAGAACAAAATTAGCTCTCAGATTTAAAGTGATCTTCCCCATCTGCCTTTTTTTATTTAGGATGCATCCATCTGAAAATCTATGCGTACCTCTTTCTGTGTCATATTTAAGCATTAAAAATATCACTGTTTTTAAACAAGCTTGATTAAAAGCGTTTTCTGTTAGCGAATTAGGACGCACATGCAATGTAGAGAAATTATTTTAGCAGAAACACAAAGAAGCTCAACCAACGTGTAAAGGAGGAATAATCAAAGGGCAGGAAGAGCTGTTAAAAAAGGCACAGAGGGGAACTGTTAACAGGTAAAAAACAAAACACTTACAATGAGTATTGTGCAGGGAATCATAACAGCTCCTAACAACTGATATGAAATGGTGTCCTCTTTATAGGGGTACTTGATCGTATCGTCATTACAGAAAAAGCCTCGGCGGAAAGGCCTGTGCAGCAAATTGAGTATTGCAAATGGGAGTCCCGCTGGCAGAAAAGCAATGAGAGAAAAAGAAAATACGAGTTACGAGGACGTCCGGACAAATTCCCATCATGCAACACCCTTTGTAATGCCAAACACTGCAGTCTGATGAGAAGGTCCCAGAAAATGAAGCAACCTCCTGCAGGAAGCGTCTTGCCCAGCTTTTCAGGAACATTGTTAATGGTTAAAAGATAGTCACATGTTAGTGAAGAGTGAAGGTTAGTCCAAAACACAATCAAAAGATAAATAAAGATGCATTTCTCGTGAGGTTACAAATCATCACTGCCAAGAGCATCTCCGCTGTATTCTCCTATGTGAAGCAGGGGTTGTGTTTCCGAACAGGCGTCAGACCAAACAATCATGACTGCCTGGAATCCTCTGGGTCTCTCTGTGTATGGAAATTCCCTTTCCCTGAGAACTGATCATGGAGATCCAAGTTTCTTTAACCCCTCATCAATATCATAGTGTTAAGGCACTGTGATATTACACAAGAGTAATTTATACCAATAGCTGTAGAAGATGAACAATGATAGTTTGGGTCACTATTAACCCACATTTTCTGACTCTTTTTTTTCTTTTCTCTTTCAATCACTCTGTGTGATCCTCTGTGGACATAAAGTCAATTAAAGTCTTTTCAAAAGCATGAAAAATACTATTGCCATGAAGAATTTGCCTGCATGGTACTTAAAATATAATACCTTAGCAAATCTTGGAACCAAGCAGTCCTTTGCAATTGTGATATTACAAAAGATTGAGATTTAATATCTAGTGCATTTTTAGTTAAAAAGCACAGGTTGAGCCAAATTAAGTTGGAGAGTAAGAAGGTTTCAGGATACAGTCAAAACCTTAAATTCCTGAAGAAGCAAGATGGTAACAACACACAAATGAGACCTTAGTACATATATTAACAAGTAACCAGCATGCTTCCAGCTCCCATTATAGACTCCAGAACCAAGTGGTCCAGAGATGCATTCCAGCTGCCTGCATGTCTGTCAGACTGAATAACAGCCATAGAAAGATCAAATAACAGCGCATGTGTAAAGCCTGGAATCTGTTGGTGTCCTCCATGTTCAGATTCAGAGATTGTTTGCTTCCCTTCAACAAATAATTGAACATCTTAAGCAATTATTTAGGTTAGTTTCATTTTATTTCCTTATTTGATGTTTTTAAGTGGACATCCTCCTTCTCCACTTATCCATACTGAACATCAGTATCTGCTAAGTGCTTGCTAATGTGCAGCTTTGTCCGCTCTGACAAACCTCCCTCAACGTGGATATTTTGACTTGCAAAACCAGGACGAAGTGTAGCCGTTAACGAAACGAAATGAGAGCTTTTCACTGTGGGCGTGGATGAAAAACCGCCGCATTTGTATTACCTGAGGCACCGGCCTCGGCACTCCTTGGACGCGTGTGTGTTACGCTTGTGTTTGGCAAGTCAACATGCAAGCCCTGAGACTGGCTGCCATGAGTTACCCTACTACTTACAGAGACTATGGGCAGGCAGAGCCCCACAGAGTAGAGCACCTTGGAGGTGACTGTGCTGGGGTGGAAAGGGTACTTGATGCTGTCGTCGCTACAGAAAAAGCCCCTTTGATAGGGGCGGATCTTACCCAGGTTAAAGATTGCCAGAGGTAGAGCCCCTGTGGAAGGAGAGATCGGGACTAGTTAACACGGGAAGAAGTCAGAGGTTTACAAAATAAAATCTGAAAGAAAAAAAAAAGTCATTAGAGTGTAGAGATTATTTCAAAATAAAAGCCAGTAATGCTATTTAGGGATGCACAATTTATTGGCGATAACATTGGTATTTTCATGTCAGCCAGTTCTTTACATACTGGTATTGATCTGATCAGAGAAACTGGGGCGATATTAACAACCCATGTTTATTTCCTTCTAGTTGCAGTTTGTGAATGTTTTGTGGAAGGAGCAAAGAACAGGTATTTGATATTTGTTTTGGCATACAGCAGTGATACAGCGGTTTTTCACATTATCAAGGGAGTTACATATGATATCTGTAAATATCAGCGGCCGTAACAGATATATTAACATCAGATATTGTCCCAAATTCTCAAATTGGTGCATCCCTAGTGATATTAGTATCAAAACAAGTGCAATAATGCAAATACCTGCAGCAATGTATTAAGTTTACACATTTGAATAACTATTTCTCTAGTAACCTAATATTTGTGATTGTCTTATAGCTTAAAAAAAGCATAAACAGCTTGGTCCAATGCACATTATACTCATATTTTAAGAAAAAAATTGCAGAATTTTCTCTATTCCCACATACTTTTTTAAAATCTGAAAGAAATATGGATGTTTCTATAAACACAGTTTTAGTAGTTTTAATTCAAATTGTGTCAAACTGTTTAAAAATCCACAAAGCATCTTTTATTCCCACACCAGTTGGTTTTAAGAAACTGATTTCAGGCAGAATTTAATGCCCAAAACCCCCAATACACATTAGAAAGTGGATTAACATTAACTACAGAGCTTGATTATGTCATCTAGAGAGGTGGGAACTGTTTATGTAACAGAAGGAGAAACGTTTTCGGGCGTTGGAAACCCAAAACCAATAGATCGTTCAATTCCATCTCGTTTCTTCAGTAGATTCATTCCTGATGGAAAGAAAAGTCTTTAAAGTCTGAAATCACAAAAATGTACATTAATGCGGTCAATCGGATACTCAGCAGCGTTTTAGGGAAACAGGAAAATCACAAACCCAATGCCAAAAACCACACAGATCCACTTCCTTTAAGCTTTCCTTTTTTTTGTGAAATAACTGAGACATTTTTGTTTATTGTGGAAAGAACGACGGGCATGACTTAACACTCCCTACACATAGAATACCATAAAGATAAAAAGGTTATGCTAATTGGTTTTGACAGTGCAAAGTCTGTGGGGAATGCCGCTGTCATCTCTCTGGCTGTTTGGCCTGTTTAACCCATTGTGCTGCAAGAAAGAGTCGTTCCCCTCATTCAAGCGGAAACCAAGTCAATTGTTGAGCTGCGGCCCACATTAACAAGCAAGCCGCCGGCAAGAGAACACAGAAAACACATCACATGAAGATGCAGCTGAATCTCTGAAACTATTCTACTGCTGCTGCACCCTGCGAAGCTGTGACGGCTGCAACAGCTGGAGACATTAAAACACGGTGGCACAGAAATGCTCCAAGGCCTGTGTCACCACTGACAAGTTACAACTAATAATAGTTTAAAACAGTTAGTTTAGTCTCACAACTCAGGAGTTACCGGACATCCTTTCTCACTGGTTTACTTCCTTCTAGAGTAACTACATTAAGAACATTATTTTAGCAATGTAGACTCAAACGGGACAAGCAGTCTTCTCTGTGAAACATTTACTACAAATTATTTGCACCCCCAGTAAAGACATTGATAAGCACATCTGCCTTACTTGCATAGCATATTCTCTTATCTTTACGATTTTAAAGAGTCACTTAAACAAACAGGCCTCTGTGTGACATCATGTTTATATTGAAGGGTAAGAGGATATAATTAAGCAAGGCAAGTATGGTAATAAAAAGCTGGAATACAGACTAAAATTAGGTTATTATTTTATGAAGGCAACTCTTAACAGGTGGGTTTTAACCGTGATTTAAAGGAACTTTGTTTTGCAGATTTCAGCCTCAATAGATGAGGGTGTGAGCTCATTGTTGACTGCCCCTCCTCCATTTATTCAGCTGGAGAAAGGTATAGTACAACCATGCATTGATTTGTTTTTAACATCTGCTCAACGCTTGAACTGATTCATAGTCATTTGGTGAGATCTTCATGTAGAGATGTGCATCATCTGTATAGCTAAGGTGACCTTATTTTGAGTTATAATATGATTAAATAAAAATCAGTTGTGTGTGATTACGTTACTACAGTGTAAGATAAATTCATTTCGAGGCCTTTTACCCGTCTCTACCAGGGATAGAATAAATATAGAGCTCTGTCTTGTCCCTCTGCATTCTTATAATTTGCTCATTAAATACCAATGAGGTGCAGTGTGACCGCAGACTCCAGCCCCAATCTCAAGACAAATTCTCAAAGACCCCAGTTATAATTTAATAATCTCGTTTACTTGGAAGACGAATCCAATTAGCAGACAGAGTTCAGCTCAGACAGCTGGCTTGGCTCTCACTCAGTTCAATAACTTTGTGGCAGATCAGCCTTGGGTCAAATTTGAAAGTCTAAGCTTCATTGCCCTGTAGGCATAGACTGGTTGGATCATGGTTTTAATAACTTCTTCAGCTGAAATTATGTCGGTATACCGCTTGTACAGCCTAAATAATTTTTAGTTAGATTCCAAAACAAGTGGCCTTAAAAGCAGCAAAAAAAAGTTCTCAACTTTTTTTTTTCTAAATCATGCAAATAGAAAACAATCGAATCCCCAAAATCTGCAAAAAATGTTTTTACGAAAGTTTGAATGCTTTGATATGTTCATTTAAATGGTGCACGCTTCATTTACCCGTAAGCTGGTTAAAAAAGAAAATAATAAAATGATTCTTTTGTGTTTTCTATTTAAAAAGATTTAAGCCAACATTTGGATGCCATTGTAGTATGAGCCAACAATCTCATGTTAGGGCGACATTGTTTTGAAAGTTAAGTAAAGCAACATGTTTTTACTAGAGCTACACAGCCAGTACCCCCACAAGATAACCACTTAATATCTACATTAGACTTCCAGTGTTCGCCCACCATGTAAACAGCAGAACGTCGAAAAAAGGATCAAATTCTGCTCTACAACTAGGAAACAGTTATTCTAGATTTTGCTAAAGCCTTTCACCTCTGTAGTCATTTGTTGAAATTAGGATTTAAACCACCCACTGCTTTAATTTAATTGATACCAAGTTTAAGTCTGAGCCCATTGCCTCTGAGTGAAGCAGAGTTTAAACAGTGATTTACAACATATTTTAATCACTGTCATAAGTCCATTAAAAACCTGACTCACACCGACAGTCACTAGCAGCACACTCACTTTTTCCTCTTCCTCAACATGTGTCTGTGTATCAATAAATACACAGCCATAAAAAATGTTTTGTAATACATGTTATATTATTTCAGATGCAAAAGGGAAAAATATATATTGATACCATCTGTTTTTTTTTTGTTTTTTTTTTCAAATGTGTGAATACCATGAAAGTTTGGTATTTTTAGACAAGGTTGTGATACTATGTGAAACTTATTCCCACGTTTAGTCTTTGATCAGCTTAAGAAACAACTAAACAGTTTCAAATCAAGATAAAGAGTGTTATGTGATAAAAGTAATACGGCAAATCAGTCATTGATGGAGACATAGAAGCTCCAGAGAGAGAATATGACAAAGTGAGACAGTTCAGTCCTATGAGCACTTCAGTCTAGATATAATAACCTGACTGACAATCTAACACAGCACTTTTGTCTTGATCCGTGTGACACTGCTTCTACATTATAATTTGCATAGGTGCTCATGCAAAACCCCAAGCCGGGAACCTTGTGGCTTGGTGAGTGAAGATCTTTTCCACTCTAAGGTAGAGACATGACTCATCACAGCGTCTAAGCTTCCCATTCTTTTAATGTCAGGAAATTCACGTGAGCGCTTTGAAATCATGCACTGCAAAGGCTCAGAAATTCCCACTGTGACTTCAAAAGTCAGTTCATGGAAACATTCAACTATAAAGCATAATTGTAATTAGGGCCAGTCTGAGGTTGAACTAGAACCTCACCAGAAATTAATTTGGGTGAAGCTTCCGGTTAAGCCACCAGCAATCACAGAACTACTGGGCTTCCTTTTATATTTTTTGTGATTTTTTTATTTTGATCATTAACTTTAAACTACTTAAAGTTAAGTAAGAGTTCCTTAAACACATTCCTTTTTATGGATGGAACAGTGTGAGAATTATAAAACAGCATACACACATGTTGTTTATGTAAATAGTGAATTCAAAGAATTTTTGGATCAGGTGACAATGTTATTCTGCAGCTGACCCAGTTTTGAGTTGTTTTTTCTAAGAAAATGCAGAAAGGCAAAAATCTACATTCGAGTGTCTACTCAGGCTATTTTTAGAACGTAAAGCCCAATAAGCGACATGTTACGGACTCAAAGGAAATGAACAATGTTACGTTATAAAAAGTCAAAAAATGAGTTTTTGTTTTGCCTATTAGCCAGGCAATGAGTTGAGTCAAAGGAACCCAGGATGTAAAATCAAATACTCGTTGACTTTTTTTAAAAACATTTACAGAGTGCAAACAATGACTTTTAAAATAAAAAAATATATATAATAATTATGACTATAATATAAACATGAGCTGGTGTGATCAACTTCAGTAAAGATGTTTAAACATAAGCTAATTAATTAACTCATTTTCAAAACTAGCACAATAATATTAAACTTTTGTTTTGTTTTCTTCTCTTACATACAGTTAAAACACAGGAGCAGTTTTAGGCTATTCATTCAGCTGATTAAAAACATCCCTCTTTCTAACTGCATGTTTTAAACAGTGCTGCCTTAACTGCAGGGACGCGCAGCATAACTCTAAGTGTTTGTTTGCCCCTTTTTCAGCCAGCTGACTGGCTTTGTGCAGCAACAGGGAGGAGGTGTCCAGCAGCAAAAAGATTGCATCCCTCTGCCACTTTCTATTACAACTAAATTGAAAAAAAAAATTAAACAGTATGATGGAAACTGGCTTAAGCTATTCACAATTTCAAGGATGCCTTAACACACGTACAATTTGCACATTTGTAGACATGTATCGTGTAAATTCAAGTTCTTTCTTCTCAGGTTAGCAGCTGACTGTGTCTCCAATTATGCGCAAAGTTTACTAATACCTCGGGCCGGCCCAGACTGCGTCTAAATATTATACAGTCAGGAAAAAAAAAAGACATGAGCAGTTGTTACAAGTTTGCAAGCACCTAACAAGCTCAAAGACCTTTTGCAACACTAAAAGAAAATATATAACAGAGGATATAAACATGTTATTTAAGTGGCTTATATATAATCACTGTCCTGGACATTCACCACTCCCTTCACAAGATAGTGAGCTGCTCCAAAAGAAGGATTAAAGCCACACACACACAAATCAGCTTATATCATTAACAGGACAACAAATGGCCCACAACAGTGAATGAAATGTTTAAACACATACCTAGAACTAGACAGACTAAATCGAGCAGGACAAAAGGGATTCCTTTGGTCTCAAACATGTTGACTCCTCTCCGTCTGGGCGCAGAGTCCCCGTCTCTCCGTCTGCTGCCTCTGCTGCGCTTTAATAGCCCTCAAAGGTGGATGCTCCTCCTCGCAACGCAGTTACTCCTACTGCTCCGGCTGTCGTTGTTTTTCACTCGGTCAGTAAAGATTTAAAAAAAAAAAAAAGAAAAAAAAAAAGGAACCCGCGGCAGCAAATGGTTCTTAAAATATCACAATAAAAACGTAAGAAACTACCCGGTCCACAGGAGCGCTGTTTACATATGAGGCGGCGGACGCCACTAGCTGCAGCTGTTATCGCCCTTCTTGCTGGGTGGTGGTGAAGTGCAGCTCTGCCCCACAACAGAGCCGGAGCTTCATTGTGATTTCACAGCTGCTAAGTGCTTTTAAATAAAAACAACTCACTCTCATGAACGGCCCGGTCATTTGCACGGACACCTGTCCCGTGACGACGTCTGCAGCCAGTGAAATATGATCCGAAAGCCGAGCCGAAAGGCCGCGAAGACCTCACCGGCTGCAGCAGGCCACGGTGCTGCCTTCACGTACCGGAGAGGAGTCCGTAAATAAGGCGGATTCATTGTGCATTCATGTAGCGTCGGCAGAGTGGGAAAAAATGTATATTCCTACACAGTTTTTACACTGGGGCTCTGGTAAATGGTTTTTAACATTTTCCCTGCAGTAACCCTCTTTGCGTCTTCATATCTGCATAATTCTGTTGGAGGTAAAAGCACATTAACAACAAAGTAATGCTAAATACCTTTCTTTAAATGTCATGGCCATTAAATCTACCTCATTTGGCTTTTATTGCCAATCCTCAATATGGTTCTAAGCCAAGACCGTTTCATTGCATTTCGCTGTTATAAGTGAGGCAGTGTGCTCCTAAAGCCCCTTTTAGCAATACAATTGTTGTACTATTTTTTTATGTGATCACATATTTACATAGAATAAGTAAATCTGATTAGTTATGGAAGTCTGAGCTCAGAGCTGGGAATGACAGCCTACACACTTAGCAATACAAGCCAAAAAACAATTTATTTATCTCGATTTTATTCATTAGAACAATAACAACAAAAGAACAAGTTCACAAACACACTATGTGTGCCAGTGGTTCATGGAGATATAAACTATCAGAAGTTCTTATATCAAATGAGTTTATGTCAACCATCTTCACTAAATTATATATGAGCTGCAGCCTATTAAACCAAGGCAATATTGTTGATTTTTTGACTAGAAACCTGCTAAAACTAATGTCTGAGTACAATAAATATGCTGAAGTGGGTCTTTTAGGCCACAGAACATGTTTCGGGGATTTTATATGTTTTATATTCGGGGACACTTGAATGAAAGTTTGTTTTTTTCTATAATTTCTCCTTGTTACATCGTCTTTCTTGCATGCTACATCATCATATGTATGCTTCTTTATTTATGTATTTATTTATGAATAATCTTATTTTTAATCATCTATTAGAGTTTCCGCTTGCCCCCCCGACAAAAGCTATGTTACGTTTACAGCTTGTTTGAACCTCTAACAGGAAGACACATATTCTTGTGATTCATTGTAGGAAGCATGTGATAAGCATAAATTGATTAAATTGGTCACAGAGGTTAATAGTACTTCAAAGTGGGGCAAAGATCAAAGCGGTCTTCTATTGTCTTTTAAAATAAGTGAATTAAAAAAGGCCATGGCTGTTTATGGTTAATCTCCTGGGATGTTAAAATTGGATGTTTATTCACAGAGAGGACAGGTATGATTTAAACATGATTACAAAGCTTGATCTCTTTTTTTACATATGCAAACAAAAAAATCTTGTGAAGAATAGAGTAAGACCAAAATACTCCCCAGGTGCAGCTTGTTGCAAAAAATTACACACATGAGACCATTAAAGCTACCTCATTTAATTATTGGACACAAAGTCCAATAATTATCAGCAAATTTTTCAGCACGATAGCACATGTGTTACAAGGCAAATGTGACAATGAAGTGGATATCAACTTGTGAGCCAAGCTTGAACAAAACAATAGCTCAGGATTTGGCCTGCAAGTTGATATCCAGCATGTCAGGGTGACTTGCAGAAACTCTATGCTAAAAATCATCTCTTCAAATTTACTTTGCATGACCAAGTAAATGCATTTAAAAATGAAATGTCTGTTCTTTAGTATACTATAGAAACATGTTTACACAGTAATGTGTTGAAATATGTTTAAAACACGAGAGATATTTGTGTCTTGACCCAAACATAAAAATCTGCAGAAGCAAAATTGGAAGCTGGATGGGAGCCAAGTACAAAGCACCCAAGAAAAATTGTCTGAGGTTTAACAAAAATTGACAGATGGAAGATCACCGTTGAGCAAGTCAGTGACCCTAAAATATAGTTACAAAGAAAGGTTTAGAGCAGTAGTTTAAGGAAAGTTTGACTGTTAAATTCCAATAAATGTGAAAAAATTACAGTAATGAGAATTTATTTTTTAGCAAGCCAAAGTAAGAGCATTACATTAACCCTGTGCATGTTAAACAGGAAGAAGAGTTGTCTACTCCTTATTAGCTCATTGGCTCCATCTAGAGGTTTGGAAGTAAAGGTACAGCAATGCAATGCATTTAATTAAGAGACCCAAATTAAATTGAAAATCTTCTTAAAAGTAAAATAAAAATTGCAAGTTTCTTATATGTAAAAAGGTGGAACTTGGAAGAAGCAGGATATTCCCTTTTGAAACATTGAGACAAATTGGCAGATTTCAAAATAAACAACTTTTGTTTGTTTTTTAACTCCTTTAAAATTGAGTTTTCTTTTCTGACAGAATAACATCCACAAAAGTGACTGATCTTCAAGTATCTTTCTTTTTTTTTTTTTTAGGAGAAAAACACCAAAGTGCTTAATTATTCTCACAAATCAGATTCAAAGATGTTTGGTAAGGCAGAAGTACTGCACTAAAAACACAAATTGTAAAATGTTTTAGCAAAAAGAATCAAAATCAGAGTCAAGTTTTATTTTATGTTCTTGCAGAGGAACAAAGTTTTTGCCCTTGGAAAAATACAGATCAACCGTGTGTTACATATGAAAAAAAGCCTTCACAATGCATAAATATGTTTATTCAACTCATTTACACAAAGTTACAAAACCAATCTGACAAAATAACCTAATGACTGTTGAAAAACAAAAATATTTCAGCAAAAAAGTAAATGATTGCCAGTCATTTTGTTTCATTATTAAGTGCTGCACAAGGATGCTAAAAAAATCTTTCACGGCAAATACATCAAAATAAATAAATGATTGCTTACTACTACTAATCATAATTTACGTCCCTATTGCACAAAAAACTCCTCTTGATTGATATTAAAAATAAATTGCTCTGACTTGTTAAGTCGTTGTCAACATAAATTCACCAAACGTTAACACTTCCCTGTAAAAGGTTTACAAACTAATTTATGTAACGCACACAGCAGGTCTGAGTTACTTTGTCTGATCTTAAAGAGTCAACACTCACATCCATGCCTATTGGTACTGATGGTAAAGATGTGCAATGAAAGGTATATTAAATTAAAAACAATAATAATGACAAAAAACAAATCTAACTTCTAGCATTATTAGCAGCAGCACCATCACTGGAGCTGCTATTGTCACACCTAAAACATGTTCATAGAATAAATGTAGCATTTATTTTACTTTTCAAGTAAACACATTTTGATTTCCCGTTTTCCTGGGATAGATGATGGAAAACAGGTACATTTTTCCTATCCCCTTGTCAAAACAGGACAAAGAGGAGAACATTGAATTTGAGTTAGGCACATGTGTGTTGAAGTTTTTATGTAAGGTGGAGGGGATGATGCAGGGATTTTGGCCTGTGCCACACAAATGAATTGGGTTGACAGTAGATTGTAGAGCAGGATAGTGATCTAAAACACACAGAAAAACCAACATGGAAAAGCTCCAGTCAGCCATTAATCACTTTCTATGGCTGTCTTAGTTCACAGACCTTAATCTTATTTCTCTTCATTTCACCGAGAAGACGGCATAAGGACCAAGGACTCTTATGTAAAGAAGAATGGTCAAAGAGTTTTGTCTCTGTTTTCTCTGACCTTGTGAAATGTTACATGAGAAATGCTTTTCCATTGTGAGAAAGGAGGTTGTGCAAATACGAGGCAGTAGGGGCGCTAATAGGGGAAGCAATAATAATATTGTAAAAAAAAAAAAAGTTAATAGAAATGTCAGCAATTATACTCAAATTAAAGCTCGACTCTCCCCCAAAACGTTCATTATATAATTTTACCGCAATAAAATAATTTATAGGCTTTTTTCCACATCTTAAAACAGGGGCGCCAATAAGGCTAGAATAAGCTGAATGTAATACTGTCCAAGCAGGCAAAAAATAACATAAAAATTCTAAGACTTGACATTTACAGAACACAATTATAAATACAGAAGCAAAGGCAACTGAAAGAATAATTTATGTAAAACTTTACAAGACAGACTTTAAAAGAGTCCTTCACTGATAGCATGTTATTCATTTTCAAACCAGTGGGTGGCTCTATTTACACACGTAAAAAACTTCAGTGCAAGTTAAACTTTCACTGATTATGGGACGGATCTGACATTATTTACATAAGGCACATAGTTGAGATGTATTACGGCTCACAGTTGCATTAAAAACAACTTATAATAGCTCTCATACACACAGACATTAATATGATTCTGTACAGAAGTTTACGTACAATTATGGACATTAATGTTACATTCATTTTGAGTTTTTTATCGAAGCATTTGAATTGCTCTTTTTACAGAATGGAGAAACTATGAAGTATACAATTTCAATGTTTACTAAAAACTAGAACTGGAACTGCATATTTGAATGCACCGTGGATTTTCTGCACACATTGTCAAATATTTGCATACAGACTCAAATACATGCATACACCACTTCCATTAGTATCTGGATAATGTGGTTTTGTAAGCTGCAGCAAAACCATATGCTATTGTAACCAGCAAGAAACTATTTGTACCCTTTCTTTATCAGAAATTGTTGTTTAAATTGGTTAGTTTTCTGGGTTATGTTTAATAAGGTTGCAGCAATTCCAGAGACTTACTGGTAGCTAGCTTAATCCATCCGAAATTTTGCCTTGGATGTGCATTTTGGATCACGGTTCTCTTGGAACATCCGATAGCATCCAAGATTCAACCATGTGACCAAGGCTCAAGCCTGTTTTAAAATGGAAGATGCTGGAACAACAGTTTCATGTTCTCACTGTGAATGAGAACACGAAACAAGAAAAAGAAACTTCTCCACAATAGAGATTTTCAATAGACTTTCAAGCTTGAGCAAGGCAGAAATGTGCAGCTGCCCACATGGACAAACCAAATGCACAAAGAGACAAAGATGGACTGTTTGGTCACAGTGACTTTAGACTTTCAAACATACGCAGTGTATAAAACACCTGGCATGGTGGTGGTAGTATCAAGCTATCAGGGGGTAATTTGCCAAAGTACGGCTAGAATAGTGGAAGGTGTCTACCTCCTTTTTTGTAAACTCACACCCATACCTCGGACAAGATTCCACGTTCCAATAAGTCAAAGGTCCCACATAGAAATCAAAACTGGCTTGAACTATGATTAAAAGCTGAGCCAGAAAACCAAGCTATTTAAATCTCTACCATTTCTGAAGAAAAACAAATCAGTGTTCCCAAAAGCCTGTTAAAAAAAGCGTATGGTGGAATTGAAATTTGCAAATGGGCATTTATGCAAATATTTATAGAAGTGCATGTCTATTTTTGAGCCTGTGTGTCTAATTTTGACTGTGTGAATCAGATAACATACCCAATAAATTCAAACTTTCAATGAATTAGAAGTTTCACATTGTATTATCAGGCTAAAAGCTCATGATGAGTACATTTAAACTACTCACTGGACCCATAAATGTATGTTTCTCACTTTTAATTAAATGTATCCAGACTTTTATAGAATCAAATCTGAAGTCTTCATTGAAGAAGATTGACACTTCTTTAACATTTTAGCTGCGATTTACATCATATGGCTGGGATCAATTAACTGTGCTTGTTCAACATGAATTCAAAGGACAATTAAAAAAAAAATACAAATAGCTGGTGGTATTTTTTCATAGGAGCAAGTGAAGATGTACCTAAACCACATGTTGCATATGGAGTGAAAATACAAAATACAATTTTTCAACCAAACTCTTTCTCTAAGTTTTTAGTCCACAATATCTCTTTCTTGTTCCCTTGCATTTTCTGTACAGATATAAAAGAGAGTCTTGTATTTGGTTTAGAAAAGGACAGCAAATTAGGCAACTTTACCAAAATTCTTTCAGAATTATACAAAGCTTAGATTCACCTGCTAAATGCAGTGCCTAGCCTTTCTCAGTCCAGAGTCGCGTCTTTTTGGGGTTTTGCAGTTTCTGCTTGCGGAGATGAGCTTCGATCTCATGCCTGAAGAAGAGCATTCCCAGCTGGCCATGCGAGGCCTCGTTCATGGCCTTGGACTGCATGCACATTCGGTACTGGTCTGGCGGCAGCTCGTCGGCGCAATGCTTCTCGTGCCACAGGTGGAAGAGGCCGCGTGACGGCGCTCGGACGACCAGGAGGTTGCTGTGGAGGTACTTTCTGTAGAGGTGGACGTCTTCGCCGCCCCAGCCTTTGATGTCAATGTCAAAACCTCCTGGTAGAACAGACATGGTCATCAGAAGACGTGTCAGTGTGTAATGCTAAACATGTTGCGGCATGGCTCATAGTTATGGTGTCATATTCACTTCCTTAAAAAAAAAAGATATTGGAAAAGAGGTTGCAGTTTTTCATTGAGAGATTTGTCAGTTAGAACGATGAAGGCTGCTTCCTGCACGGTTCACGACTCCCTTCTGTTTTATTTTGATTGCTATATCTGCCTTTCACAACATTGAACTTTGTTACAATGGTCTTATTTAAACTGAAGGAAAAAAAGAAAGTGCTGCACTTCTTTGAACTGAAGGTTTTTACAAGTCTGGATATGTTCTTTACTATCTTCTAAAAATATTTTATTGATATACCAAAAGCCTCCAAAACCAAATAAACAGTAAGTCCAAGATTGTACTCAATTATCAGACAAAAAGTAAGCCGAAGATGAAAATGCCATGTTCGAAAAGCTAAGTACAGCTTTGCTGCTTCCAGAAGATTCAGGAGGGAAAATAGATACCAGCTGCTTACGAAATGCAAATGAATAATTGATCAGGAAAGGTAGCCACTTCGGTAAAAGAGTTGTGTGTTAACTCAGGATGGAAAGAAATCAATAATAACTTTATAAAGAATCTGTTACAAATCCATTTCTAAATTATTGGAACTCCCTCATTATATGATGAGAAAGGCTATTCAAGAACAGAAAATAATTTCAACATTGAACAGTCTTTTCAGGTTGGTGATCAAGGCAACAGTGCTAACAATTATGTCCACTGTTTCAGCCACAGCTTTTTCCATTTTACCTCCATCTCTGTTGAGACTCGAAGAAGGGATTTTGTTGAATGATCTTCTTTTTCCTTTTACATTGAGGTTAGATTCCAATCAATTTAATCAATTAAATCATCTCAATACCTGGTAAAAATCACATGTGATTATAAATACATAAATTAGTCATGATAAGCAGTGAACCCTCGTTTTACTATGCCTGTAATTCATGATCTCACTTTATAATAATGGTTCCAAGTTTGGATACCTTTACAAATAAAGTAGAGGAAGCAAGGTATAATTTAAGGAAGAGCTCTCTAGCAGTGATCTGCATAACTTCTATAGCTTTTGGGCTGAATTTAAATACAAGTTTCATGAGTTCACAATTAAAATGTCAAGGTGAGGGTCTTTTGTTATACATCTTATTTTTTTTATTGCAGAGCAAGAGTGAGATTTTGTCTTCTGTAGCTAAAAGTAAGTATTTTCACAGAGCTCAAACTGCTTTAGTGAGAGGGGAAATGTCTGTGACTAAGACAGGAGGCCAAGCAGCCTTCTGGTAAAGCACTTTAGATGATCATAGTCTGGATGACTGGAAGTCTTCACACATTACGTCACTGCATGAATCATTTTGCTAACATAAATTGATCAAGTTAAACCTTTGACAATTAGTGCTGGAGTCTATGTGCAAACAAAAGCAAGTACCAAAGCTGCTCATCTTTTCCTTTATTAGGGCAATTTAGGAACTGTTTAGACAGAATCCATGCTTTACGGTTTGTGTATTTTTGGTCTAAAAATAAAACACAGAATTACAGATTTCAAATCGAAGGGAATTAAAACTGACGAATAGGTGTAACTTTATAAAATACCATATCAACTAAAAATGAATTTATTTCAGTAATTTTATTTGAAAAGTGAGCTTTCATTTTAAAGATTATGGCTGACAGGCAATGAAAACCCAAAATCCAGTGTCCCGTAGAATTAAAAGATGACTTTGAATCTATTAAGATTTTTCTCGAATGTAAAAAAAAAAAAAAAAAAGGACAAATCAGAAAGCTTATGTTATGCCCTTCACAGTCACAGAGACAACTGATAACTAGACAACATTCCAGCAGAGGTACATGGCTTTCCCTCACAAGGAGGGTAAGGCACAAAAGGCATATGAATGGAAAGTCGAGTGGAAGGAAAATATTTTGGTACAAAAAAGAACCTTGTGAAGACAAACCTATTTAAGAATTTGAGGAAGAATATCAAGGCATACACTGAAGCTAGACAAAGTGCATAAAGAGCCTCAACACATAGAATTATCCAGGACATTAGTCCCGAGTAAATTAGGTGGTGTTACGTCACTCCAGAACTAGAGACGCCAGAAGTGTTCTTATCATTTTAAGCACGAGCCCCAACTACATACTGAATGCATGTACTATATTGCACATAGCTATACTCTTGAGTAGGGTGTTAGTTATTTTATAAAAATAGTTTCTTATTGGTCCTATGCAATATTTCATTCTTTTATTAAACTGGATTTTGATTTTAATGAGCTGTGAACCGTAATCATTTAAATTAAATTATCACTCTGTGTGTAATGAATCAATGTAATATACGAGTCTCACTTTTTCATGACAGACAGACAGGGCATAGGAAGATTCTGAGCTATACTGTTGCTGCTTCATTAAATTACCGTTCACGGTAATATAATAATACCAAAGCTCTGTATCGTGAATAGTAATGCAATCCTGAGCCATTAGTGCTCTGCTGTTTTTCGTGTCCATTCAGCGGCGGCACCATTAGGACAACAGCGAGGATATGACTGCCGCATCTGATGAAGCCGTTTTTACTGTGCAGTGTCACGCCTCTACTCAGACAATCAGCCCTCAGGAGGAACCGATTATGGATTCCTGAAGCCGTTGTAAAGTGGTATGACTGCTATGTAAATTCTGTTGTGTAATCCTTACCTATGTTGATAAAGTCAGACCTGTATTGGCAGGTCATACCAAAACCGAAATCCCTCCAAAAGCCCGTGTCTTTCTTGATCACCTAGAAGGAGAGTTGCAAACATATTGTGAAACACGCACAGTAGGATTTGGAGACTTAGCTGCATAAGAGGATAAGTATTTCTAAACCGTCTCCACAAGTAGTCAGGAAAATGAGAAAGTATGGTTCATTCATGTGTTACCAGTTGTTGCTCCATAGGTGGGATGTGCTCTGGACTTCCATAAATGAGGGCAGGGTTGTACTGGCTGAATAACACTGGGTAGAACACCTTTTTACCTGCAGGGACAAAGCAGGGTTTGACATTTGCTGGTGTTCCTAATGATAATTTAGTCACCTAGAATTTTATTAGTCCCAATAATTATTTCGCTGGATGAAACTACCACTGAGATTTCAGAATGAAGCATAGAGCAAATGTGGTGATTGATCACATTTCACACCATGTACCCTTAATTCATTTATTACCAATGTGAACTTTAATTTAACCTCAATTCCACATTTCCAAGTCAAAGCCGTTTTCTCAGAAATCTGCAGTCCCCTCTTTAAAATGTCTATTCGGGCCTGAGGGAGTCCCTACACCAAAACCATATCAGCACAATGTGAAGTGCTTCTATTCCCGGCTCCTCCTGGATTTCTGAACTCCTCATCTCTTCTCCGACAGCAGCACTTATCACGGAAAACGACACGCTAGTGACAAGAAATGCCAGTGGAAAGTTAATTACCAGATTTGTCAGGGTGCTGCACACAACAGGCAGCCGGGATCTATTCCTCTCAAGTGTGGAGGTATGACAATGAAAGCTTGAGGAGAAAAGATTTGATAGAAAAGATGAAGGGAATTTACTGTCTAGTTAACTTTTAGATGTGTAGTCAATTCTAGGGAAATCTTTTTTACTTTCGAAAAACAAAGGGCTGAGAAATGAAAAAGGATCCCATGCTCACTGAAGTATGGTAGATGATCTATGATACTGTGGGTCACTTGGATTGTTTTGTCAGGATGTTGTTTTATTAAAACAGTTTTATCGATGTATACCTCCACCTTTTACTGTTAGAAAGCCCTCTAAAAATTAACCACCTGACTTTTTCCTCCACTTATTTCCAACAAGTGGGACTAAGAGGAGAAATAAACATAATCTGTAAAATCAGACACACACCGCTTCTGATTATTGTGTGAATTCCAGATACGTCTCAAAAGCTACAATTAGTCAGAAGTAAAAGCTGCAATGTTTTCAGTGTAGAAGAGACTTTAGCTTGTTTTCTGTTGTAGAGTTTGTGCAGCACATCACCTGGCTGTGTGTTGAGTCTGCAGGTGTTGAGGAAGTCGGCGGTGAAGTAGATGTCCACATCACAGAAGAAAAGCAGAACATTGCCTCCCTTCCACGCTCGGGCCCCGACGTCTAGGCCCCGACCCCGAGAAAACTCCTCGTCCAGCTGAAGCAGTGTGTAGTTCTTGAAGCTGGTCTCCCTTTAAAACGCACACACACAACGTGAGTCAGTAGAGAAGAAGACATTTGGTCATATGATGAAACTCTTTTTGATGGAACTGCAACTGAACACAAAGCAGTCTTTGTTCGTAGCAGTAAAGTATTTATTAATTCTCTTTACAAGTATTTTAAAAGCATGGATAAAATTGTTCTCGCAAATTTTCGCAGACTGTCTTGATTTTCTGCTGTACGTGGCTGATTAATGCGATTATCTCCCATCACTGAAGCATGGAGATATTTTTCAAGTGCAACAGCATTTACATGCATCACCAATGAAAAATATAATTAAATTGTAAAAAAAAAAAAAAGAAAAGAAGACTTGAAATGGAAAACAGTTTCTAGACTTAGTAGACTCAAAGAGATCTTTGATTTGGATCTAGATGACTGAAGAGGAATCACTAATTCGGGCCGCAGTAAAACGAGCCCGTCTGTCTCTGTGGGTTTTCATTGCCGTGGCGCAAGTAAGGAGAAACAGCTGGATCCAGCTGCACACAGCTGTGGCTTTTTCTTTGATCATAACAATTCACACTGTTAGTCAATAATCCTTTACTCCAGCGTGTGCCCACGCCGACACACAGCAGGTCACACACACATCCCGACATCTTTTTCACATGGTGCCGAGCCTGAGGAAAAAGTGGCTCATGTGTCCAAGTTTAAGGCAGAACAAACAGATGGAAACATCATTTTTCATACAAGTAGCTAATAAAATGCATGGAAAAAGCAGCTACAAAGATTTCTTTAGAGGAATTCATTGTAACGAAGGGAAAGAGTTTTTCCCTTTAGGTAGCTTGAATCACCCAGAGTGTCATCCCTCTGCTATGTATGGGTTTTTAAGTCCATGAATAGCGTGCATTAGCATAATATTTTCCTCTTGCACTCATGTGTAAACACCTTTGACACATTCCAAACCTTTCCGCCTCTCCCAGAAATACGACAGCAAAACCTTTTGATCCCAAATGTCTCTAAACCTAAGAAATACCAGCAACATGATGCACCTTACCGCTTATTTAACTTTGTGAGCAACCGTCTTCACATTCCAAAGCTTTCTGATGACTTCAGACTTCAAGACGCATGATGTCCGCATGTAACTACATGTCTGTGTGTGCTGTGAGGTGCGGTCGGCTGAAGCACAGATAACAGAGTCCATATCTGTCAGCACAACATGAATCCAAACAGACTGAGTGTCTGCACAGAGTCCCAGGAGAGCAGGACCGTGTGCAGATGGCACCAAACTGGCCACAGATGGCAAACTGCAGAACAATGACTCTGCTTGTTTTAAACAACTTTAGCGCAACTCCAGCTGCATTCATGTGTTGATTCAGTCTCAGCTTTAAATGTGACAGGAAGTGAGTGAGAGACCAACTAAACCTGTAAACTGTTAAGAGAAGCACCTGCAAGGATTTCGTCAGCATTATGGTGCCTTGGAATAGTATTCAAACTCTGACCTTTTTGACGTTCAGCCACATTGCAACCATGAACTTTCAGATATTTTAATCCGATTCTGTGTGGTAGGAGAACACAAAGAAATACATAAACTGTGAAGTGAAAGGGAATTGCTACATGGAGGATTTTAAACTCTTGTCAAATTCTAAACTAGAGTAATCCTGGACTCTAACTGGGGCATTATAAGACATGGAAACCTTTGATCTAACCCATTCCATTATGACTGACTGCATCTTTAAAATGATCCTCCTACCTTCTGGTGAACCTCCACCACAGCCTCAAGTCTTCTGCAGTCTCTAACAAATTTTCTTTCACAATCTATCTCTATTCATCAACACTGACCAGCTTCCCAGGTCCTGGTTAAGAAAAGTATCCCCCAAACATTGGACGAACGACAACTCTCCTCCAGAGGCACAATGTGCAGCTTGGCCTCTTTTCTTGATTAATTTTACTTTGCCTTACAGTTAAGGTGGTGAGCCACGTCTTCGTAGGTCTAGAGGTTTGCCATGGTATTTCCATTTTCAGGTCAGGAATTGAAAAGTGCCTCATGGGATGTGCAAAGCACAGCAAATTATTTTATAACCTAGTTCTGCTTTAACATTTTCCACAACTTTGTCCCTGACCTTTCTGCTGTGTACCTTGGTCTTTATGAAGTTGTTCAATCACATTTTCTCTAAAAAACCTTTGAAACCTTCACAGAAGAGTTGGATTTCTACTGATATTAAATAACACAAAGGTGGACTGCATTAACTATTTAGCTAACTTTTAAAGGCAAATAACCCTTGGGTGTATTTGTAAAATAAAACATATAGTATGTAAAGCTCACATATATTATAACTATCCACTTTCCAACAGGAACTACTTTGTGTAGATTGATTAAATACAATTCCAGTAAAATTCATTGACGTTTGTGTATTTGCTGAAAAAAGATTGATATCACTAAGGTGTCATTCAGGAAAATAAACTTTGACCTAATTTTTTAATTGCTCATACTTAAGTTGTTCTTTTTCTTTGTACTTGGAGTATTTTACAGATGGAACATTAGTCTGTGGGTGAGCATGACAAGACTGAGGACAATAAAGAAGCTCCATTCAGCTCAATCCACTGTCTCTTTCCTGTGTTTTGTCTAGACATTGGAAAGAAAGTGTCACTCATGAAACATTATTTTTGATTTACTGCTTTGTCCTGTGGTCTTTCGCCCATTGAAAGCATATAAACATACCTACAAAGCAAGAGGGAGGAGAGATGGGGAGATGTATTAAATCTAAAGTCTGCTAAAATGTACCCGTTTCATAATTACTTAGGCTGTCACCATAGTTCAGTTTGCAAACAATTCAAGAAAGCATTAAATAAAACAAACAGCTTTAAAAAGGTACAAGTGGGCGGACTTGGGATTTCTTGTGCATATTTACAATTCAAACACAGTCGAGGATAATCCATCACTTGTTTAATGATACTGATAAATTCCTGATTATTTACAATAGTAGGTGTTGAAAGCCAGGTTTATTTTTTGAAAGAACTGGGTAGTTGACCTTTTCATAAACTAGTAAGGAAATCCTATTAAAATGAAATCACTGACTGAATTTGCACGTTACCCAAACGGAATGCGAAAAGATACTTATAAAGAGGGCTTAGCCAGCAAAAGTCAGTGTAACCCTACTTAAATCCATGTTCTCATAGTTGCTTTTATTATTTTGATCTTTTGTCACCCACACACAACTCTGCTTGTTCCAACACATTCCTTTTCACTACTGCAGATAAGATGGTCTGCACCCCGCTTCAGTTGAAACTGTGTCAGTAAGAAGTCTGTGAAAAAAAAACTGCCCCAAAATGTCTCAGCTGCAGGTCTTATCCTGTTAGCTACACTCGGTGAGGACAGGGTGGAGGATACTGACTCCAAGCATGACGCTTGTTGATGAAACAGACTTCAGTGTAAGCTCCAAATCTGTGGCTTCCATTTACTCCTGTCACTTTTGGTTGGAGACCAACTGAGCCTGCTTCCTTTAAAAGCAATGATAGTGGTATTGGTTTTTAAATGGGAATCCCAGTGCCATCATTTTGCTCGAGTTTGAAAAAAAAAGAAAAAACATTCAATATCTATTGAATGCATTGTCCTCATTTCTTTTCATACATCAAATGTCTCTACAATCAATACTGTAGCATCATATTAAATGGCTTGGCTTGTAGTCAAAATGAAGAACTGAACCATGCTGCTCTGCTGTGCTTATTCCTTTAGTTAGAAATAAAAATTAAAAAAAACAGTCACTGAAGTGAACAATGATTTATGGGATGTTCAAACCAGCCACAAAGGACCCCAGAACAAGATTCAAAGAAATGCAGGATTCACTTGCCTCAGTTAAGGTCAGAGGTTATGCGTCCATCATAAAAATAATAAAAAAAGAGACTGAGCAGAACACATTTTGATAACTGATGAAGACTGATGAGACAAAAGTTAAACTCCTTAAAAGGTGTGTGTCCTATTATATCTGCTGTTAAAGTAACAAAGCTATACAGAAAAATAGCATCATATGGAGGTGGTGTCATGGTCTGGGGTTATTTTGCTGCTTCAGGACCTTATGTGATTATGTGACATGACCTTAAAAAGAATGCTCATGATTGAAAAACCTCTTTGTGGCTGAATTACAACAATTCTGCTATTATGAAGGGGCCAAAAATTCTCCACAGCTGGAAAAAACGTATTGCAAGTTATCGCAAACACTTCATTGCAATTGTTACTGCTGAGGTTGGCCCAACCACTTACTATGTTTAGGCGGCAATAACATTTTCACACAGGGATATGCAGGTTTGGATTTTTTTCTCCCTTAATAAGAAACAACTTCATTTAAAAACTGCATTTTGTGTTTTCTTGTGTTGCCTTTGACCAATATTTAAATTGGTTCTGTTCTGGAAATTAGGAAGTTAGTGAGTCACACTGATAGAAAGTGTGAAAAATGGCTTGTATATCCATGCAAACAAGTCTATTATGACAGCAGCTAAAGAAACTGTATAGTTAAATATTTAAATAAATAACTGATCACACTCTTAGGTGAACCTTCACCAGACTGGGGAGACCAGGGTCCCGTCCTGGAGCCAGAAGCTCAGCGGCATGTGCCCAAAATATTTCAATTATTCTCAGTTGTGAATATTTGTCTGTTAGTTAGCAAGGTCAAAACAGGAAACCATGCAAATGCTTAGCATCATCATTTTAATAATATTTTTGTTGTGAGCTAACTGAAGGATGAATTTTACACTCACAATTTTTTTTTATTTTGCATGGTTCTTCACAAGTTTTACCCAGCACAACCCTGGAAACAAAGTGACTCATGCTTTATTGTTGATTTACCCGAATGAAGGCTGGTGATTTTTCTCTAAACAGCCAACAGCAAAGACAAAAATACCTGGTATTTTAGTGAGCTACTTAATCAGTAGACCACACGTGTAATGGAAGGGTGAACACAAGCTGGCAGAGGCCTCGGGCAAAACGGTTACATAAGTTAATGACACCGAGTAATTTGTACAGTGCATTTCTGAAAGATCTGCAAAAGAACATGAAAACTTTGCGGCTCTGATTTGTGTGCCTTTCAATCCATTCATCAGCTCCCTGTACTTCTGTCCAGTTAATTTGTCCTCAGGGCTCCATGGGATTTACTTGAAGCATCCGAGAAGTGACTGAAATGCCACAAATGATAAGGTGCACGTTATTAACAGGAGAAAAAAAAAATCATGGACATTTTTAAAATGAAATGATTCACCATGTCATGCAATTGTTTTCTTTGATATTTTTCCAGTTTTCTACATAAACCTTGTTTTTTTTTATCCTTGGGATTTAATGCTTTTTTCCATGTTAGCAATGCTTATGATCGTATCTTCTCTGAGTTTCTTTCAGTTTTTCCCCCTTCAGCCATCAGCTGCTCTCTGTGTCCACAACACAGCCATTATTTATGTGTATTGACTGACTGGTATCCAGTTAGACCAGATGACTCGTGTTTCTCTCTTCTTCACACACCGTCTCCCTCCCTCGCAAACCCTACCTTCTATTCCTCTTTGTTTCGCATCGTTTTATATCTCTATTCCGAGCCACATAGGGCTCATAAACTCACAGGACCCCCACCCGCGAATGGGTCTGAGGCTTTGAAGTGCGGATTTCAAAGCCTTATATTTGAAAGTACAGCTTCTGATTCAGTCTATTTTTAACAAGCATCCCAAGTGTCTGGCAGAAAAAGGTTAAAAAGTGAGAACTGTCCTTCTTACAGGTTCATCAAAAATGTTTTCTATGTGTCTAAATAATATACAGTGAAGACATAAACTGTGTTAATTGAAAGCAAAGTGTGTGACTGCAATGTGATCTTGCAGGACGGGGGAAAAAAAAAAAAAAAGACCAACTTGCTTGAGGCTATTTGTGAGAAGAAACAAACTAAGCCAGTTAGTGGAGCTGAACTGAATCTGTTAAAAGTGAGCTGCAGAAACGGATCTCCGTCTCTAATGATGCCGACATCGCTGCAGGGTAAATTATGCTTGGGAAATAAAATGTGTTCATCTATAGTTTTATTTATCCATGTCAAAAGTTCAAGAAAATTCTGTGTGAAGGTAAAATGTAGAAACGAAAAGGTTATTAGTTTCGAATTGCTTCTTTTGAAATAGATTTCCCCCAAGTAGGTGCAGCAGCCTTTGCGTCCTCGCCAAAGGCAGGAAATCCCCTTTACAATTTTCCTCTCATTAAAAAGAATAACCCAGCCTCTGGAAAACTTTATACTAGGGAGATATTCATGCGGTCATGGTTTGCTTATAAGAAACACCATCCAAATTGCTTTTAAAGTAAGTATTTACAAATAAAAACAAACAAAATATGTTGGTAACAAACAACTGTAGACTTGCTACCAGGGTGAGAAAGATTAAACAGCTAATTAACAAACATCAACTTCAGACTCCAGAGAAGGGATGGGGGGTAATATTGCATTATTTATTATATGTTCATTTCTTTTACTTTGGTAATACTTGTGACGTGTGGAATTAATAACAGTAATTCTTCCAAACTACTAAAAAATTTTTTGATTCAGATTGTAAGTTTTGTCGTTTCGTTTGTTTTCCTACAGATACTATAAAAAATAAAAATAAATAAATAAATAATCACAAATTAATGCTACTTTTAAATTCCAAGATGTGATAGATCACACCCTGATGCATTTTGCTATACTCCAAGAACAATCCTAAATCTCTTTAGAATCTCATTTCATCCAAAACCACCTTTCAGAGGTTCCATCTTCATTTCAACCTTTTTTTTTTCCAAGTTTTTTTATTTTATTTTTTATTCATTATTGAAAGTTTAACTCTGCCTGTTTTACAAATCACTGACAGCGAGACAATGAGACGTTGTGCAACACTGGAGATCGTCCGACTGCTTCAAGGCCACACGCAAACTTTGTGCCCGCATCACCATAGAAACCCCTCAGGGAATCAGTCACTTCAACTCACAATGGACCCGACTCCCGATCAGCCAACAGCTACTGTCTCCCTAGGTGGTGACTGTGCATGCGGGTGTGTGTGTGTGTGTGTGTAGAAATCTGTGCAAAAAGCGCTGAGTGAGAGAGGGATGATTGCAGGCATGTTGTAAATTATCAGTGTTGGCTGGAAGCTTTCCAGCTCTTCTGTACGGGTGGCACGCTGCTCCATTATTCATTAGATACATGAGTGGCTGTGGCAGGACGAAGAGCCAGGAGGAGTGTGTATGTTTTGCATTTGTTTGTCATGACAGGAAGAATGATTACAGAGGAGATTATTCTGGTTACGTGCGGAAAAATGGCCAAAAGAAATATAAAAAAATGCATAGATTTTTGCAGCATTTATTCTGTTGGTTTTCCTGCAGTATGTGATTCAAAAGGCTGAAGTTGGCTTCAGATCAGACTCACCTAGATGTGTTCTCCAGAGTGCTCCGGACTTCACTCATCTGCTCTTTCCCAAAATACACCACGGTCAGATGTACTTGGCCATCCTGACGCACACAGACTTCCCTGTACACAAAGGATGGGACATTAGGGATGAAAGCTTTATGTAAACTGAGCGGAGACTCGAGGGGATTGACAGGAAGAAGGAAAATCAAGGTGACATAAGAGTTTATACAGGAGACTTCAACGTTTCACTATTGCCAGAACAAAAGAAGTGGAATAAGAGCTTCAGTACTAGGCTGAGACTCTACTTTCAAAAGTCTATGCATATCGCTTTAAGAAGATAAAGTATTCTTAACCCATTTCACCCCACAGCCAACAATTGTTGCCAGACATTTTTTGTAGGAAGAGATAAAAGAAAAATGGATAATGCCACATATGGATTTAGTATGCATAACCAATGTAGACTCAAAGTTAACAATAAAATAATAAATGGACGAAGCCAGATGAGATCCCCGTTTCCACATAATGCGTCAAAGCATGACCAAGCCACTCGCATATATTCAACGACCCATTCACGTATCTATTATGTAAGGTTTTTGCACTTTTACATTTAATCTGTGCACAGAGACGCAAACCAGCCCCTAATGCTCCTGTTTAACATGATGAATGATGCGCAGGCAGCCATTATTCCAGCTCACCCAACCACAGTTGATGCAACATTTAACATCTTCTCAGGCATATTAAGCAATCGTTTTTCATATTATATATATATATATATATATATATATATATATATATATATATATATATATATATATTTATTTTTTTTTTTTTTAATTAATTTATTTATTTTTTTGGCTGGCTGTTCCTGCTGCTGGAAGTGGGGAAGGAATATCCAGTGTATTGTATTACTCCAATAATAAATCTACAGTGAGACTCCCAAGATTAAAGCAGCCGATTCCACTAACGCAGGAGTTGAATGCAGCCTGTTTGCTGAGAGCAGCAGCTTGGAAGCTGATCTACATGTAAACTTGCATGAGGCAGCAGCATATAGGCTGTCTGTATAGAAATGTAAATATATGCATTGTGAAAATAAATGCAACTGTATGCATATGGGTGATAAATTTGAGAAGATTCAAAATGAATTTAAAAGATATTGCAAGTTGGACAGCATTGTGAAATTGTGCAGTTTGTGTAAACTCAAGGTCCATCAAATTCATAAAGGAATGGAGCTTGATGACACAGAGTATTGCTTTCTCTTTTTGGAGCAAAATCTTATTGCCATTTATGTTTTGAGGTATAGATTAATATACAGATTGACACACATTTACCTTTAAGGTAGTCTGCCAACATAAATGAAATTCAGAAAAGGAGACAATATAAGAACAGAAGGATCAGTTTATGCTGGAAGCAAGAAAGTGAAGTTAAAGTACTGCAAGAAAACTTTGTGTTTATAATCAGTTGTCGTGTCTTTAAAGTAGAGCTTTTATTTTAAGATGGAGTGGTTTCTATAGTAACATTTCAACTATCAATCATATACGCATGATAAAAGACAAGTGTTTGCTTAACAAGGCGGGTTTTACTCTGGTGTACCATCAAGAAGTCTGCTTCCTATAGAGAAACTAAATAACAAAATTTATCTAAATACATCAAAGCCATGGGATTAGAGAAACCATGAGAAATCATCTGGTGGCTGGATTTGGATGATTTTTTAAAGCTCAGATAAAAAAAAAAAATCCATTCCAAATAAGGCAGCGATGATGCATCCAGGTCACGAGCAACCCAGAAAAGATTTTTTTAATGCTTATATTTTTGTTCACAACATAATTTAAAGCTGATACAAATGACAAACTTTGTTTTAAAGAATTGTTCTCAGCGTGCAATGATTGAATCCAGGCACGACCGCAAGCTGAGGTTCTTCTGCTTCTGAGGTGTTCTTAACAGCAGAGCATTAGAGTAATGAAAAGGATACATTTGTGTTTCTGCTGTTAACATTTCATTTGTGTAAGACTTTTCCAGGATTCTCTCATAAGTGAAAACGTATCTAGTTCAGGCTCATCAATCAAAGTACTTAAAATTTTGAACCACTTAGATTCAAATGAGGTTCAACAAAATCCTGTTTTACAGCAGTCCCTTTCTCACACATACTGTATGATTGTACGTTGCTTCTGCTTCAAACAAAAAATATATATTATTAGCGCAAAGGCTAAAATAGATATTCTGTTAACTATGGTTCTTCTTAAAGAGCTAGCTGGGGAAAAGAAATTGTATTTTACAAAAAGCCACATCTCAGATTCTCTTCTGGTTTTCACAAAGGAAACATCCATGCAAGCCAAACAAAACTGGGTGAAGATGCCTGCAGGAATTCGATGGAGATATGTTAAAAATAAAGGTGTGCAGCAAGAATTCCCCAGAAGCATGTGTAGAAAAATAAATTCTCGTAAACCCCCACCAGAGCCACAACGTTTTATTGCCAATATATAGGCTGGTGTTTGACAGCTCCTCCTTTTTCATGTGAATATTTTATCTATTTTTGCAGGCCTCTGGTGGTACATTATTTATTGTCAGGGATACAAACATTATATTCCAAATATTAATGCACCTTTGTACTTACAAGCGTAGCTAAAAGAAAAAAGTATGAATTGAAGAGTGAACAATGGATCTGTATAATATTAGAGTTTCACTTCTGAAATGAGTGGCAAAATATATTCAACTTGTTTTTCTAACCTATGGTGGAAGAGAAGCATTTTCTCCCAGTCTGTGAATAAATACCCTTTTGATAAAAAAAAAAAAAAAAAAAAAAAAGTTATTACTAAACATTCACACATGCTGTGACACACGCTGCTTTCCTCACTGCACTTTTATGAGCAGAACGTGTTTGCTCAGCAACTCCACGTCTTTAAAGTAAGTAAATTTTTGCCATGTGGTACATCAACCACTGCGGGTCTGCCCAGGGGGGCATTTTAATGGGTTGCAACGATTCAGCTAAGGAGGATTTACCATGTAAAAAGTGGCGTGATAAGTAGCAGCAGCAGCACAATAAATCGCAGACATTAAGGACGATGTTTCCTCAACTGATTGTAGCGGGCTGCAGAGCAAAAGCAAGCATGTTTTACTGTTAGTTAGCTTATTTGTTCACTGTTGTGTACTGCCTGTACATTTTATCAAACACTTGTCAGAATTTTGTCATATGCATACAACCCAAGATCTGTTTATGATTAGATCTGAAGTATTTTGGGATGCAAGTCATATGTAATTTTTTAAGGCTACGAAAATACAACGTTTCCTTTTCCAAAGTTTCTTTTAAGTGAAAACTTGGTAGATTTTGAAGAAAGCTTTTTAACAAAAATATAACGGGAAATATTTTTTTTTACTGCAACAGCTTCCTTTACATTCACAAGCACCACATACATTTCCCATGATAAAACCCCAGGTTTAAATTTGAAATTTTAAAAGACATTTCTTCAAAAAGCAGAAAAAAGGCTGTTGACTCTACAGTAAGTGTCACAGTTTGTGTACTTTATCACATTTTCCTTATTACAATAGGTGTGAGAACTCACAAATAATTCACAGTGTTTCAGTGGCTGCTATATAAAGCTGTAATGACAAGAATTCAAAATATAAAAATGTCTGCATACCTGAAGTTGTGCATGAACTGTTTGAACTTATCGGCTCGTCTCGAGAGCGGGACGATGATGTTGATCATGATATTGGTTGTGTCCATCCTTTCATTTTTGACCTTCATCAGAGGTCCGAAGGGTCGGAAGAGGACCAGACGTCTGAATTCGTGACTCGCCTCCTCTCTGAAAGTGAGCTCATACAGCGTCCCTTTGTCCCTCTCTGTACGACTGATGCCTAATGGATAAGAGATAAACTTATGACCAAACATGCATAAAATGTGACAATAATGTCAATGTGCAAATTAAAGGAACATAAAAAGTACTTATATCAGTTCTTTATCTTATTTTCAACAATTCTCTAAAATATTAATCCTTTGACTAAAACAGTCATTTTACAACAAAATTTGCATGAAATGGGATGAAACAGAAAAAACTAAGGTCTTGTTTAACCTGGTGAAAAAAAAGAAAAAGATTTTAAACATATTTAAAATGTATTTAGTCACACACTAATGTGGGACACATCCAACTCCCCAAAAAGCATTTGTGCTTTCAGTCAGTATGGTTGTGTTAGAACCAAATTGATTTTCACTAGTGATTACAGAGACTTGTCAACACCTCACTAGATTGAGATTAATGACAAGGTTTATTTTTGTAGAGGAGATTACACCGATCACCACCACATTGCCTCAAACAAAAGTTGTTTGGAATTCATCAGACAGGATTTGGTAAGTTTTTTGGGGTTTTTTTGTGTAGGTGTTAATTCATATATTTAGCTCTGCTGCTCTAACCACAAATGCATTTCCTTTCAGATGTGACACCATTTAAGGAGCAATACACAGGCTTCCTGTATGTGTAATTTATTGACAAAAATAATTATCACAACGAAGGAGAAATTGAGCAAAAGCACCATTCTATTTTGTGCCTTGCTTAATTAAAGACAGTAACGATGCAGGTTTTTTTTTGTTGTTTTTTTAAACTACAGCCATGACTTCATGAGTAAATTCTGTCATACTGTGACATTTTTTTTTTCAAACATACAAATCTAATGAGGACACATGAGATATTGTCCAGTCGCTCTGCTGTTTTTGGGCAAAGAGCAACAACATGCAACACGGAGGCACTTTCAGACGGAGAGGCTATTTTTGTAATCTGTACCAACATTCTTGTTGCAGGCTTTACGTCAGCTGCCTCCCCATGAGGAAAGCCGTTTTCCAATTTTTCTGCCTTTACAAAGACTTTTTACTTGCCAGCTGACCTGATGAGATCACTTAGCAAAGAGAGAAAAGCAAAACCTATTAAAGAAAAATGAGAAGTGGGGCCAGACAGAAGTGAATCAGATAGGAAGTAGGAGGGCAGAACACTGAAAAGAGAATGACATACCAGTAAAAAATGAAGGACCATTGAAGGATGATGGATATGAAGAGCAGTACAATAGTGAGGTTTCTATGGGGAAAGATAAACAGCGCTGATAGCAGCCCGAATTAAAAAGTGTTAAATTGGCAAGCTTCCTGTGATCAGGGGCCTCTTTTCCCCAGAGGGACATGATGAGCTTTCATTTGCCGAACAATTTAGGGTAAAAGCCTTCACTTCCTGTTTTCTGTCACAGAGCAATTTTCTGTCTCTTTTAGAGACCTTAGTGGCTGGATGGCTCATTTTGCAAACCTTTATTGCTTGTGTTTAGCTTCCAGTCACTGGTTTGTTAATGCAGCTTTAAATCTCTGGGAAAATGCTGATGCCAGTCTCTTCTTCTTGGCTGGCTTCAATTTAGAAAAGAACTGCTTCTTCAAGATGTAATGCAATTGATGGGCATTAGGGAGAATTAAAATATGTCTAGCAGAGAACTGCCAAGTCACAAGAACCAGGCAGCGTGGTCCAACTCTCCAGACAACATGGAAGCTATTCTGAAAACACACACAGGAGTATATTAATAGAGATGCACAAAGAAATCCAGTGATTACCAGAGTGTGATTACTTTGTGCTCATCCTTAAGTCTGTCTGATCAGTAAACACAGTTCGACCAGGTTGTGCTGACAACAGCAGCACTTCAGTGTGGAAGTTACTGAATTTAGCATTTTTCAGGAGTTAAAATTATAAAAGGAGGAAGGAGTACCAAAACTGAAAGAAGCTTCTAAAAACTGAAAGTTGGACATCAGCAAACAAGAAGCCAAACATGTCTATTTTTTTTTCTTGATGAGTCTAATTCCGACTCCAGTCCAGTGCTGGATTAGGAAATGTTTGCACTTTTAGAAAACCTTGGAGTTTGGCATCGATTAGACATGAGATTCTTTTAGAACCTTGGAGTAAAAATATTAAACATGTACAACATGATTGAATTGACGTTAAATATGTCTTTATCTGGATTGAATTGATTATACATTTCTGTATATAAACTCAGTCTATTTATTCTATAAAGTGCCTTAATATATGTTGTGACTGTGGAACATAAATAAGCTCAACACAATTGCTTTAAAAAAATACAAAACAATTATTCCTACTGTGACCACAATTATCCACACACCTTTGAGTATGTCATCATGACAACTAATGTTTTTTTTGCAATATGAAATGAGAGAAAATCGTATTTATCCTCTTTCAGCTACTGTTATAATCCCATAGTTGATGATCCTGCTAGCAAACTTGAGTCTTTTTGTTTTATTCTTCAAATTTACCAACATGTTTCTTCAGAGAGAAATTAATATTAAGGTCTCTGGCTGGTCAACTCCAAAAAAACAATTTGAATCCACTTGCTTACCCGTTTGTAGCCCTGCATTGCAATATGCAAAAAACTGCAATTGCATGTTCTAGAGCATCTAATGAAAAATTTATCTCAATATATCTTGATACAAGTAATTCAAATTCAAAAATACTTTATTGATCCCAAAGGAAAATGTAATGAATTTAACCAGTCCCTAGCTAGTCAAAGTTAAGAGACGAGTGTACCAATTCTACATGAAATACAGTAATGGGAATGGTTTTTACAGGCAGGGATGCTACATCTTTAATATTCTCGCTAATGGTGGTAATTGCAAATATAACATGGTAAATAGTTTAAGAGGTCTAATTTCTAATAAACTTATTTTAAAATAACAGAATCCTGATTGAAGTCATGGCTGTATAACACTGACTGCTCACAGGCACACACACGCGAACACACGCCGTCGCACACTTCCAGTTTGAATGAAGAGCAGCTGTGCTTATTTCCTGCGGTTTTGATCTGAGCTGAGCTGCACAAACTAAGGGGATATCCTGGCAGTACTTCTGCACAAACACACTCAGATTTATGACCTTCCAGGAATATACAGAGCCAGTTAGAGGGACAAAAAGGAAAAAGAAGCAGAGCTCTTGTGCTAAGATGCTTCCTGAGTTATCTGATCTCAAACAGATACAGATGTCCACTTGAATGTGTGTGGGCACTCAGGATGGACTGGATGTATTCAACTCCTATTGCTCAGCTCGTTTTGAGGCACTTTGGCCATATTCTTACAAAGTGAATGCCAATCTACCCCCGGGCATGTTGAAAGACCCCCTACTTCCTCTGACGTGTCTCCATTCATGCTGCTGAGTTTTCACAAGGACGTTTTTGTTTTTGTACACACACACACACACCCACACAAAAGTAACAGAAAACCATTTAAACTCACAGGATGCATCATGCACAGAACACTTCCTGCTTGTCTTTTATGTTAATCCCTGCAGTGACAGTAAAGAAAGCAGCTGTGAGTGCAGCAACAAATCTCTCAGATGTGTCCTGCCATTAATGCACGTATTTCTGCTGACTGGTGGGGTTCAGCACACCTATTACGGTCCTGATGACACCCCAAAGAGTCAAATTGGGTCAAATACTATCTCAGTGTCCCTAAGTTAATCTAACAATTTTACCTACAAGTACTTCATAAATTTCTAAAAAGAGAATTCATAATGTGGATGTTCATGTCGACTAAACGGCTGTACAGCCAAGTGTCAGTTTTACATAAGCAAAGAAACCTTGCATTTTCTGAGACTGTATATCCTTCTACCAAAGGAACCATGCATCCATTTGGTGATTCATCTTTCTGTCGTAATTCGACATGCTGACAGCTCAATGCCCAAGCACATCTGAAGGCATCAAGTTAAAAGTTAAAGCTTTCAGTACAGCTGTTTTAGCCAAAGCCTGCAGGATTCATTGTGTCCTAATTAAAGCAACATTAACGTGGCTAACTAAAATGATTTTCATACCGTTTCCAGAGCCCTGAAATGGAACAATTTAAAGCTACTGTGACTAAAATGTCAAGTAATGTGTCTTTTGAGCTGAAAACGTCACAAGAAGCTTTTAATCATTTTTGAGCACAAAATATTCAATGAGGTTAAAAAAAAAAATCTGACATACATTATCTCTGAAAAGGGATTTGGGCTTTGTTGAGCATGCTATGTAGCACACTTTTTGTGTGCACTGCACAGCCAGAACAGTAGGGAAAAAAAGCATTAAAATCAATCATTTTTGTTGCACGTCACAAGGTGCAGCCAATGGAGACATTCCCTTCACAGAAGCTGCTATGAAAAAAAAATATATATATATATTTTTTTTTACCAGCATTTCGCTTTAGGGACTGGTTCAGGAAGAAAACAGCAGAGTATAAAATTTGAAGTTTGTGGGCTATTGGTCCACAGGGGTCCGGTGATACTGAACTCGGCAACATCACAAATCAATTGTTAAAGCTCATTTTACTTTTCCCAGGTTGACTCTTTCATACCAAAGCTCATGTAATCGTACACCACAAACCCCTTCAAAGAGACAGTATTCTCTGTTGGCTTTCTGACAATAGGATATGATAAGATGAAGCTATAAAAGTATGCTTGCTTGTTAAAATGTATACCCAACTTAATGCTTGTTAAATGTGGAGTTTGGTTTGGATTTCTAGAATAAGTGGTGTTGTTGCTGATAAAAATCAAATGACCATGCTTTGTAAATCATACTGAGCCAGCAGCTGCTGCATGTACCACTTATTAACCAAATTGCTTAGGTAACGATAGGCTTTGATTAATGGCAAGGCATTACATTTCAAATAAACAAAGTGTAATCCTATTCTTTACTTACACTATGCGAGTTGAGTTTACAGGACCTACACAAATTATTATATCTTTTGAACTTTTCCTGTTTAGTCATTGCAGAACTACAAATTTCACTGCATTATATTTGGTTTTTATTTGTTGGATCAGTGCAAAGTCAGCGGAAAATCAAGTGTGGTATGCATTTGTACTGTATGCTGTCGGCAGGGATGTTTGTAAGAGGCCTTAAGAAGATGGATAGAAAATGTGTTGACTCGAAAAACTGGGGCAGACATTCACTTGCAGGATAAGGACATACTTCAGAATGGCCCAGTTAACTGAGAATACGTGGCAATACTTCAACAATGACATACACAAATGGGTTTAAGCTATTTTGCGACGAAATAAAGGCAACATTTTCAGTCTGAAAATACGAGAAAAATCTTAAAACATGTCACTGTATTTGCAGCAAAATGTGACTTTACTTTTATCTATTAGGTATTGACTCAATCGAGCTAAATTATAATACAAATCAAACCTTCCAGATTATTATTTGAAAAATTGAAAGTTATTCATACATAACATCCCAATAAGCTTTGGGTTGTTGGATTTTAAATTACATTAACGTTTCTGGTCATAAAAAGACAAAATGTGAAAAAAAAAGCTAGTGGTGGATTTCTTTTGGAAAGGAATATAAACATCGACTACATCAGGCAAAGTCCAGTTGTGTTTTACCTTCTACAAAGTCAGATGTTGTGTAGACTTTGCTAGTTTGAGTCTTTTCTGCTGGCACCCTGTTATCCTGATGTGATGAGGCTGTGTTGAGGCTGTGCAGAGCCGCCTCCAGCACCTCTCCCAGCTCATCTCTCTTGTCCTTCCTCACAGGTTTCTCCTCTGGGTGACGCGTGAGCCCCATTTCCAGTTGGTACATCTTCTGCAGGGTGAAGCTCTCAAAAGGCACCACGGCGTACTCGTTGGGCAACCTGGTGCCAGAGCTTATCTCGGCTTTTGACAGCTGAGTTTGAAGGAACTCTTGCAGGTCAGACTGCTGGCTCTTTGCCCCCTGAACCTCTCCAAAGCCAGCCCCTTGTAATTCAGCGCCCCCGTTCTGCCCCTCTGCGGGTCCGTTTGCAGCCGTTTTCAGGCTCTCCTGCACTCGTTTCAGCTGCAGACTGCGCTCCTGCAGGTCCTCCTTCAGCTGAGCGATCTGTTTCTTTAAGGAGGAAATGTAGAGGCGGTGCTGCTCCTCGCGCTCCTGGAGGAGCATCTGGTAAGAGTGTGCTGCAGGCGGACCCCGGCTTTGGGAAGCATCTCCTCCTCTTGTCCCACTGGGACCTGCTCCGACCACGGGCCCTGTACCTCCAAGGCTGGGGTGGTTGGACCCTGCATGGGGTAAAACGTGACTCAGCGGAGGGTTGTTGGAATGTGGAGGGCTGCAGGTCATCAGATAGAGGAGTGAGAGGGAGCAGCAGAGGAGCACCAGCAGGCCCCCCACACGGGACACCCAAGTTAGCAGTCCTCGCCTCAACATAACTGCGTGCAGTATCAAAGCTCACACTCTCAGTAATATCATGTAACCTCACACACTCCAGCCTCAATCAAAACAATCCAATTCCGATGATGTTCCATCGCTTAGTAAGGAGGAGGGTGACTTATCAGACTGACGTCATTTATCCTGAATTAGGCCACTGCCTCTCAGCTCCCAGCTTCTGTGAATTATTTCGTCATTGGAAACACAAATGAATGAGTCAATACTTGTACAGAAAAGAACGCTCTCCCTTTCTGCTGGTCTACTTCGCTTCATGGTCTGCTGGACGACCCCATTCCAGACATCGTTAGGTCGTCCGTCACTCATAAGTGACTCATCTGTTTGAATTTACTCCAGACTCTCACACTCCATCCACGCTGTCGTCTTCCAGTCTGTGTGGCTGTATCTGGGAACGACAGCAGTCAGCCGCGTGAGCGGAGGAAAAGCTGGCTGATGCATGAAGAGAACGTTTTAATGGAAGTGTAAATCCTTCCTGCGGTCAGTGGTGGGTTTTTCATCTTGGTTTCCTGACAGGGGACACAAGAGACATAAAGTCATATTACATTCAAAGTTTTACAAATCAAAATCCTCCTGGGCCTTTTTGACGCACTGCTTTTAGGGTTGCAGAAAGTGCTAATTATGCATTCTTCAGGGCCACAATTTTGAAAACCAATGATGTTATAGATGTGCCTTGCTGTGAAGTGTAGAGCAGCAGAGTGCTGTATATGTACATATAGCCACAGGCCAGTTCTGGATGCCACGGCATATTACAGCTTAGTTGTAGTTATGGTTTCTGAAACGCAGCAAAAATTTTCCTTCATGTGGTTTTTATTGTTTATTGTTCTTTTAATGAGATGCCACAGAAAGCAGTGGAATGAATGAAGTTTTTCTCTGGAGGTACAGCAGTGCTGCCTTTTGTTGATGAACATTTCCATAGTGGCTGCAAGTGTTCAGGTCATTGAGCAAGTCAATTTGCAAAAAGCCCACTGAAGACCCTTTATTTTGAAAGTCCAGGCTTTAATTTATATTCTTATTAAAAGCTTGTTGTGCAAGTTCTATGGTATATCAAAAATATGTCATTATAACAAAAATCAGTGGGACTAAACTTGACGGTAAACCTAAAGTCAGGCATTTGAGAAGCAGGAATGAAAAAAACAAACGCTGTCCAGGTTTCATGCAACTTGCCTTTAAAATGACTATGAAAAATAGAGAATTGAAAATAAGGCTTGAAAAATCTTTGTGCACCAAAGTGCCTCAAGAGTTAATGCAGCCATATATACTGAAACTTAAGCTGAAACATTTCAAGCAGCTGACTGCAGAGGCTGGCTACCTCAGCAGAAAGCTTTAATAATTATCAGTATAGCGTTACATGAAGTACAACGGCAAAAATGTAGATACTCTGCATAACAGGCACGTTGTATAAAAATAAAATGTATAGATTACTAGCATCATAATTCATATTTATTTTTTAAATATAGGTTTTTTTAATGGGTTCTAAAGAAAAGCAATTAAATCAGATTTGTTAAGTTACACCTGATTATGTAATATTCTCACAAAAGGTTATCAAATTATGAGTAATGTCATGCCTAAATGTGTGATATTTATCCACATATATTCATCAATTTTAGTAATTGTTTTTAAAATCTTTATGAAGCATCATAACCTTTAATTTGAGAGATGTTTTCTTCTAAGGTCTGATGAATAATTGGAAAATAAAATCACTAGTAATTTAATGTTTTAGCAGATATTTCTTAGAGCAGATGTTTGTGTGAATAAGTCCTGCAAAATCAGGTTGACTAAAATATAATTTGGTTAGGAATTTGCCAAAAATAACTACCGGTTAGCCGTTACCGTATCAATCGAATCAAGACTTGATTTTAAATAATTATAAAAAATGTTGATACCTCTGTCAGAATCAGATCTTAAAAAGGTTTCTACCACTACCATCTTACTGAATGAGAGTATACAGAGTAATAACAAAAAATGGAGTCGACAATATTTTTTTTTCTTAATTAAAATTATCATGTGGGAGAAAAGCAAAAAGTTAATGAGGGGAGCAACCATCTGTTTTGTGTAATCAGTGTTACAGATTAAAAGCCAATCGGATGGTCTGCACGCCCATTAGTGAGGAGCGTGAACATCTGCTAATGCATAATTGGAGCTGAAATTATATATCAAGGAAGAACTGTATTCCTTCATTTGACAGTTGCAGCAGATCGATACACGTGTATATCTTTAGGATTGTCTTCTTATAGCCCTTCTGAAAAAAAAACCCCTCAAACATATTTGCTCTTTTTTCATCGTAGTGTTGTAAATTTCACATATTTAAGTTGACAACTAGGACCTATAGAGTCAGGGATTTAGCTTTTGTTTGTCTTTATTTTTTCTCTGTGGCATTTTAGGATGACCTTTCCTGGAAATCTATTTCTTGGAAGTTTGACAACTATCTGAAATGCTTTAAGCTTGTGAAAAATCTTCCTTTTGAACCTCAAATTGCTTGGAAATAGTTTTTCAACTCTTATGAAGCTTCTTGGACAGCAACAATTGCCCTCCTCTTGATTAATAAGTTAAAGATGGTATAGAAACTGTTCATTTTCGCATACTTGAGGCTAAATGAAAAATATTTTTGGAAATTTAGTAAAGAACACATGATTTTTATCCTGTCCCGATACATAAAACTGAAGAATTTAAAGAGGATGTAATGTCTTTTAGGACAACTACATAAAAAAAAAAAAAAGAGTGTGCAATGGTGATATGTATATTTAGCAGTGCAAATGTGGATCTTCTGTATGAATGCATAAACATTTTTTTTGTTAGTAAGGTGTTTCAGTATTTGAGTTACTGTACACGTCTGTAAATACATCTCTGTATCAGTCTCCGTCCCTCCTGACTCCCCACACAGTCGGCTCTTTGACCCGACTGCCTGAAGCCGCAGCAAATGAAAGGATTAGTATGTGGTGGAGGTGAATACTGAACTGTGCTCCGACACATGGAGGGATCAGGAGACACAGGGCGTCTCTCCAGCAGGACCTCCACAGCTGACTCAAAAATGTTTGAGGAGAAGCTGACGAGGGAGAAGTGGGCGAGTCAGCGGTGTAGGGAGAGAGAGCCTTCTGAGACACAGAGTCATCCGCAATTACAGGAAAACCCTCGTGTTATCATTATGAAGCCGCAAATCATTTTATATGGAATGATGTTAAACACAGTTAAATGAGACATGCGACTGGTACTAATTACTTCTGCAGTTTCCTTTTCTTATGGGATTACGTCACTTATGTTCTTCGACTTGACTTTTTGTAAACAATATACAGCATATATATTATTTTTACATTTTGGAGATTATGTCAACATTTTGATCCAACAGTAAAATTTTCAAGAAACAGTGGGGGAAAAAAACTGTAAAGATTTAGGAGGTCACACCAGGTCACGGTTTTCTATCTAATAACGAATTGTGAAACAGCAGCCAGCAAATAATTTGACTCAGCGTAAAGACTTTTCCCACATGATTCATTTTTATTGCAGTGGTTGGGCAATAGTCCAGTGACTAATATGCAAACTTTACAGTACAAAAGAACGGATTAAAAAAAGCTGATACAGACTGATACAGCAGTGATGTTTTTCAGTGAACTTGTCATGCCACCTTGGGTGAAGCGGTCAGCTGGTTTTGCAAAGCTGCGAGAGAAAGATTCATCGCTAGAAGGAAGGCTAGTAAGATTGTTATTTATGAGCAGAGACTCATGGTCAACTCACTGGAATAAATGACTTGATTCAGCCCCGGTCACTTCTCTCCCTGTGAGGACAGGCATGGCTGCAGTGCAGCACAACCGGCTGCTAAATAATCATGCTTGATTTTATTGGTGGCGGGATGCCTGGTGTTTGTGATTTCCTGTTCCCACAGCGTCCCTTCTCCTGCCCACGTACAAGGTCATAGAAAAAGAAAAAAGCTATTCCCACGCCGCCAGATATTTTCTGTTTAAGTTTTATGGTAACGCATGATTGTTCCAGAACAAACTATTTGTTCATACACAAGTCATGTGACCGAATATAAAATGCAGTGCTTAAATTTTAATTTTAATTATTAAGTGAGGGGGGGGGGCGGGAATACAACTTTGCCCAATGTGAAAAACTAAACCCAACAACTGGTCATGCCACCATTGGTGGCAACAGCTGCCATCGGACCACCAGTAGTATACCATTACGCTACTCCCATCATTTTGATGATCAGTATAATGTTTGCTTTTCAACTCCTTTGATAACTTTCCACTTTTGCTTTGTTGTCCACAGAACATCCTCCCTGAAGTGTTGGTGATCAAAGTGTATTTTGGTAACTCTAAATCACATCTTTGTGTTCCCTTTGGTCAGTATTGGTTTTGACATGCTGTTCTTGTTATATTTATGTACTTGTGTTGCAGTCGCACCCACTGACCAACAAAATTCAACAATGGGAGACTGATAAAGAGACACTTATGGCTTGACATTCAACGTCTTTCATGGATATCATTTTTGCCAGTCTCTTTCCTATTGTTAACGGTTAGGTATTATGTATTTTCCAAGCACATAGATGTCAGGGAGTTGTTTGTCATCTGTTTGCTAATTTCATCATACAAGGACCTAGCATAAGATCTTTTACCCATTTCCCTTCCCCCCATCTTATAAGCTGAATGCATAGAAAACCTAGATGTTACAAGACTGCATTGATTCCACAAAATATAGCTCTTGAATAATTTTTTGAGCTTCATCTTCATATAATTGATGACATAGCCGAAATAAAATATAGCTCTTCAACATGTTGAACTTACTGGGTCAAACACAAGCTTTGTTTTCCATCATTTAATGAAGTTAGACCACAAATCCAGAGTTCTACATGTGGTGTAAACATTCACAAGTTGTTATAGAAAAAGGGTCAGATTACACTTTGAAAAAACAACAACAAAACATTTAAATATAACATTGAGTAAATTGAATCTGTCCGATCTGGATCCATTTACATTTGGTTACTTAACACAATATAATTAAAAATATCTTGTTTCCTGACTGTGTAAAGTGCCCGGAGATGACTCCAGCGTTGCAGTTGCTCTACACTAAAGTGAACCGAGTTAAATTATTGATGATGCTAGAGCAGACAGAAATAGGAGGTTAATTGTGAACAGCACAGCTGCATACCACTTGCTCAAACTGAAACAACTGCAGCAATGCAGATAGGATGAACACTGACTCAAAGTTTGGTTTTGTTATTTTTTTTTGTGGTTGTTTTTCTTTACATAAAAGAGTTTAATTAGTCTATCACATGATGTCAACCCAATCAAGGTATCGTCCACTTGGTAAGGAACAAACTAAAGAAAACCTATAGAAATTTGCACACAAATAAACAATAGGAAATATACAGTATGTGGGTGTCACAGAACACTGGAGCAGCACATAACTAGGGTTGATTTCAGTTTCTCATAATATGCTTTAATAGCTCAGCTGAGATAGTAAATGCTTAGTGGAAGGGCAGAGCTTTTCAGATTTTAAAATAGTTAAAAGCTGTTATTTGTTTGAGCCTTATTTGAATTAATCCATTTCAAAAACAAAATTATCCATGATCCACGGTTGATACTCCTATGTACATGTCTGAATGGGAGTACTTCTTTCAGTTGCAATGTTGCATAGATGGCATTGAGTATTTATACACTAAATATAGCAAGTTAAATAAACTTTGACGAGCTAAACTAAAGGGCTATTTCTTTATTATTCTCCCCAAACAAATCCATTTAAGATCTAAAAAATTATTTTATTAAGTCAAATCTGGACACAAACTGCACTTTTAATTAGTAAAAACACAAAGTGCATTTTCAGTGTTTTTCGAGTCAGGCACAAAAATCAATAAAATGTACAATGCAGGCAAATCAAACCTGGATTGAGTTATTCTTTATAACAGGATGTGCTGTGAACGTTTCCTACAAGTCACAAAAGCTTTGTCCAAGTATGTGTTCATAGTCAAAATGTTACACAATTATTAACATTAGCTCTACCTAGTTTAGATGATTTAATGAATGTCCATTTCAGTATTGGGTTCCTTTACAAGTGTCTTGAATGTATCCATATCCATTATATGATGACTCACTTCAGGTCATGTTAATTAAGCAACATTAAGTGCTGACATTTTTAGATACATTAATTAGGACTGCATTAGCAAGTTGTGAAAAATTTATTTTTGTAAAAAAATAATACTTTTTTTCCTCAATTTTTTTTCTATACTGTGTTGTGATTGTATCATTGTATACTGTGATGCATTGTGGCTGTTGACTCATTTTGATCTTGCTCTATTTTCCCTCTTGGAGAACAGTTTCATAATGGGATTTGAAAACTTTGCTATAGAGTCATTTCAGAATATTTCCTGTTTTTCCAAGCAGAAAAATAAAATTGATTTCACTGTGTGAATTATACTTGTAAAACAGTCCATTATCTCCTGGTCTGGCTACATCACTATGCAGACTGCTCTGACTGTTTATGTTGATTTTACAGTGCACTCTTTCACCTGCAGCTAAGCTTATATCAGGCCTCATATGAAATCTGCACAACACTTCCCGTCTTCTCTTTGTGTGGAGCAGAGACTTCCCCCTCTGAAGCATAAGCAGGAACAACACCTGATAACAGCTTCCTGCTGTTTCAGTGCTTACGGTTTCTGCAGGTTTTAAGAAAAAAAAAAAAAACTCAGCCTGTATAAATATAATGAAGCTAAATTTGACATATCCATCTAATGTATATATAAACACAGGTTTGTTTACCAACACAGCATGGAGGCAGAGGATACATTGTTCCGTTTCCTGAAATGGCTCAGCTGATAAATGTGTTTTTGCCCATATCACATATTTCATTTAGGAAATAAAACCACAGATACCGTGTTGAATGTGTGGGAGATGCTCAGAGACACAAAACCTCCCCGCTATAAAAAAATAAAATAAAATAAAATAAAATAAACAGCTGTCAAGAAAATGAAATATGAGAAAGAATAATTTAGTATTTGGTGACCAGCGAAGTTTTCAGCTCCAGAGCTCTGTGCCCTCAGCCCTAGCTTTTTCCTCCTTTATACAAGAGCTTCCTGCCAACAGGGGATCTGTAGGCAGATATAATTTATTTGCAGCCAATATATTAACCAAACCCTAGAGAAAACTTGAAACAAATGAGTCCGTTTCAAAAACTTGAAACGGATCCATTTCTTTCAGAAAATGAGTCCGGAAGAGGGCAAGACTCTGAATGAAGAGCCAGAGCTGCAGTAGTCTGCTGTCAGAAAACGGAGTGAAGTTCTCTGCCCCACTTCTGTTTGACAGTAACACCAGCACAGCAGAAATCCCACTCAGGTGACAGGTTATCTCTTTATGTATGCTAGTCTGTGTTCTACAGCGCTACCTTTGAATGCCTTAGGCGTCTGACAAGCCAGGTTTGACCCTCTCAATTGACTCAGACAGCTGCTGTTAGTATCCAGTAAATTCAAGTTGGCAGTTTAAGGTAAACGTATAATCTGAAAATCTTATAAAAAGTCTGGGAGTCTGATCAAAGGTAGAAACGATAAAGAATAATAATTTAAAAAATGCAGGAAGAAACTGCAAAGGGGATATTGCACCTCTGCTTTTAAGAATTTTACTTCTGTTTTGAATATATTTGGCCTTTCAGTGTGAGAAGCTGTGACTATCACTCCATTTCCCTTACATCTTCAAGCAGCGTTTGTTTTTTGTTTTCATTTGTCATGTTCTAGATTTCTTTTTGATTAAACTCAGAAAAGTGCAACAAAGTACTAATTATGACAAGGATGCCAATTTGTCAAATTTCTTCTGAGTCATGTTTTACCTATACAGCGTTTTTAAAACAAACAAAGGTAGCATTGCTGCTTGATTATGATGTAAAATGGCACTATGTACCTGGAGAATACATAATACTGCCCCTTTAAGTATTTAAGTCACTGACATAGGTACATTTGTGATCTCTGGGTAAATGACTCCTTTACTGGTGAACAAATCAGTGATCTGACACCATAGTAGATGCAACTTATCCTGTTTGGATATCTGCTTTGGACATTTTAGCCAAAATGCAACTTTCATTTGACTTTATCAGTGACAACAGCTTGCTCTCATAATGCATGAAGCTTGCATGTTGTGGTGCAGATCTGCTTTCGCAGTTAACTGCCATTTCCTAATTACATAATGACCTGAGGAAACAACTTCCTGAAACCCCTGGGCTATCTTCCAGCCATATTTTCTTCCTTTGTGGGGGATCAGTTATTTACATCTATTACATTTTAAGTTTTTTTTTTTTTTTTGCATAAAATCCTTAGGATGTCATGCAATGATCTTGATTCAAATATTTAGAAAAGCTGCATGAAATGTTTCCCTTTTTAATTCTCGGCACAGAAATTTACAACAGTGTAAAACTTTTGCATGCAGGTAAATGCCAGGAAATGGGGTTTAACTGTCCACTTAGGCCAAATAAATGCAAAATATGCCTCCCCTCTGTCTCGTTATTGAAAACACACATCCAAGAAGAAAAAAAAATGCATCGAAGCAACCAGATAAAATGCACATTGATGGATGTTTGAGCTCTTCTGCTCTAGCCCGTCTGCGTCCCTGCAGCCCAGATTGTGTTGTGCATTTGTTACAGGTCAAGGAAGTTAATGTGTTCATGTGACTGTTGGCCTCGGCGAATGTCAGGCTTTCTCCCCAGACGAATTTGTCAGAACATGCCCTCCAGCTAGAGCTGAGTAAAACAGAACAACATCCAGGGTGCAGGGCAGAGAGATTAATTAAGATAAAATAAAAAGGGAAGGGAAAGAAAAAAGAAAAGAGGCTGGATAGAATGTCATCTACTCACAGATCACTTGAGGGGGAACTATTAGCAGAGGAGATCCACGGAACAAGGAGAAGCGAGTCTAATGCGAGTGTGAGGGACTGAAGGAGGTGAGAGGAAGGTTTTGTTTGATGTCTACGGTCCCCTCAGGTGATTCTCCATCTCATTTATTACAGGCTAGTTTCCCCAGAACCTCCCTGCCAACGCACCATCTGGAAAGGGACTTGGAAAACAATTTCAGCACTACTTTTCCACCCCTCCCCACCCCCTTACAAATGCATGCTGCTAAGATTAAACATGGTTTGACACTTTTGCTTTCTTTCTGTGGGCCTTCTTCACAGTCAAGACAGAGAGAGCCTTGAATGTTCCCCTGAGAACATTTAAGTTGTCGTTACATACTTGCAACGTCGGAGAGAAAAGCTTGTGCTTTGCATTTGGTGGCAAATAGCCAAGGCTCATACGCTAGTATACAAAGGTGAAAGAGTTACAGATCCAAAACGGCCCAAACTTTTCATCATGAAGCTCCTACAATTTAAACACTATATAATGAGATGCCAGTGGAACAACCAGAGTGAGTGGAGTTTTCCCAACAGTTTGGCAGTCATGTTGTCAAAGTCGAAGAAACACCATCCATAAATGTTTTTTTTTTCTAATTAAGGAAACTGATTCAAATCTAAAGCTGGCAAGATTTGAAGGTGTGAGGCAGCTGAGTGCAGGTTTTACCTGATCAGACAGTCCAACTGGCCAGCAAATATCAGCTACGGTAGTTATACTTGACTAATTCTATAAAGAGAAGCCCCCCAAAAAAGGTACAACATTCTGTTTAATAAGAACTTGAAAACTACAACTGAATTTGGTGAGTGTTTTTTTTTATATTTTGCTTAGGTCTTTGTATTAAAAGTAATAGAGATTACCATTTCCCACTGACTTATTACTATAGAGACTGATTACGAACTGGTGGACATGGCTGAAAAAGGAGTTTTGCTGATTTTTGCGGGAGAGGTCAATCTGAGGCTGGTGTCACCATTGTCCAACATGGAAAACCATTGGTATTTGCTAATTGCTGTGCTCCATGGCCCACCTAACTACTTTATTGATCTTATGCACTGAAACCTTGAAGCAGCATGTCCAAAGACGGTACTTCTCATATCTAATTAAATCTTGGGATTTAATTTAAATTTAAATAATTTAAATTTTGGGATAGTTAGATAGAAGAAGTGCAAATCCTTTTCTTATAGCAGCATTCATCATCACCTTTAATGTACATGCATGCTGCTTTGAAGTTTGTAACACACACCAATCTGGCATAAGATTACAGCTCCCCTTTTAGAGCCAGCACGGTGCTAACCCACTGAGGTGTTGACTCCACGAGACTTCTGAGGGCTGCCAATGCAATAATCAGCCTGTTGGATGGAGTCTCACTGCAGTAGATGCCTACACCTGGCAAATATTACAGTGCCAAAAATGCTAAATGTTCTAGAAAATGTTGGAAACACACAAGCACACAACCCAACATTGGGAGCTGCTCTGACTCAGTAGTCAGGTCATCACAATTTGGCCCTGTTCAAGCTCGCTTTTCCTTCCACTTGTCCATTTTTCCTGCTTCTGACACTTCTACTTAGAGGACACAATGTTCACTTGTTGCCTGATATTTCCCATCCACCAACATGTACCATGACGAAAAGATCATCTGCTATTTGCTTTGGCTGTAAGTCATATTGTTATGCCTTCACAGAGTAGACGGCTTTTGTTTCTTTGTGATAACTAGGTTCTATTGCTTCATGTGTTGTATATGTCCACTGTTATCTGACATACAGTTCTCTCTGAGCGCCTGCTTTCAGTATTTCCCTTTTTTATTTTCAGGCAGAAAACAGGATTTGTAAGCAAACATAAATAAGTTACTTTCATCTCTGCACAAAAGTGTTTTAAACATGAACACAAAAATTGATTCCAGAGCCTTGGGGGATAAAACATCTATTCATGGGCACACACACACATCGATGTGGTTCCACAGATCAATAAAAAAAAAAATACAGCCTTCACCTTCATCTACAACGAGCTGCAAATAGATACAATGCAAAACGGAGAAATTAATAGACTCGGTTCCAAAGAGCACAATGACGACCACATTTCAATTGTTTTAGTCTCTGAATAGTAATTGCGCAGCATGATAAATCTGAATCTGTATAGTGAGACACTCCCTGAATCTGATATACTGTACAGTTGTTGACGGCGTTTTAAAAATTAAACTCTATGAATAACTGACAATAGCGACGGCAAGAGAGCAAACCACGAATTTTCATACAAGATAAATTAACCTGTGTCAACTAATCTACTCACGCCTCGCAACTAACCACAATGACTACTGCAACTCCTGGCATGGCTCAACTTAAATATTTTGCAAGCATGCACATTACCACTGGTCTTTGTTTATGGTATTTTTATGAAAAGACATTTGATGCCACAATGTGCCGCAGCACTTGCTTAAAATCCCTTCTTTGCCATGTCACTTCTCGATAGGACTTTTGGTACTTTTACAGAACCAGCCACTTTCTGCGGTTGATGTAGATGATAGCAGATTGGCACAAGTAAAACAATCCAGAGGCTTGTATCACTCACTGCAGCTGATAGGATCTACTGATTTTTAATAAGCTCCATCAAAACATGCAAGGAAAATAAATATATGATATCAAAGGTAATCTGTCATTTTTATTGCATGGAAGTTATTTTAGTACCTGTAAAATGTCACAGATTTATAGTCCTGCATGACATTGTTATCTGATCTATGAAACATGAATGTGCCTGCACGCATTCTGCAGAGCAAGGGAAAGTGGGAATAAAGTCGTTCCCAGGGACAAACAGAAACAAGGAGGACGGTAACCCAAATATTCAGGACACAGGAAGCACATATGTCAGTCATCCCGTAATACATCACCAGGTTCACACATATACAGTAATTTCCTCTTAAGCCGTTGATGCAGGATATCTGTTCCTTATCTGGTAAACCACTTCAAATACTACATAATCTTCAGTTCTGTTCCGCCAGTATGAGAAAAACAACTCTGCCAGCCTGCACACTAAATATTTCAGGGTCCTAGGTGCTTGTTAGAGAAAGCACTAAGCAGGATTAAAGCATTTCTCGGATAAAAAAACAACAAAACTGCTCAGAGTGGTGCATATACACCTGTGTATTTGTGGGTGAGATGCCAAATAATAGTTAAACAGAAGCGTCCAATCAAACTGAGCGTCAAGTAGATTAGTTGTCTCGGGTGGCGTTTTAATTTTTAACAGATTTGATGAAACTCAAGCAGGTATTAATTAAAGCATGAACGTCATTCAATCGCTTATGCGTGTCACACGTTGCTTCCAGGTTCCTCTTGGAAGTAGAGTTTAAAACAAGATTCAGTTTGAGTGTAATGTTGCAAAAAGTGGACAACGTAATATCACAATAACCTCAAACAGTTCTCTCAGTTTACGTTACTGGAGTATTTTTAATTTAGCAGCGTTACATTACAACCACTTAGCACTGAACTCACCTTCGGTTCCAGCAGTGTTGAGGTCCGCCCTGAGTGCAGCAGGTTTGGTATCGCCTCGGTGCGGCTGACTCGTCCAGCAGCAGCAGCAGCAGCCCTGCAACTGGACTACAGCGCTTTTCAGAAGCGACTGCGAGCGTTTGTATTGCTGCTGGTCGTGAAGCCGTACTAGAAACACCGGGAAATTTGCAGTTCCTGCCTCCAAAATAAGACGAAGTTCAAGGAAACAAACTCCGCTGCCTACAGTATGGTTAATTTGAACCAGCTGTTAGATATCCGTACCTAAAAAGGTAGCTTTTTGGCGAACGTGTTTTTGTTTAATCGTGTTTTTATCTGTTACAAAATAATCTTCAGGAATTTATTGAAACGAACAGAATAGTCAGGAGCTCTGTAGAAACATCTGCAAAACATCTGCCAGGCATTTTTGCTCCAAAACATAAAAAGGTATTGCACAGACTTTTTTTTCTTTGACTTTTTAAGATCGTATTTTGTCTGTGAAAATGTTGCTTTACAGCATAAAGTGTCCGTCAGCACCAACCACCTGTGCTTGCAGGCCAGATTTGCTTCCTTCTGTTGCGGCACATAATTGGTATCTGGCCCACACTTTGGACATTTCCATGATAGACTAAGATCAAGTAATTCATAATTGTGAGTGTAAGGAAAATACATGGTTTCCTGCATTTAAAATAAAATAAAATCTGAAAAGTGTGGTGTGCCTATGTATGAAAACTTTGCAGAGCCACCTTTCATGATTCTTCTTACAACTCCTCCTCAACACATTGTTTTGTAGAGTGCATTACTTATAATTGATTGATAAAGCAATGTCCAGACTTATCCACAACATTAACAATGACCAGTCTGGTGTCTTCCTTTATGTGCATGATGTTGTTTCTTCACATAACAGCTGCATATTAAGCACTAATACGTATACAGAACATTAGGTAACTTTTGACAGAAATTTATCGCGCTGGATTTTATTAACAGGTATGAAGGAGGCTTAATACAAGTTCACACCATATGTTTGAGATTTTTATCTGTTAATAAAGATGCAATTCTTTTATTTGATAGGTTATTTGCTGCTTAGATGGTTTATCACACAGAATCAAAATAAATAACACTGAATTGTGTTTGTGAAGTGACAAAATGTAAAACGGTTTAACGGGCAGGCACTGGAAAAGCTGCTTTCCGCTTCTACATGTGCATGTTGACTAAGGTACGTGTTAATCCTAATTTTAAAGATGTGTAAAGTAGCTAAAATAAAGCTATTGCAAACAAAACAAATTGAATTCCCTTATAATAACGTCCGTTTTCTAACCATATTATGAAAAAAAAACAAACAATTGTACTGATGTTTCAAAAAATTTGAATATTATTTTGAAACTACTTACCGGATGTTCTCTTCCTTGATAGGTTACTCTTGATTTTAAGGCGCTCTGTTTTCTGGTCCTCAGTCCACTCAGCTCGCCACCTCCCTCCTTCCTTCCCAGTACTCGCATAAAGCCAGCCTTGTTAGTTGACTTACTCAAGACACCGTTACAGCAGAAGGAAACACTACTGCCATTCATTTCTGAAAGCCAACAAAAAGTCCAAATGTAAAGTCGACATCTTAAGTTACGGAGGACATCCCTGCTGTGAAGCGCGCTCTCAATCAGGCAGCAGAAAGGAAAGTGCACCTATTGGTTTTGTAGGACGCATTGTATTGTGTCACACCCGTGTGCAAAATCACCTTTGTGTGAAACGAATAGCCTAAACATTTGCTGCATAATTGAAAACTACGTCCTCAGTTCTTATTTGAAATCGAGCTGAACTTAAGCAAATCAGAAAAAAATAAATAAATCACCCCGGTTAATAATAGTGTCAGTATTTTTTTCAGTCACATGAGCATAGAATACAATATCGGAATTCAAATGATAATAAGCAAAATTGACCAAATTAATAGTTTTGACAGTGACAGATTTGGAGTTTTGCGTGTGCATGCGAAACACTTTGTGTTTTTAAAAATACATTATAATCAACAATGGTGCAGTTTGAATAGGCGAGTGAACGATTTTCTTCTTCTATGTTGCTTATTATGTGTGCAGTGCATTTATTTATTTAAATTCCAGCATTAGCCAATTAAACCTGAGACACACTCATCTTTCACCTGTTGAAAGACGTCATTTCTGTTGTCATGGCAGTGACTATCACGTTTAATAGATATTAGATTTAGTTTTTGCTGAAATATCAGAGCAGTTTAAATAAATCAGTAAAAGTTCACAATTAATACCACATTCATGCTACTGATATCATATTTAAACATTGACCAAAATCACATGCATTCAAAGACTGCTTATGAATAAAAAAGAAGAAGAAAATGATCAAATTGCTTTAGGATCTTGTAGCTCCTTCCCCCAGTGAGTTATAGGCCACATTAAAAATCTTTTATATGCACAGTAAAACTGCTATATGAGGTGCCATCCACTCCCTAATAATTCTCTGGTTACATGTCAATGTACCTTATTTGAAAAAACGAAGCAAAAAAACTAAAAAAAAAAAACACGAAACATAAACCCAGATGCCTTGATTAAACCATAATCTTATAATATACACCCTAAAGCGTATTGACAGGTGCAGCAGAAAGAGCTAATTGATGGTAAATCATTTTTTTATGCGGGCAACAGTGACCCCATGTGGAAGTCTGCAAAACTCCAATCTCTCCTGTGTCAATTTCGAAAAAAGTGATGCAAACAAGATCAATAAAGTTCTTTTGGACGTCGTGCTTTGATGCACAGCTGTAGATTTGACAGCTCTCTTTCAATCATGTCAACTTGTGTCCTGTGCTTCAAATCTCTTCATCGAGCTGCATCATTTTCTATTAGCAGGATCTCAAAATGTTGCTATCCCCCTTGAGTTGCAGCCGAGTTAAAGCGTTGGTTAAAAACACCTGATTTGACGAAAGGTAGAGTGTATTCCTTGAAAGAGTAAGCGGGGATAATGAGCAGCCGTGAACTCTTTGATGGAGTTTCAAAGCAAGCAGGCCTGCAGGGACCGTTGTGTGCTGTGTGGACCATGAAGTCATCACGTTATGGGATGTATTCGCACAAATTGATAGCTGCGAACTCAGCATGCACAGAGGACACATGCAATTAGGTTTGTGAAGGTGCTAGCATGCTGGAAACAGACCCTCTGGGATTTCTACCATTTAATGAGGCAAAGGGGAATCAAGTTTGTTTTTCTGTCTAACACAAGCTGAGTGATGTATAAACTACAACACCAGAGATTTCATGGTATGCATTTTTATTACCAATTTTTTAAAAAATGCAACAAAAAAATATATACAGGCAGTTTAATAAATATAACAGATGAAGTATTTTACATTTCTCCTTAGGTGGAGGTTGAAGGTGTTGCTGAAAGCTTAGCTGCTGCAGAAGCGTGCTTTAATGTAACCTGAGATCTACGGCAGCTGTTAATCACACAAAATATACAACTTCACTTGCAGCTGAGCCTGAGATTTATCTCTTATGCATAGAAAGGTCTCCAACTAAAGCAGCATCTTAGTATGTAACTGCATGTTTGCAAAGCTGTAATCAACCGAGCTCAATCACAGTGTTTTAAGGCTAAAAATATCCAATCAATAACTAAGAAATGTTTTTTTGGGTGAAGAAAATCTGTTTTTTCTTCTCTCTTTTTTCCCCACTTAGTTTGCACACAATTCAGACTGTAGCTGAAGTGAATTAAGTATTTTACAAGTGACTTTGAGTTTATGCTTCTCCTTAAGCCTTGAAGTTCTGAAAAATCTCAGCCGCATCCAGCCAAGTCCTGAAGCAGGCCAGGCCTCGGTCTCGGATTTGCTTCCTGCCCTTATCGGTGATCACATCGCCGTTCTCCTTCACGATCACCAGTTTGGGAACTGCTGTGATTTTGTAGCGCTGCTTTAACTCACTAAGTGAAACAAGAAGAAAGAAAATCGGGTTTGATCAGAAGAAGTTGATTTTTACCCTTGTTTCTATTGGGTACAACTTTGGTCACATGAACTTTCCTTTTTTTCCCTTTTCAAATAAATCCAACTCCTCTTAAAGACTCAAACTGAATTTATAGCTGTGGTTTTAAAACATTGATATGTTGGCAGATTTTGATTTTCTTGACAAAAAAAAAACAATAAAGAAAAAGGAAATATCCTGCAAATTCACTGATAAAGGTAGAAAGATTTATTTAGAAAATAAAGTAATCACATAATCGTCCCCATTAATGCCTCCAAGCATATTCCTCTGACCTATGGCAATATTTGTAACTGTAATGTTACGCTAAAACTGGATTAAACTTATTTTAAAAGCGCTTTGCACTCTGGGTGATATCTTATGAAATGGGTGGCACAAGCACTTAAAAAACAAAAACAAAAAAAGCTATTGATGTTAGCTGCACCCCCAGTAAGTTTGTATTGCTTACTTGCTGTTATTGTAAAAGTGAAACACAGATAAATCTGACTCAATAAAAACTCTTAGTCAGGTATCTTTTTCTGCTTGGTCTTCAGACCTGAAGGCAGATGTGTGTTTATGTTTTCAAAAGCAAACTAAAGATATGCTATATGTATTTGGTTTGTCTTTTAGTTGATGTTAGCTTTGATATTTATGTTTTATTTTATCACTATATTTCTGATTCCTGAAACAATTCAAACAATTATTATAAATGTGTGATTTTACACAAATGCATTTAGGGGAGCTACACACATGTATAAAGTCTGGTATGCATTACTGTTCACACTAATAATAATAATAATAATAATAATAATAATAGTGTAGCCATTAACATCCAGCATAAAGGCCAGAGCACAATCAATCTGTGGAAACTGTCAGTCTGCTCTGCATTTAAACCTAATCCCTGACAGGGTGACCCCATAAGTAGTTTACATAAGCTGGAAAAAGCTTTACAGACTGCAGTGTTTAAGCTAATAAGATGAAATTGCACTTAATTATTTGTTACTAACCTTCCCTGAGTTAAATTGTTTGAAGTGAACAGAAACTTACTGCTTATAATCATCACTCCAGGGTAAAGCCAGCCAGTCTCCGTGCATGTCATGGTAATATTCGACCATGTCATCCAGCGACTTGTCTGAGGAGATAAACACGATCTCAAACTGAGCGGGAGGCTCACTTTCCTCCACCAGCTCCGTGTAAAAATCACAAAGGACAGGTGTGAAGTCCCGACACGGAGGGCACCATCCTGCAGAGAAGTAAATCCCCACCACTTTGTTCCTCAGCGCTTCCTCGGGGTCCACGAAGTCGCCGTCTTTATTCAGGAGAGTCCGACCAGAAAACACCTCCACCATGTCTGCCAAACTCTCTCACACACCTAAACGCAAAGAGTCTGGGACGTTTACAGCGCTGAATGTCGCTTTAGCTCATGGTAGTTCCGTTTAAATGTCAGTTTGCTGGGTTACCGAAATGTTTACCTTTCCTTTCCGCAAAAGCTCCTTACAGCCAATCCTCATAATCTCCTACGGACCAATGAGATGACGAGAAGACTGTGGTGCGTTTGCGGTCATTATCAAAGTCGGTTTTACACAATGCTGAATCGCTGCTGCTGATACCAAGCTGCAAGACCTTTTACAGCTGTTTTCAGCAGTTGTTTTGGGCTCCCGAGGGGCTATTCGCTATGTAACACCGTAAACTTTATTTCTATATTAAGCCAGATATACAGGAATAAGTAGATACATATAAAAACACACAAATGTAATTAAACTTAACCAGGGGTGGATAAGTTTTCTTCACAAAGGGTCACATGAGAAATTCTGACTCCTGTGGAGGACTATCTGAACAGTTATTTAAAATAATGAATAAACTGTGAATTTAAGTTTTATTGTCTTCAGGGAACAGTCAACATCATAGCAAAACAATAAATTGTGATAAGTCCAACTTTATATTTATAAAGTATATTAAATTTAACAACATGAGTGTTACATTTTGTTTTGTTGCTTCACCTGGTTCCCAAATCTTTTAAAGACTACCAAGAATGATTGTGTTAGCATATAGCTTGATTTTTTTCTTCAATAATGCCATTACTAACTTCAGTTCTCATCGTATAAATATTCAGGAATGCTCTCAGGTTTTAAACCCTGAAATTAAAATTATGTTGTGGGGTTGTGTTTGCCAGTGCATAAACTTACATGTCAACTGAACTTCTGAGTTAACCCCATTGTAAACTGTATAATCTTGTTATTTCATTCTATTTTTGAAACAGAGATAAATGTGAAGATGTAAATCCTATATGAGAGTGTGCTGTGTTGGCATGATGACGTGATCCTGACACCATGGGGATGCCACATCACCATGTAGCACATCACATCTACAGAAAGGTTCATTTTTTATCATCTTAACAGTTTGGACTCACAGAAGAGACATACTAGTGCATCTCCATAAATTACATTTATTTCACCAATTCAATTCAAAAAGTGAAGTAATAGCTCCATTACATAATTATGTATTTTGAATTTGTCTCTGTTATTTTTGACTATCATTTACAGATCAGCTGTCAGCAGTCTTCCCCAATCATTGTACATGGCCATAACATATTTGAGTTAGTTTAATAATTGTCTTTGGTATTATTACATTTCTTAATTTGATCTTAATGCGTTTAAAATTATTGAAATGTTTTTAAAAAAATGATTTGATGAACTGTTTTCTGGCGATGTCATTTCATGTTTTCGATTTAATAATTTACAATTGCACTTTGTTTTGTCAAAGTAAAATAATGCCTAAGTTCTGTTGTGCCTTTTAAGCTCTCCTGCAAAGTAATGTACCTGACTTTTCAGTGGATTCAGATCTTAAACAGTTTTCCATGCAGTGTTGGTGAAATGCACATAGAGGTCAGTGTGTTTCTCTTTCTCCCTGCTTCCTCAGCAGAGAGCAGAGGTCATTTGGAAAGAAACCCGGCCATTCTTTTCTTGTCCAGCATTTGTTGGCCATCAGCGAAGTCAAGCTGCTTGTGTCTGGAGCGTGAGGAGAGATCTTCTCTTTTATTTTGTCTTTATACAATATTTTTTCATCTGCTGTCATCTCTGGGATCATGACCTCTAATTCCAATTTATCCAACATGCGGCGGCTGGTGGAACAACTTAAACTTGAGGCCAGTGTGGAAAGAATTAAGGTAAAAACCAGAATGGTGCTGTTGTTGTTATCGGCGGTTAGTCTTATTTCTTTCGCATTGTTGCATGGCAATATTCTGATTTTATTAAAAAAAATATTAGGCTACTTTAGTTGTTAAAGCGTTATCAACATTTATTTATTTATTTATTTTTTTACAAAAAGAACAACAAAAATTCAGAAGTTTAAACAAAAGATCAAATACTTGCAATCCAATTGTGTGAATGTAGTTTCTACTACACTAATTATGATTGAAATTCTGAGGACTTTAATGTACCAATAGTATCAATGTATAAACAGAGTGTAGAGCAGTCTTATTGTGTCCTTCTGTCAATTGGGAAACGTGTCTGGCAGTAACTAATCATCTTACATTGTCGTTCAAATACTTTAACAAAAAGGTTTTAAGTTTCTGAGTTTGTTCCCTTGCTTTATTTTTAAGTAAACTGTAACAGGTAAAAATTCAGTTCCCTAGGTACAGCACACATTGTTTGGCACAAATGATAAAACCTATCTTATAGATACACTTGATGCTTTTTCCAGGTGTCCCAGGCAGCTGCAGAGCTGCAGCAGTACTGTCTGCAGAACGCGGGCAAAGACGCCCTGCTGGTCGGAGTCCCTACAGGGAGCAACCCCTTCAGAGAGCCGCGCTCCTGCGCTGTGGTGTGAAGGTCGGACACTTTTCTATTTTGCAAGTGAATGTTTATTATGTCAGCTGAGCTGCAAAAGAAGAATAATAGGTTTTGCACCCTTTTGCAGAGTACAAAGAAGAGGACGCAACTGTGACATCTCCTACAGGGAAAAAGAGATTTCAGCGTTTTGCCTTTTTATCCAGATAGGTTTTGTACAAATTCTAAGCTTTTTTTATGAAAGAAAATAGACTGTAATAAAATATTTCTTTGGTACATATGTTTTTCATTTATATTATTTTACATCTTTTTAGCTTTCTTTTTTTAAAAAACAAACAAACAACACATGGTGTAACTGTATGTCTCATTAGACGTCTCTTTAAGAATGATTTCTATGTTATGAAGGAGCGGAGTGATACAGTGGTTATCTACAAATGATACAAAACGGATGTTTTAGCCTGCTCACTAAATGACACTCTGGAATCTCATGGCGCTGGAACTTCCTGATGTTCAGTCTAAGTTAGGAACACAGCTAGAGAGAGGAAACTGAGTCTTCCTGTTTCAAACTGCAAAGACACAGTGAAAGATAACACTGAGGCAGCTCGCTTTTTGGACTTATTCGTAAGATCAAGCTATGCTAATTCAGAAATAAAACCTGTGCTTGAATAAAAAACAAGGCTCATACGTAAATATTTGCTGTCATAATGAGCTGTTCTGAGTTGAGTAAAACCTCGTCCTGCAGATTTTATTATTAGCTGTTTTTACCAATTTAAAATATATATTTTTGCCTTTAGGTATATAAAGGTTAATGTAAAAACTGTCTAGTGCAGCATCAATAATGTCTAGCCGGTCATGAGACGACTCTCATTTTTATCACTTCCTTTTCCTTCCAGTGCACATTTAAGGGAGGAGTCTTTGTAGAGTTATCTATAGAGCCGCTGCCAGTATTTCTGACCTGTACTTAAATATGCCTATGATTTTTGTCTTAGCTAACCATTTATAATTAACCTTTTAGCTGAATGTTAACAGTATGTTGTAATGCTCAAAGCTTTAAAATTATGCAAAGTAAGAGGAGATGCTTGCAAAGTTAACTGGAGGTTTTCCTTTATCTCTGCAATCTATAATTAAGTAAAGCCATCCATCCATTGCCGAGTTCCCTGCTAACCCTGATTTCCCCAAATCCATTGGAACATTTAATTACTCTTATCCTCTTTAATCCATCCCAGGCTGTCTATTATGTGTGTTCTGCAGGAATTTTGCCCAGCATGTATGAAACAGGAAAACATAGGACAAAAACTTGATGCTTTTTTTTTTTTTTTGAACAGATAAAACTATGAGCAAGAATGATTTCACTGCAGATTATTGTGAAAGTCACTCCAAATTTCATTCAAGATTTTAACTGTAACAATTTTTAAAAGTTACTCAGACGATGTTTATGAATGCTGTAAAATATTCAAATGTTAATGTTTTCACATTTCTTGCTTTACTGAGCATCTCCTTTGCCTTTTGACTGCAGTCCCCTGCTAGCAGCAGCAACGATAACACAACTAATAAACACAGAGGGGTGTCAACTTTTTACTACATATAGATGAAATAAAACTTTTAGAAAATTGACACCCACTTTCTAAGAAAGCCCTGGGAAACATCACATTTCTTGCCCATAAAAAGTGTTGCCCATAAAATGACCACTGACCACAAGGGAGTTTAAACTGGAAAAACAAAAACGACACTAAGAAAATTTCACAGATCAGGAATGCTTAAAAGCTAAAAGTATTGCCATCCTGCCAGGGCTGGACTATGGGGTAAATTTTTACCAAGGTAATTCTTGATTCTGCTGTGGTTTAACCCTGGTGCAGTTAAAAATTAAAAAGTCTTGAATAATGGTATACAAGAATGCCAAGAAAACCTTCTGGGCTCCTGAAAAAGGTTTCTTAAGTAGAAATGTTTTTTCTCCACCCCTTTACAGCACCTATAAATCTAAATTCTAAGTAATTTTCACTTTGACCAGTCATTCTTCTCAGATCATTGTATATATCAAAGTTAGATACCTTTGTTTAGAGTTGCCTTTACTAATAATAAGTGGAACACAGACTAATTCTAGTCTGGATTGCATCTTTTCATTATTATTTATTTTACCACTGTAGTGTAATGTTTTTTGTTTGTTGATTGTGTTACGTTTTTATCATGAGAAGAACTTTGAACTGCCTACTTGTTGAAATGTGCTTTTCAGATAAACCTGGCTAGAAACTTGACTGATGTATCACAAAAAGCCTGCCTACTTTCTATTGGACATTAGGGGTTTACTTTTGTTGGATAAATGTAACTAAAAAGGCAAATGTTACTTTGTGGAACAGGTTCAGTAACATTAGTATCAGTGACTCATCAGCTTGTTAGTTTCTGTTGAGTTTAGTGTTTTGTTTCAGGGCAAATCAAATTTTTCACTTCTTCCCATGTAGTACATACAGAAAGACTTTGCATGTTTTAAAGCGCCTGTTTTAGGCAAAACATTACTGTTGATGATGTTGCAGTTAGATTTTTATCTCTTGCTGGCTTCAAAGATTTCTCTCTTTAGGTCAAAAATTTGAAGAACTACCTTTTGCTGCAATTACAGTCGAGTCTTTTTGGGGTATGTTTCTAATAGGTTTTCATATCTAAAGGCTGAATGTTTTCTTATGAGTCATTGCAAAATAGCTCAAACTCATTTCCAATTAGATTTTGACTGGCCCCTTCTAACATGTCCCTCGATTTAAACCATGTCTTTGTAGCTTTGGATGAATGTTTGGGGTCATTGTCCTGTTGGCAGCCGAATCACTGCCACATTCTCCATTCTTTTATAAACTCTAACAGCGTTTTCTCCTTTTCTTGTGTAATTTTGTTCTATTTATCTTGTCATGAAATCTGACCAGCTTTCCTGTCCCTGTAGATGAAAAGCACCCCCACAGCATAATGTTGTGCAATTACTCTGGACACACCATCACCATTTCCTTCATACATGGTGTTTTGCGTGTGGTACAAAAAGCTACACTTTGGTCTCATGTGACCAGATCACATTCTTTTGCAGGGTTATGAAAACTGTAAATGGCTTACAACATTTTTTTTAAAATAATGACTTGGATTGAATAATGGATTCCTTTTTGCAACTCTCTTGTAAAGGACCAACTTGTCCAGACATTCTGCAGACGGTTAAAACCAAAGTGTTTTTTTTTCAAACTGATGGAGCATTTAGAAAAGAAAAGATCATTCTCTAATCAAAACATGTTGGTTGTAGCTTGATGATGGTCTGGGAATCCAATTTCGCCTTTACCAAAATATCCTGTAGCAGAATATCCAGCCAGTAGTTTGTGACCTTAAGCTTGAACATTCATGGGTTATGCAGACGGAAGTTCATCACTGAACGGCTTGAACAAAGTGAATGAAGGTGAGGCGTTTTCTAGTCAAAGTACTGACTTAAATTTGACTGTGACCTTAGCAGATCATTAATGATCAAAAATCCTCCAATATGGCTGAGCTATTCCTCCCACGATTTATGATATGTTGTTTCAAATGCTTTATGGCATTGAAGTTGCAAAGCCAGTTATAGGAGGATTGGAAGGCTATCAGTTTTCACATATGTAAGAAAAGGTTCAGTAACTTTTACCCACTTAATAAATGAAGTAATTGGAAAGGTAAAGTTTGCCATTTCTAAAGTAACCGTTTTCTGTTATTAAAATATGCTTGGTGATCTGAAACATTTAGTTGTGGCAGAAAAGGAAAACAAAGAAGAAAAGAGTACACCTTATTTTATAAGAATTGTTAGTAATTCAATTTAAGAAAATTTTGCATTTGCATTTAAATTTTTCTAAAATGTTTTAGTTTTTATTGTTACAGTTGTACATTTCCCAACTTGTTCTCTGTTGAAAGCGTTAAACGACGCCATCTGGTGGTTAAGTATATACAATTACATAATGGTCACGTCGTGCTTATGCGGCGTAATCCAATCATTTAGAGCTGAAACATCTATTCATGCATCCCCAAAGTAACTCAAACACATTTTTTTGTTAATATAGCAATACTAAAGAGAATAAATACAATAATTTATATGATGTAACTCATGATTGTAACATATTTTTTGTCCAAATACATATGAAGCTGCATTAACCCCTTAACAGTCACATAAAAAAGTGCAGTCATGAGGACACATGCGCATCTTCATGATGCTGAAGAGCATGTTCTCTACAGCTTCAGATAAAGAAGGAACATCTACTTTTCTATTCATAGCATCTGGGATATAAACCTCTCCCCACTCTATTTAATCTGTGTTGTAGTCGGCCCCAAACAACAAAAAGTCTGCTGAAAAGTCTCATTTTTCCCTCCTACATCTTTTTGCATTATGTTAGTTTAGTTAGCATGCACAGCTCTAATACACAATGCAACAAAAAGTATAAGTAGAATCTAAAGTGCTTCTGTGGTAAACAGGTTACCCTTACAACTGCTCCGCCTATCGTTTCATTCCTAAGAAAACAAGGTCAGGTATTCAAAGGACCTGTTTTTTAGAAGAGGAAACAACCTGAACACACTGTATAGTATTGTCTTCTCCTTTAAAGGTGTGGGCGGAGAGTAGAGTGCAGAGTTAAGTTTCACTGACACCTCCCTTCCTAGACTCACAAACTGCAGATCAGCCGTGTTGCAGTGCTGAGAGGTGCTCTCGGTTGGGATCTTAGTGCGTATATTGTTCTCTTTTTCCGACTCTTGTGGATGTGGCTGCCATCAATGACGAACCAAAGTAGGACACTCTGGGAAACTTGTACGATAGGTCTATTCCTTTCCCAAACCTCTCTGACCACTGAAAAGGATATAAGCCACTTGGACTTCTCTTTCCCTCGTATGTCTGTGAATTTTCATACAACAAATAAGAATTTTCATCAAGTGCAGAGATGGCAAAGTTGCACAAACTCTATGTAGTACTACTAACAGGTAGGGTTAACTATTATTCTGCTCATATGTTAGACTAAGTGGTCAACTTTCTTCATGTAGTTTAGAGACATGGGGGCATTTGTCTAGTAAAATTTGTACATAGTTTTATAGATTAGGTCTTGAACAAATTTTCTGTTGACAGCTGGTTCAGTTAAAATTGAATTGAGACATTATTCTCCCACTAACTAACATGTGTAAAAAGCTTTGGAGCTGGTTAATCATTTAGTAAAGGTCTTATAAATCAGCACTACATTATCGGACCCCCCACTAATTATAGCATTTTAAATCCTCTTGTCTGAAGTGTGAAACATTCCCCAATAAAATATTATTTATTCTGACAGTTTATAAAATCAGGTAGAGTGTGACAACTTTTACACACTTGTTAAAGGGTGGAATGTTGTCTCAAATTAGCTGATGAGTCGACACAAAGCAAGTGAGAATAATAGTATGTATGTGGGCGTGTGCATGTGTGTGTGTGTGTGTGTGTGTGTCTGACTGGCTGTTTGTTTGTGTTTGTGTTTGTGTTTGCGTCTGCAGCTCTAGCACTGTGGAAACGTTGTCTGGCAGAATGGAACGCCACCGATGGGTCCTCCAACCAAACCACATCTGTATGTCGACACAACTGCACAGGTAGAGACGGGACAATCCCTCACTGATGTCATAAAGAGCTTCGAGGTATAATTGACACAATCATCAAAGCAGACACTGAACTGGTCAAAGCAGTCTAGGTAAATAGTGTCAGTCATCTGTGACGGGATTATGGCCTTTGAAAACTGTTAAGGCTATGACGTTCCCCTTCTTCCTGTTCACCTTTGTTTCATGCAACTTTGTTTGAATGAAAATGGGAGATGAAATGTCTCGTCTTCAAAGAAGGTACAGGAATATGCTGGCGGATCTGCGAATGAGACCACTCCCTAAATTGAGTGTGTTCAATTTGGAAAATAATGAATATTTACGAATTGTGGTAATGCTAAAGAATACTAGCAATACAAGTCAATAACAACATGTTTGTATCTACTGTGTGTAATCAAATCCAAAAAAAGGTTGCGCATAATTAAAAATTGGATAGTTCAGATGCCGCTGCTTTTATGACACAGAATCTGTCAGATTTCATACTTCTAGGAAATAGATAGAAAATCTGGTGCCTGTTGTTATAAAGGCACCAATAGATAAACTAATGGCAGAGAAATCTACACTAGTATAGAAGGTCTAACAGTGAATGAATGAATGAATCAATCAGTCTATTAACCAATGTTTTTATGTATACTGTCCAAGTGCTTTATACTTTACTAAGGGCTGTACAGAAGTTTAAAAGAAATAATAATAATAATAATAATAATAATAATAATAATAATAATAATAATAATAATAATAATAATAATAATAATGAAAAAACATTAGAGTTACAGTGACCTGAAACAAATATATAAAACATAAACAATAACATCTAAAATGAAAATAAAAATTATACTGTCAAAAAACACACGACAGAACTTACCAGAAATATTATAAAATTAGACTAAATAAACAACAAAAAAAAATCAATACATGGCAAGAAAGATCTTGTTGACATTATTTTTGTCAGAACTGTTCTTCTGGCACTGATCACTGTTTTGCCCGACAAAATTAACAACTGATGTGAAAGACGAAATGGTCCAAGCCATCTCTGTTTAAACACTTTTTAAAATGAGATATAAAAATCCACGAGTGTTCCCGACAGATGATGTGATCGTGGCCTCTTGGTTAGTTTTGTAGTTGCTATTGTGTGGGAAATTCAATGGTAAATAATGCAACATACTTCACTCGGTTTTCACAGCAGCACTTTTGTAGTAATGAGATGATGTACTACAAAGTTACAAAGTTATTATTATTATTTTTCAGTTTTATAACCCAGACGACGGAAACTATTTGCTCCTTTGCTTTAACTGCCACCAAATATGAAGACTGCTTTTAGCTGGTCAGGTTGGCTAACCATCAATAAGACTGCAAACACATACGGTATATCTTCGTGACCTCTGGGGTCATGTCTGCTAGCGTGTGCTCAAGTTTCAGCTAACAATGAGACCGCACTCATTGATGTCACCTGGAGGGCAGTATCAGTTTATGGGCTCTCACTCTTTTTTTTTTTTTTTTTTTGAGGGACAAATTCACTAGAGCGCGTTGTAAAGATAGCGGCAGCTTTTCAAGAAGTGCTACGTGAAAACTGGTGGTCAGAAGTTCAACAGCTGTTCCAGGGTACGATTAGTTAGCCAGCTAAATAAAAACCTGTGTGGGACATAGTTGAGAGAATGAAAATTCCAACTTTCATGTTTAATTTAGAAAAGAATTACACTGATGGAGCTATGTGGATAATGAGTCTTTTATGACACCGGTGCCTTAGTGGATTTGAATAGCGTTCCTCTCTCAAACGGATCGTATTGCAAACAGTCTATTAATAAATTAGGTCATGGCAGAGGGTGAGAATTGACGTCATAGTGGCAAGCTGACAAACTGTGACAAAGCTCCATAAATAGATGTTGCACTTTTATTTGCTCGTGATTAAAACTGGTTATGTTTAATTAGAAATTACTCAAATATGTGTAAGACAGACCAAAGCAGCCTCCCATTTTAAATATTTGTACATTTCTGCAAAAGCAATCCTCATGCTGAAACTTTCAAATGGTTCAGTCTTGTGGTAGTTACTTTAACAATGAAAGTATTTTCCTGATCTTACACTAAAAAGGGAAGCTAGAAGCTTGTCACCTACACTGGCTTCACAAGCTTGCTTAATCATGGAGCACAAGATCATGAACTAGATATAGTTTTGTCAAATGTGTTACAAAATGAATTTAAAAACAATGTGTCAGTGGCTGAATATCTATAAATCAAAAAATATGGATCTATAATACATTTAGTGTCAGTTCAAGGAAATTGCTCTACCCTACATTTGTTGTTATAGCTATATTCAGAAACATTAGTTGTTTCTACATTAGTTTTAGGTAAAAGTTTAAGGGTCATTGCAGAGGCTTAAACCCTTCTGTTTGTAAATCTCAGGTTTTGTATAGTATCTTCAACAAAATATAGGCTCCATTTTAATACAAGTGTCATGTTCTTAACTGAAAAGTTTAATAGTCATTTTAACCAAGTAAAGAAAAAAAAAATCTTATAAATGGCATTTAAACGTGCTTAAAAACATTGCTAATGCAGATGAGAGTTGAAATCAAGTAAGAGCAATTTATGACTGGTAAACTACATATACAGTCCTTTTAGGATAATTTCTATTTCATTAGTAGGTTGGAGAATTTGTTTTGGTAACAACTAGAACAATAAATTTACTAAGAGGTCATATAATTTCATTTCTCCAGCAGAGAAAGACACAGAACAATCGAATGGTCACTACTCAGAATGTCCTAAGGAGCTGCTTCATTACTGTATCCATGGAGAGTGTCGTTACATTAAGGAACAAAAGGCACCATCCTGCAGGTGAGAAATAGTTCTAGAAAATATTAGTAAATATAAATGTAAAAAAGATTAGACAATGAAGATTAGCTTTGTTGAGAATTCAGAAAAACAAACATGGGAATTTCATCACAAATATGTGGTCAGATAATATATATTTTAGAACCTTAAAACCTTATGAATAGTTAACAGTAGAAAGGTTTCATGACAAAATAAAATAAAACAAAATTAATCATTTAAACGTTTCTTTTCCCTCGTCTAAGGTGTCACAACAATTACAACGGCGCCAGGTGTGAATATGTGACGTTGGACTGGCAAATAGGTGGCAGAGGACAAATCATAATAGGCTGCGCCATTGCAGTGCTTCTGCTCTTGATGATCCTCGTTATTTCCATCTGCGTCTGTTCACAGTAAGATAAAATAGTTTCTAACAATATGGATACATTTTCTTAAAGGAACAGCATGGCCTTCACAGAACTAGTTGTCAACAATGATTGTTCTTTTCATTTGGTGCTTTATGGGGTTTTAAAATATGTTTTTACTGCTTCCCTCCTCCCTGCAGCAACACATTTGCATTGATGTGTTAAATGAACAATCATATGTCTGGGTTTTTAATAGTAGTTTCAAAACTACCCTTTTGTTTTTTTAAGTACATATTACATTTTTAGATTAGATACCTGTGAACTACCAAATACGTTTTGTAAAGGCATTGCTGAAATAGTTCTCATAGTTCTCACCTATGAAAAAATACTCTAGGTGGCAAAAACCGCTGCAGAACCACAAAGGAATAGTACAGAGCAAAGGGTGTTCATGAGTTAGAATGACCTAGTCAAAGTCCATTGAAACTCTATAGCAAGTGTAATTCATAGATGTTCAAGCTGAGATTGAACTACTTTTGCAAAGACAAATGAGAAAAAAAAGTCCCATCTCTAACTGTCCAAAGCTGATAAAGAGATATCCAAAAAGACTCAACTGTTGCAAAATGTTTGAAATGCTCATTATAATAAATAATAGTGAGTATGTATCATACGCATAAATAGCAGGTTATTTATGCATATTTATTTATGCATATTTTTAAAACAATATTTACATGTATATAGTCTGATCCCACTTTTGCAACAAAGCAGTTTTACCCAAGCTGTTCCTTTAAAGTCTTACTGCACAGGCTGGACATATTTGGTTTTGTTCTTTGCAGTCATTTGTTGCCTTCCATGTATGGTATGTGCCATGGTTCTCTTGTTTTCAGTTGCAGGCGCAGAATGTGGGGACAGAACAGAAGACAGACGGAGCGTAGAAACGGAACAGAGAAACGCGGCATGCTGAGTCCACCAGAGTCAACAGAACTGACACGTATCGACTCAGTATGAAGACCCTGTCAGGGATGCCTCTAGGCATCACATGTTTACACACAGGGCCACTTCTGGCCGCAGGCTCACAGTAAATGCAGGAGGCCTCAGCATCGGTTCCTGGTCAGCTTTGAGGTCGATGAGTAACACCGCTTCACAGGAAAATATGTCAACCTGTGACAGAAGCTCAGAAGATTTCTTTTGTCCTGGTGACCTGCTGTGTTTGGAACATTAAACAAGCTTATGGAAGCAAAAAGCAAGAGGAAGATGCCCTCCTGGATTTATGATAAATATGAATTTGGGAAGAGTGTTCAGCTGCCTGGGTGCTGGAAAGGATGCTTTTGTTTTAAAAGTTGTGGAGCAACAGACATGGCCTTTCGCCGAGTGCTGCTGATCACGCAGCACTAAATAAATTGTTGCTATGTTGGAAAAAGCTCCGAGGCCAGTTGGCAGCCAATGACAACACTCCGTCAGGTCGGCTTGGAACCGGCATCTGCAGGAGACGCATCAACACTGTGAGATGAGAGGAAAGCAACTGTCCTTTTAGGGAAACTGAGCTACAGAGATCAACCTTTATACAGATTGTAACACAACCACAGCAGCAGGCTTGTTTACTGCTTGACTAGTTTTTATGTGCCACATAATGATCAGTTATCACTTTCAACTTATCACTACAGAGCCATGTCTCCACGTATGCTCGCAGACGATATTGTTACTCATGTGCATGACCAGTTCAAGGAGAGGCCCATTAAGGTTGGAGCTACATTAACCACACGGTTCAAAAAAGACAAGTAGATCTTGTGCTGGAAGTCTTTTTTTTTATCTGTTGGGGTTTTTATATTTGGAGTCGAGGAGCATGCAGGCTACAGAACAGAACAGCTGAGTCTGTGTGCAAGGCCTGACAGTGCTGCTCTGTTTCACAGCTGCCAAACTTTCACTGAGATTTCAGAATGTAACTATGTAGACATAAACTCGGAGTCAGGTAAATCTGCCTCCGTCATTTACATCACTTATCAATAAAGATGCTGTTGTTTACTTTACTTTTACTGAAAAATTGCATACATTTACTTCTTAACACAAATGCTTTACCCACAGTTTGTCTAAAAAAATATTTCTGCAAAGCATCAGAGTCAAAGAGCAGACAAAGTAAAAAAGATAGTTCACATTTAAATTTCTCGAGAATTCTTTTATAACAATTTCCCACATATTATTATTATTATTATTATTATTATTATTATTATTATTATTATTATTATTATTATTATTATTATTATTATTATTATTATTATCAATAATAATAAATAAATAAATATGTGGAAATTTTATAACAAATTCCCACATATAATAATAATAATAATAATAATAATACATTCTCACAGCTCTCCTGATAACAACTATACAGAACCCCAATCATCAAAAAAAAATAATTTCATTTACATTTAATTTATTCATCTACCAGATCATTAGACCATACAGCTCTGGAAAAAAAATAAGAGAGCATTTAAAATGTTCAGTTTCTCTGGTTCTAAAGTTCTAACGCTATATGTTAAATGGACATTGTTCTTTTATTCCATGAACTACTGACAACATGCCTCCAAAATTCCAAGCAAAAATTTTGCATTTATTTGCAGAAAATGAGAAATGGTCAAAATAACGAAAAAGGTGCAGTACTTTCAGACCTCAGATAATGCAAAGAAAACAAGTTCATATTAATTTAGAAACAACAATACTGATGTTTTAACTCAGAAAGAGTTCAGAAATTAATATTTGGTGGAATAACCATGAGGTTTTCAATTAGGTTCAGTGCAGTGGTCTATTTTTTATCCAAAGCTGTACCTCTTCACATATTACAATGTCTCCATGTCCTGTAGGCTGGTATAATAGTTGTGTTAATAATTAATATAATACCCAATTTGCTAGTGATGAAAACAAATCAGACACACTGAGAAGCCATCAGTCTTTATAGTTTTACAGTATTGTGTTGCCATGGTGCAGTAACACCAGCTGGGTTCAACACTACACCAGTGAATGTGAGTTTTTATGGTCCTCTGTCATACCTGCCTTCATCCAGAAGCTGCTAAAAGCTAAACTATAACAGTACCACTTCTGTTGTGAGTTGAAAGAAGTCAGCTCACGTGTTCATCTTTGTTTTCAAGAGTTAAGCCACGTGTTTCATCTCAGCTGCTGTATTACTCTGACCAAGATGGTAATATTTCTTTAAATGTCTATTTTAGTCTCATGAAACATTTTTGGCTGATTTTGTGCTATCTTTTCTGGGGTTTTTCCCCCCCCTCGGAACATTTAGAGTGAAATTTAATCAACCCATGCCTTAAAAATCCACAGCAATGTTCATCATTAACTTAGAATGTTTTACTGCTGCATCAGTGAAACTGTCTCTAAAACAGTGACATCTGTGGTATGCTGCAGTTTCTATGAGGGGTGTGCCAGCGGAAAACAAAACTGATAAGAGAGATAACAGTGAAATTGATGTAGATGTTTGATCCAGAGCTGTGATGGGCAGAGAGCCTACCCACAGGGTGTCCTGCCCTTCATTCGTCATGTGACTGCTGAGATAGGCCAGAGTCCCCTCGTGACCTTTCACCAAGCAGGTTTATATTGAACTACCGGTAGATAAAAAAATTCCAGGCATGCTTAGTTTCAGTGTGCTTGCAAATGTGACTTCAGGATAATCTGAAAGCAGTTTTCACCCTGAATGGCAACAACTCCACCTGTTCTCCTCTGGCATGCACGCTGCTCTGCTCTGGCAGCTGTGCAGAGCCTAACAAATAGTTGAGAGATAAGTTAGCACAGAGAGGGCTTCATATCACAGATCCTCACTGGAAATGAATGTGGTGACTCATAGAGGGAGAATTATAAACCGTTCTAGTTTGTTTGTAGTTTGCATAGAGGCCACTGGAGGTCAGCAGTATACCGCAGCCTTTCAAAGGTCTCAGCACTGATGGTATTTCAAAAGTTCACTTCTGAAGTATGAGTTTACATGAATAAACTATAAGTAGATTTTCTTTCTTTTTTTTTTACTTAGACACATTGAACATTATTGCACAAAAATTTTTCTTTCACCTTATACTTTTATGAACTTAACACAAAATTGTCAGAATGAATCTTGTTGGGGAAAATATTTTACTTTGTGCAAAAATGTATTCAGTCGTCTTTCGCTGTTTTATATTTGGCTTTCTATGATTCATACATGAAATCAAACATATACACATACACAGCATAAAACCAGTCAGAACCTTTGAAAGAAATCATTAAAGACGGTGTTCATCTTTTCCATATAAAGTTCTTGAAATGCCTGACACTTCTTCTTTTACCCTCCACTTGCTCACTTAATAATACCAAATAATAGGATAGGGGAACATGTCTTGGGAAAGAGCAAAGGAGCCAAGGAAATCTGGCTGCTCAGAAGAAAAACATGACAAAATTGAAGATAATCCTGGACTTCATAACTATACAGTGTTTTGAGCAAACACTTTACTGAACACAGCATCAAAACACATTAAAGAAGGAAATAGTTTCTTTGGTATAGTTGAACAGAACGTGAAATGCTTTCTAGTGTTTTTCCAGTGTTTTTCTGCTGGACCCATCCTTCCCATTGTTGTACACAGTTATTTTTAACAGGGCGTCTGGTAGTCATTTCGATGGGGGTCTTCCTGTGACTATGTGCTCCTAAATACTTTTTGAATAACTATTTAGTTTCCCATATGTGTTGGTCTCCTTTATAGAAGCTGCAGCAAGCTTTTGATGTATGAGTCATTACTTCTCCTAATTTGTATATTTGCATCCAGGGCAATAGCGACAGTTTTGATATTATTTTTGCCAGACGTAGCGTAGGAAGCATGACAACTTTTCTGCCACCTAAATTCCTGCTTTGTAAAAGCGGACATCTCACAGAGCTTTAAAGAAGTCTGATCTGTATTCAGTGAAGCTGCAGCATCTATTAATCTTCCTCCTTAAATTGATCCGGCTGTCCTCCAGAGAAAGCCTTCAAAAGTTGAAGGATCGGGAAACAATGAATGCAAAAAGCAGTATTATGTGGAAAGTTACTTACATTATAGGAGCTGTAATCTTTTAAAGGCTTTCTACCCTAAGAGCAGGTGTCTGTGGCTGGAAGCGATGGAGGTGATACTAAAGAGATGTCTCCGGTCACAGAGCATTTTCCGGATTTCCCCCTTCCTGGTAATCTTTGCAGACTGCTCTTGGATAAAGGCAAAGGGCAAATGTTTGGTTAAAGGACAGTAGCCCAATGACTGAGATTTTCTTTTCTTCAACTTTGATCCTTTACAAATAGAAAAAGGATTTTGGCTTTGCTGATTTTTGTTGTTGTAATGCAAAGAATTTGATGTCCATGGCTTACCCTGTCTTCTCAAATGGAACTCGGAAGAACGTTGCTTTCTATAAACATTATATAAGAACTTTAATAAAATAAGGTCCAAAACAATGTCTCCTTTGATTACAGCTCCTATAATGTAAGTAACTTTCCACATAATACTGCTTTTTGCATTTATTACCATTTCTAATTGGGTTCTTGGAACCTTTGTAGACAACTTGAATCATGTTATGCCAACGCAGTGTCTTACTCATCTTGTTTCAGTAGCATGAGTTAAAAACAGACAGGGTTATCAGATCAAGCCACACCTACTTCTTAGCTAACCCAGCAAGCCATCAGTTTTTCAGGCAGACATGAACAGCAGAAAATTAGTTAATAAGAAGCAGAAAACATTTCTGCCAGAAATATTTGATCATGCTTTTACATCAGAATGACTTGGGGTTGTTGCATGTGATTTAAAGTAAAATATAGAAACTTGTAGGAAGTAATATATACTTCCTTTAATGTTTTATTTTTGTCTTATCCATATACCATTTCTTTATTCAACAAAGTCAGTTTTTCAGCAGTATTCATTTGATACCAGTTTTGACCCCCTTCCCCTCATTTGGTTTATATACAAAGATATCATTGAGTCTTCTTGCTGAGACTATATTTCCAAAGGTTCTTACAATTCATGTTGAGAGCCGGGTTGAGGTAAAACCATTATAGAGGCTTAATGTTTGCCAGCCTTGTTTGAATGTTTGATTTGCTTTTCTTTCAAGCACCCAGCAGTTCCCTCGGGTTTCTTGAGCTGTGTTGATCTGTAAAACCTAAAAGTAATCCTTGCTCTGCTGCAATAAGGAATTGTTTCTATTGAAAGATGAAGAAAGTGTTACCTGAAAATTGCATCCTTACCTTAAAAATAAAATTTCATTATAGGCCTCACCATGTTTGCAGAGCTCAATTAATTTTGGGAGCATGACTCAGTTGCTCCGGGGGGGCATCCCGGGCTGCTGCTGTTGAGGCAAGTTTTAAAGGACTCAGAGTGTATTAAAGCTGTAGGACTTCCATCATCTGGCATTTACTGAGCACAACTTAGTCTTAGAAAATGAATTAAGGACAGAGACATTGATAACACCTAATTTTTTTTAGGTGCTCACAGGGCTCTACGTTTTTACTACCAAAAAGTGTTCAGAAGACAAAGATTTTGGTTAAAGTTTTAAAAACCTGTACAAAGTTACACTGAGGTTTGTGTCTAGCATTTTCTTTGTGCTACTTCATTGTCTGGCCTTCTAGGAAGCTTCTGTCAAATAATCTATATCCTATTATTCTAGCATGCCAATCCTTTGTGAGAACTCATCAAGTTGTTATGATACTGTAAACATCATATCATCTCATATTGGTTTCTAAGTAAAGGAGTAGCTGAGAAAAGCATAGAGGTGAGTCATAATCTTGGATGTATAAGTATCCAGAAAGAGACAAAAGGTGGAGCATATGGCTGCACAGATGGTTAGTGTTAGATTAGAGCAAGGTCTTTATGTTAAAAGCTTCCATTAAATCAACAACTTATTAAATGGCTTTAGAAGTGTCTGAAAATATAACATACAGCGGAATAAAAAAGTTTTTCTTTCGTGCTAGATGCAAATAAGGAGCCTGATTCTTGCTTGCTTTCTTCTTAATACAAGGTTATATGCAGCCCAATTGTATACGTTTCGGTGCAAACATATTCATACACCTTTAAACTTTTCAATTTTTTCGTGCTACAACCATAAGGTTCAATGTATTTATGTTATAGACGTAGCAACACAAGCTAGTGCAAGTCTCTAGCTGTGCAAAGCTGGTTTGGTTTAAACCCAAATGATTTAGACTAGTGATTGGAAAGAAAGGTTCCAATTCAATGTGGCTTAGCACAAAAGCACAAAACATTTTTTAGATTAATATTTTTTCACTATTTCCAGACACTGCAAGTGATTTCAATAGGATGTGAAATCTGAGGATGAAGTGAATAGACATTTAAATTGCTTTCTTTAGATGCTTTCAAACAAAATTGAACAAATCAACTTTTTGTTCTATCTTCTGTCTTGCTGTCTACAAACAAACCCATCGATTCATTTGGTATCTAGTTCAGGGTCAAAGAAACGACAAGAGGAAGGGCATACACTCGAGAGAATAGGGAAAACACAAAATCACATGAGAAACACACCCGTGGAGGTGTTTGGACAGAAGGAGAGGAGGTGGAAAAAGTGTTAAACAGTGAAGAGTCACTCCCAAAATTTTCTTTCTGTCAGACACCACACCCCCATGCTACCCCAGTGGTATATCTATATCATGAGATATACTGATCAAAATCTCAATGAAAATTATGGCTTTTTGGAACTTGTCTTTAAATGTTCAGAAAGTTTTTAGTTCAGGATTGCTTTGTAGGAAAAAAACCCCCAAAACTTATAAAGTTATATAAAGTTTTTTTATGACTTTAAATGGAGAACTGGACAAAGATGTAGACCATCTGTGCTTTTCTGAGGTGGAGGACTTTCACTTCCAAATTATCCCCTGAAGTGTTAAAGAGTTGCAGCACTGAGCTGTATCAGTCTGTGCCACTGACTTTAGCAGATACTGTAATGCCTTAAGTCCGGGTTATCAGAGACCGCGCAGGAGAAAGATTAAGGGCAGGCTGCCTCCGCAACTCTGTCCCACAGCAAAATTTCAGACAAAATGAGGACGATTGTGTTTTGGCTGATGGATGTGCACTGTGCATTTTTATTGTGAAAGAAACGAAGACCAAATGATTTTTTCAGACAGTTTCATAAACTGAGAGTCAGGAAAATGTAGACTAATACCCTTGTATTCATTACTATCAGTCAGCGTTAAAACAAAGAGCAAGACTCAGTCAGGAAAGTTATATGCACAGATTACATGACAAAGATATTCTTCAGTAATTCTATAAAAAAAGATTATTTGACTCTAAGACAGTAAAACATTTCAAAAGCTCAATGCACATTGAAAAAGAATCAATGTAGACACTTCTTCAATCATCCAATCTTGACTTTCATTCTTCTTAGAAAAGATGAAAGCAAGAACAAAAAAGCTGCTGTGTTGCATTAGCATTATTCTTTACACACTCAAGCACATATTGTACTCCAGCTTCATATTATGTTCAATGTGTTGACATGCTGTGATTCTGTTCCTTTGTTGATTTCAAAATGTTCCAGTAGCAATGCATTAAGTGAAGTAGAAAAGTAGAAAACCTCTTGTATATGACATAAAAGGTTTTTATATAACTTTAAATGGAGAACTGGACAAAACCTCCCCCAAAAATCACTGTTACCACGATTAGGCAAAAGATCAAAGTTCAGTACTAGCAACTTTTGCTCATGCATGTGCAATCACATCTGCTCAACATCCACTAGTGCCAAACTGTGATTTGTTTAATGAAAGAAAACTTTGCCAAAGTTTATCTACAAACTCCAGTGTATGTATGCATCTCACATTTATCTCCACAGATGTTCCTTTCGCCTCATCTGAAGCCGCCCACTCCATCAGACTTTCTGGAGAAAGATCGTGTTTTCATCAGCTATAAGTCATCACATTTCAGCCTCTCCATCTGTCGCTATGCTACATAAGAAATCTTACATCAATTTCTTTCTTTAATATAAAACACAGAAATAAATTGTCAGTGTCCAAATGGTGTGCTATTTTATTTTGTGACAGAAGACAAACAGGACTTGGCACCAGTCATGCCGATTTCGCTGAGCTTTTCTATAAATCCTAGAGAAATCCTAGACGGGACTAAACGATGCTACTGATGCTGTGCATGCAAAATAATAATAATAAAAAAGCCCAATCCACCAATGGTGATCTAAAATTGCAAGTCTTCTGCACAAACAAATGTCTTGTTGGTTTGATTTGAAATCATCGTCCAGGCAACAATTATGGCCACCAAAGAGAAGTTTGAACGGCTTATTGATGAAGGTGAATGAATGAAAGGCTCTTCCAGGAACACAGGAGAAATCCAGGACAGCACTGAGTGGGGGAGGCATGTTGCAAGTATAAAAAGTAGAATATGGTTGAGAGATTATGTAAATTATGGATGACACAGTTGGGTTGCTGCTTGAGAGCGGTGGAGTTCTAAGGGGGCAAAGGTGATTATACCCACAGAGGCTGAGATCCACAGGTGGTGCTTGTGTGTAATGATTTCTTCGTTCTTTCTTCCAGGAGGAGATGTGAGAGGCAGTGGAGCACTGGAAGGTGGACAGGCCAGCAAGTAATGGTGGATTATTGGTGGGGGGTCCTGACAGAAAGAAGCAGAGGAACAGGCAAGAAGATTTACAGAGATAGAGTAAACGAAAATTGAAATCAAGTAAGAGCAGCTCTCCTTGACATGTATAAGTATATTGAGTACTGCTGATGTATGGAAAGCATAGAAAAAAAACGTTTTAGCAGCCTTTGCTCTAGTAGAAAAGATTGGGAGAAAGGAGAAAGGAAAGACATGCAGCAAGTGGTCCAAGACCAGGAATTGAACCCACAACTGCATCGACCACTCATACATGTTTATAAATGTCAATATTTCTATATTTCGACATGCAAATATGACCATTCGATTAAATTTTCATGTGTCATTACTTCCCTGCCAAACCAAGTGCTTCTCTGACTAAAAACCATCTGGCTTATGTCTGTTGACCTGACAGGCTTTTGACCAAAATAAACTGGCGCTGCAGCTGAAACTGTGTATTGATTGTTAACTTGTCTTCTGGAAGAGGGTGGAGGCCTCCATCAAAGAGCACGTGCAATGCAAAAAGAAAAAAATCAATGCACCGAGGCATAAAAAAACAAAGGAAACAGAACGTCAGATATGAATACATGGCTCCTTCACAGACATTTTGCTGAGCTGTAGGAGTTCCCCATTAAAATCCAAAGAGTTTGAACTAAAAAGTAAGATTTGTTTTTCTTTCAAGCAATTCAGGCACACGAAAAAGTTAAAAACACGATAAAAGTTTCTGCAATCAAGCGCACCTTCTTCTTACATTATATAACTACGTGTGCTTCTGTCCACCTCTTCTTACCTCTGTGCATGTCAGAGAAAGAGAGAGAGGGACAGAGAAAGAAAAAGACAGGGGGGAGGGTAGATTTCTATTTAAAAGCCAGTGAAATTTCAGCAGTAGCTACTAAATTGTCTGAAAAATGCCTTGTCGTGATAACCTTCGAATCTCTGACATATTTATCAGCATTAAATGATATTTAGGCGGGGGTTGGCTCCCTTGTGGCTCCTAATCAGCACCAAGGACAGCACCAAGTTGCGCCGGAGCGCTGCGTCAGATCACCTTAGAAAACCTCAGAGCAACAACACAAGCTGATCCTCATAACAAGCTCCACAATCTGACAAGAAGCTCTTATTTATTTTCATCTATTTGTTTGTAATTTCATCATTTTAGAGTTTAGATATGTTGCCAGCATGACGCTCATGCCGAGGACTTTATTGTTTCCCAAGTCACGAAGTTGGATCAGAGAATGACTTTACTGAAGATTTTCGGGAGTAACAAAATTAAAATGTCTGGAGAATTGACGGACATCAACGATGAAGGCTCGGTCGGGACTGCTCACGCTGCCTCCGCCAACTTCAGCTGCGTTTTCAATACTTCAAACTGCTCGCAGGCAGACTTTCACATGTCGGACTTCACTAAAACCGATTTCGTCGGAGACGGCGCCGCTTTTGTCAGGATTACAATCTCTGTGATCTACTCTCTGGTTTGCGCGCTGGGTCTGGTCGGGAACTTACTGGTTTTGTACCTGATGAAGTCCAAACAGGTGTGGAAGAAATCCTCCATCAACCTGTTCGTAACTAGTTTGGCGGTGACTGACTTCCAGTTCGTTCTGACTTTGCCTTTCTGGGCCGTGGAGAACGCGCTGGACTTCACCTGGCCCTTCGGCAAAGCCATGTGTAAGATAGTTTCCTACGTAACGGCAATGAACATGTACGCCAGCGTGTTTTTCCTCACGGCCATGAGTGTGGCGAGGTATTGCTCCCTCGCCTCGGCGCTAAAAGGCAGGCGGCGGCGCACGCACTGCTGCTCGGCGCGGTGCGTCTCCGTCTTCATCTGGTTCGCCGCCGTCTCCGCCGCCCTACCGCACGCGGTTTACTCCACCACCGCCACCGTATCCAACGAGGACCTGTGCCTGGTGAAATTCCCGGAGACTAACGGGTCAGCGCAATTTTGGCTCGGACTCTATCACTCCCAGAAAGTGCTGGTGGGCTTCCTGGTGCCTCTGGGAGTCATCTCGGCGTGCTACCTGCTGCTTTTGCGCTTCATCACCTCCAAGAACATTAACACCTCCAGCGCGAAGCGACGCGCCAAGGTCACGAGGTCGGTCACCATCGTGGTTTTATCCTTTTTCCTCTGCTGGCTGCCCAACCAGGCGCTCACAGCCTGGGGCATCCTCATAAAACTTAACGCGGTTCACTTCACTTATGAGTACTACACCATGCAGGTGTACGTCTTCCCCGTGTCGGTCTGCCTGGCGCACTCCAACAGCTGCCTGAACCCCATCCTGTACTGTCTGATGCGACGAGAGTTCAGAAAGGCGCTCAAAAACCTTTTCTGGCGCATGACCTCTCCGACTGTAACCACAATCAGACCGATCACAGCCACCACGAAGCCAGAGATGGATGAGCAGGGACACCCACTGATGCCGGGCAACGCGCCACCCGTGCCCGATATGGTGTTCTTTCCTCCGGGGGCGGTGATTTACAATGACCGGCGTGACCTGCCGCAAAACAGCACATAGTCTAACCACGCCAGGGATAGTTTAAGTTACGCGATGAAATGTACAGTACGTATGTAGTTACTGCAAAGTCAAAATGTTCCATTAAAAAGGCGAGACAGCTAGGGTCAGTTTTGGATACTGGCCAAATGGCTCACCACCCTGGGGGTGCAAACCGTTTGGGGGCAGTAAAATTAACTTTTGAGGAAGTTAATTTAATCAAAAGGAGTATATATGGTGATGCTTGTGAGCACATACATACTCACAAGCATTACAGTTAATAAATCAATGCTTTTACAAAGAGGACTATATCTCAAAATATCATTTCAAAAGTCTCTGTTCTCCATAGAACTTTATCATTCTATGTGTCTTAGATTTGAACAAGAGGAATGAACAGCATGTCATATACTACGATAAGGGAATTATGTGTTTTATTGTTTAATGTTTGTTTGTTTTGATATTTTAAAAAGTAAAAAAGACTTTAAAGATATCTGGTCTCCCTTCCTACATCTGTGACATGTAAACTTCATTTTTCTTGTCTTTTTGTGCAGATAGAGTGAGCCCTGTGTGTTTCTTAATTTTCATCTATTTTTTTTCTTTTCATGTTTTTTTTGTATGCCTGTATAGCAGAACATTCTAATAAAAATATTTGGGAAAAAAAAAGTAAAAAAGAAAAAAAAGAGTTAAATGTGAAAGTAAAGTGCATCATCAGCATGTGGCACAATTGCTTTCACTTTTCCTATTGACATTTATTATTGAACACTACTATGTAAAAATTAATCAACTGATTGTCACAATCTGAGGATGAAGGAAGCCATGGCGGAGGACTGGTATTAAGTCAAAGATGAAGAAGAAAAAAACATGGATGGCCTTTAAACAGGTGTAAGGCAATTTCATCTGAACAGTACCATTGAAAGATCCAGTAATGTGTGCTTCTTTACAAGAAAATAAGGTAGCAGGTTAAAAACAAAATCTGAAATTAAAAAGCATAAACCCAAAACCATTTAGTGCCTGAAAGAAAACTGCCAAGACTTTCAAATCTATTCTTTAGTAAATGGAGAGGCAATGCGGTGACATAAGGTCTGCTGTACATGTTCATCTCAGTAAATTAAAACAGGCATTCCTATATGAAGCTCGTTTGTCAAATTAAAAGTACGTTTTGGAAAATAAATTGGTCTCATACTTTTCATTTAGTCAATGTTTCTGTAATAAAAAATGTTTTTTTCCATTGGTCGGATGTAATATTCGAATCTTGTAAGAAATTAAATGTGTTTTCATAACCTTCAAGTGTAAAATTGTTGTGATTATTAGAAGTGAAGGCTTTAAAGTATCAGTCCATGTGTAATTCATCTATGTAAAGTGGCTCACTTAGTGAATTAAGCTACTGAAATATAGAAATTTTTCATTGATGTAAATTTCTGAGGTGCACTTGTAAAATTAAACATTTTGTTGATTTCAGGCAGGACTCTGGCAGCATTTTGCATCAGCTGCAGCTCAGTTGTAAAGAAAGCATTGCAATAATTTATCCTATCCAAAATAAAAGCATGTGACAAAAAACTTCATGGTAAATGGTACAGTAAATGGCTTTTATAGCACTTTATCAAGTCCAGGGGATTCCAAAGTGCTTCACAGAAGCTTTTTCAGGTAAAGGAAAAAGTATTGAAAAACAAAACATTCATATTATTTTCTGAACATAAGGATGCTTTTTAAATGATGATGAGGTAACGTGCAGCTCATGTGAAATAATCTACTTCGAAAACAGATTATTCTTGTCCATTCATCAAAAAGTAATTGGTGTCTCTTAATAAACCGCAGGCAGCCTATTCACCACCAACAAATGCTTTGCTCCAGATGCCAGTTTTCTACTTTAGTGAAACACACACAAATCTTGGAATGCATTTATGTTGTCCTTAAGGGGACAGTAATGGACCATTTCACAATTCATATTCAACAGAAACCCTCAGACTCACCATTGCTCAAATTTAAAAGTGAAACTCATTTTGCCAATTTGTTCTTCTCCTGCTGTGAGTAGTTTGTACGCCAAAGCAATCAAAGCACAAAATGGAAATAAAACTCTCAGTAATTACTTTGCACCTTGTATTAAATACACCATTCATTTTAAGCAGCTAAAAGTTGAAGGGAAAATTTTGTACAAGCTATTCTAACTTGAACTACAGTAATTACTTAGGGGTTGCAAGCTGGAAAGTGGTTGTTGAATTATGCATCTTTAATGCATACAGGTTTAAGTATACATATTACTGTAACACAGAAGGAGCATTTCATTTGTCAGTAAAATCCCCTTTGATATCTTATCAAATTACAACCACAAATAGCAACGTATTTTATTAGGGTCTTATTTGACAGAGCAACACAAAGTAGTTCTGCACTGTGATGTGTCAAATAAAAATATTGAACGAGTGGCAGGCATTTGTATTTAACCCATTCACTGCAACACCCCCAAACAAAATGCAGGGGAGTGAAGGGGAGAGAAGGATAACTTCAATGTGTTACCTCAAGCGATAGTAGCCTTTTGTAAGTTTGTTCATTTTACCTCTGAATTTTTATTTTTTTTATTTTTACATAATGCATTTCTGTCTATAACAAACTTAACTATCTTACTTTCCAGAAGATTTTTACAGCTGTGCTTTGGACAAATGAGATCAAACCTTGAAGAAAAACCTCACAAAAACTTATTGAAATATTTTAGAAATGCTGGACAATATAAGCTTCCACCTGTGTAAAAGTCTGGTGGTAATGCCATGTTCTTTTTATGTAAGATGCTCAAAAATATTTTTCATTGTACTAAAGTACAAAGGAAAATAGCAATATGTTACCAAATGTCATTTTTAAATTATTTTAAATATCCCATAACATGGATTTCTATAGGGCTGAATCACCACCCCAAAAACAAGGTGACTCACATTCTGCTTCTCTTCCACCAATTTAAAAGTAGCAAATGATTAAATCTCTGGAACAAGAAAAAATTAAAATTTACTGCAGTTTCAAATGTATGGAGATGGAGATAACTCCACATTGATTGCAAATGCAAATGCAAATGCAAAAAAAAAACTCTCAAAAATGAATGCAGATAATCCACAAAATTAAGAGTTTTGTTTTTCACCCCAACTCTTCATTCACAAGGACAGATAAAGGCAGTACCCTACTAACACATTTTTGCAATAATAATAATAATAATAATAATAAGTATTCCACTTAATTACATTCTGCTAATATTGTATAAAACATAAGCACATTATTTAATATTGGAACTTAATTCTTACTTTTGGGATAAGTTCGAGGATTACTTCTACTTCTCCTCCTCCTCCTTCTCTGCTGATGAGCAAGCCACCATGCCAGAAACATATTGTGTTATTTCCTTTTCAGATAAAAAGCTGATGTGATTCCACTTTTACAGCTCATTTGTTAATAATAAAGACCACATGTCGCTGAACACATCTTCCTGGACAAACACAGGGAGGCTCATCAGTGTGGTCTCTCACTTCTGAGAACACAGCTTCCAACCAGAGGGTCAATGAAATACAAGTTCAAACAAGCAGCAACAACAGCAGTTATTTTTATTGCCGCTCTGCAACAGAAAACTATTTGACACACAGGACGCATGCACACATAAAAATAAAAATCCCTTAAATGCTACACAAAACAGGTCTGTAAAATGCTGGTTTTTGCTCCTGACTTTTGTGAAAATGTCAATAATTTGAAAAGTTATATCAGGTCAGTTATTTTCATGTTTAACTAGGAGTCCAAAGTCATGGTGGCTGAGTCATATGGCAATGTTAAAAGTTTCTAAGAGGGTGGTTTTCTGCACAAATATACTTGGCTTTGGATTGTTTAAGAGTCTTAGACCTGGACCTCATCCTTGTTGGAAATAAGGTTAGCTGAATCAGGATGCCAACCCAGACGAGTTAGCTGGAAATTCAGGCTTATTGAACTGGCAGCGACTGATACAGGAGTCCGGATGGTGACTCATGCCAAGCAGCGTTGATCTCCCGAGGTGCAGCCGAGAGACCATTTCCTTAGTTGAAGAAAACGAAGAGTGAAAAGCAACGGGGGACGAATCTGCTGCATCACACACAAAATGGAGAGCTGGTTTGCTATGGGGAAATGTTTATTAGAAAACTATGAGGCATAAACGAGACAGAAGAGTTTGTTCATGCACACAAGGTGAGTGGAAGTCGGAGAGTATTCTTAATTGTCGATGGCGACTGCAGCTGATGAACAACAGATGACGTCACAGTGAAAACCACACAGAGGAGAAAGGAGGAGAAGCATGTGGTTCAGAGAATGAACGCTCTCAAAGTCCAAGCAGGCCGTTTGAAGCAATTCGAACAAATCACTGCTTTTTAGGTTCCCTCTTGTCCTTTAATTGTCTAAGCAACCCTTAAATCTGAACAGTTTCTGACTCTGACAGCATGTGTCCTTTCAGGAGGCAAATGTGAAAACACTTCTCTAAAATCCCCAGGCATTGATTATGAACCAAAAAAGTCACAGATGTTCATCAAAATTACACATTTTTGACATGTGTCCAATGAGTGTGATGACTCAAAGCTTTGAAATGACTTAAATCTAGCTCAAAACTTACAACTGTGACAGAGTAATCTGTTACCATGCAAATCGTTCCACTTCCATCCTCTGCCTGCAGCGAAAGGCATGGAAGCACCTACCTCTAACTCAGCGGAAAAATGTTAAAACTACTCCATGATTCAAAACAGCATATTGTAAATCTGAGATGGAAAGAAGAGTAAAATACACAAGGTGCCCCAATACACAGGAACGTACCACAACTAAAATCAACAGTTACATTTGCTAGGAAGAGGTTTATTATAAAACATAAATAAGGTTTTCCATTTCTTAGAGGGGCTAGTGACCTTATTTAGGACCCCAGGGAAGGAATCATGTCATTTCCTACCTGGCTGAACAAGTTGGTGGAAAGGAAATTGGCAGTGAATGTGAAATCTACGTTTCCTACCAAGGTTGTTTCATTTCTGTGTGCTGCTAAGGGGAGTCAAGTGGATGAAACATCTTAAGCTGAGTTGATCAGCAGAACCAACAGTAAGCGGCAGGCAGTGGCAGGCATTTGTATTTAACCCATTCACTGCAACACCCCCAACCAAAATGCCTAATATTTTACTTTCCCAGGAAAGTTGTGGACCACAACTTTCAGAGAAACAGGAAAATGAAGTGAACTCATTTCTCGGTGGTAAAGTGAAGGATCAGGGTAAATCACAGGTTAATTACTGTACCTGCAACCAAATAAATAATCTGGCAACACATGGAGGTTTTATTAAAATCTGAAATAGACATGTTCTAATGACACCCATGACATCTGGGACACATCTGACTTAACTTCCCACACAAACTCATAATTTAACTCAAATTCAAAAATACATCATTGCTCGCAAATAGAAATTAAATGTTATAACACATATTAATTAGAGATAATGATTAGAATTATCTTTAAATCACTTCATATTCATGAATAGTACCATGTAGAAAAGATTTAAACATTTTGCTAACAAAGGAAAAAGCTTGATTGAAACTGTTCTCTTAACTACCATTTTCATCATATGTAAATGTATTTAGGTCTTGCAACAGCTGGTGAAAACATTGCAGTTTCTGGAAGTCAACTCTCCAACCTGCAACTGTACTTAAACTTTCTAACACTTTCAGCAGTCAGAAAATTGAAGCCTTGAGGGCATTCATCTTAACCCTGTTAATGCTCACTCTGCTGTAAAATGTCTTCTCTGTTGGATTTAATTCTAACCACGTTCCAAATTTGCTGACAGCACAACAGTTATTGATCCTGTCGACAGAGAAAAAGTAGGTGTTTAAGTAGGTGTTAAGAGAGCAGTTCAGAGCAGTGAACCCACTGCTGAGGATCAGATAGTCTTTAATCAACTGGAAGGAAGCACCATGGTTGACTTTAAACAGGAGAAGATCTACTCTCCAATCTTCACCACTCATCATTGGTTAGAGTAAAGGACAGATTAATTTGTCTGCAACCATAACTTCAGAAGTAAACATCATAACCTTTGACTACAGCCTGAAATCCACCTGGAGATTAGTGAAGGCAGACATTTAGGGGAGATATCACTGCGTAATTTTTTATTTTGTTTTACATTTTTTATACATAGAAACATATTGTAACTCATTCTCCCACCCCAAATAATGTACAGCCTACGGATTTGATTTGTGACCTGAAATTGTCTTCAGACTATTCCTAATCCCAATCCCAACAGCTAAACTAAGAATAAGACTAAGCTTAATTATTCTAAAAGTCAAATGTTTCAATATGATGTTTGATTGTCTGACTTATATATATATATATATATATATATATATATTTACTGTTTTACAATTGTTTTATGTGGTTATAGCAATAGGTCCTGTTCCATAACGTTTTGCAACTATATCAATTTGAATGAGTTGAGGTCCAGATTATGACAGCATAAATGCTCCACTGGTCACTCTAAGACCACCCAACTTATCTACACCTTGCCATTAAAAGGTGTGAGCAAACGTAAGTAAGACAGCTTTGGTAAGCTGTTGCTTCCACGTATCAGTCAGCAAAAATAATCAGAAATTGTACTGCAGAAGATTATAGGCCGGAGTACCCTTGTTAGACAGTGAACTGATGTGTAATGTTTTTCTTCTTTCTTAGACATTTTTTGTGGTGCTAGAGGCCTTTACTCACAGTAATCAGACATAACATGTACAGAAAGAAAGGAGAAGACATCTAACAAAAATCCTAATGCCCGGTTGGTTGTGTCAAGCTCAAGGAATTATGACAACAACACAAAACTAGCTTCAGGACAGAGTCTTGACAAAATGTTTGATGTTAGAAAGAAAAGAGCAACAGCAAAACCACTGTTCCTGTATAGTGGATGAATATTAGGATCAAAGGTGTACAATCAGCAGTATTCTGCATTACTATGATGCAAAACATACTTTTTTCTGTGATGACTCTGCATCTTCTTTTTCCAAGTTTAAGGATTAACTGTCCTTCTCAGAATTTCATTTCAGTCCTCCATTGGTACTACTAGGCCTCAAACATTTTAACAACATAACACAGAAGCTTTATTTGTTTATTAACGCAGCACCATTGTGTTTATTTTAAATGAGTATCATTCCATATTATATAATAAAGAAAACAAGAAAAATGCAGCCTATGAAAAACACTCCTGAGTCAGATTATTCTTATAGTAGGTCAAGATATCAGTTTGACTTAGTTTCAAGGATCCAGCATGTCGAGGCGAGTAAAACTTCATCAGCACAGATATCATAGGGTAGAGTGATATTAGATAATGTTATCATTCTACCATTTTACTAGCATTCTTATGCTGTCCTTATATAGGCTATTAGGCTATATGTTTACATATTTCCATGGTAACACAGGAAGTCAGCATTCACACTGTTTGCATGTTTTGTAACCTAAGCTTTTCCTGTGCACACTGGTGTTGCACATTTTCATTCATAAAATGAACAGCATAAAGATGCTTTATGACTTGACAACATTATTTTATTACAGTACTGCTATTTCTTTAACAAATAAAGGTTTGTGACATAGGTCATATGACTGGGACAAGGAAGGAGAAGTGGTAACGCTGAAAATAATCTTAGAAGGTTCATAGTCTTGTGATTTACTCTGCTGCTGGACTACCAAGAAAATGTGATAAAATTTGTTTTAATTTACATAAATACAATTTCACTGTATTAATTTGTAACAGTGAATATGTTTTGGTTATATTTCTCGTTTGAGACATGAACTTAAAGCAGCATGTTTATCTTTTTGTTTCCAATGTGTTTCATGGTTTCAAGATGTGAAATTAAAGAGAAAATAAACATGAATAAGAAGTGTGGACTTCCTGCGATGAGAGTAGTTACACCTTTGTCTGCACAGCAAACAGAAAATGTAAAACAAGTGAGCACACTGTTTCAGAAGACCATCTAACAATACAACACGGAGGATTTATTTATTTATTAACACAGCACCATTAAATGTATTATGTAGCAGTATTATTCCACATATCTGATAAAGAGAGCAATGAAAATGCAGCCTATCAAAGACATAGCGGAGGCTGACAGGACAACCACAATTACACTTCCAGCTGCGATGACCAGACCTCCGAGCCCCGCTCCCACAATAATCTGAGCCAGCTGGACCATACAGGTGAGTGCTGCGCAGTCCATCCCGGTGCCTCGGGGGCTTTTATTGCCGCCTTGTAGCTTTGGTTGTTCCTGGAAGAACAGCAGGTAGTAATACTGATGATTAGTGGGAAGAAAGAGTCCTGGAAAAATAGCAATATCTGACTTTGTCTGAAACAAGAAATGTGTGTGACAAAAAAAGATTGACCAGTGAGCAACTTCAGCCCTGGACATGATAAGGGCAACACCTCAAATAGCCCCATATTTTTAACTCTTTCTCAACTCAGCTTGCTTTTAGACTTCAATACCTTGCTCAAATAAGCAAAATTATTTGATGTCTTAACATACAATGATGCAGTTCTTCACTTTCAATTCGTGGAAGTGAAGAGCTGGCTTCAGCTTTGTGCAATTATCATTGGAGCACCACAATGAAAAAAACATGATTTAAATATTAAAATATAATCCTAATGCCAAAGCCTTTGAGCCACTTTCACATATCTTTCAACTGGTATTAATCATTTACATTTATACCCATGGACCTGCCAAAAACAAGACTGATGGAGGCATAGCAGTATTATTCCACATATCTGATAAAGAGATATCAGATATATCTGATAACCCTAACCTTAATGAGAAACAATTAAAAATAAAAAAAATTTACTGCAATAAAAAAATGATCATGCAGGAATTTTCATGGTACTAACTAATGCTATTAAATCAATGTTGTTTTTTCCTTATTGCTATAATTATTCCCATCCTTATGCAAGCACACAACTCAAAACAAAATAAAAAACCACACCAAATGCAAATATTTAACATATGATTTGCAAAAACACTAAGTTTAAAAATCACAAAAAAAGAACAACCTGTTTTTAAACCCCAAAATTAATAAAACTACGACTCTGTATAATTCAACAACTCTGAAATCATTCAAAGTGATTTTTAACCAAATGGAAAACAGATCTGTTTTCTTTGCTGCATTAACTATTTAGATGTTGTTGTTTTTTTAAATAAATACTAACATTGCTTAGTCTGTATATTATTCATAATTATGTGCTTACTTGTGTATTACAACAACCTCATAAATCTATAAAACATGATCCAGTTGAAATTCAAATGCACTCCAGCCTTCATTCATAAATATTTCTGGTAAATGGCTTGTTGTAAAAGTAATTTTAGATTTGTGTGGACTAGTGTAGCGAAATTGGTTCACAAGAATACAGCAACTGATCTGTGGTTGATTCTATTTTTTACGTCTCTGATCTAAACACAATGTACTGTACAAAAAAAAAGACTACTAATTGCTGTATTTGCTAAAGAAGTGGGATGTGCGGTATTGAGCAATTCAATTTAACTCAACTCAACTCAATTCAAGTGTATTTCATCAAAGACAGCACAGTAAGCCATGCTGCATGATGAAAACACAGCAACCAGTGTTTCGTACGAAGGTTTTTAAGCACAGACTCATTTTCAAACCCAGTCGTTGATTGGATCTTTTTTTTTTAAAGACTGTCCATTTCTAATGCCACTTATAAACAGAACTGACAAGCTCACGATTGGTGGAAACTAAAAGGGGACAAACACAGACAGATTTACTGTGGACTTCCTGAATTACATGACAGAATCTCGGATTTAAGCATAGAATATTTTGCCTTGTAATTGAAAGCATCCCGGCGTGAGACGGCCACATACCTCCTCCTCACGCTGATATTCTGCAATTAAGTTGAATGGGATTGTGTAGAGCGTGCTGGACATGACGCCAAACACGCTGCAGAGGATGAGTGTGGCAATGACATCCGGGAAGAGGCAGATTAGGCTGGTTCCCATGCCGAACACAAAGTAGCCCATGAAGTATAATCCTTTGAGGCCGATGTATGGAAGCAGGAAGCGCTGCACGTCTGAAAAAAACACACAAACCAAATGTGTCACAAATGGCTACAAGTAATAAGAAAACAGCAAAGGTATGTGAGGTGTGTTGTTCCCAGGGAATTAGTGGATTATGTTATTACTACTTTCACTTTTATAGTCCACATAATGACATTTATGCAGGCACCTCACTCTATTTGCTGTAGAAATGCTACAAAACAACATATTTTTTATAGCTTCATTATATGGTCATTTGCCTTTAGATCAAGGACATTATCTACCTCTGCTTTTGGAGTTGTTATTTTACACAAGGGTCTTTCCTTCCTCAGATCTACTTTTTGTTTCAAGTACATATGGCCCAGCTTGCCTCAGAGGTGATCGGTGCAGAGCCTGCTAATGAGAAGCAGCTACCAGGAAACTGTGATTGCCCGCTGCTATCTGATTCAGTGCGTGACCTCGTCTGACTCTCATGCGTCTGGACATTAACAGATGGTGATTTCTATAATAATGGTGGGGAATGAGAAACAAACTTTGACACAGAGACACCTAGCACATCCACTTACACGAGTAGAGCGCAGAAGACACAGCATTAATACACAATCCCCAGCAGCCAACTTCTACACCTCTCTCATATGTGGCATAGGCTGTAGAGTTGTGTTCCGCATAAGGATTTCCTTTGTAAACAATCTGCAAAAAAGGGAAAGTAGAGTGGTGTGATCAGGAATAAGACTGTTAAAAAGTCTTTTCAGACAAGGAATGTTAACAATACACAGCTTTATTTAAAACGCCCAACTTCCGTAATAAATGCCAACAATCTACAATATATGATGTCAACTGATGACTGAAATTGGTTGAATTTTCAGCTTGATTGACTCAGACCAACACCAGATGGTCAGAAATTCAGATACAAAACCTTGTTCCGAACGCTGAACAACATTCTTCTGTGTGAAAGTTGTTACTGGGAAGAGAAGAATCAATGAGCTATTTTTAATGTCACTGATGGGTTTAAAAATGAACTTAGAGAATCCATGAGAACTGGAGAAGCTTTCTAGAAGGAAACCATATTTTCTTAGATTGAGTGAACAATAGAGAAAAAGATGTTCAGCAGGGAACATGGAGGCTAAATATTATTGAATTAGAAATATTAGAATCATATTTGGAAATCTCATAATTAAAGAAAAAATCCACATTTTCAAGGGATTAGACACAGAAACTGATGTTTTAATAACGCAAGCTGTCCTGGTGTATTATATAAGATCATCATTTTTTATTTTATTTTAATTTATTAATAAAACATTTTAACAACAGCAGAGCATACATTTTTTACATCTTCTGTTGATGTGAAAATATGAAAATGATATTGCTGAAATATTTTTGCTGTTTTTATGTTTGTCAGAGAATGCAAACCAATCCTTCTGCCAACATCTGCCCCCTCACGGAAATACATATTAATGAGCTGAAACGGATCAAAATGTTTCAACGCTGTGTTCTTTTTCTCCTCATAAATTTGTTGCTCTCACTTTGTCACCTTGTCTTCCTATGACTCTGATTATTTGCAGCTTATTTTTAATTAACATAATGATTGCACAGTGGCAAAGTGTGAGGGCCATCAGCATATTAAGAGAAAGCTGTGAGGGGGAGTCTAAATAAAAAAAAAGTTTATAATTTAATTTCAATACCATTTGTATAATTAAATAAATCCACCAATCAGATGTTATTATCCTTGAACAATGTATCACCAGTTACTCTAATATTCATATGCAAGCTGTGCAAGTAAATCAGTGTACCCGAAGGAAACAATCACTGTGGAAAACAAAACTGAGTGGTCAAAGATGAAATATTTTAATGTACGTTTTGGTATTACTGCTAACAACACAACGCTATAACTTATAAATCTTTTTCTTTTAGTGTTGGAAGTTTATCAGAATGAGTTATCCACACATCATTACATTTCTAAATGACTAGGAGTCCTAAGACATTGGGTGGTAAAATACTAACAACAGGACAAATAGACTACAAAACAGCCACCAGGCCAGTAAGATGAGTTGTGCTCAAACATGTAATTTGCTTTTTTTTCTGATTGCGTAACCATTATTTGGAGCTTTATTTGTCATTTTATGTGCTAAATCACACATACTGTTCAGCTGTGCACTTTGTGTTCACACTGGAAGAATGCTGAAAATACAGTGAAAAGACTAGTTTGGGAGAGAAGCTGTCAGTCTGAATATAATAGCCTGTCGCTGTGGAGTGTCTGGTAATCTCAGCTGTTGCAGGGAAAGGTTTGGAAAAGTACCAGGAGAAAAATGAGACAGATGTGGGCTGAGATCATTGACTCCATCACCCAACAATCAATCTTATCTAGAGACTGTTTGCTAAGTACGTTGCCATATGCACATTTCATCACGTCCTTCTTTCAGGCCAAAGGGGTTTAATGTTCCACATTTTCACAATTTCTCCATCATGTTTTTTTATGTTTTCATTTGCCTGTTCTATTTAGGCTCTCACTCCCACCTCATCGCATATGGATACACGATGAAGGCCCCTGGCCTCATTCTTTAGTTTGATAGACTGAAACAGAATTTCATTAACATCTTAATTAGACTATAAAAGATCTCCATGAAATGTTTTTACCAAGCTGATTCTCTGGCTGCGGGATTTGCCACGAGGTAACCCAGCAAAATGAATAAAAGCTCATTACAGAGAGAAATGTCTTGCTTTGGTTGTTTTGCAGGGTTCTAGATCAGACCATTGGTCAGCAGCCAGAGTGGTGCCCTTTGTGTTAAAGGAAGAGTTCAAGTTTTCTGAAGTGAGGTAATATCTGAAGGTTAAGTACTTAGTAGATATCTTTCCTCTCCGAGGAGCTAACTTGCTTGTCAGAAAGCAGTAAAGATTGAAGTAGGCTTGGAGGAACTGCAAATTAAAAACCATCACAGCGGACTGTAGGCCTTTATGAACATTTAAACTGCTCATGTTTGTAAGTGGTTATTTGCACAGGAAGTGGAAATAGCCAATAACCTGTCACCCGTTGTCTTCCTCTGTGAAACTCATACTGAGAACAGAACATATGTAAGGGATTTCCAGCAAACAACAGACAGAAAGATATTTGAGGGTAAAAATCAATTACAGTAATTGCACATTCAGTCAGACACAACATCCATTAGTAGATGGACTCCTGAAATGGAAGATGCTCTAGCAGACGGTTATGAAACCAAAGATTGGGATGTGCTGTGATGTGATGAGGACATAGAGATGGTGACTCAGTGTCTTACATATTTTCTCCACTTCCTTCTAGATGTGGTGAAACTGTATGCTGTTATCCACCCGCAATCTTTTTGGTCTGGTGCTAGATGAACAAACTAGATCTATACTTTTTAAGTTGTTTTATTCTCACACAAGAGATTTTGGTTGCATAAAAATTATTACAAACTGAATCTCCCCAGTGCATGAATAATTCTTGATTTATCTGTGTATATCAAGTAAAGAAAGTGGTTCCTTTTGAATAAAAGGGATACTTTTGCCAGAATAAAATGCCTTATGATTGAAAAATAATTATATATTTTATACATTTTTTTAAATAAAACGAGTCTGGATTGTGGATGGCTGCAACAATTGTCATTTCACCACAACTTTTTTCCCCTTTGCAACCATTATTTTATAAAAATATATATATATTAAAAGAGTTTAGATTTTATTTCTCCAAAATTGCTATTATTTATCAAATTCCAGGAAGAAAAGCACAAATGCAAATCCAAACTAATCAATACCTGTCCCATGAAATCAGTAAAAAAGAGCATGTTGCAGAGAAAAGCCGCCCATCCCAGCAAGTGACTGATGCACAGGCAGCGGTAGTGGTTTGGCATGTGGATTATTGCTTTCATCAGGGACCTGAATGTCATCTTCTTCTGCTCCTGTGGAAGCAAAGAGCCAAGATCAATTCTAACCTCTTCGAAGACTTGCAGTCACATTCGGCTAATTGTCGTTTTGGTAAGATTTCAAAGATTCGACAGCTAAGAAAGCATTCAGAGAGGAAAAAACTTTTTAGCAGAATCAAAGTCAAGTTACGATATACAAAGGATAGAGGGTGTCACATGTTGTGTCAGAAAGGTCAGATAGGAGTGTGCTGGTTCGCATCAAATACAGCTGTAAAAACAAGTTGAATATCAATAACATTAAAACTACTGACAGGAAAGATGGGTATTGTAGATTTCTTCTTAAAATGTAATGTAAATTTGGGAGTCGTCTTCTTTATCTCAAATCAAAATAACGATCCAGTCAAGATATTTATGCTGACCTAACATACCACCAAGCAGAAGGTGATTCTGTAAAAATAACAGACACTTTTGATGTGAATAAATGACTGACTCATTCTGTGTGTCACATAAAAATGTTTCGTCATATACAGAATACTGCAGGTTTCAGATAAAGACAGTGAATGAAAGATTTGGAAAATGATAGTTTCCCAACTTTCATCTGCTCTTCATCTTTTAAAAATATAAATTAATAATAATTAGGTATGAAATCAGCTTTAAGTGATGTAAACATGCTTTCAGGAATACAAAGTTGAAAGTGTTAGTCTGCTTTCTCAGTTTTAAATCACAGCTTGCAAATTGTGACCAACTTCTGAAGCTCATTCAATTTGAGTTCATGCTGGTATTAAACTAAAAAGCAGAAAAGACCAAACAGTGTGAATATAAAAAATAGAACTCATTCGTCATGACCTTAATGCATAAATGACTAATTTTAGATGATTCAGCAGTTTTCTTAGAATATCAAAGATAACTGGCCATGCCAACAACAACAACAACATAAAATCCAAACTCCAATGTATATTCAAACTGCTTTAAAAGTTGACTCATAATGATGGATTTAGCTGGAACCCACAGATTACGCACCTTGTTTGGCTGCTTGGAACTGGATGTCACTGCGTTAGCTTCTCCCAGAGCTGAGAAGGATCGCGGCCTTTCGCCCAAAGCTGAATAGGATCTTGGCCTGACGTCTGAAACAGATGTGGGGGCTGCGGTAGAGCTGGGCTCCTTACTGAGTGCTCCGTAACCATTGCTGTGGGAGCCCAGTAAGTGGAGGGCACTGGGAGAGGAGCAGTCAGACACTGAGGGGTCCTTGCACAGAGATTGTTCTGGAATGCTAAACAGGTGCACGGTGAGGAAGAAGCCCCAGGTGAGTGCTGAGAAGAAGTAGATGACTTGGTACTCGGAGCCCAAAAGACGACCGAGAACAGAGTGGCCCCAGTCCATCGCTCCCACCAGGTAGCCACAAGCTCCGCCCAGTCCTGAAAAACACAGAGGTAGAAATAAGAAAAGTTGATGATTCTGATGTGAGCCAGGGAAATGAGGCAACAAAATATTTCAAGGTGCTACAGCACTAATACAGACACAAGATGGATAGCCGGTTACACTTTTGTTAGTGAGGATAGACTCATATTGGTGGCATCAACCACAGATATGTCTTCTCCTCACTATGACATAAAATTAATGCTGAGTGCCTCATCAGCTAGGAAGAAAAACATGATGCCTTTAATCATTGAGATAACATGTGAAATGTTATCTCAAGCATTTCACAAAAACAATTTCTTATTCTAAATCTTTTATGTCTGACTTTTGAATGTAGTTCATTGCTTTTATTGTGATATTTTATTAGAAGGTTAGCTTTATACTCCACACTGCTGCAGGCTAAGTTTTAAATGTTAACAGCCCTTTATAAGCGTTTGTTTCTGTCCATTTCTTGTGGTTGATAGTGAGCACCATCCCGAGGCCCAGTCTTTTTCTGTCAGCCCAGACGCAGTGCAGATCGGGAGCTAGCTGATCTGCAGGACCATATTTGTTAATCCTGCCTGGAACATATTTATTGTCTCGAAGGTCAGGCCATGTAGATCTATGTAAAGTGAAACTCTGAATGGCTCATTAAATCAGTTCGGATTCCTTTGATTGCTCTATCATTACCTGGATAATACAAACAAACAAGCGCTGACTTCCAGGAATACGTGTCGATTCACTTTTACAACACACACGCCACTAATCAAAGGAATGCATCTTCATAATTTATTCTGTGCAGCCTTCACCTTAAGCTGTGTTAAAAAATAAATTCATATATTTTTTGTGAGCATTCCATCAAAAGCACGTTTGATTTTCTGAATCCCTGTTGGGATACCACGTTCGTTCATCCACAAATTTGTAAGCAACTGTCAGACTAGCAAACAAATCTGACTCATAACTCAGGTCTGCTTAGCAGGTTGTACTGCTGTTAGTAACCCTGGACTGAGAAGGATGCTTTGCAGTAGAAAAAGGCTTTAAATTCCTTACTTTGGAACCAGCTATAGTACCTAATCTACTTTTTTTTAAACAACTTCTGTATTTCCTGCAACTGCAAAGCAATTCAACTGTATAGTTTTTATGATTCAGGTCAAAAGCATTATAGTAGGTAAACTTTTTATGGATGCAAACTCGACTAAAAACCCACCTGTTTAGGATTGTATTTGAAACGTAATCAATTACAAATTTATTGATGGAATTTGACTTAATGTCGTGTTTTGATTGTTGATTCTATGTTGCATTGTGTTTCTGTGTTTGATATGATGGAAAGCACTTTGAAATGCCTTGCTGCTGAAATGTGCTATACAAATCAAATTTGATTGATTGACAGTACCCAAAGTTGTGCCAGTAGGAGGTGACAAGGTCAAGGATAATGACATCAGAAATAAAATAAACACACACTCACACACAACCATATGTAAAGCAAATACCAGGGTATAGAATAGAAAAACTACAGCAGGAAACTTTTCCATTGCTACTGTTAGAGATTTTTATGTATTATCATTTTATTCTTACTTTAGTTCACATTAAGCTTATAGATCTTTGTGATTTTCTGTTTAAAGTGTTCTCTTCTTTATCTGACCTGGAGGTCACTACTGTCTGTTCAACTTTACGAGAAATAGATAACACTAAGTTTCTCAGACCTTAAATCCTTTTGCAAGAACACCTCCTAATTTAGTAACTACCTGTGAGCAGTCGTATTTTGTTTTCTTGACAGTACTGACCGAGATTTGAACAGGGCTCAGACCTTTGATCAGATATCACATCTGGAACTGGGTTGTTAGATGTTTGGGTTAGAAGCTTTACGGCCTCTGTTGTTTTCCTGACTGCCCCCTTGCCTGTTCTTCTTTGACAATAAAAACAGGAGATTTTGTGAGGGCAGATCAGAATGCTCTGTGGATTGTTCGGAGGAAGAATGGACAGAGTGTTCTCCTTTTGCAAAAGCTCTACATAAAATTCATATACATTGTCTGTGGTTCTTTCTTTTATTTAGGTTCGAAAGGAAAATACCTATCAGCTACCATTTACCTTTTCATTGCCAGACTTAATAATCTTGAGTTTGAATTTAGACTTTAGAGATTCTGTATTTAGGGAGACAGATGGAAAAACACAAAAGTTGCACTGCTGTTGCAGTTGTTAGCTCAAAACAACATTAAGTGTATGAAAGTTTATTGTTTTTTAAAAAATCAATTTTTTTTTTATCTCACACACACTGTCCACTTTGGAAAGTGTTTTTCAAAGTCTTTCCAATTATCTTTCTTGACTTCTGTTTGCTTCAGGGTATAAGCTTAGACAGATCAGAAGCAACTTCATTAATGCTATGATGAGAAACCTTCTAAGTTGTACGTTCTTGGAAGACAAATCAAACCAGCACAACTTGTTAATGTCTTTCTACGCAGAACCAAAAACAAAAAGGAAACAGGGTGGAATAAAGAATATTCAGATGATAATTTATAGATGGAAGAAATAATGTCAGATTTGACCCTATTTTAAAAATCCGTATATTTTTGGAAATTAATTAACAGCAGCAAAAGATAAACTGCACATCATGGTTTGTTACATGGATGTACTGTAGGTTCAAAATGAGGGGTGAATACTTTGTGCGGCCGTTCCATAGGTTAACACTTGCTTCATAGTTGTGATTATTCTGGATCAGAAAACAAGGCCATGCTGGTTTATGTCTGAATGCAGCTGCTGGAATGCAAATGAGACATGAAGTCAATAATCAGGCAGCAAATGAGACCCCTCAGGAATCTGAATGTTTATCCATTTTAGCTGTTTTATAGTTAACATTGATAACTAAATCAATCAATCAAATTTTATTTGTATAGCACATTTCAGCAGGAAGGCATTTCAAAGTTCTTTACATCATTACAAACACAGAAACACAATGCAAGATAGAATCAACAATCAAAACAAAACATTAAGTCAAGTTCCATCAATAAATTTGTAATTGATTACGTTTCAAATACAATTCTAAACAGGTGGGTTTTTAGTCGAGATTTAAAAGAAAGTCAGTGTTTCAGCTGTTTTACAGTTTTCTGGAAGTTTGTTCCAAATTTGTGGTGCATAGATGCTGAAAGCTGCTTCTCCCCTTTTGGTTCTGGTTCTGGGGATGCAGAGCAGAACCAGAACCAGAAGACCCGAGAGGTCTGGAGGGTTGATACAACAACAGCAGATCTTTAATGTATTGTGGTGCTAAGCCGTTCAGTGATTTGTAAACTAACAACAGTATTTTAAAGTCTATTCTTTGAGCTACAGGGAGCCAGTGGAGGGACTTTAAAACTGGTGTTATGTGCTCTATCTTCCTGGTTTTAGTGAGAACGCGAGCAGCAGCATTCTGGATCAGCTGCAGCTGTTTAATTGATTTGTTGGACAGACCTGTGAAGACGCTGTTGCAATAATCAATACGACTGAAGATGAATGCATGGATGAGTTTCTCTAGATCTGGCTGAGACATTAGTCCTTCCAGGAATATGTCTAAAGACTGCAGTGACTGAGCTCAAAATACACCTGTCATGTGATTTCTTAATGTCACATCAGTCCCTACTCTAACACTTTCATTATTAACTCTTCCCAATGTCTTTCCTGTAGAAACAAACCAAGAAAAGGTCTGAGACAGCAACCTTAACGAGCATTTCAGAACACAGCAGCTGACTTTTTATGGTAACAAGAGTTAAACAGGAAGCTTCTATAACTTTATAATTAGCGGCTGAGCTCTGAAGTCAACACCTTTGTTGTTTCCTTAATGTATGCTGCCTTACTGAAGGAACATTTATGTAACGTTTACTTAAGTATAGAGGAAAACACTTCACACACCTGCACTACGCACAGAGTGAATTATGTAACAAATGTGTTCTGATTGGCTCTCTGATTCAAATGACTGCTTTTGAATACTTTGAAGTGCAGTCTTCTCCAGCCAGTACAAATGTAATGAGGCCATTTTTCAACATTTAAGAAAAAGGCAGCTTTAGTATTAACCACTTCAGGTTTAAGGCTTCAGTTTCTTCTGCTTGACTGGATGATTGATCTCCTCTCAACTTCATGATCTCTGTTTATGTTCTGGATCATTGACAGAAGTTTAGAGATTTTTCTTTTTTTCCTTTCAGCAGAAGCTGGGAGCTTTTTGTCCCCTGAAGCACCCCAGAACAGAGAATATTGGGGCCCTTGATGATACTGGAAAAGTTAGAAACAGCAGCATATAAGAGAGGAAATATTTCATAGAGCCAAGAAGAAATTCTATACGTATCAAAAAGCAATTACATGGAAGTGAAAAAGCAATAAAAAATGGTTGCAGCAAGACTGATTGAAAACGTGATCAAATGACTCACATATATCCGTAAAGAAGAAAAAAAAAACATCTAAAGGCAACTTCAGAAAAAAAGAATAGACATAATAACATTCTGAAGGAATTTCTTTTCGCAAGGAATCTTCAGTCAGGTAATATCCATTATATATTTTTCCAATTCAAAGCTCCTCCCATATCCTGAGTGCTCTCTCAAAATATACAGTCTGAGAGACGAGGCTGTCATACGGGGATTCAGTCCTCTTTCGGGTCATTTAGCACAACATAATTTATAATGCCACAGCAGTGAATGACAAAAGTGATCAAAACATTGAAACAATTGGTCTGTGGCCAGTACACTTTGTTCTGTGATCAATCCTCAAAAAATCAATGAATAAAATACAAAACACTGAACTATACGGGTCAGCATCGGTAAGGATTTGGTCAATTATTTAATAGTGGGCCCAGAAGAACTCTAGAGAATACACCTACACTTTACATAAACGGGATATATTTTTCAATAAAAACATTTGCAAATGAGATGTTAAAAACTGTCCTTTAGGACTTCTTTTTGCTACAGATCTCACAAAACATCTACCAACCCTGAAGCAGTAAAGTTTGGGGAAAATAACATTTCTGTCATTCTTAAACTTTTGTCCATGGCAGTACATGCTGCTGTTTGTCAGTAAAGGTCATAAGGCCACACCAGGCAATAAAATACAAATATTTCAAAGTAACATCAGCAATCAAATCCCAAAATATCACAATTTCACTAAAGAGATAGTGTTTTTATTAGCTGTTCCATTTGAGGGATTTGTTAGACTCATTTAACTCAGGAAACATTTTTTTCCAGTTTGTTTTATTGCTGTGCACATCGTTTTGATATCGTACTTAGTCATATAATCAAAGAAGCCTACTGTATGTTTCTTGGGCCTTGATGTGACCCACTTCAGTTGTCTAAGCTCCCACTCATGTTTAATTAGACGCACCTGTTTCCAATTACAGCCCCTTCCTCTGTGTGTATTTAGCTAATGTGTTCTACTCAGGTTCCCTTTTCCTCTGATGTTTTCCAGTTATATTCAATGGTTGTCATTATATTTTTAAGAGTGGGTATATTACTTCGTAGGTAACTAACCTTTTGTGACCAGTAATAGTGACTGAACTGGGTAAAAACGATCGCTATCAGGTAGCGTTACTTCAGCTTTGCAGTAATTTCCACATTTCTTTAAGTTTGTTTTACACTGTACCCTAATATATCAGTGATCAATCAATTTGCCAGATTAGAATACCATCACATTCATGCATTTGTACCTGCTTAACTTCTGTTATGTGATGGGTATTTGTCGACACCCAAACTGTCTGCTTTGATTGCTGTTGTTGCTAGGACTCCATCTACAAATTTTATTAAAAAATGGCTGCCTACTCCAGTACAGCAGCACCACCCTAATAAAAGCAAAGATGGGATAAGAAAAAAAACAAACAAACAAAACAGAGAAGCTCACAATTTTTGCCCTTTCTTCCTAAAGCCTCACATTCCAGCAGTGGCACGGTGGGGTCTCGAGAGTCATGTGCCTGGCCTGTGTTTCTCTCAGCCCAGACCCATGACTGCAGCACATGATGAGCTCAGGGCCGGATTACTGCCTGACTCGCATGCTCAACGCCAGCCGGTGCTTGCTGGCAGCTGATTGCTCCGCTGATGCTCACCCTAAACACATCATCTCACCCCACAGCTACCCCTCTAGAATTTACTTGATCTTGTTTTACTTTTACGCAGGGTTTTGGAGGTGTCACTCAGGAAGTATTTTTGATGTTGTGGTGCTTCACAGATTTATGTGAAATGGCAAAATGTGTTCTGTCTCTAGGACGTATTTTGAGGATGAATCACGCCGTATAATCCCTGATGCATATTTGTCTTATTTCAACCAAAGTGATTTGCTGTTCAGTAAACTGAACTCAAATGTGACTGAGTTTGGATCAGAATATATCTTACTGTTTTTTACAACATGGTGGTAGCATGAGGATTCTTTTATTATTTAGTTCAAACTAAACACAGAACAAACTGCAAGAGAAAACCTAAAGTGTTGTGGCTGGGGTGGAGTTCCCCTTCCAGCAGCACAACCAACCTTAATATACATCCAGAGCTACATTGACAGAATGGTCTAGTCAAAGCCTAGACCTAAATCCACCAACAAATTTGTGGCAAGATTGGTGTTATCTTTTCAATCTCACTGAGCTTGAACTATTTTGCAATGATGAATGGAAGGAAATTTCTTAGATATGCAAAACTGGCAACTGTACCAGTGGTGAAAGGTTATTATCAAATTTTTGTGTGGAAAAATATCTTTTTCAAACAGTACTCTTCAGATTTATATAATTTTTTCCCCAGTTTCTTCTCACCTCATAATTCCAAAAATTTTCTTTTATCCCATGATGTAAAATCCTTTGAACTCACATTTAACTTTGGATTTGTAGCCTTTTGAAAATGAAGAAAGACTCAAGGACATTCACACCTTTGCAAATGAATGTCATAAAAATAATCTATAGTACTTTTTTTCTCGTCTTCCGGACTGCTAATTTCAAAGCCCACTGGGGTTTCTACACTTTACCAAATCATCACTACAATATTTACCACATTTAAAGCAAAGGTTATGAGTTTAATTTCAGCTGGAAAAGTTCCCCTAAACTAGCTGCACAGTGTAATGAAATGAGGTTAAAAATTAAATGTCACTGGCCCCCATCCTACAGTCAGAAATTGAAGAATATATCTCGGAGTGATTTTCTTAAAATTTGAGTTTATACTTTAAAGGTCTAAAATTGCCAAATCACAGACGTTTTTCCCCGAATAAAAATGTAAAACCTCATTTTCCCTTTAAATGTGTATCCAAGTAGCCTAAAGTGAAAAGTGGAAGCATCCAGGATACGAAAGGGGTGGATGCAATTGCAGCTCAAGTTGCCTCAGATTCTGCATACTTAATGGGACTGCAAATCTTTAGAGAAAAAGCAAGACATCTGGAAATAAGTGGAAATCTGCAGGAAATTCACTTCTACCTGCCTCCCTGTTGCCTCATGTCGTTCACCATGTTTCAGAGAACCTTTGCAGCGAGTTATGTGGCTGTGTTTACCTGAGACGATGGGTACTTTTCTCTACCTGACAGCAGAAAGCAGGAAACTATTCATTCAAGCCCATCATGCTCAAGACCTGAGAGAAATGTGCAGATAGAGATTCACAAAGAATCCAACCAAAATATGTGTCTGTGTGACTGTGTGGAGGACACACTACATAGAGCTTCAAAAGGCTTTCTATAACAGCCATGAACATCTTGTCTACAACAAGAAGTCATGGCTCGTTTTCACAAAGTATGCAAACAAAAAGAAGACTTTAAGTCTCACCGTGTCATTTCAGCAATGCATTCAGCAGAATTTCTTACTATAGGTATTTAGTAACAATCACTTGAGTTCAGAAAACTGTGAAAAACTGGCTCATCGATCTCTTGGTTAAGCTTGATGTATTTTAGAATAGAATAGAAATATCCTGTATTGCCCTTAAGGTTGGAAAATTCAGATGTAATAGGAGAGTCAAAGTATAATGGATGTTTGTTGATGTTTATTAGAAGTCTAAATGTAGATGTGCTTCTGTCTGTCCACATGCTTCTCAGAAACAACATAGAAAAACACAAAACAAAGTGAATCTGCACCTAAAACACTCTTAAAGGCAGAGACGGTCTGAGAAAGGAGTAAGCAGAATCAGATTTATGGACTCTGAATAGATGCTCCATTGTCAAGATTTAAAAAATGAGCGACACCCATGATCTTCCCCACTTTATTTAAACAAAAAGTTCAGATCATTTAATTTCCCACCAGTCAGAGTAGCAACAACCTCTTGGATCAACCTTGAAGAAATTTTGATAACATTTAATGGGCAGAAAGAGTGGTGATATTGTCATTTAGCAAAAACTGTAATTTATCAAATCCCCGTTTAATGACTTTTGCCATTTGTTGCTGCCCACGAAATCAGCTAAAAAGCTCAGCCACAGCTTGACATTCCATTTCTGTGTTTACATTTTAGCTCCATTTGTTAAACAAAATTGTCATTAGTCACTGCTGCTCTGCCCATTCACAGCAGAAATCAAAAGCACGTTCTCCTGAATCACTGCCACGAATGCTCACACAGCCCAAATAGCCTCCAGAGTTGCATGAGTAATTCAGGAGGCTAAGATAACCCAAGAACATCTCACAGAACAAACTAGAACAAGCAAATGTTACAAAATACTTCCTCAGAAACAGAATAGATCAAGTTAAAATTTCCATAGGAAGCTGTGAGGGACACACTAAGACAAGAAACTGCGTGTGTGCAGATGTGAGATACCTGTGAACAGAGCATGGTAGTGCAGACCTCTCTCCTTGTCTGAATGTGAGCACACATCAAACAGGTAGGCCTTGATAGGGCCGTCAATAAAATCAGCAGCGAAGTCAAACAGCACGACTCCGAACATCACCACGACGATGGACCAGATGCTCTTCAATGACCTGTCACTGATCAGCGCTGCAAGAAACAAGAAAACAGCTCATCATCCTTCACACACACATTTGCACAACCAAACTACAAATGAAGTCTACAAAAAATTCAAGTGCAATCACATAAATGACTATTTAAGCAGAGAAATTAAACTGCAGAGAATTTCTATTCGGTCCCAGTCGTTCCTCCAATACATGATTTGTTGATCTTGCTGCCCTGATCCCTCATTTGAAGACGTGTCTAAGGGTAAAAATTGAGGTTGCCCTTAGATTGACAGTCACGTAAATAGATTGGTGAAATTCTTTAACCATCACCTTAAAGATCTGTCTAAAGTTAAGCCTTTTATTTCCACTTGTGAATTGGAAACTGTCATTCATCCGTTTACAACCTTCCGCTTGGATTACTGAGCTCTCTGTTACTAGGCTTTGACCTTGGCACTTTGTCACGCCTGCAAATGGTACAAACAGCTGAAGCCCGATTTCTAACTGGAATTAAACATCTAGAAAATATGAGCGCATTAGGGTTACTCCGGTGCTGGCTTCATTGCATTGGCTTCCAATTCAACTTAGAGTCTATTTTAAAATTCTTTTTCTGGTTTTTAAATCTCTAAATGCCTGTATATTTGCTATGCAAGTAAGGTATGGTATGATAAATATTGCTTAAATAATTGATCAGTTACTAACAAATTTTTAAAGCCAAAGTAACAACTTCAATCATTTGACAGTTTTTGAGCTATGCAAGCATCAGTGATTATTGTCATGTAATCTTTACTTTTCTTGAACACCAATTGGGTTCTAATCAATACTATTAGTCAGTTCCTTTAAACTCCCAATATCAGTGTTTAAAACAAGGACATAATTGCAACACAAACAGCACCAGTGACCATAAAACACACATTATTTGCAAATTATCATGTAACAAAGAACAACAAAGACTGTCTTAAGTTATTTTTGGCTTGTCTGCAACTCCACTGTAACTCCTGCTGCATTTGGTAAACTGCTTTAGTCATAGTTAAGATGAGTAAGGACCGCCTGCGGTGAGAAATTTTAGTATGGTTTCAAAGTTCCTCCCACAGAGCTGCCAAGTTTCATCTTCTCTGCTTATGATGAAGAAAACGCCTCAATTCTTCCTATTTATGTAAATTTGATGCATATTGTCTTCAAAGACACCTGCTGATTGAAAATACTAGTCAAAATGCCACAACTCCAAGCAGGAAGCATTTTTATTCTTGCATATTCTGCTGTGAAGATAAATGGAAAAATAAAAGCTTAAAACCAAAGGAAAAAATAATGCAAGAAAGTGGAGCAACGTGCGTTTACTTAGCAGTGGCTAAGTTATTGGGCCTATTCTCTTGTCACACTTTTATTTGTGTTTACTTCATGCTAGATAAAAATGCAACAGCTTATCTCATGTTCACTCCTACATCTCAATTACCTGTGGTTTCATATTATTGTTGCATTTCCCATGAAATATTACAAATTAATCACTCTTTGGTTTGGAAGCAATATCACAGCTCTGCAAAAATTAACATTTCAACAAATAACTAAATGAATGATGCTCATGGCTTAGTAACCTAACTTTAAAAACTAACCTTGTATTACATTACACATATTTTAAACTTTTAAAAAGTTTGTATGGAACCATTTATGATAATTTATATAAAAAAAATAATCATTGCAGACAAGATCATTCCGTCTCTAAGGATTATGAGAATAAATGATTTTTAAACAATCGTTTGAGAATTTTTAAAAAAATTTATTCTGTTTTTGTCAACACAAAAACAATCCAAAAAAAAGAATAATATTCTTAACGCGTCTTTGGCATTTGGATGGGATTAGAATTGGACAAGCATAACATTTCATTTTGGGAAGAACTCAAAAAAAAAAGTGGACTGAATTATTCTGCACTCTTTAAAAAAACACTGCTTGTAAATCTTGTCTCTGATTCTTGAGGACAAACGCATTTGAACAGAATAACAGAAGACCCATGAAAAGAGAAGCTGGCACACAGTGGTGAGAGTGAATGTAGGGTTACAGCTGACCAGAGCTCAGTGTTAACCCTCTGGAATCAGAAATGTTTCAAATAGCATCATCGTTGCTTGACAAATTCATTTATTTATTTCGAGACTGTGTCTTTTTAGGGCAGCAACCGAATAAGGTCTGTCACCATGGGAACTGCTACATGGAAAAAGGGACGTAAACTGGTTTAGAGAGGAATGTTCAGTGAGGAGACATTAATGTTTCACCGAGACGTAGTTAACAATCTCTAACTTTCCTAATTCAATAAAAGCTTTAAGAGATAAAGTGATTTGCTTGTCTTTGCTTTTCCTGCTTATTACCTTTTTCATCTTCTTGTAGCTTCTTTCTAAGGTTTGGTCAGAGCCCTTCAATAAAGAGATGTTCAAAAAAAAAAGGAGAGAAAATCTGGGATTTCGAGATTGCTTTGAGTGTTTACAACACAATGAGAAAAAAAACACTGCAACTGAAGCTTGGACCTGCGTATTAAAGCAATTGAACACTAAAGAGTGTCTGAAAGGCAACAATTACAGCCTACGTTTCAGAAAAAAAAGTGAATCTGAGTTTCTTCTTCTTTTAATCAAACAAGAACTAGGAGAAAGACGTCAACAAGGTTTAGACCTGTGATAATTAAACTGAGATCTGTCAGGTATTTTTGTTCTACATAAAAATCAACACAGTCTGATAAGACCTGAAAAGAAGTGAACTGCGACAGAAATGACAAACCATAGTTTTTTCTTTGTTCTAATCAAAGTGGGAAAGAAATGCTGGCAATTATGAAGGCATTTTCTATCACTGAGAGAAACACGCAGATTTAATGAGCTTACCCAAACAACATAAGAAAAAGGTCATTCAAGGACAGAGAAAAAAACTGAAGACTTTTATCAAATAGAAAGGAAAAAAACTCAAACCTCTTTCCAAGAATATATTACTTGTTCTATTACAACAAGCATTTTTCATATATATTCTTTTGTATCTGTGTATAATTAAAAAAAAAAAAGGTCCTGGAGATATTTTTTAAAAGATATATCCGGCTTTTAAAATGTATTTCTCAATGGGTGAGGGTCATTTTACCCAGAGATGTTAAACATCTGTGGCTTCGTTAGTTTCATGCTACACAATATTAAGGAAAACAATTTAGGATTAAAATCAATTGAGACGTGAGAATTTTATGTATTTCTACATTTAAGCAATAAATAAAAATAAATTGACACCTTCTGTAGACAGGCATGAACGAGTTTGTTTATGGATATGAAAGGAAAACAGGACGGGAGGAAATGCAGATGCATGCGTATAACACTAGAGCAGAAATAGGTAGAAGGGCAAATTGACTCGGAGTCCTTTTAAACCACTGAAGTGATTTCTCTCTGGTGCTGGGACAATGTTTGAGCTATACAGTTCAGCCCTCTCTGATCTTGTGGTAGCAATAAAGCCGAGCTGTCACACGGAAAAATAAGTGACATTCTCAGTAAAACAGTTTCTGTAGACAGCCTTTCGAGAAAATACAATTTATCCTCCTTTTCTATAAAATTAAGGTCACCAGTTATGTGTGGCGATCTTCTCGTGATCCTGCCTGGAGCCTTGCTGATTCCCAGAAAACCTTTTTGGTTTTACCCCTTCACATTAAATGATATTTTCTCATCATACATCAGTTCCAGGGGACACCAGCTGAGCTCCTATAGCTACAGTCTCAATTTTAAAACAGGAGTGTCTTGGGGTCTTTTGCTCAAATATTTAAGTTTAGGTCAGCAAAGTGTTTTTTCTCAAAAGGTCAATAGTTAGAAGAAAGAGTCTGGATAATAAAAAAAAGAGATAATTGACATGTGTGCAAAAATATTATCAACTGTTAAAGCAAAGATTGATGTTCCCAGTGAAGAAAAGAAAAAGTAAAATCTTCACAGGTAGCCACGCGTTACATTAGTTCTGCTTTATTCCACTTTTTTTTAAAATAATGTATCAGTTTCTGTGCAAATGAATATCATCAAATTTTCTATGAAATTAAATAACCATCTGCAAGGCAATAAAGAAAGTTTTCTCAGGTGTTTCAACACCATATGATCATCTATGTTTTCTTTTTCTTTTGACACTGCAAAGTCAGACTTTCCAAGTTTCCATTAAGAAATACTTCAAGATGCCTGTTCATGTTTGCCCCAGGGATGGTATTTGTTTGTTGCACACATGAAATGTAAAAGTTGCAGATAATAACAACTCATTAATACTTCTTACAGTTCGAGTCAGATTAAACTAATGACAGTGATAAGCTTCTAATTGTTCCAGTAGCACTTTAACATTTAAAACTGAGAGAAATGCATTGTTATTGGCTTTGATTAACAGGTAACATTAAAGAAAAGGGCAAATTCCAAATGGCTCAATCGTCGGGTGATGTTATTAAAAGCTCCATCTTAACTCTGGAAAAGAATTCAAATGTACCAGACATCACCATCTCTCACCTGAAACGAAAGCATCTCCATTGAGGAACATGCTTATCCCTATCAGCATCATGATGCCAAGGACCAGGATGTAAGGCCTCCGCCGCCCCCAAGGGGAGCGACAGTAGTCGCTGGCCGAGCCGATAACAGGTTGCAGTAGGAAACCTAGGATGGGGCTGATCAACCACACGAGACTGTACAGACTGCGAGGAAGGCCCACGCTCAGCAGCACCGGAGTCACAAAGGCTGCCTCAACAGCGTAGCAAAACTCCCGACCAAACATCACGAGGCTGTGCAGGATAAGGCGACCTCGAGAGCGTCTGGGGGGCTCCACAATCCCAAACACGGCGCTCTCTCCGCTAGTCATGTAGTCCTCTTTGAAGCCAGGGTAGTCTGTGGTGTACTGCTGCAAAGATGTGGTGACGTGTTTGCCCGGCTCCGGGAGCTTGCAGGGTTGGGGCCTTACAGGCTGGTCCTCTGATAACATGGTCATTGTTGAGAGTAGTTAAACAAATGTAGGAACACAAGTGAAGACAAAGAAGAATCGTTGTTAAAAGTGATCAAAGAAATGGCAAAAGTACAGGTCCTTGCTCTGGTGCTTAGCTAATCCTCCTCTCTATTGCATAGCTGAGCAATAAGTCCAAGATCCAGTTAGCATGACTTAACAAGTGGAAGGTTGTTCTGTTAACTGAGGGCAGAAAAGCGGGACCCAGGGAAGAAGGAGGAGAGAAAAGAGTGTTCTTGAGACATTAAGCTCCCCCCTCCCCACTTCTGTTTTAGTAGTAGTAAATACATCAGTCATGTGAGTGTGTGTATCATCATGTGCAGCAAGTGTACGGCCTTAATTTGGCTGGAAAGTCAAAAAAACACCAATCTGTTATGGACAAACTTCAATTGGGACTTTTCTTATCTTGGCTTTTGATTTTAGTAGGCAAGACTAAACATGAAGACAAAAACAACAAAAGTCCCTGAGAAAAAAATTATAGGATTGGAGATACTTGACATGGAGCTTGGAACAAAGCATCACAGTGTGTAAGGCCAAAGTGCCTCACCCTTTTATTACTGCACACTGCCTGTTAGATGGCCAGCGCACATTAAATTTATTCCACCAATCTGCATATGTTGTTATGTCTTTCTGGTTATAAATACTGAAAATGAAGTAAAGTAGCAATCAGTAGTTTAATAATCAAGTTATTGAATGTTTTCATCCTGTTACATTAACCTGCCTTGGGGTGTAAATAAAAAAATAGCCTTTGGCTAATTCAGATGACAGACTGTAAGACTCATGTTTAATAATTTGCACAGTCCTTCAGCTAAAGACCCATAGAAAACCCATACAGTTTTAGTAATGACAGAAAGCGAGTTTTAAAATAGACAGTCTTCATGTTTAGCTTATCATGTCTATTAAAATGGCAATAGCTCTACTTATTAACCAGCTAACACCACTTGTTAGCTTGTGCTAACAAAGTGGTTAGCACAAGCTAACCACTTGTGCTAACCACTTTGCACAAGTGGTTAGCACTGGTTAGCTTGTTAGCACAAGCTAACAAAGTGGTGCGGAACAAAAAAAGGGCATAATTTCAACACAGTACAAGTTGATATTCATATTTTTATATTTTGTCTCAGTCTATATATTAAAATAAATCAATGAGTGCTGATGCAATGTGTCGATGAACAAGACTTTCATTAGATCCCAGTGTACTTTAAAAAATAAAGAGGTCATTTGCTACCACTTGTGTAAAAACAGTAGAAATGAGGTCTTAATCCTTTTAGTGGCTAAAAACTATTGATTGGCTTTATCTGATGAAACTTTTATTATTATTAGGGAAATTTTACTTTCAGTTGATGCAATATTTTCTTTAGTTTGATATAATTGTTGCATTTCTCTTACTGGAGTTAGTTTAATAAAAAATACTTTCAATAACTTGTTAAATTTCAGGAGATAAATATCAAAATAAGCTTGTTCAACCCCAGATTGCCTCTGTAAATAAATATAAATTTTCGTTATAGTCTGGTGACAGTTTTTTTATTTTCTACCTGCCTTGTCTTATTACCAAACATCCTCCATTTATATCCTTGCTGACATATTTTTATCTCATACATTGTTTGCTCTGAATGGCAAGGAATGTATTGTTTTCTCTTTGACATGTTCTTTTAGCGCTTGTTCTCAACAGGAGGAGAGTACCTTTTCCTGCATTTTCTATCATATTTATTAAGTTACTGCAAATCAAAAGTAACCGTAGGCCCTATTGGAGAGGCTGTGTTAAACTTTTTAATTAAAATGTATCCTACCATGTCCAGAAGCAGCAGCATATCAATATTTTACAAAAAAGCTGAAAACATACTGAGAAAATCCATTTCTGTTTGCATAATGTTCCCTCAAAATAACAAGAACTGCTTGTTTTAGAAAAACAAATAAATGACCTTTAACTTTATTAAGTTCCCAGGAGCACATTTTGATCTAAGCACCCCTCCACACTCTTAAATAGGCTATTTTCTCTATTACTTGTAATAAAGCATTTTTATTGCAAGTAATAAAAATAAAACTCATTTACTCATTTATTTGTGTGAATATTTCTACAACATCTATCTTATACAACAAGAACTGGACTACCTGCCAAAATGTTTACCCCAAAAACCTTATTACTCAGGAACATAATATTATAACAATAACAGCCTGCGTTGTCAGACAAGGTTTGCTATCTCCAAATCTTTTAAAGGTCTACAGCAATTACCCCACAGACAGTTATGAAGCAAACAAAAAAATGACACAAGAGAGAAAGAATTAACAAATAAAAAAATAAATCAACACATAATCTCCTATTTTAAATTCATATCCAGGAAAAAAAATACTCTTCACCTGACTGAACTTATATCAGTTCTGTCCAAAGTGCAGTCAATTATATGCGGCCCATGGACTGATTTTGTGCGTCCCGCAACAGCAGTTCAAGAATGATACACATTTAGCCCAAAAGCCACGGTAGTTGATGCAACTGAGAGACTTTTTATAGTTTATTAGAACAGAACTGCTTCCCAAAATCTTAAATCTTCTTCCAAAAACAGAGTAAACACAAAGTAATTGTATTTTATTAATTGAGCTTTCTGCTTTGGCTTTGTAGTAAATAGAACCACATCTATTCAGGGACTTTTACTCTAAAGCAAATCTTAGTGCACCCAAATCTGATTTAATCATTGTTATTAACACTTAAAATGAACAAAAACGTAAAACAAATTACACCTAGAGAATTGCATTATTAATTATTATTATTTGTAAAGTTGTCTTTCCTCTTTATACACAATGGTTGGCTTACTTCTCTTATTTATTTTTTACATTAAATAGTAGAATATGGAGATTTAACAAATACCTAACAAAAGAGAGCTGAAATATTTTAGTAAAAATAGTCAGGTTCTCAACTAAAGATGAAAACAGCTACATAAAAATAAGATTTATTGAGCAACATTTATAAAAGAGTACCAGTAAACATGCCTTTCAGATTTTTGAACAAATCTAATTAAAGGGCAGTGTTGTAGCAGTCATATCTTTTTAACAAACATGAATAAACAGCTTTTATACTAAGAATCCCCTTTTCACACTTTATTGCAGAGGGAACGTTAGCACACAGTGCATTTGTGATTGTCAACAAGTGAGGAAAAGCATCTCTTGCAAATTAGCTCACAAAGCAACAACTGATAAATGTTATCAGTACATCGACAATGTGTTAAATTAAAGCCAGTACAGCACAGTTTACATTTACATTTTTAAATATTAAGTCATTTGTACATTTCTCCTTCAGAATACGTGCTTTGACAAGCCTCATTTATTGAAGCCGAAACTGATTAAGTTATTATGCAAATGAGATTGGAGATAAAAAAAAAAAAAGAAAAGCTTTTAATTGTTATCAAGAAGCCAGTGTCCTTATGGGAGAAAACTAAATTCTCTCATATTAGCTTAAAAGGGAAAAAAAAAAATTGCTGAGAGCAAATACACAGGTCAAAACACTGCACAAAGCTACAGCACGCATATTTGATAACCATGGAAGATGCTGAAACATATGTAGACTGTTAGTGGACATGATGTTTTATCAATTCTGCTGTTCAAAGCCCTACATGACATTTGTACTAAATTAGTCCCAGACTGTGTGGGAGCAAGCGGAAAATCAGAATGCTCGTTCACGACATGACATTAAGGAGGAAAAGATCCAATAATAAAGGAGCTTTCCTGTTCCTGTGGGAGATCTTCAGCCAGTCCTGAATCTGCGGCCAGACAGAAGTAATTTAGAGCCGAAATGGACCGTTCTAAGACTTTAATGACAGTGTTGTCAAGGTGGGAGGGTAAAGGTGAAAGTGAAAAGAGACCAGTGATTTTATTGGTATTATATTGTTCAGGATAGTTCTTGACTATATATGGTCAAGATGCCTCAGACAGCCATTATTTTAGCAGTAAATGGAGTTGAAGTGCACACATGGATGCTTATTTGCCAATTATAAGTTCCTTTATTTTGTATATAAAGAAAGCACACAAAATGTAGATATGGTAAATAACATATACCGTCACATACTGTATAATTACAAGAACAGTAATTTAAACACTACTACTAAAAAAAAACTAATCATGAAATAAACAAGAAACAATGGTGGTGAAGGCAAACAGCAACATGTTTACAACCAGGTCAGCTCATAAACTATCAAGACATGATGTCCAGATACCACAATAAAATAATGTTCAATTATCCATGAAGGCAGCTTTCAAAGAAAAGGTATATGCTGTCATGGCCACAAAAGAAGACTAATTCCAGTTAAACACTAATAAGGTTTTCTTGCCTTTATTAATTTTTTTCAAACTGCATTAGTGCTTTCGGTAGGTACGTATGAAGTGCACTTTGCTGCAGAGTTTGCAGCACTAAATAGATGATACAGAAATGATTAACATTATTTCTAAGGAACATTTGTTTTTTCTATAACTTTTTCCAGATGGATGTTGGTGTAAGAAATATCTTATTTCTTGAAAACAGAGAGCTCTCTGGGGCCAACATCTCTCCATCTAAAGTGCACATGCAATTATGATTTACATTTTCTTCTAAAACAATGCGAAATGACTCATCTACATTGTTTTTAAACCCTTACACTTCAAGCAGTTCAACCATCGTTGACTTCTTTCAATGATGGTTTCTAACTACTGTACTCCTTCATGAATGAACTCCTAATCTGCAGAATGTGTGAGTAATAGTAATCAACAAATTCTCTACCTAGTTCTGGATTTCTGAGGCTCCCCAAACACATCGCAGTTACTATCGTCATCTCGGCTGCTTCTCTAATAACAGATTGATCAATTATTCATTTATAACATTTAGGATATTTTATTTTTACAATATTTTATCATTTGGTGAATTATAAGAGTAGTGGCTTACAATGAGGTTTATTAAGGGGTATCAGAGTACAGAGGTGTCACGTGGCACACATTTTGTTTTTTTATGTAAAACATGTTGGACGAGGAATACTTTTACTTACAACTATGCAGTACATTGTGTTCCTCAATTACACAAAATTCCAATAAAAACCTGTGAGGTTTCCGGTTGCAGCATGACGATGTGTTGAGATGGGGTTTGAATACTTTTGCAAGGCACAAGGCATTTCAAGCAATACACATAACTGTATTAATGTCTAGTAGTAGAATATGACAACAGTGATGTAAAAATTTTACACGTCAAAGAATTTGCAAGGGATGTTAATTGTCTAGAAGAGAGCCAAACTCAAAGCGCTGCTGGCCGTAGAAAGCAGCTGGTTCCCATTGACTTTCATCCCTGGGTGGCAATTAAAAGGTATAACATTTCCCGGTGTCTAACCACTCATATCTAAATAATTAATCACAACAGAAGGCAGAACTCCAATATTGCTGTTTCAATTAATTACACAATGTAAAAGACAAAACGGGCTCTCGAACCCTGATAGCTCTGAGCTGATTTTCTAATTTCTACGAACAAAGACATCCCCTTAAAGCTCTACTAATTAAAAAAATAAGCTGCCACAAGGCATTTTGGGGAAACACAGTCCTCATCTTGTTTTGGAAATTGAAAGCTCCAAATCAACAAATATCTGCCTTTTAAAACTTGACATTTGCAGATTTAACTAACCCTACTCACCATAAACGACGCACATGATCTGACCATAAACACGTGCCGCAAATAACTTTGTCTTTTCAACATTTCAAGGGGAAAGTGTAAAGACCTTTCAACCGTTCAAATGACTTGCCCTGGTGAATGAATCACAAGGGTTCTTCTGTGGTGGCTGGCTCTCAAAGCTAATCAAGTGATGCATGTGATCCCCGAGGGAGGGGATAGAGATCTGCAGAGGGAGAGGAGGGAACAGCGAGAACATTGCTTGAAGAAGAAAACATAACGAATGCAGGCCAGAACGCACAAGATATCACCTGCTTTCCCTGACAGGCACATCAAATGTCAGAGCATACTGAAAGCTCAAACATGCTCATTCATGTGCTCTCATCCGACAGAACCAAATGTGTGATCCTCCTTCTGTTGTCACACTGTTCAACTGAGAGACTAATTTACACTAACAAGATTTTTTTTTTATTTGACAAGAAATGTCTCCTTTATCGCCATAGACAGAGCAGACATTTTCATGTGCAAAAACAGGAATAAATCGGAATGATAATGTGTTGCATTTGCATTTTCTCCACCAAGTATTTTGCCCTTTTTGCTAAATTTATTGCACCTGCTAATTTTAGCATTTGTTTGTAGATCAGGTTTCCACCTTAAGATTAGACCTTCTGTTTTTCTCTGATGATATGTCAAGAATCTTTTACCACACATTTTAGTTTTTTTGTGTGTCGAATAATGCTTTCATCATGTCAAGCTTAAAATTCATATAAACAAGCTGTTACTTTTTAAAAATAACACAGCATGAAGAAGTAACCAACACCGCAACATAATTTAACTGTTTCATGAGTCCAGACTGTGTTTCAATATTAAATATTTACAAGTCTTTCATGCTCCTGCTGCATATTCAAAAATAATTCCCTCTGCAATATTTACAGGGGAAAAAAGGTTAGTTGTTCAGACATGCACATTCATGGAAATACAAAGTCTAGGCAAAACTCACAAAAAAAAAACAAAACACAAGGAAATACGTGAAGTGTGAATGCACTTCAAGGATGAGCAGCAGTGAAGATGGAAGAGAGGTTTTTAAAATGCTGGTCTTTTAGCAAGCACATGAAAGGAATTATCCACCTGTAGAGCATACAGGTGGCTCCACAGACATGTAATATATACAAATAGTAGCATCAGGAAAGAGCTTTAATTTTCTCGATGGTCTCCTCAGAGCACTTGCATTTATACCAAAGCCCCATTATAATCTTTAGCACAGCAGACAGTGTACTGCTTTATCACAAAGCACTGCAATAAAGTACATGTAGGACAAAACACTCTGTGTCAGATGTCTGGTTTCTTCACATGCCTCATATGTTAGTCGCTGGTGGTGCGACAGTCTGGAAGCGTATGTATCAGGGAGAGAAAGGCGGAAAAAAGCAAATAGCAGTAACACTGTATAACATGTTTGTGACATGGCTCAGGAGTACAGAACGAATTGTATCTTACCTTGTTAACAGGTGACAAAGACTGCGCGACGAGGACTAGACCATTTTAGCTTGCTGCATTCAGAGGTTGCCTAGTGACATGAGGAAAAGCCATGACCGTAGCTGGAATACCCACAGAACCCAAAAGGTCGGTTGTTAATCAGCTCAGGCAGAAAATTTGTTGTTTGCTTCAGTAGAAACTGACACTAATGACTGCACTGATTCTGAAAAACACATTCTTCCCCTCAGACTTTATTATCCATTTCCGTTCTTCCTATCTGAACACAAATCTCACTTACTCATCTCAGCAAGAGCTATTTCAAATTCTTGCAGAAGAAGAATGCAACCATTTGGCTAGATGCCCCCTTGGTGTCTAATGCTTATTAGACCAACCTATGAAAAGCAGATTTCAGGATATTTTAAACCTCTTTCAGGTTTATTAATTGTCTAAGCACAAAAGAAATACTTAGATATTGTTGGTTGCATGTGTGTTGAAGGATATGGCTGTTCATCGGTTACACCCAAAAACTAGTTGGGTGCAACAACCTTGGCTGAATAAATCAGTAAGCTCACAGTATCAGGTCATTGCTAACCCATAACATCAGTGAAATCCTTCCAGCTTGTGATCTGTTTCACATCAAAGGCATCACTAAGTCTTCACATGCAGCCCTGGGACCTCACAATGTTTCCTCAGGTAACCTCTGACCTCAGAAAAAAGAAAATTATTAACTGCATCAATTGGCTCACATCAATTATTAACTGTAATGTAATGTAATGTTTCAAAGGGTTTCAAGTGAAAAGAATCCAGATGAGATGGGATTGTAAACGCAACAGCGCAAAGTAGTTCTTAGAAGTTCACACGTGATATTATATAGAAGGATATAAATGTATTTACAATTTAGAAAATTGTTTCTTCTACTTAAAATGTATTACGCAATTATCTTGTTTAATCTTTTCATAAATAAACCCTAATAAAATGAAACAGATTTTTGTGTTCACATCCTCTTTGTGTGATGTCGATATATGCCTGATTATATGACTTTGTAACATTAAAACAAAAGCAAAAACTGAAGAAGTCTTTAGGACAAATATTAGTTTTTTTTAAAGGCACAAAATTAATATTTTTAAATCAAGTTATTTCTTTTTATACTTGGGATAAACATTTTGCTTCTGTGAATACAGCGTAGCTTCTGATAATGTGTTAACTATTTTTCTGTGACTGATCTTATCTGCTAACTTATCCATCAACTCTGCAAACAGGAAAGGGTTCAGAGTTCATTCATAACGTAATCTTCACCCCTGAACCTTGAATTCATCTGTAACTCTGTCCTCATTGCTGTCCTACTGTGCCTGTACATCTAAAAAAAAGAGCTGGAAAAGTGAGTCTACATTATGTATCACTATACGTTTCCAAGGTATACCAAAGAAAAATTTAAAAAATCCTAAACTAAGGAATTTATTTTTCCACAGGTGACCATATGGGAAGAAAATACATAAAAAACGACAAAAGCTCACTGAGCAAAAGAAAAACAAGCAAACAATTGCAGCTGAAATGAAAGTATTTCAACACAAACTTTAATTAAATTTTGAGTAATGGAACTGAAGTGTTAAAAATGACAAAATGAGCACTCTCTACTCCTCCTGCTCTCCTCATGTTCAAATCTGTTTAAGCCCTGCTGTTTACCACCTTATGGGTGTTGTGCAGCGATCAATTTACAGTGTGTTTACATTTCAAACCAGATTACACAGCTGCTAACAAGCAAGCAAATTAAAAGTAAAACATATGCACACCCTGGAGTAATTCATTAATATTTTATGGCAGCCTTGAGTCATTTTGCTTATTTAGCTTTGTGCTTTTAAATATATTGACATACAGTTTTTACTCTTCATGAGTTTACAGATATCCCTAATCTTGCTACATATTACTTCTTGACTGAGCACTCGTACCCTAAATTAAAAGCAAGGGAAAAACCTTTTCTGCTGTAAAGTCTTAGAAAGTTTTTTTTAATATATTTTTGCCTTTCATTGACTTTGTGGCCACACATTTCTCTGAAGCACAAACAAACAAAAAAAACATTGCTGCAGTTAAAAATATTGCAGAAATTGTAAAACTACACAATTGCCATAATTTGGTTTCTTAAGGCCTGCTGTCTGCTGTACAGCTGTCATTAGCAGATACCACATGTCTGTTACATACCTCGGTCTATTCCTGAAGCATTTCTGCATTATTTTTTTTCCCACTTATTCAGGAACTATGTTCATATTAGTCATCTGTGATTTACATAACCTCAAAATTTTATAGCTGGTAAGAGCAATTCTTGTGCTGTTGCATTTGTCCGTATTTTATATAACTATATATATATACTCACACACACACACAAGTTTATGGTATAAAAAGTGAAAGGTACAGTATAGTTAGTACATGGTGATACTATCAGCTCCAAAACTCAATCAAAAGAACTATTGAAAAGAACTTTTGAAGAACTAAATAAATAAATGTACTTATTTTAAAGCATACATAATAAAAAAAGTTAAATCCGAAGGTGATCTGAGATTAATGTCTTTTTTCTTTCCTTTTCTTTTTGACTGATATGCAGTCTCACACATGGCTTCTTGTCCAAAAACATATAGTGCCGATGTGAAGCTGGAGCTGTAAGTTACAAATAAAACATTACCCTAGTTTATCAAGAAAAACCTTGACTCCTTCTATAAGTCTTCTTTTTTCTACCAAAAAGTTGGTCAACACTCAGAGTTCAAGATGGCGCCAGTGTGTACGGCACGCCGTCCGACTCGCTCTCTTTGTTTTGTTGTTTTTGTTCTTTTCGCTCTATTTGTACATTTATGCTTCTATGGTTCCAGTGCCTTGATTTATTATGACCGTCAGGCGCTTCTGGACATTAAAACATCGGTAGATTTACAATTTGGATGTGGTCTGGGTCCGAGAAACCGAGGCTTCGAGTTCCTCTCAGACATCCCCGCTGAGCTGCTAAGCTGTCCACATCTTATTCCGGAAAGGCGTCCCCGCAGAAGACGTGGTAAACGTGGAGGACTGGCGGTGAGGATTAAAGCTTATCTAGCATCTCTTCGCTGTCGAGGCGGCTCTCCTCGACTTGGATGGTGTCCTCGTTTCCTGGATGTAAGACGCCGTTGGATTTGTCACGTCTTTCCGGGTTTGTGCGCCTCTCAGATGGATGTGGAGAAGATTTTTTATTACAGACGACGGCGGGATAAATGGAGGAATGTGGACAGTGCTAATCTCAAGCGGTTGAACGATGTCTCCACCCCAACTTGTGAAGCTGGATCATCAACCGTCTCCTTGGCGTTGCTTAATGCTAGGTCACTAGCTAACAAGACCTTCATGCTACACGATCTCTTCACTTCTCGGGATTTGGATTTTTTATTCATCACAGAAACTTGGTTACAAGAAGGTCAGTTGTCCCCGTTCTCTGAATTTCTACCTCAGAACTGTACTTTTATAAACTCTCCCCGACAGACTGGAAAAGGCGGAGGTCTGGCTACAATTTTTAAATCCAGTTTTTATTGTCAACAATCACACATACAATCATTTTGCAGTTTTGAACTCCAAGCTTTTGAACTAAAATTAACTGAACCAATTTTGTGTGTGGTGATCTATCGTCCGCCAAAGTTCAACAAGGACTTCATTCATGAATTCTCTGAACTTTTGGCAGGGATTGCCGTAGAGCACGATCATATTTTAATTATAGGTGATTTTAATATACACATATGCTGCCCAGATAAACCTCTGGTGAAGGACTTTTTGGACTTGATTGATTCATTTGATTTTATACAATCTGTGGTTGGACCAACACATTCAAAGGGCCATACTCTGGATTTGGTGTTATCACACGGGCTTTGTTTGGATACCATTGAAATCTTTCAGACTTGTATTTCAGATCATTTCCCTGTATTATTCTCTATCAAGATTTCACCTCCTGTGGTTACAAGCAATGTTAAACCTTTACTTTGTCGTACCATTAACTCTGATACTGCTCTTCAACTGAATGCAATCTTAGCTCCTACTACATTCCCTACTGATAACCTTGATATTGAAGCTCTTGTTACAAATTTTAACAACATCTGCTCTAATGCTCTAAATACCGTAGCTCCTTTGAAAATTAAATCAACTACAAGAAAGAAAGTTTTGGAGCCGTGGCTTAATGAAACCACACGCGCGCTTAGACGAGAATGTAGGCGCGCTGAGAGGAGGTGGAAAAAAGATAAGCTTCAGGTTTCCTTTCAAATTTTGAGAGACAGTCTAATTAATTATCAGAAGGCTGTCAAATTAGCAAAATCGAAATATTTTATTACTTTTGTAGCTTCAAATAGGCATAGGCCGCAGGTCCTTTTTAATGTCCTGGATAGGATTGTCAATCCCTCGATTATATCAAGTCCTTTAGACTCTGTTGAACGTTGTGAGGCTTTCTCTATGTTCTTTATAGGAAAGATTGAAGCTCTTAGAGGCTTGAATAAGCTGGTAGACTTAGATTCCCTTGGAATGCCACAATGCCCAGCAACTCTAGAGCACTTTCAGCCAGTTTCCATGGATGAACTGAAGTTGGTTATAAACCATCTGCGGCCTTCAAATTATCCACTGGACTGTCTTCCTACTCGTCTGATAAAAGACATTTTTCTGATTTTTGGCAGCTACATTCTTAAGGTGATAAATACCTCATTGCAGTCAGGTTGTGTACCATCTACTCTCAAACATGCTGTGGTCAAACCTCTTCTTAAAAAATCCAATCTAGACCCCAGTGACCTAGCAAACTTCAGGCCCATTTCTAAATTGCCTTTCTTATCTAAAATTCTTGAGAAATTAGTTTTTATTCAGCTTGAAATGTTTTTAAAAGACAATAATATAACTGAGAAGTTCCAGTCTGGGTTTAAAGTTGCTCATAGCACTGAATCTGCCTTGCTCCGAGTGTATAATGATCTCCTCTTAACAGTTGATTCAGGCAACATTGCAGTTTTATTACTTCTAGATTTGAGCTCTGCATTTGATACTGTAGATCATCAAATTCTCTTACATAGATTAAAACACTGTGTTGGCCTGCGAGGCTCAGTATTCCAATGGTTCAAGTCTTATTTAGAAAACAGAACCTTTTCTGTTCATCTTGACCAATCCTGTTCTGGGGCCAGACCATTAAAGTATGGTGTTCCCCAAGGGTCAATTTTAGGGCCCATTTTGTTTATCTTGTATTTACTGCCTCTTGGTAAAATTTTCCAAAAATTTAATATTTCCTTTCATTGTTTTGCAGATGATATCCAGATTTATTTGCCCCTTATATTGCAAAATGGTACAACTGATTCTCTTCAGCTGTTGCTAAACTGTTTAGCTGAAGTTAAATTATGGATGGAAAAAAACTTTCTTCACCTCAATGAAAGCAAAACTCAAGTTCTATTATTTGGTCAGAAACTTCAGACTACAAATCCAGATCAGATTCTTGGTTCTTTAGCTCGCTCTTATCAGACCTCTGCTAGGAATCTTGGTTTCACTTTTGACAGCTCTCTAAAGCTACATAAACAAGTTAGTTCTGTCGTTAAATCGAGTTTTTACCACCTTCGGCTTTTAGCAAAAGTTAAATCTTATTTCGGTTTTAAGGACTTTGAAAGACTTATCCATGCCTTCATAACAACTCGACTGGATTACTGCAACTCTTTATATAGAGGGATGGAAAAATCACAGATTCAGCGACTTCAAATGATCCATAACGCAGCAGCACGGCTTCTCACAGGAACCAGGAAGCATGACCACATAAGGCCAACTCTGGCATCTTTACACTGGCTGCCTGTTTTTTATCGAATAGATTTTAAGATTCTTTTGTTAACTTTTAAAGTTTTAAATGGGTTAGCCCCCCCTTATCTTCGGGACCTTTTAAATTTCCAGTCTGTGTCCAGAACGCTACGATCAAATAATCAGTTATTACTTACAGTTCCTCGAACTCGACTTAAGAGGAAAGGAGATCGAGCTTTTTCTGTTGCTGCTCCTGTTTTATGGAATAACTTACCTTTCCAGATTAGATCTGCCCACAGCCTGGACCATTTTAAATCGCTTCTTAAAACTCATTTTTACTCTTTGGCATTTAAATGATGTGTGTTCTGTTTTGTCATTGTGTTGTTGTTTTTGTGTTGTTGTTTTTGTGCAGCACTTTGGTGCAGTCTTGTCTGCTGTAAGGTGCTATATAAATAAATTTGACATTGACATTGACATATCTGCACAGCTTGCCCACTACAGCCCATAAAACTATTAAAATCTATCCTTAGTGAAGTTTGAATCCTTGCTTGCAATGTTACTTATTTGTAACACTATACCATGAAATATTATCACCTGTTCAGCATCTCCTGGATTGATTGCTTCTTTGCTTTGTATTATAAGATCCAAGTAAAGATTCATAAAGCTATTGGGTAAAAGTACAGCTTGTTTTTGATCGAAGAGGAAAACTGTGCGAAATTTGAGGCTGAGCAGGGACATCGGTCAAAGAATGGTGGTGAATGTTTTTATTGTGATCAAATATGTTTTTATTGGTAAATGTAGTCATTTACCAATTGAGTTACTTAGCTGGAGTCACTCTTACTCCAACTAATGACTTTCACAATGCAGCTACAGTTATCAGGACCTGTGATATATCCCAAGTATACTTGGGACTGTATCAGGAAATTCGTAGATATTTTGTTATTAATCACTAAAATAACTCCACAAAATGCTACAATTTGAATGACAGATTTTTGTTTTACTTGTGATGTTTTCCATTGTATAAGTATAAACTTCTGGTGTAAACTAATTAACACAAAGGAGATCTTTGTTTAACATTGACAGCAAGTCTATGAGAATCACCAAGGAGTTAAAAACAATCAATTAGTATAAACAAATTGGTGACTTTAGCAAAAATAAGCGATGCAGACAATAAAATTAATACACATCTCTAAATGAAAATAATTACTGATCAAAAAATTTGATAAAGTCAATCCAATCAATCAATTCAACTCCAGAAAAAAACAGATACATTCTACTCATTATAGCACAGTCAGTCCACTGTAACGATGGTCCTACTTCAGTGGATAAGTTCAGTATCTGCTGTATCTAAATTAGTTTTTAGAGGACAATAAATCTGCAACAGATCTGATACCGAGACCTACTGCACAATGCAGACAGAGTAGGTGGACATCACACATTAGGATGACAAACCTAGAAACTCAGAGAGAACACCAAAGAAAAAAGAAAAAAAAAGTTTCTAGTTATTTCTGTTGTTGCCGCTTTATGGTCTTTCAGGCCGGGCCCACAAATCTCTTTTGGCATGTTTTGACCCTGAGCTGGGTAATGTATCACCCATCAGGAAGGCGTGATTTCAATGGTGGCTGTCTTTTAGACCGACTCACTCAGAAGGCAAGAGAGGCAATAAAAAGTGAGCTATTGCTGTAGAATAGCATATTTATTTTCAATTGTAGAACTAAAAAACTAAAAAGATAACCTGTGGGAGAAGTGCATGGCCCTTAACACCATTAAGTCAAGACACACTCACTTCACAAGAAAGAGTGTTTATGTCAGGTTACTCAGAAAGTTCAGCCTAGATTCAGCCTCAAACACAAAACGATTTTTCCCTGCCTTTTGTTAATGTTTTGTGGCTCTTACACACAATAATTAATTTTTCAGCTTCACTGAAATTACTAAAATAAAATTTCCCCTTTTTATTTTTCAGCTTGATCATCAAAGGTTTATTGATATCTTCTTCTACAGCTTTGCTTTGCCAGTATTACACTGCACAACGCCAGCTGCTAACATCTCATCTATCTCTGCTGAAGTGTAGCCGTAGTCCAGCAGGACCTCGACCGTGTGTTCTCCTACTGCTGGGCCGGAAGCGAGACAGGGCTCAGCGGGAGTCCGAGACAGAATCGGAGCTGGCCGGGGGAACTCCTCCCCGCTGGAGTCCTTCATGAAAGAGCCTCTTTCTCGGTTGTGAGGGTGAGAGCTCACCTGGTCAAAAGACAACACAGGTGTGACGCAGGCATCGGTTCCGTCAAAAATCATCAACCAGTCCGCCTGGGTCTTTGAGGCGAAGCGCTCTGTGAAGAGCTGCTTGAGCTCCGGCCAATCGCTGAAACTCATCTGAGGAGGCAACTCTCCAGCGTCTAATTCTAAGCCTGAGAGAAAAACAAACAAAAAAAAAACAACTGATGCAACTCCACAGAAAAATAAATATGACTACAGTAGCAAAATTGAGTGAGATCAGTGTGAATATCTGAAAGAAGGACCTTTAAATGTTTACTTTTTAATTAGTGCAAAACTGAATTATTTGGACACAGAAAAAAATAAAACAATTAGAACACAGTAGGAAAACAACATTTGTGCCAAGATTCTTACAAATACTTGGAAAGTGCTTTTTATTTTCCAGTAATTGAAAGGTATGAAGAAGCTCTTGAGCTTCCAGAAAATGTTACTTGTATTTTGAATCAAGTTTCAAAATAATGGCAATTCACTAGACATGGGTTTTTTGAGTTTTCTCTAAAAAAAAAAAAGTGTAAGTCTTTTACAGTCTGAATTTACAGTTTGACTATTTTCTTGTAGACTATTTTCTGGACAGAGGAATGGCTGGTTTTATATTCCTTTTGAGATGTCTTTAAATAACAACTCTCAAAATGCTAGAATCTTCTTTTTGAATAGGACGGCTCTTTTCATCTTACCATGATGCTCACTCTCACATCAAAAGGTCAGAAACACACCAAACTAAATATCTGGGGTTAAAACAAATCTTCAACAAAATTAAGTGTGAATAAGTCTAAGACAAACTTTTGCATCATTTTCTGTGCTGCAAGATGCACTTTTTTGGTGGATTATAACTTAAATATCTCATTACTGTTTGAAAGACTTTGCTTCTGCTTGCTTACTGGTTAACCAAAGGTATTAGACGAGATGCGCAACTGATACTGTTTTTACTTTATTGCACAGTTCTCAGATGCTTAACAATCAAAAGCGACTTTGAAATGTGATCTATTTCTGAATTACAGAAATGTTAAATCTGTGATCCAAGAAACTCCAAAGTTCTTAATCCTACTGAAAATCTATGGTGTCCCAAAAAGGTCTAAAAATGTAAAAACATAACACGTTTTTTTCCCATATAATTATGAATGTTTTTCAAATAGTATCTACAGAAACAAGATAAAATATCATCTAGAAATTATAAATCAACAGAATAGCACACGTGTCACTGCCAAAAAATGTTGTCCTGACTATAGAATAAACTTAATAGTGATTTTAGTACAAACCCTTAAGCAGCTGGTCGTAAAACTCTGTTTCTATGGCGCCCACAGCCAGGTATTTTCCATCCAGAGTCTTGTACGTGTCGTAGAAGGGAGCTCCGCTGTCCAAAAGATTTTCTCCCCTGGGGCGACTCCAGATACCAAGTCTACGAGACTTCCATAAAAACGAACCTGTAAACGCTGCTCCTTCCACCTGAGGACAACAAAGACAGCATGAAACTATAAACGTTTCAATTTACAGGATGTATTTTTGCAAAAATTACTGATGCATGAAAGTCTGCAGCAAGTAATAATAAAATAATTTAGGACTATTCACATAAAGTCACTAGTAAAAAGTATTTAGAAGCACCAAGCCACATTACAACCACAGATATCAATGTATTTTACTTAATGTTAAGGTCCAACACAAACTAATTATGGTGTTTATCACCATCTGTCTTTCCCACTAACTCTAAGCAACTTCCCAAGACCTGCTAAAGAAAAGCCTCCCCACAGCATGATGCTTTCACTACCATGCAGGGATGGCTTCAGTAAACAGACAAACTTTGTGTATTTTAAGAGCTTATGTGACAGGAAAACACAAAGAAGTACACAGTTATGAACAGCAATACAAACTATACGTTTTAAAACATTTGGGGGATATGTCCAGCTTTGTACATCTAAAGGCTGACATTTTAAACATTCTACTTAAAGAAGACAGCTGAAGGTTACCGTAATAGGATTTTATGGAGAGAAACAAGGAGAGGTGTTCTTTCAGTCAGAAACTGTAAAATAAGTCTGGAATTGGCATATTTAGCAGGGCTCTTAAAAACAGGATTGAGAAAAAAAACCCTCTGTTGCTTCAATCACAGCTAAAAGTCTTTATAAGTTATGGCACTAAAAGCTTTACTCATCTCCAAGATCAAATCATTCTACTTGTAAGAAAAAAATCCCTTGGTTCTTAACTTTGATTTAACTTTTTTAAAATGTACATATGTTGATATAGCTCTTATTGAACAGACACTTTAACTAATTTGAAAGGCAAAACAATTTTTCAATGCGTATAAAAATAAACAAGTGATGACAACTCGTTTAATTCTTCAGATGGAAAATCTGTTGTTTGCTGAATAAACAATAGGCTGCTGAGTCAAAGCTTATCCTGACATTGCAGAATAAATAACACCTTGATCAAACAGTAATGCCTGACAACTCTGATAAATCTGCCAGCTTTGAATGTCATCCGTTAGATTTCAAAATGTTGTTAAGTGAAAACAGCAGCAGCTGAATACAAGATATCTATCACAACTATTATTGCTGATGGTAATCAATTACCCCTGTCTGAATTAATAAAAAGTGCACTTTATTGCAAAAGTTGCAGCTTGAACAGAAAAGAATTAGAGGAACACAAGAACCCATCTCTCTGCTGTTCAAAAGGCTTTTTTAGAGGTTCAAATATAATGTGACCCAAACCACATTTTGTTTTGTTGAAACTAAAATGGAAAAAAAAAAAAAATATTGTATGACGACTGAAACATAATAAAAAAAACCCAAAACTTCAAACTTGAGAAATTATTGTGTTTTTTCTGACCGTTTTGCTGCTTTATGAAAAGAAAAACTAGTAGAAGAACAGAAGGCCACTCTGACGCTGGTCAGATTTTCAATGCACTTACAATTATTCTGTACCAGAAAAGAAACAAAGAAAGAAAAAGAAAAATCCAGACTCATGCTTGAAATATTTACTCTGTACAAAAACAAGGATAAAACTTGGAATGTGGATTCTTCGCTTACTGGTCTTCATCATGAAAAATGCATCTGTGAATAAGAAAAAGATGAGAGACTCCAAGCAGTGTGTGTGTGAATGTGTAAAAAAAGACTCTAAACTTTTGAATTCTGCTTGCTTCTTCCTGGCATCGAACACACTACAGCTGCTCACCCTCTAAAAGTAATTTTATTAATATGTCCAGGACAGGACATGAAAGCATAATTTATAACTAATAGTAAAATTATGAATGTCTGAGTGCCCCTCTTCTTTTTACAGCTTTCATGACCTGCTGCACTGATTTCATTTTAATTCAACATTCCTTGTTGGTCCACTCTGAAATGTCAGAACAAAGGACGACTAGAGTTCCTGATTGAGGTTCTGTCAAGGTTTTCTCATGAAAATCTACAACAATAGACTATTTTTCCCAAAATTACTACAGCAGAAATAAGTTGCAAGCTAAACAATCAACATTAGTGCAACATTTCAAAGTGATTGTGGGGAACAAACTAGCAGCATTCTGGAGTCCTAATTATGTCCATTTGATAAACAACCATCTTGACTGTGACCTGGGGGAACTATTGACGTTTGGGCTTTTTAGCAGCTAAATGCCCCACTAAGTTCAGTCATTCACTGTGTAGGTCAGCCAATTGACAACTGAGGTTGATTCCCTTGCAGAGGTTTCTTGAGAAAGGTAATTCGGTTCCAAATAGTGATATTTTTCTGTAGCTGTATGGGGTTGGTACTGTTGCACACAGACGACTGAAGGACAGACCGCTAAAGCAGACAATTAACCTTTGCACAATTTAACAGGTGATGAAATGAAATCATTATATCGAATAAGTAAACTGTCAGAGAAAAAAAATATAACATAAAAAACTGAACTTCTTTATTATTGGTAAACAACAAAAACAAATTTTAAACTCTGCTAAAATGGAAAGAAAAAACATGTGCTATCCTCTTTAGCCAACAAGACAAACAAAACTTTTGTTCAGAAGTACTTTCCCTATAAATCATTTACACAGAAAAACACCCACATGCTTTTTATTTTATTTTTTTTCCTGTTAAGAACCACATGGTAGTGAGTATCTTTTTAGTATTGGTATCAATATGGTATCAATATGGAAATTTTAGTGTCCTGACAACCATATTAAAACATAATTATGACGTACACAGAAACCTTTTTTTGATTCACTATGTGAAATCATCCATAAATGCTGGTAATAAAATTAAAATATATGGTACATGTTTTAATGGAATTTTTTTTTAATAATATTTGATGATAACAGATTTACATGATCTGCAACATTTTCTGTTAGTAGGAAACAGATGTTGTGGGTGGATTTCATCATTTAGTTAAGTAAAGGCACTTGGAAATGCCTGCAAATGCATTTCAGCAACATTTCATCTTCTATAGTTTTCAAAAATGTTCAAACTAAAAGCCCTTAAAAATTGCAAATTTATTTTCTAAAACTATACTATCTTCTGAACTTTTTACTACCAAGTTTAATCTACAATAAATAAAATAAAAGTCAGACAATGAAAACAAATTCCAACTAATAGGAATGTTTATTCTTGAGTGTTGTTAAAAAACTGCAAAAGTGTACAAAATGGTTGCCTGCTAAAAATAATTGGAATGGATGAAAATAACTAAAATCAAAGGAACCCCCAAAGTAAACTACTATATGTATAACATATGAAAGATAGCAATGTTCTGTGAGAATATGCAGAAATATATAGAGTGCAGTTCTGACATTGAAAGAAGAGAAAAAATGATAAAACACAATGATCACAGAAGTATAGCTCACAGAAAGATACACAAGATGTAAAATAATTGCACAGTAGGAATTATATGTGTGGAAAGAAAAAGAAAAATGTCACAAAAACAGACTCAAAAGGTAAACCTGAAACTAATTATTAGCAGGACATGAGATACTGCACTAAAAGACTAAAAAAAGGTGTGAAAAGTTAAATTGAATATTACATTTCAGTGACAGTGATCACTCTGAAAGACTTTTCCGAGAAAGAGGCTGTCTGTGGAAGAAAAAATGAGCTTGCTTTGATTAAAAAAAAATAAAATGTAAGAAGTATGTCAAAGTGACCCAGAGGGCAGAATCAGTAATTAGCGGAGAACTTTCAAATTGTGGAGGCGGTTCATTCCAGGTGTGCACAGGGCTCATGTGGCTAGATATGTCACACAGACTGCCAGTTATAAAAGTTTACATCCTCACAACCACTTAATTTAATTGTAATATAAGTTCCAGTGCACAGAAGCCTCAAAAGACACAAGCGGTTTGAACTGGGAGGCCGAATGGAAAAGCAAGAAGAATGAAAGCATACTGCTGCTGTTAGATGTTTGGAAGATGAAAAATGGAGCAGAAAAATGTACCGCCCTGATGTGTCACAGTTGACAGCTCTGAAGCAGATGGTGTGCGCTTTTGCAGCCTGTGATTATGGGAGGCTCATGGAGAGGCTCTGAGAGTCAGTATAATAACGCGGTTGTTCCGCTAACAAAAGTGGCCACGCCAGCTGGTTCTGCACCCTAACAATGACGAACTGTCTATACTGAAGTGAGGAAATAAGATTCAAGTGTTCATGATGGAGTCCTACAACACCGTGCAATGTTTCATGACCGTTTCCCAATTTAAACTTTCCTTTGGCAAAGTAGCAAAACAACGCAGCAATGTATAAGACTTTTTTTTTTTATTAGGATGAATAACCGATTTTATACTGGTTCAATACTTTCTACAAAATATGACAAATTTATGCAGCATAAACACACTAAGGGTTTGAATTAAATCAATAGGCTGAAGATTAGTTAACAAAATTACCATTTAGTTAAATTTTTTAAGCTAAAACATTTTACACTGAACTTTGTCAACTAAATGAAATTCCTCTTTTGCCTGTTTATACGTTTTAAACTGAAATTCAGCATACTTTAATTAGTATTAGTAATAACTTTTACTGAATCAAGGAAAACTAATGTATTAATTTCAATTTAATGGAGGAGTGTTTAAGTAAATACACACTCTGAATTGACCTTAGGAGAGATTTACCATGAGTACGTTTTTTTTAAGACTTTATTATTTCTTAAAGACTGTTCCACTTACATATGCTGCTTTATACTTTTCTGTATCTTGTTATTGACTGCGATGGAGGATGACTTGTGGAGGCTGTCACACAGAGACTACTGGGAAAGGTTCCAGCGACCAGGTCCAATGAATAACACATGATGTAGAGAAGACAAAGTAGTAAGGACCACTTGGCAGACCCTCGATGTACTCTGTGGTACTTTCTGTTATATGTTTTGATGTGTGATGTTCATGTATAACTTGGTTCTAGTAAGCAGTTTTAGTCCAGAAGACTGAAATGTTATTTATTGTGTCTGAAGCTGCATTTTGTTTTCTTCTGAAAAACCTGACACAGCGATCTGCCCTTACTTATCAAAGGAGAGTCATTCTGATAAGCCTTACAATGACCACACAGTTGTTTTGTAATTTTTACCGAGAGTTAGCAGAAGTTTGAGTAAAAATATTTAATATTAGACAAGCAGACAAGAAAGGAAAGAAAGGAAGGAAGAAAGGAAAGAATTTGCCTTGAAACTGTACAAATATTACATAAAATTTGCAACAACTATTAGATGGCCTTAAAAAAAGACTAAAAGGTCCACAAGGCATCGACTCGTGGCTACAATTACACACCAAACCTTATTTTACAATCCATAATTTTCCTTCCACTTCTTTAAAAGTGACAAAATTTGGAGAAGTTCCAATCATATGAATACTTTTACCAAGCATCCAAATTAGTGACTTTCTAGTCACAGTTTTAAACTCAGCAAATTAAGCAATTTTTCAAATTAGTGAAACCTCATTAAAGTCAGCTCTGCAATTAATCAGAATCAAATTTCTGAACCCCCCCCCCAAAAAAACAATGATGATAATTAATAAATCACCAGAGCCAAAAATATTCTATTAGAGGCTTCTAAAATGCTGTTGCCAGACGACAAACAGGAAATTCATTCAAAATCTAATAACTGCACTTCAGAACATGTGAAGAGTATACACTGTTTCATACACAATGAAAGAGTGTATGTGTTCATTTTAAATCCAACATCCACTCATTAACCTAACAAATATGTATGATGTGCTCTAAAACTTCTTGTTCCTGCTGTACCTAATAAAGTGGTCAGTGCCTGAATCTGTAAAATCCTAGGAGCATATGTCTGCATCCATAATCCCATCGCTTCTCTCCTCACTGACAGCCTGTAGGTGAAGTTTAAATTAGAGCTCTAGTAAATGTCCAAAATATTTAACTTTGCTCAAACAAATTATCAGTTTTGACACCCTCGCTCAAAATCTCTGCTTCTGCTAAAACCCCAGGGGAGCCTGGTTAAATTTAATCTTTAAGTCAACAATTGAGCTGGCAAGGTCACCTTTACTTTTTTATCTCCTGCACCCCTCAAAGAACAAAAAAGAAGTACCAAGAGGGAAACTTTAGGCATTTTAGATTTACATAAAAAAATCAGGCTTTGGAAAGTGTCCTAAGAGTGTCTGGGATTTCTGCATCTCCTTGCTTCAAACAGCCTCTGGTACTGTCAGATTCTGGGACTGATTTGAATGCACAGTTCTTTTGAGGTCTGCTTAGTGATTTATGATTATCTTTGAGTTAAGGGACTCCAAAGGCTGAGGAAAAAAAACTTAAGTTTGAGGCCTCTCTGGAGAGTCCAATATGGATTTTGCCTTTTTCTTTTTTCTGCAGATGGAGCAAAGTTTTTGTTCATGTAAAAACTAATTTTTCTTTTTTTGTGTGTGTGTCTATGCCCCACTGAAAACAACTCAAACCCAGAAATGATTTGTTGGAGAGGAGCGTAGTTGATCTTCTAGAAACTCAAATTAGTGTTAACGTGAAGGACTTTCCGACGGCCGTTTTCAGAAGGTGCTCCTTAATCCTGTTCCTCAGGGCTCTTCATCCTGCTTACCTAATTAAAATTATTGCATTGCCTTCTCCAGAATATTCATGGCTGCCTATTAATCGCAAATTCATTTAAGTCCGGTGTGTGGCAGCTGTGAAAAATCTAAAACATGCAGAAAATGGGCCCTGAGGACCAGCATTCAGAACCTCTTGAGGTAAAAAACAAATTCGACTGAAAATACCAGAGGCAAGACATTGCATAAATAGAAATCTGTGACTGCAGAGTAGAAAAATGTTAAGGCCGCATTTGAATCAGTGACATAAAGGAGCTGTACAAACAAGCAAAGTGAGCAGCTCTAGAGCAAGTAGAGATTATTGTAAAAAAAAAAACATATATATATATAAAAAAAAATAAAAATACACACAAAAATTCAGTTTGTGTTTTCACAAACAGAATTAAGTTTTAATCTCAGTTTCTACAAAAAAATTCAATGTTCTTCAGTCTCCAAGTGTTTTAGAAGTTGAAGTAGCATTGCACATCCATTCAATAGTAAAACAACTTTTTCATTTAATGTTGGCAGAAGCCAAATATCAGCTTTAGCAGATGGTGTCTCCTCCTATGTTTTTCTGACAATAATAACAACATGACCCAATAGTGATTTGGGACACTTCCAGCCTGTCTGACATATTAAAATTTCTATTTTGCTGATAGATGGTGTAATAGGGGCACAAGAACCAGGTAATTGTGCTTACATGTTGAACAGTGTAACGTAAAAAAAAAAAAAAGAATAAATTATTCTATGGCTTTCTCTTTTTTATAAGAAGCATCATTTACACTGGAACGGTTGGTAAATATGCAAAGGCCTTATCGTTACAGCCAGGTGTTAACAGGAACATAACAGTGAATAAGTTCCTAACACACACACACACACACACACGACCCCATACACACTGTTGATATCTCTTGGAATGTGATGTAAAAAATATATTTAATACAATATACCCTTGGGAACAAAAGTTAGGAATATTAACCTAAATGGCAAAAAGTCAAAAATAAATGAAGGTGCAGAAAAATGTGGAAATTTGTTAAAGATAAAGGCTGCAAAAGCTTTATACATTCAAAACAACTTTCTGATCTCTTGAGTAAACACTTCCCACACTCAGCACTGACCCACTTAGCCCATTTTAGGTTCAATTCAATACTCAAAGCACACAAAAAAAAAATCCTGAAAATGAGACAATAATGAATGAAAATAAAAAACCTCTCCTGCGTGTTCTCCATGCACTTCAATTTTCACTGCTCATTTCAAGAAAATAAATTAATAAGATCTTCTGTAACTACATTCTCAGCAACACAGCCCCCTCTCTGACAGAGCTTCCCACACAACCACACTGATTCAGACCATCAGCTGACAAACCTTTCAGCTAAATCTCATCCTGTCACCTGAATCACTGCAGTTTGTTCCGCTGCTCTTGTCTGTTTTACACAGAAACTGCACCACATCACCCCAAAAGGCTTTACAAATGGTACCTTGTCTGAAAATTACCTGACAGAGATGTGAAGTGGATGAATAGACAACAGCTCTGCTCATTTATGTCTGGAAGCTACATCCTTGCTGGCTGCCAGCCTCTTCACTTGGCTGCATTTAGGTCTAACAGGAAAAACATTAGACTCCTCTTACTGCACGCTTTAATGGTATAGCTTTAGAGACGGCTTTGCACTTGGGCCCACTTCGAGCTGAAGCACACTTAAAAGCAGCGATGTTATAATATGAAGCAAACTGAGGGTACTAGAAAGCACTTCTAAGTGCATCATATCTGAAAAGTTTCTATTCAGGGTGGGGTTGATTAGCTACTGTATATATGGTTTAAAATGACATTGAATTAGAATTAATCCACCTTCCATAAGCAATTGCTGCTTTCACATTTCAAATAAGATTGAAGGCATGAGTTGCTATAAACGCATACTTAGTTTTCAAGAAGATATACTGTAGTTTTAAAAAAACAAAACAAAATGTAAAGTCCTTCTAAAGAAATATTAGAGAAAGTGTCAGTTACAACAGTTTTCTGCCCCTGATTTTTCCTATTGCTTATCACTGCTAATCAGCTTGCTGAAAGAAGGCTCTTAAACCTTTAGGTTTTTAGCTTCTTCAACTGTAAAAAACACAGTCAGTCAAGTTAAAGCAACTAAAAGAACAGGATTCATCATTCTTATTAACGACGTGCAGTTTTAGAGCTGCAGCTGGTAAAAATCAATGTTCTATCACAGCAAATTCTGCAGAGTTAAATCAACACTATGCTGAGTCTATTTGGTCCTTATCAGAATTGGTGTTAATTTAACTCTTTTCAGAGTTATTTCACCAAGAAAATGAGTAATTTTAACACTTGAAAGAGTTATAACTTTAGGTTAAGTAATTAACCCCGGTTCTCTGAAACATGAGTGAGGTATCTCACTATGGGACACGACCCCAGCGCCTGTCCCCCAGAAGCTCTATTACATTACGCCAGTCTTGACTGGCCGGTAGAAGTGACGTCAGCTCCAGGAGGAGGAGCTTCCTCCTAGTATAAATGCCTGACGACACGCAAGCGATCTTCAGTCTTTTAAGCACACCTCTTCCTCGCTCCAGGCAAGGAGGGTGATCTGGTGAGATACCTCACTCATGTTTCAGAGAACCGGGGTTAATTACTTAACCTAAAGTTCTCTTTCAACATTCGTTTCGGTATCTCACTATGGGATGTGGCTACTCCCGTATTGCCAGATAAGCTTACTCGAAGACCAAAAGATGCATCCTGCAGTTATCCAAGTGTGGATCCCACGCCCAAAACTGTGTGAGCCAGAGTTGGTGCCGTGACATCCAATCTATAGAACCTGGTGAAGGTGTGAGGAGTTGCCCAGCTGGCAGCATCACATATGTCCTCCAAAGGTATACCCTGAAACAGTGCCCAGGATGAGGCCATGCCACGAGTGGAATGAGCTCGTAGACCTGCAGGGGGTGCAAGGCCTTTACTCTGATAGGCCATAGCAATAGCTCCGACTACCCAATGGGAAAGGCGTTGCTTCGTTAGAGGTTTCCCTTTATGTGGTGAAGCTCATGACACAAACAGCTGCTCAGATTTGCGAAAACCAGCCGTTTTCTTCACATAGATCTGAAGCGCTCGCACGGGGCAGAGCGTATGCAGTCTTTCATGCTCCTGAGAGGAGAACGGTGGAGGGCAAAAAGCCATCAACTCCAAAGGGCGGCATGGCAAGGCCGGGTTAAAAACCTTTGGTATATAAGCTGGATTGGTTTTCAGTAATACCTTATGATTCTGCTCAGTAAACCGCATGCAGGAGGGGTTTACTGAAAAAGCTTGAATGTCGCTCACACGTTTGGTAGAAACCAATGCGACTAACAAGGCTGTCTTAAATGAGAGCACTTTAAGCTCAGCCTGCTCCAAAGGTTCGAAAGGTACATGTGACAAGGCATCAAGTACCATCGGTAAATCCCATGAAGGAGTGAGGCTTTTAGACACCGGCCGGAGCCGTCGTGCACCCTTCATGAACTGGCACACCAGAGGATGTTGCCCCACTGTCTTGTCTCCAAAGCCTACATGACAAGCTGAAATAGCTGCCAAGTATACTTTGACAGTTGAAAAAGCCAAACCTTTATCCAGCAGTTCTTGTAGAAATGTCAGAATAACTGACACAGGGCTCTGTATTGCGCTAAACATGGTTTTAGCGCACCAACCCTCAAATGCACGCCATTTTCCCTCATATGCGCTACGAGTCGAGACCGCTCTTGCGCTCTGAATCGTGTCAATGACGTTCTGGGGAAGCCCACTGGCTGCCAGATTCACCCTTTCACAAGCCAGGCCCATAGAGCTAGGCGTTCCGGATGAGGATGAAATAGTTCTCCACGTGCCTGTGTTAGGAGATCCCTGCGGAGAGGGAGCTGCCACGGCTCGCCCTGCAGTGACTGGAAAATTTCTGCTACCCAGTGCTTCCCTGGCCAACGGGGAGCTACCAGGATGAGTGAATGTTTCCTCTCTCGCACCCTGGCGAGGGTAGGAATAATCAGTTCCAGTGGTGGAAAAGCGTACAGGAGAACCGGGGGCCACTCGTGTGCTAGAGCATCCAGGCCCAACGGAGCACCTTCCTCGGTCAGGGAGAAAAAACTCGGACATTGAGTGTTTTCCTCTGATGCAAAGAGGTCTACCTCCGCCTGACCATACCGCTGCCATATTTGGGTTACAACCCCGCTGTGGAGTCTCCACTCCTTGTAGCGGGGATTGCCTCTCGACAGCAGATCTGCACCCCTGTTCATCACCCCTGGCACATGAGTGGCTCTCAGTGACAGAAGGCGTGAGCTGGTCCAGACTATCAGTCTGTGTGCTAGCATGTGTAAATGATGTGAGCGCAGGCCTCCCTGCCTGTTGATGTATGCAACCACCGTTGTATTGTCTGTTCTGACCAAAACATGGTGCCCTCTGATAGAGGGCAGAAAATGTCTCAGAGCTAGTAGAACAGCTTGGAGCTCCAGACAGTTTATGTGAGCTGTCCGTGTTTGTGAGCTCCAGACACCGTTTACCATCATGCCCTCGTGTGTGGCTCCCCAACCAATTAACGAGGCATCCGTAGTAACAACTTTCCGTGTTAGGATGGTTCCCATGGCAACGCCGGTGTTCAGGAAAGCGGTGTGTTTCCACGGACTCAGAGCGCGTGCGCATGTCCCAGAAACGATCACCTTCCGGTGGGCATGGCGTATTAGGCTCAAATTGAGCGATGCTACCCACCGTTGAAACGGTCGCATGTGCAGACGGCCGAACGTGATGACCGACAGTGCTGACGCCATCAGACCAAGCAGCCTGTGACACAGTCTGAATTTCACGAGTGCGCCTCTGCGAAAAACTGCCAGACAAGCCTGGAAGGCTTTCAGTCGTTCTGCTGAGAGGCGTGCTCTGAACTCCTCTGAATTCAGGGACATCCCGATGAAGGTTATTGTTTGTACTGGGGTTAGGATACTCTTCTCCCAGTTTATTGTGAAACCCAGAGCCGCCAGATGTGATATCAGCATCGTGGCGTGTGCCATAAGTTCCACCGGAGACTGAGCTGCAATCAGCCAGTCGTCTATATACGTAGCCAGACGTATTCCCTTTTCCCTCAGAGGTGCGACTGCAGCCTCGGTGCATTTCACAAACACGCGTGGGCTCAGTGAGAGGCCAAAGGGAAGTACGAGATATTCGTACATCTTCCCCTGAAAGGCAAATCTGAGGTATTTTCTGTGAGGGGGGTATATAGGGATGTGAAAATATGCGTCTTTCAAGTCTACGGAGATAAACCAATCTCCTCGACACACAAACCGTATCAGAGCTGCGTGTGTCAGCATCCTGAATGTATACCGTCTCAGATATGCGTTCAGAGCTCGCAGATCTAATATCGGCCGCAGACCCCCGCCTTTTTTCGGTACGAGAAAATATCTGGAGTAAAAGCCGTCCCTGCTGTGCTCCTGCGGAACCAGCCGAATGGCGTTTTTGTTCTGCAGAGATATTATTTCCCCCTGCAAAATGCGTGCGTGTTCTCCCCGGGCATATGACTGTACTATACCTTTGAAACGGGGAGGAGCTGTTCCAAACTGGAGCCTGTATCCTCTGGATACAGTCTTTATCACCCAATTTGATGCCCCGCACGCTCGCTACAGCTGGAGTTTTCTCGCTAATGGGCTGGGAAGTGCTTCTGTGAAAGCATTGTTCCGTGCCGGTTGAGCAAGCTGTAGCTGCTGTCGGTCTGCTGTCTCTTTCAGAGACAAAGCTGCCGAGTACGCCAAAGGTGGGGCAAGAGCTCCCCCTGTTGGCCCCATGTGCAGCCGCACGGCCACGTTCTGTCCTAATGTCATTTTCATTATATTTCTTTGTTTTGGCTGCGCCCTCGGTTCCTGACCTGGATGCGCGCCTGGGAACAATTTTATTGAGTTTGTGGTGAAGGGAGATATTTGTGTTTTCAAACACTGGTGTGTGTTTGTGCACTGGTGTGTGCTTTCTGGCCACAGCTCTGGCTCCACTGAGCTCTGGCCATGTGTAAGCTTTCTCCTCTTCGTTCGGCTCTGAACTGCGAGCTCCAACGCTGGCTCTGCAGGCCGTTTGAATTGCCCTGAACGTGGCTTCACAAACTCGAACTGGGACAGAACGTTTTCCGGTGGCGGGGGAACAGGTGTCTGGCAGTGCCTGCTCTCCCACCCTGGGGCGAGCTGCCTAGGTAGCCCGCCTCTTTTTCTTCGCGCTAGCGGTGGCCGGAGGTTTGGTTCCCGAAGTCACCGGTGGCGTGAAGGGCTTTCTTCCCCAGGCACCCTTGAGCTCGATCTGCTTTCCCTGGCTTTGGTCCGCCGACTGCTGCTGAGGGTGGCGTTTAGGGATGCGGTAGCCCGGTCGGGTTGTCGCCTGAGCGAACGTTTGACGAGGTGCCGCAGAGAGAGGAGGCTGCGCTCTTCTGGGCAGACAGAGTTGCAGCGCTTCACCTTCTTTCTTTTTCTCCTCGCAGCGTTTTTGCATTGCTGCAACGGTGGGGCCGAATAAGCCCTTCGGGTCCACCGGCGTGTCGAGGAGTTGATTTTTCTCTCTTTGAGAGAGGCTGGACAGATTCAACCATCTGGCTCTTTCCTGAGTGACCATCAGAGCCATTGCTCGCCCTGAGGCCTGGACAGCGTTTCTGTGGAGACGGAGGCAGAGGTCTGTCACCACGCATAACTCGTCCCACAGATCTGCGGTTGCTGCACCCGCCATCTGCTCCTGCAGTTCTGCTTGATAAGCGAGGAGGAGAGAGGAGGCGTTCAGGGCTTTAACCGATGCTGCCACTGCCTTGTAGCTTTTTTCGTTTAAAGCTGACTGAAACGAATCGGCCTTGAACGGGAGGGTTGGTCCTGCCGCTGTCATGGTCGATTTCTGTGAGGGGTGCAGGTGAAATGCTAGCTGAGGTTCAACAGGAGGCAGGCGGAAAAAACCGCTGTCCTCCACGCCGGTCCAGTCCAGCGCCGACCCTCCCAGAACGGGGTTTTTGGCGGTGAGCGGATTACTCCAGGACCGGGTTGCTTCCTCGAGGCACTCCGGGAAAACCGGCAGCAGCTGTCTGGTGGAAGATTTGGCTTTTGGAAGCCGTTTCCCCTCATACCGAGATGTGGTGGTCTCGGCCGGGGTTTCCGGCCATTCAATGCCCAGCTTTGCAGCTGCTCTTCTGCAGACGTCGTGGAGGTCCGATGCAGTCGGGTTTGGAGGGCCGCTGTAGCGGGTTTCACCAGTTTCCGTGGGCTTTGCAGCCAAAGGGATAGAGAACGTCTCGCCGTCCTGCTCGTAGTCGTCAGACCCGAGACTGACGGATTCCACCTCGGAGTCAGATTCTGCACCCGCAAAATCACTGAAAACCGGGAGGTCGGCTCCATCTTCCTCCAGATCAAGAAGTGGTGCGACAGCATCAAGCTGGTCACCCCAACTGGCTTGAGCTAAAGGGAGCTCTCCCTCATCGGTCGAGGCAAGAACCGGTGGAGGGGGATTGGATACCCCCAGCACAGGGTCCGCCTCCGACAAACTAGCTTGGCGTGCTAGCCTGCGTCGACGAGTTTTAATAGAGAGCCGTGCACAATGTTCACACCCCGCTGGTGACGCTAACCCGTCCTGGGCATGTTGCGGCCCCAGACACGAAGCGCAGACAGAATGGGTATCTGCCCCAGCAATGAGGTTGCCACACGTGCAGGTTTTAGTCGGTAGTTTGGTCCTGTCCATTGCGGGTACGGGTCCAAGCTACGTGACTATCAGCTTCGATTAAAATCAAAGCCAAAGGTCGCAGCTAGTTTGGAGACTAGCTGCAGCTGCTGCTGTTTGGTGACAGACCAGCGGTAGAAAAACTCAGAACAACCAAGCACAGCTACCGAGAAGCGTTCGGCGACCGAGTTGTTAGCTCGCTCTGCGAACAGTTAAGCTAGCCCAATAGTTACCGTGCTAGCCGTCTGAGAGTTGCTTCTGGGAGCGAGAAGAGGTGTTAGACTGAAGATCGCTTGCGTGTCGTCAGGCATTTATACTAGGAGGAAGCTCCTCCTCCTGGAGCTGACGTCACTTCTACCGGCCAGTCAAGACTGGCGTAATGTAATAGAGCTTCTGGGGGACAGGCGCTGGGGTCGTGTCCCATAGTGAGATACCGAAACGAATGTTGAAAGAGAACTATAGTTGAAATAACTCTGTAAGAGTTAAATTAATGCCAATTCTGAAAGGGACCAAATAGACTCGGCATAGCTACAGTAGGAAAATGTTTTTTCTTTATAATTTAAAGAAGAATAAATTAGATTATATTAATATATATAATGTCAAACATTAATATCAATCCCTCACCAGTCTGAATTCAGGCAAGCATTTCATTGGGTTGCTGTCTTAAATTATTTAAGAAGCTGTGTTTAGCTAACTGAAAGTGATTATCAGTCAATAACAATGACCCGAATACAATAATAAACAGCAGGTTTGTCTTGTTTCCACTTTGTAGAACAAATTGGAATGCAGAACTTGAAAGATTCACATCAATTTGTTGTACTAGTGTGAACTTTAGCAAATCCCAGCTCCCCCCCAAAGGTAAAGGCGAAGCTACAATTTGTAGACGCAAAAACACAAAGCGCTTTGTCTTATAGAAGGCAAAAGCTTTGTTTTCCAGCTTTGCACAGAACATCTCTCTTGCAAGGACAACTCTCTGAGGTCTCATTTATGTGTGGACTGCTGGGTTTCTACAAGGACTCCTCTCCTACAAGATTTCAGAAAGGTGTTTTATTTTTGCTCTGTTTATTTGCCTTATCTTCCTTTGCAGCTGTTCAGCAGTTTCAATACCCTGCTGGTTCTCCCTCAATGAGGATCCATCTACAGATATTTTTCATCTTTCAATGTTTCACACAGAAACACTGACAAAAACAATTCCCTAAAATTTTGTAAAAGATCGGTGCTTCTGACAGGCAGACATATACACCACAGAGAAGTCTGCATTCAGAAAACAAGAGTTAAGGTCCCGTTGTGATCAATTTTCAGGCAGAAGTCAAACTGACTAATTAAAATATTTCATCGCATCAATGAAACACTAACAAGAGCCGTAAACCAAGCCTGGAATATATTTGTCTCTTAGCTTTAATAAAATTCAACCCAATTTGGAAGAAGTGTGGAATAGAAGGAATCAGATGCTGTAATTAAACAGAAATATGTGGTTATAGTTACATAAATTAAATCTACTTTGCATAGAAGCTCAATATATTTGCTTCAAATCAGCTCTTTCTAAAGCCATTAATATATCAGCTGCATTGAATGTGCATCATAACCTCCTTCCCATTGGGCTTCATTTAAAGATGTTCTGCCTTCTGAGACTCTGATGGGCTTTTCCAAGTAACTCCACCATGAGCTGTCCAACTTAACCCACCGATGCTAATTGGGACTTTACAACACAGAAGAGCCCCACCATGCAGCAGTGCAGAAAACATTTTTGCTTGTTCATGTCAACAGATCACATCACAGAGACAGAAGAGACAATTAGTTCTGCATCCTGTCCAAAAGGCATCTGAAGAATGTATGATCCTTTATTGTGTCTGATCACTTTTCTGGTTGAATTTCCTGAACTGTATCTCATCCATCTACACAAATGCATACAATTTTGCTGTCAAGTACTTTTTAAAACATTTTCATACAATGATACTGGTAACCAGCCCCTTACCTGTATTGTGGTTCTAAGCTTTGCGAAGTTTGCTTTGCCATAAAGCAGTGATTGCAGTCAGGAGACATATGAATAAATGGAAACTTGTTCTAAAAATCACAGGGTTCCTTACCATGCTAGCATCAATGATCTGTCCTTTCCCTGACCTTGTCCGCTCCAGCAGGGCTAAGACGATCCCCAGAGCACAAGTAAGACCACCACCGGCAAAATCTGCTACCAGATTCAAAGGTGCATAGGGCTTCTCTCCACTCCGACCCAGTTGGGACAAAAGGCCTGTATGGACATTAAACAAACTCTTTAGATAAAACTTACAGCACACTAAGGACCAATTTAGTTCCAAAACCAGATATTGTTTAGAAGCTTTTCACTGAACTGGAGGAATTCACTGCACAAATTGTTGCAAAAGAACCTTGACTTTGTGTGAGACTTGGTGCTCCTTTTGCTGCACTGCTATCGCACTGGTATAACAAAGGGCCTTGAAGAATAATAAAAGCATAACTGTGCAGTTGAACGAGGATTTTTCAAAGTTTCTTTGTAATATTTGCTTTGGATGCCACATTAGAAAGGCCATACACAAAATACCAAACAGGATTTCTACAATGTCTTCAATCCCAATAATCTAATCCTAATTTATTCTTAAAATATCATTTGAGCAGTCATTTATTTGTGCTTTTTTCAAACTCGCTTGTTGTATTTTAAGATATGAATTAATTTTTATGTTACTAAAGATAATGAACCAATAATAGGGGTTCCAAAACAGCACTCCACTTCGGTTTGTACCCTAAAATGACCTTTTAGTCATAGCTGAACTCAATTTGTGTGCTACAAAATAGAGACGGGGCTGATGAACAACTGCAGCGTTCATCATTTGAAACGGGAAAAAACAGAGCTTTTAGCGCTGCAGCACAGAAACATCCAAAAAGATCCTAATTATGTACTTGAGTTGCAGAATGAGGAAGAGCAACTTGTGATTTTGTGCTTATTGAAAGCATCTTAATTAGAAGTGTTCTAACTTTAAACACATGCAACTCATTTATTATACGAGACATTTTTAATCATTTCAAACTCTACTAATAGTTTGGTAAAGCAAACAGCCTAATCTCTTATATGAAGAGTACTACTACTTAAAATAACTCTGAACCAGATTTTTTTTTTTCCAGTTTCCATCTAATTTTGAATGATGGTAGGCAAGTTAGCATGTAAGGACATAATTTCCCAAGGTTTTGCTGTAATTGTTTATCTTTTCTTTACGTATCCTTCCTCTGTGCTCACTCGAAGGTTATTTTAAAGTTTCTGAACAATGCTGCTGGGTCTCAATAGTTTGAATGCACAGCACTTCCAGAAAGAACAATAAAAAACATCTAACACTAAAGTTTAATGCCCTCCATATTTGCTGAGTTCTCTGGTAATGGTGTTTAAAATAACCTAAAACAAGCAGATTTGCTTTTCTTTTTAAGCAGCATGATTTCACAAATTTCAGAAAAAGAATCCAGCTTCTAATTTGACAACATTTATTCAGAGTAGAAAAAACCATTCCACTGATGTTACTGTTTAGCACAAACTTTCTTGCTTATAGTACTATAATACTTATAGTACACAGCGTTCACCCACAAAATGTTATAAGCTTAAAGTACATGGGCAGAGGGATCTTTGGTAATTCTTCATTGGACACCCTTTGTAGCTCACATGCAATGAGTCCAAACTCTCCTCAGCTCACCCTGCAGGTTTTCAACAGGATTTATGTCTGAGGACTGACATGGCTAAGGAGGAATGTTGATTTTGAATTTGATTAACCATTTCTGTGTCAGTTTGGCCATATGTCTTAAGCCTCATAGTCGCCCTTTTTAATTTAATTTTCAGGGTTATTTTATTACATTTGTATATCAGACAGATTTTTACAGGGTTTCATGGGCTTTGGAAGGAGAAACAGACCCCCAGCATCTTACATCCTTTAATATAACATTAGACATGAGGTGCTTTTCCACACTTTCACCTTCTGTTTAACACCAAAAATCACCAGGAGCGATTGTTGCTAAAAGCACGACTGTTTGCCACCTGATCAAAAAGCTCAGTTCCAAAGCAAAGTCCAAACAGAGTTCAGTAAGCTCCAAGTCCTTAAGTTTTTGATGATAGGACAGGATGGTGGAAATAGCTTTTTCCTGACATACCCCAAAAACATTTGTTGAACTTCTCTTATTATCCTCTCAACTTTAGACTAAATCAGTCACAATAGCTCCAGTTGTTTATACTTTTCAATCATTGGTCTGACTGTAGGCACAGATACTTTTATAAACAGCTATTTTCTTCTAGTCATTTTCTTATTCATGGAGATCAAAATATATGCAGCAGTTGAAAGGCTTGTTCGATTATATTTTCCATTTCAAATAGTGGGGAACAGAACTGGATCTCTGATTCATTTATAAGGAAGTCAAAAATAAAAAAATGACTCAATTTAATTTTTGTGACATTACTCTGAGGATGACTACATTGGAAGTGAGTGGAAGAGCATCCAAGGTTCAAAGAAAAACTCTGACGATCATCAGAAATTCTGCATTTTTTAATTTATATTCTGGCTCTTAGAATCAAAACAAAAAGAAATTTGGAATTAAGGCTTTTGCAACAAACCAATATGACCATATTATTTACAGGTATCCCAACCAGTCTTTACCTGACATGGCGAGGTAGTTGATGTCATGTCCAGCTGCAGAAGCGTAACACCCACTCTGGCCATATCCCGTCAACCGAGCGTAGATCAGACGAGGATTTTCTGAAAGTAATTCACTTGGACCAAGGCCCAGTTTTTCCATAACACCTTCAAATAAGAAGAATAACGATTATTCATTGCTTCCTTACTGTGTTAGTTTAAGCTCAATGGTTTTAAGACAAATTAGCAGTCACTTAAAAACGTTCCCCCCATCTTTTTACAGATTCAGTTCTGACCTTTGCGATAGGGCTCGAGGACGACATCCGACTGAACGCAGAGCCGCCTGAGCAAAGCCACACCCTCTGGCATTTTCAGGTTGAGGGCAACGGACCGTTTCCCGCGAGCTTGAGTGTCCAGAGTTGAGAAAACCTTGGTGCGGTCCACACGGATCACCTTGGCTCCAAAGTCTGCCAGGATCATGCCACAGAACGGTGCAGGGGCCAGACCTGCCAACTCGATGACTTTCACTCCCAACAGTGCCATGGGTTTATGACTGCCAAGTTTATTTACACATATAGATCTCAATTTATGTAAGATAATGCATTAGTTATGTTATGTTATGTTAAAAAATGTCACAAGCAAGACACAATCAATATTCTCACTAAGCCCATCATTATGTTCTCCTTTTTCCAAATAATTTAATTCAGGCTGTTTTTCAAAAAAGATTCAACAGATACTTAGACAAAGAAACTAACTGGCTCACTGCAAAATAGCCTAATTATGCAGAATGTTCTGGTAAGTATTCAATGGTAAGTATTCAAAGTATTCAAAGGCAACGATTTTGCCTTTCTCCTGAAATTACATGTTGATCTCATTAAATTCAAATTCGGAGCCTTTTGCCATTGCAGCATGACACATTATCTGACACTGCGTAACAAAGTTTTTTTTTGTTACCGTAGTTGCAAATTATTGCATTTTTCTCTGCATTTCATCTATCAGCCAAATTTTGACAGCAGCTCCAATCCAGCTCTGTATCACACTGACTAAGGCAGTATGGCACTGAGTCGCAAAAAAATTGTTTTCTTTAATAGAATTGTTTTTGCACATTGTCAAAAAAAACATAAATATATTTACTTTGGTTAATTTATCCAATTGATGCAACTGTTCCACAGTTTCAGCCTCTTACAACACAATTTAGTATGTACAGCCCAGGGTCGAGCATGCACTGAGACACTTTTAATTTATTTCAATTGAGTTTATAGGTGTCAATTTTTCATCTTTTGTCTGCAACCTGTCAGTCCACAAAAAAAGTTTTTCTCTCTGACAAAAGAAAAACTAACGTTCCAGAAGCTTCCTGTTCATGGTTATTTGTGAACATCCTAACCCACTTCCTTCCATCTACAAGTGACAATTTGGGTCTTTCTCCAGACATTGGCAAAGAAGAAAAACATTCTGATATCTTTCATTTATAAAATGATGAAATTTACAGCTGCTTACAAAAGGCCCAAAAAGACATTACAATGTTTTTCAAATCATTAATTCTCTAATTATTTGGACTGTCCCATTTTGAGTATCAGTAAATCAAATGCCATCAAACTGATTGTTCTTATGCTGGCATATTGAATCACCAATTTGTTATTAATAGCCAGCCCTCGCCCTATCTTAACATATTTCAAACATACAGTACTATACAGCAGGGTTATACAATCGAACTAACCTCCACCAAGCAGGTGCTGAACCTCAGACTTTGCACTAAGAAAAAGTTAATTTGTGTAATGTCTACTCCTGTCCATGAAAACTAGAAACCTTGCAGCAAAATAAGCACAAAACAACAACTGATATGGTGATTATACCAATTTGTGAATACTTTAACTCTTTTCAGTACAATGCAGGTACCATCCACTACTCAATTTTTCATACTGCTTTGACAACTACTTTTCATGAAGCCCATATTTCTATTTTGAAAATCTCTCTTTAATGAATCTTGGATATTATCATCTTAAGCATCATGTTTTCATTATATTCAAACTTTTTTTTAACAATTAATCTAATGTTTTTACTTAATTAATTAAGTTACTGAAAGAAATCAGCTTTGTTAAAGTACTCTAATTTTTGTTTATGACTACAAATAAAAATCTACTTCACTATAATGCTTATTTTCCTGTTTCGAGGCGGATCTATGGAAACAGGGTCTAACAAATAACCTTTAGTAAATAATATGCATCTCAAGTAAATGGGTGTTGTGATTTACCCCTTTAATGCACTTGTAGCTACTAAGACAAATAAACTGAGGCGAAAGGACAATGTTGGAACAACAGGTGGGTATGAAAAGGAGTTATGACTTCTCAAAGGCAAAATAACCCGCATACGTGCAATAGGGTTAGTAAATTATAACGTAAGTGAAACAGTGGCGTCTATGTTACAATGCCTAAAGAGCCAAAACAAGATATGTATTTGCAGAATCTATTCATGCATGTGAACAAAAATGCAAACAACGTGTTTGAATAAAAGTTTATCAGCTCACCTCAGTCAGCTCAGGACACCGACAGCCGGAGACTCGGCTCAAATTGACCGGCTCCTTTATCTTTAGACTGAATTTAGCTGTTTGAACAGCGGAACATGCACAACAGCGGGGTCACTGGCTAATGGGTTGACCTTAAATTCAAGTAAACTACGAGGGATACAAAACAGACAGTGTAGCCTATAGTTCAGCTGGCATGCAATAATAATTCCTGATAGACATGCGTGGTTTAAGCAGAAACTCAAAGAAGCTCAAACATATGACGGGCTAGAAGACGAGGGAGGACGCAGGAGTTCACCCGGTCTTATGCGGGGAACGATAACTCCTCCTGGTCGGGCAACTTTCAGGTTTCGCTGCGGTGTAAAGGTAACGAGATTCATGAATAAACTTCCTGGTGGCGTCTGGCGTCATCGCGTTGCTTTGCGATGGCCATCTGGGAAATGACGTTTTTTGTTGTTTTTTTTTTGTCCATTAAGTTGGACTGGCTTATTTTATTGTTTAATCTATTCACAATTTAATAATTTTGATAAATAAGCTCAAAATTAGACTTTATTATGAAGAAACTTGCTTTGTTCTTTTACACAATTAAAACATGAAAAGTGTAGCTTTGTATTTAGTTCTCTAGTAGAAGCTTATTTTTCTGCAAGTACACTTGCTGCTGACAGACTTTTTTCACAACATGTGAAAGCTGTGATGTTTTGGAAATCTTTTGGGTTAAAGCTTTGCACATCTAGAGCCTAGAATTGTTACCCATGTTCCTCAGAAACTACCTCAAGCTCAGTCAGATTGGATGTAGAGCATCTGTACACAGCAGTTCTCAAGTCATAGATTGTCTTTGCCATGTAGGTGTTTGGTCTTCCTCCTGCTGGAAAGGGAACCTCCATCCAACCCTTTTGCTTCTTCGGAGATGCCTTCTGACAGGTTTGCTTTGCATTTCAATCCATCTTCTCATTCATTCTGACCATCTTTCTCGTTCTGTTGAAAATAACTCTTACCCACAGCATGGTGTTGTTGAGGAAGGTACTTTTCACAGTGGTGAGTGTTTGTTCAGTGTAGTCTTAGTTTTGCTCCATATATTTTACATGTTGCCTAGAAAGTTCAGATTTGGTCTCATCTGTCTAGAGCAAGTTCTTCTAATGTTTGATGCCCCCAACATAATTTGTGGGTTAATGTTTCCTTTCAAAATTAGCTTCCTAAAGGACAGATTTATGGATCACATAACTAAATATTCTTTCCATTTTCACAATTGCATCACACTTTAAAGTTGATCTTTTTTTTAAGCTTTGCCACATATTTACCCCTGACCTTTCTGGTGTGTACCCTGCTCTTGATGGTGCTGTTTGTTCAGTAATGGTAATGACAAATCCCTGAGGCCTGAGATTCAGAGACTCAGTCAACATCAGTGAGGATCAGAGCTAATTGCATCATAAAAATAGGATTACAAAATCAGCAAGACAGACAGCAAGCAGTTGGAGATCTTTTACGTCAACGTTCACATCAGAATCCTCACAAACGTTCAACAGTGCACAACTAAAAGGCTGACAGGCTTTATCACAACATGAGGACCAAAACAGACCATGTTGTTAAAGGAAAGCACGGATCTTCTCTGACCCCTACCAAACAAGACATTTATTTTTTAAACAGGTGTTGTAAACTTTAGGCCATTGTCTTTTATGTTTTACTTTGCAATATTGAAGGGCTCAGAGCCAATGCAATTATGTTTTGGATGTTATAGCCCCGAATCTGAACTATGGCTGACTTGATACAGGTCAATCTTTCTATTAGGAAATATCTTCTAAAGGACCTATGGTTGCTTGTTTTTGTTTAATTCCCTGAGGAAGGATTATGACGGAATGCATTAGAGAGCTGACTTGTTATGCCAACAGACTTTAACTCCAATGAACCAAGATTAATTTAATGGGGACTACAAATGTGAGTAAACTGAGGAAGAAACTCATTGTAGGACCACTGGCCAAGTGGATTCTGATATAAACTATAACGGAAAAGTTTTAACAGCACAGTCCTTTACGGCCTGTCTGACAATGAAAACTGAATCAGCAAAAAAAAAAAAAAAAAATAGATTGGTGGCAGAACGTTCACCAAAAAGCTAGCAGAAAGAAATTCTGCTTGAAGAAGTCCTTGTTCTCTGGACCCAGCCAATTTAATGATTCAGCTGGAGGTACTTAACTAGTGCTTGTTCTCTGTTACACAGCCACAATCTAAATATGGTTGAACTGAGAGCAGGGAAACAAAACTGCCAACATGATTTGGCCCAATGGTGCATTGAGTTTATGCAGGGCCAGCTTCTGCCATCAGATGGTATACTAGTGTTACTTGAGATGCCAAAGTAGTTTCACACTGTGACAAAAAACTTGTGGCATGTGCTTGAGGACAGCCTAACTTTTTAACTTTTTTCATTTGAAACACAATGAGTGGTAGATCAAACATGACTCGCAGTTATAAGGAGAAAAAACCTATTACAGCCTATTAAGTAGTCTCTCTTATTACTGTTTATCCACTTGAATAAAGTAAATATTTCATTTTGCCGAGTGTGAAATGTTTTGAAAATGACAATTTTCAAAATGTAATTGTATAAACATACCATTTTCACTTATTTTTCTTTAATTACAATTTAGAAAATTCAAGGATGTGCTTGACACATTGTCTTCTGCGGGTTTAATAATTTCTGACACTGGATGGTTTTTCATATTAGACATTTCCTTTAAGTTAAGTTTAGAGCTGATTGAAAAATATGTCATGTTTATCTTACATTGTTATTCCAAGTAGTCACACAGTACACCTGAAAATGATCAAAATTAATTAAAAACATTAATCTGAAACTTTTAAGTAGCTTGCTGGTGTAAAATTAATAAATAAATAGAGTCACTAACATCTTCACTGCAAAATTAAAATACCTCCAGGCTTTAAAAAACTGCTGACAGATTTTTTTTAGTTGCAGTCGGTCGCTTGAGCCCATGAACCAGAAGGGAAGCTACTGAATAAGTCCAAAAATATATATGAATCCCACAGATTATAAAAATCTGATTACGATAGGTTTCTGCCAAGTTACTGTGACTTTTCCTGTTAAAGTCACAAGCATCAGTGGGAATAATGAAGATTTTACCTGATAGACTAAAGTGATTTATTGCTGCAAAAGAATAACAATAGAGAATAAAAAGAGAAGAAATGTATCTTGCTAAATTTTATACAAACATATAAATTGGTTGCATATGGTGTGCATTATAATTATGCCTCCTTCACTCTGGTACACTGTACAAACATTTTTTAAATCTAATTTACAGTAAAATACTGGCAGCTGTGGTTGCCAGAATTTAACCGTATTTAGAGAGTGTAGATCGAAGTAAAATCTGGTTCAAGCTATTTTCTTAGTAGGTCATTACATTATTAAATGGAGTCTTCCTGTGTGTAATTTTTTGTCAGTATAAATATAGTTCTTCTATGAAGGCCTCAGATGTTTGTTGAAGAGCATTAGAAAACAAACAGCATCACAAAGTTCAATGATAAAGTTGTGGAGAAGTTTTAAACAAGGTTAGGTTATTAACTAATATCCCCAACTTTAAAAAATACCCAGTAAACCATATAAATTTGAATAGCTTCTATATTATACATAGAAAAAAAGCTACATCTGTTTTGTTCTAATTTAAGGTTTTTGAGATAAATAAATTGGATTGTGTTATTTTTGCTTTTTTGTGCATGTATAATCATCATACATAGCTGAGATTCTGCTCCCAGAACCTGTGGACAACTACATTGCAGCAGAGTAGCAGAAATCCACAACAATATGTGTATGACAACCTTGAATTGAAATGTCACCTTATGCCAGCAGATGCGGACTGATGGTTTATGTAAGATTTCTGTGGTTCGGTTTGCAAAGGTCATCTTACCTTGACAGTCAGATTTTGTGCAAACCTAGATGTGAGATTTTTATTTATTTATTTAGTTAGTTAGTTTTTGCAACATTTTCTGGCAGAAAGAAGAGAGAGGCAGGAGACAAGGTTAAAGAGGTGTCTTCATTTCTGTTACAATCTTGATTTGTAAAGGCAATGTAATTTAGACGCATTCAGCTCACACATAAGACATAATTACAGCTTTCAATTGAACCTTTTCACATTAGTCACCGTGTTTACGCCTCACAGAGCTGCTCAGCAAAGCACTGCCATCTGCTACATGAAAAAACTGTTTAAAAGGGGAAAATTAGACAAAAAAACGAAAGTGATAATGCGCAAGTATGAGGAAAATATTTGATGTTATTTATTGCACCTGTCTGAAAAAATGGAAGTCATTTCGAACTTGAAGATATCTAAAAAAAAGATATCTTTTATCATTTATCAAAAAAAGATTGTTGATAAATGTTGATAAATGGAAGTAAATTAAAATAGATCTCTGAGTGTTAAAATATTTTGGAGCTACATTGTAGTCTTAGCACAATAACTCACCTACAGTGGGATTTTTAGAAACAATTTTGCTCACACCAAATATTTTTGGGGTCTTTCTGTGTTTGTTCACATCTAAACCTAGTATTAAAGAAGATAAGCAATTTTGTCTTACAACTTCTCCTTTTCATTTCTGTTCAGGTTTGTAGCTCTCCGTGGTTAGATTTATTTTAATGACCAAAATCGAGGGGTTGAATAAAGTGCTAAGGTGGGAGAGCAAGGCAGTCGTGACTGCAGTTAAAAGTTGCTGGAAAGTGATGTCACATTTGGAATACTAAACACAGGTATCAACCCATACTTCATTATTCATCTGAGATTAATAATATCAAATCTCAAATTTTAGTTCCTAAAATGAAGATTTTAGTGCCAGTTTATCCAGCTAAGAGAAACAAGTGCTTAAAGACCTAGCAAACTGGCACCAAATCGAGGGGTTTAAAAAAGCTTGCTTCGCCTTCGATTCACCACAATTTGGACGTGTCACATGTAGCAAAAATGTTTATTAAAACTATGAAATCCTAGCAGCATTCAAATAGATGCATATTATATATATATATATAAAGGTACTTTCAAAAACACGTCTGCATCCTATTAACTGTATGCCCATAGTTCCTTAAACAATTCTTTTCCAAATGGCATTTTATTATCCATTTTGTACTCTCCTCCTGTTTTTGAGAAAGAAGGCTACAATTGCCCTTAAATCCACACTTCTTGTTTGGAAAACAATGGAATTGCTGATTGTTAATCATACATGTTTATTTCAATATTTCTGTATTGTATAGCTGTAAATTACATTTGCTCAAAAATTATAATGACACACATTGTCATTACTTCTTTGTAGAGACAGAATCTTGTCAAATTAACTGCTGATTTCATCATTTATTTGTTTTGTCTGACTGGCTCTAATGTTTGATTTTGTTTATCAGTATCCCTGCTGAGACTGATCAAGACTGAAACAAATTGATTTAAATAAAATCCCAATCAAATGATTGCAGTGAGGTTCAGGCAGTTAAACTGTAGCAATGGCTCCACCAAAAAATAACGCACTATATGAAGGAAATCGCTCGGGAGACCAAAAGATGGTAAGATAAAGTGAAAGTGGGAGGGCTGGAAAGATAATAAGATGGTGAGAGAAAAAGTGTTCGGCTGTTAGGAAGGAGAAAAACTTGAGATCTTTGGTTAAGAATGCCAATATTGCCAAGAAACTCATGGGAAGTGAAAAATCTTTGAATGCCACTGGAGCCTTGCCTCAATGACAATAACAGCAAAGAGGCATTATGGAAAATCCTTGCTAAACAGCCTTTTCTGCAGGCATCAGGTCCATGAGGATTCACACTTTGAATCAATACAGCCCAAGCATTGTTGGGGTCTCTTAAATCATTTAATCTTTTATGTCTCTGTTCCTGAACTGCTGCTGAATGTGTTCAGTGCATTTGCAGTTGAAACTTTTAAATGAAAATTGTTTCAGTCAGGCTCCATGTACAGAAAAGATTGATAAATCTTGGTATTGATTTCTCTGCAGGGAGCCTGCAACACTCCAAGGCACAGAGGAGAACATTCTTCTCTGCTGCAAGGAAGAATTGTCATCATGAGTTTGGCAAATGCCACGCATGAGTTTTTTTTCCCTATTATTTCTACGTCTATTTTTCTATAAAATGCTTTTATGCTCATGCTTTGTTATTGTCTTTTGATACCTTGTAAAGTACTTTGAATTGCACATGTGTGGTGCTGTACAATTACAGCACCAGTTTACAGATAAACTATCCTGGCTTTAAGTTCATTACAATAAGAGCCAGCCATTCTTTAAGTAAATAGCTTCTGTCAGGCTTCTGCTTCTCCTCTTTTCAAAAACTCATCTATTCCCATCCACTGTTCATCTTTAATAACAGAAATGTTTATGTGTATCCATGTTGACCTGAACTCGGTGAGCCATCACATGCTGAACTTAATGGTACAGTTGAGTCTTTATTAACAATTTACCTCTGTAAACATGCTTATGTGACTTCCTTGTTCAATTTGTGTATGACTGGTTTTATGTAAAATGCATTTCCCCTTATCCACCTTCCTCTGTTGGCATTTTAGTGAGGATGATTGTAGTTGCACTTTGTGTTTCTCATGTATTAGCATACATTTTCATCTCAGTGATAAATGGTGGCTCTCAGGACACTTTGCTGTGGAATCAACTCTCTCATTTGGTTTTGGAAACCGATACTCTATGAGTCATAATAAGACCGGACAGAAAAATGTTGAATTGTCTCAAAGCTTAGACCATAACTGGTTCAAATGTTCCTCAAATATTCATGTGTTACTCTGCTATCACCTCTGGCTGCTTGGGGAAATTTAAATAATGCATCAAACGCCCTCCTCCAATTATTATCATCTTCATTTCATGCCGTTAGCTTTGGGTGCTTCCCATAGTTTGATTAGCTATTTCACATCCTCTATTTAACCTGCTCGGAATGACAGAACTACCAAAACAAAGAAAGAAAAGCATGATTAATTAACAACTCTAAATAGTCCCTTATGTCTACACTACTGCACTGCATTTTGCTTATAATGGTTCACTCCAAGTACTACTAATCTATAAAACCTCTACTGAAGCAGATTCACTGTTCTTCCTGTCGCTCAAATTCACATTCATGTTCTGTTTTGCTTCTGCCGACTCTTGCGTTTGCATTTCAGGGGCATTTTCAGGCTCCCTAACCTACTACAAGCAATTGACAGAGTGTAGGATATACATTTAACATTAAATATCACAAAGTTAATTTAATTTAACTAGCATCACTGAGGAAACTGGTACTTGGGCTTATCTACTTAGTTATTTGTAATAATATGAAACCAGTCAGAGTTCTTGTTTGTGCTCACAGTCTTGGTGAATAAAGCTCATTCTAATTACTAAGCTGCTCACAGATTCCTGCATTCATCTGATGTCTTGGCTGTTTCGGTCTGCATTTTCCCTGGCCCTGTTTCCCTCCCGACAGCTTTCTAAAGATGTCTGTGATGTTGCTGCTGTAAGTTAAAGCTTGTTTTGTGATCTTTGTTACATCAACATGACCATTAGTTTTCCATATAAAGCCCCTCTGCACCAAACTGTTTATTTTCTTCTGTGCTTGTCCATCTTATGAGCAAAAATGATGCAAGGCAACTCATCTTTAAAAATTGAAGCTGTCAATGCCATCAAAGAATGCCCAGAAAAATATTTTTGTGTTTCCTCATAATGAAACATCCTCCTGTGTATAGGCGCCTGTATAAATAAATCCTTTTCGATACAGCGTTGCATTTTTTAGCTGATTTATTTGTTTGTTTCCAGCATTTCTTCTTTTCATTCTCTTTGTACGTTACGTCTATATTTAATTTCCAAATATCTGTGTAACTTTTTTATGCTGCCATCCAAAAATATTTAGATACATTGAAGATATTTTGGTACATTTAAGCTTTTCATATGTTGTGTTATGCTGCATATAATACATTAAAGTCACTTTTATCAAAATGTGACTGTTCACCTAAACTGAAACCAAATGACCTTACCAAAATTAATTTTTTGAACATCATAAATTAAGAATTTTTATTCTTCATCATGATTGGAAAATCAAGTCAGAGAGCATACAAAAATGGATGGAGGTAAAGCTAAATAAGAACTTAAAAATAGCTTTTCACAGATGACTGAACTTAAACTATTTTTAAATTTATTTAGTTTTTAGGTATGCAAAACAGGCCAAGACATTCTGCCCAAATTTACAGCTGTAAGTGCCGAGAAAGATGGTTTAACAAAGACTCAATGTAAAATATAAGCTGCGTTTTTCAGTTCATCACTATGTATCGTATTCCTTCCACTTTACAAGTATGCACAATTTTGTTTTGGTTTATCATGTAAAATTCAAACATAATACATGAAAGTTCATGGTTGTAATGTGACAAAATGTGAAGTGGTTTAACAAGTCCAAAAACTTTTGCAAGGCACTATACTGTTCACGTATTTAAATCTAAGTACAAAAAAGAGAGATTATACACAGGAAATGAACAAAATACTTTTCTGATTGGAACATAAATCCCTTTCTGAAATGGCCATGGATCCTCTAAAGCATTGGTTTCATCTGTGCAGTTTCTTGCTCATGGACAGTAGTTTTGAAACTAAAAGTAGCACACGTTTTACAAGCTTTGAAATTCAACTTTTGAGCCACATTTTACAGTTAATATCTTTATGTGGAAACTTTTTTTCACTTTTTGACCAGAATGCACATCGCTTAGATGGATATAATGTCATCCTCCAATGAAATTTTGCTTGAGGGAAAGGTTCCAAATTTGTTCCAAGTAAAATTAATTCATTTTTTATAAAACTTTGTTCACAGATTTACTAGTATTACTCTCATTTAACAATGGCAAATTGTTAATTATTCAGAAAGCTAAAGCTTTAAACTTTAAACAAATCATGAAAGAACACCTGCCATTAGATGTGTATTTGGAAATTAAATGGACCTTTATGTGTATGAAGGTCCATTCATAATCCTTGGTAAATGTGCAGCTTTTAAACAATTATAACTTTGTGACCTGACCAAGCATTTATGTAGAATAGCTCTTGAATAGCTTAGGCCCAATTATGTGTAAAGAGTAGGCCAGTCTGTTCTGACATAAAAGGCTATTTTGGGTTTGTGCTGCACATAAGAGAAAAAATAGGTTGGTATCACTCTGGGTCATTCATAAAAAGACTAAAATTTAATTAAATTCTGGATTTTATTCAGCTGGGTGCTCAAACTTGTGGGATCCTTGACACTTTTTAAGAAGCCTTGTGATTAGAGGGGCTCTCTGGATTTGAAGCATTGAATGACAGATGGCATGCTTTACTCAGGGCAATTTTGTGAATGTTGTTCATCCAAAAAACACACTGGAAGCAGCGAAGTTATATAGGAGTTATATATATTTATTTACTTCGTTTGCTCTGTATAATGTTTTGCCCTTATAGCAGCAGCACAAAAACAAAGTTTGGAGCAAAACTGGGCTACATATTCTCCTCCCTGTTTAGTGGCAGCAATGCAGACTTTAATCATGGCCATTTTTCAGTAATGGCAGTTTATCAAAGCTGCACAAAGATGATGGAAACACCCTGCTGTTTTTCTGCAAGAGAGGAGGGGAGGTGAGAGGAATCCACAGATCGTTGTTGCCCTCTGTTGGTCATGATGAATCAAGCATTTTATTCCTACCTAGACATTGTTTCTACCACAATGAAAAAGAAATTGCAGGACCTGTGGTGATGAAACCACAGCAAATTATCTCTGAAACAGCTTAAGGTCCTAGGAAGAACTTCAAAGCTTAAAATATGTTTCCTTTGTGGTACTAAATAGATTTTTAATGCTTGGGTTAAGCTTGGACTATTATTTTTTTTTCTCTGTTGAAAGGTAGCATGGGGTGTCTTCAGGAATCATGCAGCTTATCTTCAGAATAAGGTGAAATTAAACAAGAAAATTGTTCTTTCCTTATTTGGATTATTAATTTTTTTCCCCCTTTTCTCCGTAAAAACATTCTGAAAAGGATTCACTCCTAACATTTTATTCACTACATGGAATATAGTGATTAACATTTGCCGCAACAAGCTTTGTTGTGGCAAATGGCACAACAAACGTGGAAAAAGGTGATCTGCTCAGATGCGATTAGAAAAATTATTTTGGCCAGCATGTAAAGCTAACACTGCACATCACTTTGATTAAACATTCATGAGTACATTTTAATAATATAACCTTTTTTACATCGCATTGTAAATTTGACTTGATTCTGAATGAGGTAGAAAAAAATGGTGAGCTGATGCCTGTATCTCATTAAACGTATGCCAAATTCATCTTTTTATGGCATGGTGGCTTTTGTGCTCCAAACCCAATGCTGTGAAAATGATTCATAAATGTTCAGACAGACAACTCTCAAACAGGAACCCTGCAGAGATAAAGAGATAAATGCAGTTCTGGCAAAATTGGTGAGAACTGTTCATTCCAAGGACAAACTGAGGACCATTGTGTTAGGTTGTATCAGTCTACCTACATATGGCTCTAATTGTTTTTCACATAAGGAGTTTAGGTTATTACAGTTTCAATTATCTTCCACTATGACTGCAGACAGATTTTTACATCAGTGAAAATATTGATGACATAATTTCATACATGTCAGAAGACACAGGTGCTGTGTTTGTTGCGAGTGTGGAATAAAAGACTACAGAAAAACACAAATGTTTGTCACGAAAAATGCCAAAATACAAAGGCACCCTGTCAGTTCAAGCATTTTAGAAGTCATACACCCTTCTAGTAGTTATGTGTTGCCATTTTATTTCTGATGAATTTCGTCATGGTTAGGTGTATACTCTGTAGATGACTATTGTTTCAAATTGGCTCACGCCACACTTAATGGCCCCAGAGAGACCGCTCCTGGGTGTCTGCATTTCTCATTAAATTTGTTCAAAGATTTGTTGTGTGTGGGTAGGACGTATTGTTTCCCTATCTGCTGTAAAAGTTGTTATCTGATTACATAAATCTCATATTTGGGATATTATTAGTAACAATGACAACAGGAGTACATTCATGTGTTTACAGTCTGACTTTTATTCATGATTGGAAAGTAGCTTGGTCTGGAGTTCACAACCCGAGGCCATTTTCCCTCCTTACTCGTTTATACATCCCACTTTGCACCTACACCTTTCAAAACATATTACACATATCTTGCATAAGTTTATTTTCACTTATTATTTAAACATTTTGATGATTTAAGGAGATATTTAATCCAAAATGCTTGACTGCTGAGGAAAACTTCATTTATTATAAATTATTTTCTTAGAATTTTATATGAATCTCTATTGCTAAAAACTGATTCTGATCCAGGTTTGGGTCACTTTAAATTGTTAAATATGGCTAATTATAATTCTTGATCAGAACAATATAAAACAGTGTCCTTCTACTGATGGATTTTGCTCGGGGTCAATTTATTTTTATTTTTTTACTGAAGTTCTAAAATGACAGAAAACAGAAAAATACTGAAAAATGAATGAATTCTCAGTATTGAGGGTAAATGTTACAAAACACAAACTGATGCAGGATGAAAATGACCAGCAGTCAGAAAGAAATCAGTACACAGTACAATCACATCTTTCATGCAGATGTGTCTCCATACTGAAAAGTGTGTTTCTTCAGTAATTTAGTTGATGAAGAATTTATTTCATTATCACAGTGTAACATGTTTAAAGTGTTTATTGGCTGTTTTTGATGGCTTACAGCTAATGAAAGCCTAGAATTTAGTTTTCTCACAATCCAACCACATCTTCAGCTAGCCGTATTTCTTACACTCCTTTTCCTATAACACTTTTTACTTTCAGTCAACCCTCCTTTAATATTCTTGGATGTTACTCTCTATGACCTGCCAGCTTATTTAGCAATTACCTTTTATGAGGAAGTCAAAACTTAACATTTCTGTTTTAAAAACGAATCTAGATTTGTTTTCATGCCTATTATCCAATTTACAGCCACTACAACTCTCCTTTTTTTTTACTTAATGACATGATGGCATTAATGTTAGAAAATCAAATCAGGTTTCTAACTTAGTTTCAACCTCCTATGTTTTTGTATCCTTTGCTTGTGCCTAGTATGCAGTTCTGAAATAAAAAATTCTTCTTAGCCTGAGCTGACGTTGATAGTCTTTCCAGAGCCAGTTGTTGCCATTCCACAGCTCAACCTGGAAATAACCACATGCTCACACATTTAATGAGGTCATCAGTCTATAAAAATAGTTTTCCTTGTCAGCAAGTGTCAAACATAGAACAACCAAAGCTTTGATGTGCAAGTGCTTTATTCCACTTTACAGTTCCAGCTGCTTCACTGTCGTTTTCTGTCAAAATTTAAAGTTACATTTTGAAGTTTCACCAAGCTTATATGCTGAAATGGGTACTGTAGTTGGTGTTTAATAAATTACTTAATATTTAAACTTACTAGGGCTTGAAGCAATAATTCTAAATCACTGTGCAAACAAAAGATGTTTCTACTTCTGCGTTAAAGCTTCTTTGAACATGGACTTTGGATCATGTGAAAGGAAGGCAACTATTACAACCCCTACTTCTATTATTAGCCTGGGCTACTCACACCTGTTTTTCCACTCTAAACAACTTATTATATGTTACGTGAAAACGTAAAGCATCACTATACATTGATAGACTTTGCAGAATATCTTGACATGAAAGAAATTCAGATGCTTTGAATGCCTAAATAATCATTTTCAAAAATTTGCATAAAATAAATCTACTCGGGATTGTTTTATGTAATGTCTACCTCTTACTGAGGTACAGTGGCTGTGCTCAGTTAACGTTTTTCCGTCTAATGGTTGAATTAATCCCAGCGGAGGTCTTGCTTTAGCAGTATTATTTTTAGAACTGTCAAGTGAAGAAGTCTGAAAGGCAGAAATAACTTATTACAACTGCATTTAGACGCAGCAAAGTTTTATGGCATAAATTAGGCTTAACAACACAAACCAGGTCTTCTTTTTTTAAACGTGTCAGTTTGAATTACGACACTATTGGATTGAGCTTAGTGCTTTAAAATAGCCTAAACAAAGACAATGCCAGGATGTCAGGTGACGTTCATTTATGTCTTTAACAGGGAACAACTACAACCAGTCCTGGAGTGAGAGGAAGAAATATTGTTTTGGACCCCAAAGAAATGACAAGTTTAAACAGTAGACCTTCAAACAATTTATTCAAGGTCATCATAAGATGTTCATATGGCCATGACAGCAGTGGTGGAAAACATAATTATTCTTCAAAATTGGGATTTTATGCTGTAGCCTCATGCAAAGGAGTGGATACATTCTCAAAGGAGTGGAGTGTGTTTCTATTCAGGCCCTAATTCACATTCAGTGCAAACAATTGACATCAGAAGTCACCTAAGTATCAAATACAATCTCTTTCTGTGTTTATTTATTCCAGTAAATCTACAGCTGTAAGGATGCTTTTATTTCTATAGACAGAGGAACATGTTGTACCTACACTTTGTTTATATACTTACATTGCAAAATACTTACATTGCAAATCAATGGGTCCAGATAATAGGTTAATAAAAGTATTACGCAAAAACGCTTCAAACCCAAAATTAGAAATAACCTTTGAAATTTTGGTCACATGTTTTCTATTCTGATATCAGTGGAAGAGGACATTAGTAAGCCTTTTCTCATTGCACAATTTAGGTTATGGGTTAAGACTATTTACTTTTATGTTAATCAGTCAGAATCCATGTGGTTGGCCCATTGCACATTTTTGAATCCATAAACCATGTGTTATCCACACTTAAAACCCCTAGGTAGTACAAAAAGACTTTTAATATTGTCCTTAGTATGGGAGCCATATGTAACAACCAACATTTGTGGTACTCATGCACAACAAAACAGGTATGTCCATAATTTGCTTCGCTTGGGATTTGGGATTGGAAGGATAAAATGTTTCCAAGTTGTACTTTTTAAAATGTTCTATACAAATAAAAAATCTATACATAAATTTCTTCTTCCCTTTATTTTTACTAGTAAAATTCTAATTACAGAAGTGTTGCCTGATATATTTCCACAGTAAGTTAAACTGCTAGACTGGGGGGAAATTTTGCTACAGAGAAGAATAACTTGCCCAGGTCAAAAACAATGCATTGCACACAGATTTTGTTATTTTAGTTTATTTTTCTGAAAAAGAGAATATGGCTACGTATTACTAAAAGATGCATGAAAAGAAATGTCCTTGAAAAACGGATCGATTCAAGAAAACACAATAAACTCCAGTTCAGCTGAATAATAAATCTTTAACCATTCATATAAAGAGGAAACGTCAGTGAGACCATAACAGAGGGTAAGAGTGTGTTGATTCAACAAAAAAGGCTAATCATTAACCTTTAAGTCAATAAACAGCAACTGAACATCAGCAGTAGGTGTTCAGATGTGTCTCCTTCGGAAACACTGACAAATATTTTCACTCATTTAGTTTCAAAATTAAATTGAGCCCAGAGTCGCTGACAGTTATAAGCCTGATCATGTTTCAAATGTAATAATGACACATAGAGAGGAAGTGGTGCCGGTTTCCTCTTCAGCTGCGTGACTGAATATAAACTGCACAGCCGCAGGCTTCAGATAGGGGTCAGAGGTACAGTAGCTGCTCACACAAAGCGTTGACGCTTTGACCCCTATTTGAAAGGACTAATCTGGGACTCAGACACAGATGATGGATGCTGCTGTCTGGGACTAAATATCATCATTTCAAATGTAACTTTTCCACAATGCTCTGTTTTGAGTCACAAACCTTTGCGCAGCTACAAAGTTTGTCACACATTAAATAGCAACAAGGTTTCTGTTAGAGAAAGTGACTCACCCACAACAACTGGACAATATGTAGCAAAGAAAACACAGCTATGAAAACAGATTTTCTTTCCATTTCTGTTTAAGTAAAATTTAAGCAATGTTTAATAGTTTTCACAGAGACTGAAGTGTTGCAAAGTTGTAACAAACTTTTGCCTTGTTTGTAACAGAGCAGAAGGTCAATAGTGATATGCCATGTGGGAGTGGACACTGACATTTGTCCCCATTAACCTGGATCTGTGAGTGGAAGCTGGAGTCAAGGAAGTAAATACCATTCAGGCTTTACGTCCAATTCATAGTAATGTGCTGCTATGTACTCGTCTATCAAAAAAAAGTCCCAATAAATTTAATTAGGTTAGTATAATTTGAAAAACATAGACAGGTTTATGGGAAATTAACACAGATACCTCCAGAAACACCTCAAGCTAATAATGCACAAAACCTATATGGGGATTTAATGGGAGAAGCATCCATTTATCAGAGAGAGTCCCTCATTTCATAATTTACAGTTATTACTGAGATGTGCTATCTTAAATTCATCCACAAATCTCTTAGAAATTTTCAGCTGGAGAAAGAACCTGTGGCTTCAAAGGCTTCCTTTTTGCATTTGCGGAAGACATTTCCTCCTACACAGAAAGTGTAAATTGCTCAAACCAAGTCTGTCTTTGTTTACAGGACGTAGTTTTCTGGGAGGACAAAACGACATTTACAATGCCAACTAAATCTAGAGAGCAGATGAATGCAAAACACCTTGTTACAGAAACTTTTGTTTTTCATGTGTTTTGTGGTTCTTAAAGTAAAATTACTTTGGTTACCGCTTGGTCACACAAAATTACTCTCCCCCCAGTCCTTATGAAACAAAAATAGGACTTTTTGGCTTAAATTACAAGCATTTTTTCAAGAGAAAAACTCAGACAACTCAGTTCCCAGATTGAGCTGATTTTGGCTGAATCAGACTGGAGACATAATCAAACTACATCTTCCTCTTCTCTCATCGTCTTAAAACTTTGATCATGTAGATTATTTTATAGCCAGTAGGAAACAATTGGTTGTAAACACACCCAACAAACCTTTGAACACATTTAAATGCAATTGCAGATATCCAGGAAGGAATTCCTTGGGGCCTTTCAGTGTTGTGTCAGCCAAGTTGAGCAAAAGGTTATTGGAGACCATATCCCCTGTGTCGTAGTGGAATAGCATGCAACTAATGCCTGAACAATTACCCTGAGGAATTTCACTTCCAGACACAATCGGAAAATGTAGAGCAACAGTTTTAGCCAAATCTATACAAGATGTTCATTACAGTTCTACACGTTGTACACCGGTGTATGTTTCAAACTGGTAAAGCTACTGCCTCCTTTGTTTACCATGGGCGGAGTGTTCTGTCGTCCATCCTGCTTTGTATCTTTAAACTGTATGGGAACATGTTCGGAAGTGAGATTAACACACCAAGTCCAAGGCTAGAACACTTCCTGACTGTTAAAAAGACCTTAAAGTTCAGTCCGTACGTTCCAATAAAAACAACGTAAAAAATCATGTGCGTGCGACACTGGAGGGACGCAAAAACGCTTCTCATGGCATTTCCTTAATTCTGTAAAGCGTCACGAGAGGGGCTCAGCTCATGCAGATTGCTTGACAGCTTTTTGGATAATCCTTTGGGAAAAAGCAGTTTGTTTACAAAAGATAAACAATATTAATATAAACTTGGAGAGGTTCCCTCCTAATTCAGAAATGCCATTTCACATCTTTCCTGAGAAAGGGTGTCTCTGGGCTGCTCCAGGCTGATAATAGTTGCAGCTGAGTGTTTTCTTTTTTTAAATCACTTTCAGCACAGCCACGTTCTTCTTCAAGGCAGATAAAGAGCAAGTTGAGGATGTTTGTTTTGACTCTTCCTCTACAGATGTTTCCACGTAGTCAAAGCAAAGTCACAAGAATTAAATAAGTAATGTGAGGAAGAAGTTATTCCCCCAAACCTTCCATGACTGTTGCTTTTATTCCTTTTAAGTGTGTTTGAGAAATCCTTGAATCTCCCATAACAGTCATTCAGCTGTGCAGAACGCATGGGGGGGGGGGAATCAAGCGCCAATTTCAAGGGCAAAGCTCTTCCTCAGACCTCACAGAGCAGCCCTTCACCACGATTCTCCAACTCAGCTCCTTCAGACTAGCCATCAGGAATTAGCAAACAACTGGTGCAACTGATCATCTCTTAGAGGAGCGATATTGTGATGTTGTGAGACAGAGGAACAAGACACAAAACACACAATACTGCTGCTTTAAAACATTATCAAAATGCCTCCAGGCAAAATATACAGCACTAATTTGACACTATACTCTTGTTTCAATTTAAAATGTCTTTTACAGCACAACTTCATCAAAAAATAACATTAGTAGTAATAACGTTGTAGCAAAAGTAGTGGCCATAAGTAGTATTGTGAGGAATGTATTTCCAATTGAGTATTCATCAGTTTAAAATGTATTTTTATCTATTCAAAAATGGTCTTCAAAATGTTCCCTTCTTTTAGAAATGGCTAGAACATGTTAGAATAGTCCTTTATGACTATCATTTTGTAAATTTTGTTATGTGGATACTCAAATTTACATTTCACCTTGTTTAATTAAGATTTCTCCATTCATTCATTTGTTGTCTTTAGCTTATCTGAAATTAAGGAACAACAGATTCAAATGGGGAAACCAAGATGCATCATCAGCAGCGTTCCAGTTTACTCTTGAGGGTCCCGTGGAGTTCCCAGGCCAGACGGGATATATAGATATAGTGACGCCTGGTGTTTCTGGGTCAACTCCAGTGTCTCCTCCCAGTGGGACCTGCTTAGAAAAACCTTTAAAAATAGGAAACCTTTTGATCAGTTAACTGTACCACCTGAACTGACACATTTTCAAGAAAAGTCTCTTATGTAGGAACATCACTTCAACTACACTTATTCAGGATTTTTTTGTTTCAGTCATGATACATATCTGATGACCACAGATGAAAGTAGACCGGCGGGGAAATCAAGATCTTCATATTTTGGCTTAGCTGGTTGTTGACCACAACAGACGAGGGTAAAGGTCACATTACTGCAGACCAGGACAAAATCCATTTATTAATCTCCTGCTCCATCATGTCACTCATCAACAAAATCCCAACATACTTGAACTCACCTATTTGAGGATGAAATTGAAAGAGGAAGCTGTCCTTTTTCAAGTTGGGCACTGTGGACTTAGATGTTTGGGAGTCCATCATAGCATTCAAGGTGCTTCACACTCAGCTGCAAACCAATTCTGTGCAACCTGAGAGTCATCACCATGATTACTTGTGGAGGTGAACCCATGCACAGACAGGGCAAAGACAGTCTTGTGTTGATGATGATAGAATTTATTCAACTGAGGATTCACAAAACTAAGTGATTGCACAACAGAATGCAAGAATCATCAAACTGGAAATAACAACAACTGGGGCACAAGGAAACAGGCATAGAGGAACCAGGTCACAAGAGAACTGAAAGAATGCAATGAGGGGGTAGGGGAAAAGATGGGGTTATAAGTAGTGGCAAGTTCAATGATTGGCATGACATCCATGTGTGCCTAATCAGCAAACACTTGTGCAACTGAGAAAGAACCAAACAGGGCAATGAGAGAAATGCTAACATAAAAATCTTAACCAAACTCACCAGAAAATTATCTAAAGCTCTGTAGGCCTCAGTTAAGGTCAGTGAAAGGTAAATGTATAAGTCTCAGGATTTATACAATTTATTTTTACCAAAATATTTTTATTGAGATTTTCCACTTTGGAAATACAATCATGTAACTATCTGAACAAGTTTTCTGTGTAGTTATTACATGACAGTAATTATTCTTTCTTATATCAGAGAAATGAAAACAAAGAAAGACAGAAGAAAAAAAATGACAGACATAGGAACAAAAAACAGCTTCTCAAAAACAATCTATTCAGCATGGCACACTGCAGGTTCCAGCAAATCAAAACAAAAAACAAATCCTCTGACAAGTCTAAGTTCTTAATAAAATTAATAAAAGGACCCCAAATCCTCTCAAAAAGATACTGTTTGGATTTCCTAATATATGTTATTCTTTCTAGCGGCAAACTAGATGACATCTGCTTTAACCACTGCGTGGCACTTGGTCTGTTGACATTTTTCCAAGCTAAAGCAATACTTTTTTTTTTTTTTGCAGACAATACCCTTTTCTATATCTATAAAAGTACATTCTGATTTACTAAAGTTATGCTTCTTGGGGTGTAAAGCTAACAGAAACAATTCAGGATCCAGTGAGATTTGCTTCGAGAGAATTTTTTCAATTATATCTTTCACCTCTGTTCAAAACGTATTGATTTGTCTACATTACCACATGCAGTGCATTAGAGTCCCTTTAGAATTACACTTTATTCAAAGATCTGGGATGTTATTATTGTATTTATTTAGATGCACAGGCGTAAAATAAACACACATTAACCATTTAAACTGTATGATTCTAAGGCAGCTATTTATGGACATTGTGTGGGTTTTATTGCCCTTTCCCAATCCTGTTCACTGATATTTGATGATAGGTCTATATTCCAGTTTATAAGCTTATTATTTGAGCTCTCTAATGAGTTAGAGATCAGCACATTATAAAAGTCTGAAATAATGCCCTTTAGTGTGTGTACACACTAAGGAATGTGTACACACACAATGTGTACACACTGAACATGTTAATTGACTGAACGTGTTAATTTAAATTCAACGGACAGCAGAACATCAAGGCACAATGCCAGGGTTGGAAGTGTTCACTCCTGAAGGAGGCTTTAAAAAAAACTGATTTTTATGCAAGCAGCAGTCGTTATTGTGGAGTTGCAGAAAAATCAGGAGACCAAGTCTAATATTTAGGAGAGAACAAAGCAGCTTTATTTTAACATCTGCAGATGGGAAAACAGCTACAGTGAGTTCTGTTCTTTGACTTGGGGCTGAAAGCCCTCTTATTTTATAGGATACATCGTACATTACGTGATTACACCCCCTGACTCAGTATCAGACAAAAAAAAATCTATAAATTGCTTATCTGTGAGTTTAAGTTGAGCAGGTTTGCACACCTCAACTACAGAAATATGCTCTGTGATTCCTGTGGACAAGACACCCTTAGGTTTATCTTAGCAAAACATAGTAGATTGACCTTTCAAAAATTCTGCTTTCTTTCTGTACCATGACGGGTGTTTTCCCAAAAAGGCCTCTCTGTGGGAGGCTGAACAGATACTGCGTAGCTGAACTTCAACTAAACTTCTATAAAATAGGTACATTGCCTTAGCAATGCCACTGAACATCCTGTTCTAACTTATTTGCTTAGGGTCAGAAGAGCATATTTCCTGTTGAACTGCAACTGAGTGCAAACCTTTAATAAAATCATCATAAAGTGTACATTTTAAAATGATTAAACATTGTTAACTAATTTTTACTTCACATTATGTACAGTATATTGTACCTTCTTGTTAAGCTCCAAAGCTGCTACTTTCTCTTTAAAAAGAATGTAAGTACAGTAGTTTAGAGTTTCCCTTAATACATCTTCTGATGCATTGGAGGGAATTATAAGTGTAAAGTTGAATATCAATGAATATCCAAGTCTGTGCATTTTGTTTTGCCCCCAGGGGATAATTTGGAAATGTTCATTCCCCTTGTCTGGTTTTAGGCTGTGGCATTCTTTCCTCCTTAGACAAGGACGCAAAGTGACCCTATTACCGCAGTAGATTCATACAAGAAACTGGACAGTCCATGCAAATTTACAAGTTATTATTAATTTATGTTGTTTTCTGTTTGTCTGCATTGCAATTATATCCTTTAATATATAAAACAAGTGTAAACATTTAGTGAAATTAACAAAAAATTTCAACAGTGATGTGTTTTTTGCTTTTCAGTTGATTTTTATATTAGTTTCAAGTCCTGGTGTTAAAAATGCAATGGTTGTCAAGAGTTTATACACTTATAGAACCAGATTTTTGGGACCTCTTGGATGAGTCATTGATTTTTGAAGTAATTTGGTTGACTAGCCACTCCTGCAAGGGTTCACCACTCTCCAATGGTTTCCCTATTTGTAGATAATGGTTCTTACTGTGGTTCACTGGTAAATTTTATAAACTTTACCAGACTGGTTTATGCCAAAGCGGGAACAGCTTTAGGAGCTGCTCCTGCATTTCTCTATATCTGGACATGATATGTTGCTTTTTGAAACCTTTTAACCAACTTCATGTAATTATACAGGCCCTGTCTTTTTTCATCATCATTTGAGAATGGGATTATTTCTGTACTCCAACTTATCAGAACAGATGGGAGGAGCAGTTCTGACACTCTATCCTGAATTGAACCTGTATTCCCTGCCAGACAGAAATATTAGCAACTAGCACAGAATGTCCCACTGATTACAACAGACGTCCCAGACATTTCACAATGGTGTCACTGCTCTGACTTTACCAGAATAATTGTAGACTTGTCGATTTGATTCAGGTTGACATGAGAATCTAGGAAAAAGTTCATTGATAAACTCTGTTGAATTTTGTGTGGAGTCAGAAGCTTTGAAAAGCTCAGGTTTAAATAAGTGGGTTAGTGGTGGTGAGTGATCTTTAGGGGATTCTTTAGGAAATAGGATGGCACGAGATTGGCTATAGGTACACACTAAAAATATAAAGATGAGTATAATAACTTTCCAGATGTCCAGGCTTCTATATCCACTTTGCTTGCAGAAAGATCCCAGATACTCCTTCCACAGTCTGAAAATATAATTGGTGCACTTAGGTATGTGCTTATGTGTGTGTTGCCCTATGGTAGATCAGTCCAAACAGTGTGTTTTGGGTGATGTAGAGTGTTAGATTTCTGCCACAAATAAAATTTTGCATGTAGAAGAAATAGTTTGATTTTAAACTAAAGGATTTGGATGAAATTCACTGAGCTGTTCAAAGATTGTGATATTGTTAGAGCTTTGCTGCCTACTTTTCGACAACTGCACATCAACCTATGTGGTCCTTTGTCTTTCTGATAGTTTGTTTTCTAGTAAACCTCTACAGGTTATATTTATACCAAGACTATGCTACATGTAGACAGACTCTTATTTAGTACTTAGGTGACTTCTAAAAAAGCTTTTGGCAATATGAATATTTGGTATTTAAGGGTATACAATCAAGGTGCAGAATAGAAATGCATGAGATATTTTCAGACTTTTACTTAAAAATATAATAAAAAATATGTCCTTTTCCTTTCGCCTCAAAATTATGTAATAAGGGCGTGCCGTGATGGTGTAGGGGTTAGCGCGACCCATATTTGGAGGCCTTGAGTCCTCGACGCGGCCATCGCGGGTTCGACTCCCGGACCCGACAATATTTGCCGCATGTCTTCCCTCTCTCCTTCCCCGTTTCCTGTCAGCCTACTGTCATATAAGGGACACTAGACCCCACAAAAGCCCCCTAGAGGGGTAAAAAATTATATATATAATTAAAATTATGTAATAAATTCATCATCAACTCTGTGGTTTAAGTGTAAAAAATGTGAAATTCTTCAGGGGGTATGGTCAAATATTTGGAGGGTTTTTTTTATATTATGTTACCATTTTAGCCAGTTTAAGGCTCATTTATGGAAACATGTTTGTTTTGACTATATAAGGAAGTTAGTGAGGAATGAAGTGAAGAATCCAACGCAGAGTCTCGAAGGAAATGCCGACAAAGGCTTTCTCCTTCTCATCCAACTCTGCTACCCACTACACAACTGTGCCACCAGTTACAACAAATATTTCTGAAAACACTAAATGTCAAAAAAATCTTTTAACAATAACAAAATTTGATAAACGCCAGTAGTTTGTTTCCGAGTCAGATTCAAACGACACAGCAGAAGCACCTCTTTGTTGTTTCTTGCTGCCATTTGGCACATAAAAAGCATCTGCTTGGAGGACTTTGGTAAACCACAAAATATATGTTTCAGGGGAGTGGCTAAAAATGTTCTACTCATGCTGTGTCTCAAGCCTTAAATCACAGACAGTTACTTTTAACTTGAAAGTCAGTGCAGAGAGCTGAAATCTGCTTTTATTTCTGATTGCTAGGCAGAAACCTGACGGTACTGTGTTGTACTGATCGGAACATTTTGGTGGACTCTTTGATTCCCCCTCACTGGCAAGAGTTCTTCAGAGCTAGTTTTCTTTCAGATCAAAGAAACAGTGTTTTGGGACCCTCAGTCCTCTGTTGATAAAGCCTTCTTGCGCTCAGAATCCCAGAAGGAAGGGTCAAAGTGCACATGCTGAAACAGGAGGAAAAACTGGAAATTCCAATAAAGACAGTTTTGTGTTTCCAAAAAGGCCCTGTAAGCATTTTCATTTACTGATGAAGGTAAAATTATCACAAAGAGAAATGATGATTTTTCTTTTTATTCCTAACTGATAAAGTATTTACTACAAAAATTATGTCTACGTGAAGCATTAAAGCAGCATTGGACCATCTCAATATTACTGTTAACGTTTGAGTGTCAGTATGATGAGTTTTTAAGTTATTTTTTTATTAAAACTGCTCTAATTCTACTTTTTGGAAAGTAGAATACTTTCCAAAAACTGTCTTATTGTCACCTAGAATGTTTTCTCAAACTCCTGGGAATTAAAAATATGCATTTTATGTTTATTTTTGAACATTATTTGAATTTAAGAAGCTTGTATTTGTATGATATTAAAATGAATTGGATAACCTGAAATATTGAAGTTTGACAATCAAGCAAAAGCAGAATCTTTAAGGAGATGAGCACTATATGATACTGCTGATGTTTCATCATGTGTTAGTGTATCATAACCCATTTGTAAGCTTAATCTTACTTATACAAACAGTAATTCTGCATTGAGCTTATTCTTTTCTACAAATAACTGCATTTCTAAGACCGTAATTGAATAAACATTTGCTGTATTCTGCAACAAATGTCTGAAGGTCAATACTTTGTTGAGTCCAAAAAGCTAACTTTTTGTGCTGCTTTATTATAACACTGACCATTTTTATAAGATACCTGAGGGTGGCTGATATCTTATAACCTGAATTATATGCTTGCACATTCTTCAGGTGCATAAATCAAGTATTCTGTTAAACTTGTAGAAAATATTTAAACCTTCATCCTCACATTAAGGGTGCTTGTATATAATTTATGTGCCACTGAAGAAAGTACAACAGCTTGACACTTTCAAAACTTTAGATTCTTCCTTTTAAAAAAATTGTGATCTAAGTGCATTTTTAATTCGACTGACAAAAAGGTTCAGTTTTAGAAAACCACTGGAACTTAATTCTCTTGGGCAGATATTTTGTTTTTCATGTTAACTTTTTTCTTCTTTAAAGTAATCTGTTTCAGAAAAGGATTTTCACCTCTAACATAATTAAATTGTCTGAGTAATGGTCCCATGAAATATTACTCATTGTACTTATTATTTGATAGCCCCACCTCCCACACATACACACACCATCACTAACATGCACAATCTCACAAACAATAATATTGAAACCACTGACTCACCTATTTTCATCTGCAGCCTACAAAAAATGTATCTTTAGTTTCTAAAGCTGCATGCAAGTGCAGGAGTTTTTCTAAGAAGTGGTGTTTCAAAAATTATTTGAAAATATATATGAACTTGGATGTAAAGATTGAATGGGTATCAAGAAGAGATTTAGAAATAAAATTATACATGTAGAACTAGGAACTGTCTGCTGTTTGCCTAAACATGAAATAAGAGATATAAATATTTGCTTTTCTGACTATTGGTGAATATTTCACTTAGGTGTAGATTTTAACAGTAAGCAATGATCTTTTAATTGAACATGCTATTGATATTAGGTCAAAGTCATTTATGATTAGCTTCCCTTTTGCCGACTGATCATATAAATTAAGCGTGACTTCAACCTTTGTCTCATTGCTGAAGCAAGTTTGAGTTGTATTTAGGACAGTCATTTCCTTCCTTGTGATAAGCAAGAACGGAAACTGAACTTAAACTTTTCAACATTTTGTCACATGACATTTACAAAATTTACAGGGATTTTACTCTTTCTAAAAGACCAACCTAAAATATATTGTGAAGTACATGCAAATGGCAGATACATTGTTTCCAAAGTTTATTTTTACAAATAAAAAAAATATGGGAGATGGTGGTAGCAGCTTCATAACGTGGTGACATTTTTCCTGAACAAGGACTGAGAAGCTGGCAACCGTTATAGAGAAGATAGATGTAACAAAACAGGGAAATCCTGGAAGGAAAGTTGCAAGATGTAATACTGGGCTAGGGCTGAGATTTGCCTTCCAGCAGCACAACAATCTTAGACATCTTGATATAGATACAATGGTTAGGTTTAGATCAAAGGATGTTCATGTGTTCATGTGTTGCACACATGCTTAAATACTATAAATTTTAATAATGGTTCAGAGTTTACCTTCTGCCTGACTAGTGACCCCAGTTTCTCTCAGATCCTCAACTCAGACACATGTATATTTACATATGTCTACACAGTGTGTACTGAGCATTGTTCCTTCGTCCAAAGGTAATTCTGGGAGGAAACGTGCTTTTGAGGTTCAGTTAGCCAATGATTACATTTTCTTGTTATATAGAATATGCAGTTGATGTTTGAAGATGAAAAAAACAAAAAAAAACTGCTTCCACAAGTTTTAGATATTAGTACTCTATACAATGTAAACCACAGGAGGCTCCTGTAGGACAATGGTCATTTCCTAAAATCTATTTTTAAAATTAGGCCACCGGATGAAAAACGACTTTTCTTTTGGCCTGTAAAAGGGTTTGATCTTTGAAGAGATATTTTGTCTTTGTTTGAGGTTGCACCTGTTTACCAGCTGTGCTGTTTACATTCTCAAATCCACAGGGGCTACTAGACAAGCAGCCTTTAGAAATTATATAGCATAACTATCATTTAATAGCAGATATTTTAAGAGATTCAAGACATTAAGATTCAGCTTTCCACCTTTGTCCATATTTAAAGCAGACAAACTCATGAAAAAAAGCATTTTTTTAATGTGAATGTGTAAGAGCTGATTGCAGAATATATGAGTCATTCTGCTCCTTCCTCTTTTTCTCATAAAAAAGTTTCATAGTTTGCAAAGGATTCAGTTCTAATGATTGCAAAAAAAAAGTAAGATATCACACTAATGATGATAAAATTAGTAGCATGTTGATAAAGAGGTGGACTTTGACCAAAGTGGAGTTCTGGGCAGGAAAAGTGTTAATTACATAACAACTTTATGCAGTAGGTCAACTGCACGGTTGACCTACTGCTCACTAAAAGAGGGAACCAACTTATTCTTATCAAAGACATCACAAGTCTTGTATTGCACTGTATTGTCAGCTTTGACATTGTGAATTACCTCAACATTAAGGACATGTTCACTCCATCAGTTCAATCAGTGTCAAAGTTTTAGCTTGTCAAAAGGGCGTGTTGATGGTCTAAGACTGGCTGAAACTTGTTCATTTCCCATATATCGAGAAATGGTGTCTAGCAGAGTTGCATACTTAGCAATAAGGAGTTTTTCATTTTATTAAAGTTCTTAAGCAATAGTTAAAAAAAAAAAAATTACTTGAGGGTTTTTCCATGCTATTTCCTTGGAAAATCTACAAATCTTAACATGCTCCTTTTAAAATGCCACTGTCAGGGTTTTTTTTTATCCTGCAGGGGTAGTCAAGATCAGACCAGTTACCTTGAAACTGTGAAAAAACGTGTACATGGCATATCATCGAGATTTAGAAACCATCATTTTGGACAAAAACCTTTATAAAAGTGCTGCAAATGACCATTGTGTTGGTGTCTGATGAAACTATAAATCAATAGAATAACCATAGTGATCAACAGTGCATTTTGAAGAGAAAGGTGAAAGCTTGGAGACCTGAAAAGAACACTGCAAAGGAAGGGAAATCTTCACAAAATGAATGGCATCTTGAGAAAAGTCCCTTAATTTTAATATTTACGTCATCACCACTGCAATATTCTGCAAGATTGTAGTAGTACAATTCTTCCTGACATTGTGCAGCCTTAATGAAAAGTGTTTTGTTTGGTGCTGATAAAGTAAACCAAGACATTTGACCTTATTAATAATAATAAATTAATTAGAAAGCAGTTTAAAGACCACCATGTCAATTTTTCAGAGTCTATTTTTTCTGAATTTACTGGAAACTTTGTGGGGAGCACTAAAACACAAGCAGAGGCACAACTACATAATTTCTATGCGAAAACATTGTAGGCATGCTTTACCCTTCTCCCTCTTCTGTTTTTTTTTTTTTTTGTGCTCGCGAAAGCTTTCATTTCTGCCTCTCGATCTTTATCTCCCTTTCAGTGATTCAAAAGAAAAAATTACGCCTCTGTGAGTTCTCCAAGGGGTGAAGATGAAGGAGCAGAGGGACACCTAATACATATTGTTCCACTGTTATTAATCACATAATGTGCACATGCAGAAACAGCTTCTAAATACAGAAAATGTCAACTAGAAATTATTTTTGCGCCAGAAATTTACCGCTTCCTCCGGCTCTATGCCCCTGTGCGTCACATACAGTGCATGCCCACCATTTGCACCACTGCCTACAAACATGATTCACTTACACCAGTTCTGTCCCAAGAAAGGGCCAAAATCTCAGCAAACTATTGCAAAATGCTTGTCTAAGGATAAACAAATGTATGATCAAATATGAACAAAATATGTGCCTGTTTGGAATTAGAAAAAGCTTGTGCGTCTTTTCGTACAGTGTACATAAACATTGGGTTTCAATTTTAGGTTTCCAGCACCATTTGGATCTAAAACCTTTGGTTTGATATAATAAAAACTCTACTTTTCTTATTTCACATAATCTATTTTCTCATTCCAGATGGTTAAAGTACTAGAATGTTGCAGTTTTGTCTTTTTTAAAAAGGTTACAATCCAGTGGTCTAATAGGCTTTTTAAGGCCTGGAGTTTTGCCAAGGAATATGTCAAAGCTCAAATATTTTGGCATGCTCTGATTTCTGCATGGCTCAATGTTAGTTTATAAAAAAAAAAAAAAAAAGGTCTCAAAAGTTTAATACTTTTAACTAAATTTTAAAATAGTAAAATGTGCCATTATTTTCCCTGGATATATCGTTTTCGCCTATCGAACGTAAACAATAATACAGACCTTCGATTTGGACAGTTGTCTCTGAATCACCTAACTTAAGAAACAGCATATTTTGGACAGATTATATTCAAGTGGAAATAACGTGAACTGACCAGCAAAACAAACCTCCTTAGCAGCAGGGAATAAACGTATTCTTGCATCCTCGGGATTCAGGCACCATGCAGCCACTGAATCAGCCGTGGCCTCCTCCGTGTCCCAAAGGATTCCACAGACAATACAAGGAAATGTAATTCGAAAATGATTCCAAACACACCATCAAATCTTCAATAACTTCCTTAATAAAACTGTATAAAAGTGATGAAATGACCCACTCAAATTCCAGACTCTAACTTAAAAAAAAAAAAAAAAAAATTGGAACTATAGAAAGCAGTGATTTAACTTGTTCCCAAAGGACACAACTTTCTAAAGTTGTAGAGAATGTGCCACAGTTGTGCTAACATGATGTGTATAATATCTGTTGTTGTTTTGCACATTTTCAGAAATTATTAAAACATTGCAAACCCTTTAACCCCTGTGTTGTCTTGCGAGTCAAAAGTGACTCATTACCATGGTTAGCTGTAGAAAAAATACCCTAAACCATCTTTTTCCAACTTGAAATTGTATTACTTTTCCTAGATTGACTCCGTCATTACAAAAAGTGATGCTTTGTTTTTGTTTATGTGGGCTGTACACCACTAGGGTACAAGGATTGTCTTCTGGGTCATTTTGGATCCGTGAATTATAAAACCATTTAAACACCAGAAAAACAGTTCAAAGGCCACATAAACTCTCTCCAACACATACACACACACCTAACCCTTACCATCCCCCCCCACACACACACACATACAGACATATCAAAGAAACTGGATTGATGTACGAATTGAATTTGCATTTGACCTGCACCTGCACTCAATCTGCAGCTAATCTCCCACATCACACAAGTTCCCAAACACAACAGAAAACAATCTCAGACATAAATTAGGTGTAGAGGATATGAAGGTAAGCTGAATCTGGTTGGTTTCTTGCTGACGCCATGAGTAGACGTTTCACTAACAGGTGCTATGTTGTATGTTTGCACATACTGTCCAACATGGGATCTTCAGCATGAGAAGTTGAACATCTTATGTTGAACAAATTCTTTTGCTGAAGATGTTCAACGTAGCAGCATCTTCATATGGTGAAGAACATCTTCATACTATGAGGATTTTCTTGAACATCTTGTGCTGAACATTTTGTGTTTAACGTGGGATGTTGTATAAAAGACATTCAGTTAAGAAAAGCACGCCTCGCGTGGAAATAGCGCCACGGAATAAACCGAAAATGACTTGGGTCGGTTTTAGCAGCGTGAGTTGAAATGAAGTGCTTAACAAACATAAAGCACATATTTTTAGAGCACGACTTGAGTATAGGTTTTTACCTGTTACTTGCCGCTACTGTTACTTGTTTTGACATCTTTTCAGAAAAGTGTCAAAACAAACTCATAACAATGAACAATGAATCAGAGGGATTCACATCTCTGAAAGGTACCGTCAATATTCTTTAATGAAAGCGAGACATAATCTCAAGATGAACACCTGTTAACTGTACCAACTTAATAAAATGTTATTTTTATGTGTAGCTCCAGTTCCTCTGATGCGTCCACCTCTGTGAATCCGACCAGGGAAATTGTTACGGCGGAGGGGGGGGGTTGAGTTTTAAGGTTATTATAGGTTGCGCCCAAGAGAGAAGAGCGTCCTCAGCCCACTGCGCTCCCACTAGTGGAACCAATCAGAGAGCTCGTGGCTTGGAGGAGGGAGAAGCTCCCCAGTCCGCTACAAATACTCCTTGGTTCAGTTTTTAATTCATGTGCTTTCAGTCCGACACAGAAAAGGAACCGCGTGGTTTCATTACTCATAAGAGAGCCTCCCTGCAAAGCCTGTAGCTCGTGGTGGGACTTCTGTGTAAACCCTTTTCAAAACTTTCCCTCAACTTTTCGACAGGGCAAAGTTAGTTTCAAAAAAAGCAAGAGGCACGTTTTTGTTGTGCGTTAGAGAAAGAGTAAAACTTTCTCGGTGAAAGGAAGTTAACCTGTCCAACCATCCTTCCAGCGTTCAGTCTTGCTACTTGCATCTGCCAACAATGACGCGAAGGTCCTGCGCTATCTACACGGTGGGGGTCATCTGCGCCCTCCTGCTGGTCAGTGGAATCGCCTTGATGGTGGCTCAAGTATTCCGCAATTTGATGCACAAACTCCTGAAAAAGGTAGAGAACTTGAATCTTCTGACTTTCACGTTTATTTAGAAACTTTACTGTCTCCGTGTATAGAGGGAGAGTAAAGTTCACACGTTGCCGGATGTGGTATAAACGCCTAACAATGATGTGATTGTGTGAACCAACCCTACAGATCCTTACTGTCTTCAGTTATATACACACAGGGATTTCAAATGACTAGATTGTAATCACACAATCATTATGACATTTTTATTTCTACTTAATATGGATTTTTGTAGTTTTTGGTTCAATAGATAGTCATATTAAAATGAAAGCCAAATGTGAAATGATAGGGTAGCCTTCTGACAAAACAAAACAACAAAGAAATGCCATATTTTCATCACCTTCCAACCCAAAACCTCAATATTTTTCAATGGAATGAAAATTCCAGACATTTTGTATTTACAAAACTATCTTTTGTTGTGGCATGAAAGCTATAACCCACATAGGACACTTCTAGAGGAACATGACTCAGACTACACCAAATCTTTAACTTTTTGGCCTAATGCCAAACAACCACACACCAATTACATTGCGATACACAAGGAGGTGGGTGGGTCATTTGAGGGATGCTTTTCTTCTACAGGGAAAGCTGTCTGAGTATTTGTGGATAAATAGTGCACAAAATACCAGAGACTCCTGGAAGAAAACCTGGAAAAGTTGGAAAATTCTTGAGACTCAGAAGTTCAGCCTTGATATACATCTAGAGGAGTGGTGCCTAAAGTCGATCCGGCATCCTACATGTTTTACTTTTCTCCCTGGTTTAGTGCATCTGGATCAAATGATGTCTCCTTAGAAAGTCTAAGAAGAACATTGACATGATGAAAAGGTTGTTACTACCACCAGGGAGAGAACTAAAACATGCAGGATGCCGGCCCTCGAGGACCGACTTTGGGCACTCCTGATCTAGAGCAACAGTGGAAGGGTTAGGATGTGTAATGTGACAAAATGTGGGAAAGTTCAATGGCCAGTAATATATTTGCAAATAACTGTTATGTTTTTATCCTAAATTTATTAGGAAAAAATAAACCTAAACATTTAAATATCTCTGTGTTCTCTTTTGCTAGCTGATAAACATTTTGGCCAAGAGGTTCAACTTGGTTTTATAAAATGAAGCAGCAAATACGTTGAACCTTTGCAACATAAGCTTTATAGGGACACATTTTAAGGAATTACAGTTGTTAAGCTGTTACCAAGTAGTAGAAGTTTTTACAAGAAGTTGCAGACAGATGACTTACTAGGAATTGTGGGTTCAATGGCCGGCGCAGTGCAACCAGCATTTCTTTATGCCTTTAAATGGTTAAAGTCCTATTTTGTACTCCATGCAGTAGAAGTGCTGTGTTGATAAACTTTTCCATAGAGCCTATTTTTGCAAAATAAGAGTTGTGTTGGCAGGTTTCTGCATGTTTTTTCTGGTGCTGCATAAATTTCACATATTTCAAGGAGTTCAGTCAAACAGAGTCAGCAAATTGTCAGGAGTTTTACTAAAAGTGGCTTAATTGATTTTCTCAGTTCAACTTTTAAGATGCTGCGGTATGAATAACCACTTCTGTTACCAGTAAAATTTCGTCAGCATATTCCATGTACATGTTTACTAATCATTAGATTATCTGTGACAGCACATTTTATGGTATTTTAAGTGTCAAAGGTATTTTAATGGCCTCTTATTAAATCAGAGATTAAACGTACAATTACTCCCATTTCTCCCATTACGCCACAGGACAAGGTAAATTCACATAAAATAAGAGATTAAAGACATAAAAATTTCTTTCTTTGTTACATCTGAATGGATTGCAGCAAAGTTCAAACGAGAGCTGATCGATAACTGAAGTCTGGACAGAGCCAATGAACTGAACACAATCTTACATACAATTGGTTCAGTAAGGGAATATCCTGAGCAGCCTCCTCTCCTGTATTGAGCCAAACAGACCATTGATTCTCCTTTGACTAGCTGACTACCAGAGCTATGTGTGATTGTCCACCTTGGCCACGGTTCTTACTGCTTCCCCATTACGGCCGTCAACCAAATGAGGAGTTGGTGATGCACTTTCCATCTTTCCTACCTGCCTCTCTTTTAGCAGTCAAGTGAAGAGGCAGCTGGAGAGACTGAACCAGAACAAGGTTGCTTGTCCAGATGGTGTCATCCCAATAAACTTGAAGACTTGTGCAGAGTAGCTCTGTTGGATTTTTTTAACACGTCTTCATCCTTAGCCTGACAAGAAGAATGTTCCAGCACTGTTTTTTTTCTAAATAAAAGCCACCAGACAAGTTTTATTGTGTATTTGACAGAACTCATAAGTCACGTAATCACCAAGGAGGCTGTAGTTCTCATTTAGAAGATGTCACATTGGAGAGCCAAGTCTAAATGTTTCCTTTTTTTATTATTTATTACTTTTAACACAACAATGAACACCATACAGAGACATTCAAGTCATACTTGAGTCTCATACTTGAGTCTCATACTTGAGTCTCACTGAGTTCAGTATGAATTGCCATACTGAGTTGTACTGAACCAGAACAAGGTTCTGCTGAATAATTCTATGTCGGGTACAAATTGATGAGGAGTGAATATGTTGCAGAGTAGCTTGCCATATTTCATTATCGATCTCTATGTTAAAATCATCAGACAAAGTAGCGCGAAGATGACTAAGCCCAGGAGTCACTTAAAAGGTTGTATATTTTAGGAATTATCAGAAGACCCGGGAAGCTCCAACACTGTTGAATAGATTCTGCCTTGTTCCTGTACTAAACAAAGTTCATCCATTAATCCTCCACGACTGTTGTTACCCTGACATCCCAGATCCTGGAAAGACTTATGTTGGATCCTGCAGTTCGCTTAATGCCATGGAGTTAGAGCTGAAGACACCATCTTACACCTATAATGCAAACCCATTACCATCTGGAAAAAGAAGAACTAAAAGGATCATTCCCTTTTAGCTCTTCAAAACTACTGACAGGGTCTACCAATGTTACAGGTTGTCTCTAGTGTGTAATGGTTGTGAAAAGAAGGCCAGTAATTAATCATTAATTAACCTTTTGTAAAGTTATTACATCTGCTTTGTGTTGTCTGCACTGCTTTGTTAGGCACTTGTTTGTATTATTTAGAAATGATTCCTGATTTTAAGCAGGATGCTATATGGAAGTGACCAGTAGAGGGAGTCTAGCCATAAAGCTGGTAAATCCTTTTGCGATGAGATCATCACAAGAGGTCAGATTCCTCCTGTCATGTCTCATCTCTTCTCTGCCCCATCTTTTATTGTCTGGTTGTGTTTTGATGTTGCTCTTGTTTGTTGCTGTAATGCTTTACATCTCATAATTTCTAATCAGTTGTAAACAACTTGCTATCCAAGCTTTTCCTGTCTTCAAAGGCACTGAAGTAATGGACTCTCAGTTGTGATCCCCTCAGCAACTACCAATATAATTTGCTCATTGGCAGGATCAGTGGCTGTAGCTCTAATATGAATTTTATCTCTGCTGTTCAAAGAAAAGAGAACATCAACGTTGACATCTACACATATTTGACTCCTTTGGCTCAACTTTTCCAATGCTTTGGTTCAAAGGGGTTTGCAGATGTTTGATCTCATTCCCAAAGGCGGCCGATTCAATGAACCATGTGTACAGAGCAATATAGGCATCTTGTTATTGTTTTCACAAGACACTCAGATTCTCACATATGGGATGGCTAGTCCCAAGCACTTTCACAGGAAACAGCAAAAATATTCAAAAATTCTTCTTTCTGCAAAACAAAATATTACAATTGTACAGAAAAGACAGCAGATATAGCCCAAGCTATAGTCACCACCTGAGCTGGCAACTATGAAGGTACTGCTAAAATGCACTACTCAGGTGGAAGGAATCTGTCAGCAGAACTATTAGTTGTGTGTTCTACAAATTTTACAAAGCAGTCCCGGAATAAAGCCTCTGCCTCAGTGTTTTCTGAGGCAGAGGCTTTATTTTACAGCAGGACATCAACCCGAAACATACAGTTAGACCTAATATGAGATGGTTTATGTCAGTGATCCTCCTTTAGGTGTTTCCCCAAATTTTTGGGAAACACATAATGAGTGGTTGATTTACAGCCTACTAGCACTTGATGGCATGCTAAGAAAAAAACAAACAAACACTTGAATTAGATATACTGGTGCATCTAAAACATTTAGGGTAGTCGTCCCTAAGGAGTAGAGTTAGGCACCACAGTTTTATTTTAAGGTATATTTATATGTTAGTGGGCTAGTCAGGAATGACACCTAAATCCAGAATGTGTGGCAAGAGGTGTTCTTCATGTTATTATAAGTGATCAGTGTCAGAGAAATATTTTTGTAAAATTAGAATAGTAATATTTGTTTAAATTCATCAACCAATCATGATGGGCTGCAATGGAAATATGTCTTGTCATAAGGCCTAAAATTCTAGCAGTGTAATTCCTCTTAAATCATAACATTAACAAAATTGTTACCCTCTGGGGGTAGTGGGCTTAGATTTATGTGTAGATGCAGGAATAAGTGGAGTCATGGGAAGTTCATTCTGTTAAACTTGGCAACGTCTCCTGAAGTTACTGTAAATATGGATAAGAAAGCCTGATGGAATTTAAAATCATAGCAAAAACAACTAAAAACTTTCCAGAAATGGCGAAGTGAAGTTGTGATTGTGACTGCATTTGTAGAGGCTGCAAAATTGATTCATTGCTTTGTCTACAGTTGACACATCAAAGTCCATGTTTTAGTTTTGTCTCCCACTAGGAATCAGTCTTGACTTTCTGCTGAGACCACAAAACTAGCCACAATATTTTGAGGGGGAAACTGATACAATCTAGACTTTGAAGACAACAGTTATGTTGTTAAGTGACTCAGAACCAGTGAAACAAATACTTATTAATTGCATCCAGACCGGACAATCAAGCAAATATACAACTTAAACTGTTTTTCTTACAGGCAGGCTTATGGAGCCCCTAAAGAGACATTGAAGAAGAAAAAAAAACTTTCTCGCACACATGAGATAGTATGTGGTGCACACATATTCTGTTGTGCGCACCAGATTTCTTTAAATTAAAAAATTATAGGTAGTTTTCATATAAACAAACGTTTCACTTAGAACACTTAGTCATTTACCTTACCCTTGCTGAAAATTTTGATGACAAGTGTAAATATTTACTTCCTGAATTCAAAAGTTACAACAGGAAGTAGAGGTGCTAGAATAAAGGAGGCAAATGTCACAAATTTAAAAAAAAACAAGAAACTTCTTCCCCATAACTTCTCAAATGTTGTGCTACGGCATTGATAAATTGTCATGAACAGCTTCCCAATGTTCCTTGCACCCAATCAATATTTTTTTGAGGGAGAATGTCCTCCCCCTTAGTAAAGTTATAAACAACTTTATTTATGATATTTTAAAAGCATAAGCAGTGTTGGGAATCTGTTCTAGTTGGGCATAAATATGTTTAGAATCCCTTGGCATATATTTGTTATCTATTTAAAATAAGAGTCCTCCCACCTTAAAAGAATTGAGCAGTTTCCCTGAGTTTAAAGATGCTGAAATCGTATGATTCCCATATTATTGTAAAACTTTCCCAGAAGGTTCACCTTACTATGATAACAGTGCAGCCAGGAAAATGACATTACTCTGATGTTAGTGTTATCACACACTACACCTTCATTTTTAGTTTCAAATCAAGCCTGCTTCTCCATTGCAAGGGTCAGGTTGCTTTTAGGTGAAAGGTTTTTAAATCATCCTTTGGAAAATAACAGAATACTAACATTTCTATAGAGTCAATAATGTAGATTTATTAACAGAGATATTTAATGAAATGAACTCAAGACATCAAGAACTTTATCTTTCGGTTTTGTGTTGTTGCAGTTCTTCAAAAGATTCAATTGGAAAATATTTTACAAAATAATTTTTATTAACTCTTCTGTACCCCTCAATTTTTTATTTTTGCAATACGTTGGCTGTGCTGATATAAATGACCTACTTTTTTTGTGTGTGCATAGGATGAATTTAAATGTTAAATTCTTTTGCTATTCTGTTTTTGTTTGAACAATTTTAATTGCATCTGAGTTTTTTTTTTTTGTTTGTTTTTTTACATAGTCAGAATATTTTTTTTACATTTAGTCTACCAAAAACTACCAGTTCATCTACATTATTTATGGGAGGAAATAAGATTACTTTTTTTGATGTTTTTTTTCTTTCTAAAAAAGAAAATACTCTTTATAAATAACACCCACATTTGAGGGTTAAACACTTTTAATAAAAGTTGTTTTGTATGGTAAATACACAACTTAATTAAATATTAATTATGATATTAATAATATTAAATTCTCTTGATACATAATATTAGTATGATAATATTAGTATTACTATGATAATATTTTAAAAAAGCTGTTTTTGTGTCCAAGCGACAAGTGGAGCGTAACATAAAGGGAACCCCAGTAGTTAGATCTCTGTGTGTGAACTTGATGAGACATTCCTCATTTCTCTAAGAACAAAATGTGACAAGAGAAAAAGCATGGCAGTGGCATTTTCGAATAAGTGAAAATTCAGATTGGAAGTAAGTATTCAAATAATTAGATTTTTTGTACTTGAAGTTTTCTTTACATAGTGTTTTTTTATGTTACTCCCCAGTTATTTGTCAGCCAGTATGAAGTACTTTAACTGTATCAAGTTACTGCTTCACGCTACCAGGAGAGTAGAGTATCTCCTCCCACATGTGTCCTTTAAGCCTTAGTCTCTCTTTGTTTGCTCAGTCTCTTTTATTGTTTGAGATTTGTTAGGCAACTTCTGTGTTTTAGTGTGAGGTCAGCAAGCAATGATTCTTTAAAGACACAGGGTTATAAGAATATTTTCTTAATTTTGGTTCCTTAGACCATTACTAAATAAACAATGTTGGTGTAAGATTTTTATTTTTGCATTGTTGAGAATATGTTTAAAGAAAACATTCTGAGTTGAAAACATACTAAAATGACATTGCTATATTTTGAACAGCACACTAGATATTATACTGCATTTCTTGTTTTTCCCTTAGTAAATTATATAATTATTTAAAAACTGCAATTTGGTCATATTTAAGTGAGGCCTGTGGTGTTTTAGAAGGATTCTTTAGCCACCTCGTGGATGAGTTGATGCCCTGTTGGAATAATTTAGTTGGCCAGTCGCTTTTAGGAAGGTTTAGTCCCAAATCCTTAGAAATTGGGTTTTTTTTATTACTGGTAGATAAAACATATTGTGATGCTTTTTGAGATCTTTTGTTGCTGTCAGGTTAAATTTATTAGATTTTATTTATTCCCTTCAAAAATCATCTTTTGAGAACTGGCTTTGTTATAACATGTCTGCAACTCTGAAATGCCAAATTGTGTCAAAAAAAACGCCTAAAAATCTCTAGGTTTCACTGTATGTGACTTTTGTTCAGAAAGTTTTGTTCCAATACTCCAGCTCAATCTCTCTGTTGTTATTATTGGACCCCAAAGGCAAGAGCGAATCTGAATCAGATTCATTATAAATTTGGTTATTTTACTAAATTCAATTTCCACAATGCTGTAGATTATTTTGCTTTGCAGGAAGAGGGAAACACTTTTAAAGAATGCAAAGCTTTTGTGGCTCGACTGGAAGATTTTAAGAGCTGCCTCCAGCTGTGTCCAGTGTTTTTCACATCTATGTATGTATTTGAACATCGCCACATCAAAGCACAGGTTTCTATGTGTGTTTGTGTATTCACCTGCCACATGTGTTTATGTATCGGGTTGCGATGTACAGAGATGAGAGGGATTTTTTGTTCCTGTTTCCCATGTATTTTGTGTAGCATGCTGTGAAGGTTATAATATTGATTATTCAGAGCGTAAAAGGATGACAGAGCCTGTTCCTCAATTTTAAGCGACAACTTTGTGATCCTTGGCTACTCGGTTAAGGTTTTGTCCTATATCGCAAGTAATAAGGGACTCTAAAAAGGAGGGGATTTTTATTCTCTTGAAAAAGTTGCTTGGTGGCTACAATAAATTTGGCACAGTTAGGTCATATAATCTTTTCTCCTTACTTGCTGTTTGGAAAAAGACCAATCCGAATTCTATTCTTATTCCTTGTGCAGTAGCTTGAAAAAATACCTCTCTGTTTCATCATACTGTATAATCAAACAGGGTGGTCGGCAGTGCTCCTCCTCTGGGGCCTCAAAAAGCTAGATCCTGAGGAATGTGGCTCACATCATCAAGGTCCCCCACAAACAGCGGGCATCAGGGTCCATGCATCACATGATCTGTCAGAGGCGCTCTCTCCAAGTGCCTGTCGTCAAGGGAAACGGCTGACAATGGGGTGGTGGAAGGGTCCACTCTCACACCATTTATGTTCGCAGCCAATGCTGTTGTCCGACACTAATGCAGCCGTTACACCCTCCCACACACACACACATTCCCCTGCACCCACCCAGAAGGATGTTTTTCTTCTTGGGGTTGTTTTTACTGCGAGCGTACTGGGAAAACTTCAGATTCAAAACATGTGCTTGCTGTGGCAAAGCACTGTTCATCGTGCAAGAACAGAATCATGCGATTAAAACGCATAAAAAGTCCAAGAATCATTTGTATGCTTCAATGTGAAAGGTTTCAACCAGCTCATTTTTTTGCTCAGATTATATATGGAAAATTAAATAGTGTCTGATGTTCTGTTGAAAATGCATACCAAACATGCTGCGATTGGGCATAATGACCTAGAAAAGCGGCAGATGCAAAGCCATAGCTTTTAAGCAGTTCAGGAATGTTTTTTTCTTTTTTCATTGGTTTAAACTTTCAGAAAAAAGCTACAAAAAGCATAGTATAATTTCATTATTTTTGTGTGATTTTTGTTTATTCTTCTCAATAGGAAATTGTTTTAGTGGAAGGTAGCCGCGTGTTCGAGTCATGGAAATCCCCTCCCCCTCCTGTCTTCATGGAGTTTTTCTTCTTTAATGTGACCAATGTAGAAGAGGTCCTTAGTGGAAAAAAACCAGAAGTCAACCAGATTGGACCCTACACCTACAGGTAAGTCAAAAACGAAACAAAAAATCTTTTGAACTTGACATGTCTTTTTGCAGAGTGACATGCTTATTTTGCTCACACTAAAATATCCTTTTAATTTTGTGGTAATAGGGAAAAATGAAAAGTACTGTGGACCATTTTATAAAACAATTTAAAAGATGTTTAACAATAGCCAATGTGCAAAATAAAATAAAAAAACTACAGCAGTGATTTTTGCTTTTGTATGGAAGAGTTCCAAAACCAAGAAAAAAAAAGAAAAGTTTAAAAAAAATCTGATTTTTAATTCCAGAATTCTAATCTCAGTTATCGATCTGCATTAAAGTTAGATTTCAGACTTTTGTCGAGTATATGCTATATCCTCTCCCATAGTTAGTATGCACTTCATGGCATCAAGATGAATTAAGATGCATTTATAAAGATGTTTTTGACCCCAACATGCAACTTCCTGCTGAGGTTATTTTAACACTGAGCTTTGGAGCTCTTTCCTACCTTTCTTGTTATCCTCCTGAACATAAATCTGGGTCATCTAATTTTTCATAACACAAAGGTACAAGGTGACTGTGTCACGTCACATTTTTACCCGGGGGTAACATAAGGTGTGGAGTCCCAAGAATCACTGAACAACTTTTTAAAAAAAAGAAAGTTACACTGTAATTTCTGTTTATTTTAGAGAAAATGAACAGAGATTATTTTCTGTTTACAATGCCATCCAACAATGCCATCCAAGGAATTGTTGGACTTACTAATAGTTGGTGATTTTTTTTAAAATTCCTAACTGAAAGTTTTCCTTTTTTTTCTCTAAATTAATATTGATGTATATGACAAAGGGTTGGTTTAAATCTTCAAGTTTTAATTCAGCAGAGAAGTAATCTTTTTTTTTTTTTAATGACTGTTTGTACAGAGAGTACCGGTATAAGGACAACGTCACCATGTTGGACAATAATACAAAGGTGTCGGCGTACAACGCCAAAAGCTTTGTGTTTCTGAGGGATAAGTCTGTTGGTGACCCAGATGTCGATAACATCACCACTGTCAACATTCCCATTTGGGTAAGTCCTTATTTAAAGGTTGGAGATAAGTGGAAAAAAAGACTGGGAATCCAGCTGGGGTAAAGGGGAGTGTGTACTCCCACTGCATTGCTCTGCTCACCACCAGCATATCCTGCAAAATTGGTTGTATTTTCTCATATCTGTTCAAATTCTTGACTCTAGGCTGCAATGAACAAGGCGCCGGGATACAAGAGCTTTTTTTTGAATATTATGATAAAAGGCACCAAAAGTCGTCTCTTCACCACTCGAAGTGTTCAGGAATTACTTTGGGGTTATGAAGATGCTTTGTTGGACCGCATTGCCTCATCCGGTACTGATGTGGAGAGGGTTTTCGGCCTCATGTACAAGGTATGCACAGGTTTAACAGAAAAAAAAGATAATAATAATGATAAAAGCTCTTCTGTATTTTAGCAATTTTACAAAAGAGAGAGGACTTTTTTTATAAACTTGCTCTCACCATCACACAAGAAAATGTCATTTTAATGAGCTCAATGTTTGTTTGGCACAGAAAAATGAAAGCAGCGACGGAGAATTTGTCTTCCACACCGGAACGCAGAACTACTTAGATTATGCACGGATCGAAACATATAAAGGGGAAAGGTAACACTGATGCAGTCTCACACACACCCAGGACATAATAGAATTGATCTTCTCATTGTGGCGGCATGTTGGGGTAGCTGGTGCTGCAGTTCTGATTTGTTCCTTCTGTAGACTTTTGTTTATAATTTCTTTGGTTGAATTTTTGCATGGTTGGACAATTATTCGCTCTGCTTTTGACTGCTGTGCAGTTGGAAGAAGTTTTGCCTTAACTTTCTTACTTTCTATTATGATGTGTAATCACGACAACTATTTTTTTTCCACAACTGGGAACAGCAGAGGAGCATCTGAAAAACTCAAATAATACCTGAATTACAACCTCATTCAGGAAGCCTATTTCCTGCATCCAGGAAGTAGAGCAGGACCAATGAGCAGAGAGAGAATGTGAAGGTTCAAACCGTCTCATAACCCCAAACCCAACATCTGTCTGCCTGGCGTTCTAGCCAGATGGAGTCAGAAAGAGGAGTAGCAAAAGCAAGTGAGGAGGATTAGCAGGACAGCTGATGGCGTCATCCAGGGAGTATTACTGTGGAACGTCGTCTCTGCTGCCCAGAAATTCACAACTTACTTTGAAGACACTGGCATGATATGAGCTGCGACATTTAATTTCTCTTTGGGATAAATAAAGTATTTTTTTATTGAATAGGTGTGTGTTGGGTAATCTCTGCCTTTCACTTTTTTTCTTGTTGGTCTTGCCTGCAACTCTTACCACAGAAAGTTGGACAGAACATCTTGCTACTTGGATTTTCTCAAAAGGTTTTTAAATAGCCTTATCTTATCCAGACTTCTTATCCTTAAGTGGTATAATTACCCTTTTGCACCAGGGAAGCTGCGTTTTGAAGTGCTGCAGATTAAACCATTCTTGATCATTTCTACAATGAGTATAGCAAACATGTTGACATAACAAATGTGTTTTTTTGAAAACATCCTGTGCTTTTTTTTTTCTATGACCTCTTTTTGTCTGTGCAAAATAAAATAGCTTGCTAAACCTTTCTCTATTGCCGGCAAGAAAGAGGTACTATACATAACTTCATAAATTCAACAATTAACTTGGAACGATGTGCTGAATTTAACAAAAACCTAAGTAATCTGAAAAGAGGGAAATGCAGGCTATATGAACACTTGTCATTGGTTTGTTGGCAAAAAAGAACAATGTTAATTTAATTTGTGTTATAGGATGCTCAAATACTGGTCAACTAATGAGAGCAACAGCATCCTTGGATCAGACGGAAGTGCTTTCCATCCCTTGCTAAACAAGAGCGAACGTCTTTATGTCTTCTCTCCTGACCTGTGCAGGTAAAGTTCAGGACCACACCGCCCTCCTGTGTGACCTTTTATGTGCTTTGATATAAAGACTTGGACAGGATCTTTCCACGTTCACTTTCTATAGGGAAAAACAGCAAAGAAAATACATATAGTTCAAGGTGATGTTATCTAATGGCTCTAGTCCGGAGTGAAATACAGAAGCACTGTACCAGGAAGACTGGATTAGAGCGAGCACTAGCTCTGGATAGATCCAGGAGAGATTCAAAGCTAAATGCTAAAGTGCCAGTTCCAGGATTACTAACAAAGAAAGTAGAGATAGTTAATGACAGCAATTGGTTTGTCAATGACTTAGTCCAGGAAGGAAATATAGCCAGAAGCTTTGAGCCAGAAGAACATACTGAAGATGAGACACAAAGTTAAGTAATTTCAAGTACTACATTAATAGAAAGTAGGGAGGAAAGATAGTAGGATGGTCATAATGTTTGTCAGCAGTCTGTAGATACAGTTATATCTAAGGGTAATCCGTATCACTAATGGAAAGCTGTAAGCCTCGTTTTTAAAGTACACTGAGTGTTTAGCTTTGGTAGAAAAATAAGAGCTGGTTCCACCAGAGATGGAACCAGCTCTGGTTCCATCTCACCCAGAGATGGAACCAGCTCTTATTTGATGTTTTGATGATTATATTTAAAATCAAAACAAAAAAACTATTAGAAACTACAGGAACCATCAGTAAACTTGCATTGTAGAGACATTCCACAATATTTTGGAATGTCTCTAATGGATTTCTATTCCATTAAAAGTCACATATCTTCTAATGACCAGAAATGTGATCAACAGGAACAGATTAGGGTTGTACCCCATTGCCTGACACAATCTTGAGTTCAAATTATTGTTTGCGAGGAAATACCAATGTGTTTTGTTTTTGGAACCAGTTTTGGATCCCTTTTGCAGCATCCTGATCACATACAAATAAGTCCACACCAAGCCTCCTTTAATTGCTGGCATCTCATGCAGTGGAGGCATTTCATGTTTGATAAAAACCTAGTATCAATCAAAGATAGTTTTTATTTATGTGCTAGCCTGACATTTACAGAACAAATGTTTTGGTAAACAAAGGTGTAGCTGCATCTCTGGGAGTTAAAATCTCTGTGTTCAAAGCTTGGTCTGTGTGGAGAATAACCTTTTACTTATTAACAATCTAAGTAGTCCATTTAAGTATGATTCCACAACTGTTGATCCTTGTTTGATGCAAAACATACAGTATGTGCCTTGTGCTTATCCGTAATGAGGCCCACATCTTCCTCTTTTTGTTTGGTGTGGAAAGAATCTGGTAGAGTAATAGAGCAAGCACCTTTGGCTCTGATTGGATGTGTGCCGAAGACCCCTCACCCAAATTTTCAAAACTCTTTCACACACTTACTTTTTCCCTAATGGTGTCATTGTGTCTGACTGTGCTTTAATGACCACAAGGGAAGTCTTCCCTCCTTGTTCCTGTGTTTTTAAAATTTTTTATATATATAATTTGAAGAGGAAACTTTTAGTCAACTAATGTTTTGACCCTTTACACACTTACTATGGCGTGACGCCTGTAGCTGAGTGGCTAAACCATGTGCTGAATGACATCTGAAACTGATCTGCTGGTTAAAAAAAGTGCCAGGATTCCCATCTACGCGCTCATGGGGTGGTGACCCTTTGCTCCAGTAACTGACAGCTGACCTGCAAAAGCTGCAAAGTTTTGACAAACTGCAGACAGGTGTTATTGTTTAAATATCATTCTTCTATCTGAAGTTTATTTTCCCCCATAGCCACTAAGGGTTTTAAAGATCCTTATGGATTCCCCTGAATCAGAAATAACCAATTTAGAACTTTGTAAAGTGATGAAGTATGAATATTTGAAATGAAATTCATAATCCTTGAACTTGTTCACATTGTGTCAAGTTACAACCAACTTCTCAAAAGTTTTTTTTTTGCTACAACATAATTGTGAAGTGGAAAGAAACATTTTCAACATCTTTTACTAATAACAATTTGAAGAGCAAGCTGGGTTGTACAACAATATTCAATTTGAAGAAGTGAGGGAAGGCTTGCACAGCTGCAAACTTCACAAGACAAGGTCCTTCACCTAAACTGACAGCCAAGGCAAGGAGAAGATTATTCAACAGGGCAGCTATTATCCACACACTTAACAGATCTGGATCTTCACAAGTCCTGTTTAAAGTTTGACACAAGCCATGTAGGCGGACACAGAATTTGCTTAGCTCAAATAATAATAAATTGACAAGTAGGTCATCCTCCTGAACACACAATTCTATGGTTCATCTTCCAGTAGGACACCAATAAATGTGGAACCAGCACTGACCCTTGTAAGTGTTGTAATGGTGGAGTAAAAGTCCAAACCTAAATCCAATTGAAAATCGGTGGCAAGAGTTGAAAATTGATGTTTGGAGATGTTATCCTAACAATATGACTGGGCTAGAGCAAAGTTACCAAGACGAATAGGCAAATATCAGTATGTTTACAAAGCTGGAGATATGCATACCAACAAGACTGCTGCAATTACAGCAAAATGTAGTCAACCGAAGCTTAAATGTTTGCTCAGCTGATCTAAGCTTTCTTCAGATTGGTGTTTGTTTCTCATTACGAATACAAGACAAAAATTCCCAGTCCAGTTCTGGAAAGCAGAAACGTTTTAGTTGCGTTCCTTGGCTTCTCTCCCAAAGGTCAAGGGAAAAGGTCTACATAGTGTTGTTGCACTACTGGTATGCTGTGTTTCTTCCCAGTCAGTTGGCAGACAGTGTATGGAGGGCTTTGTTCTTGCTGAGGATGGTCCAGATTCCTCTCACACTATATGACTGTAGTTATTCACAGAAAAAGGATGGGCCCCTTACAATAATGCAATTCTCCTGTGAAGTGCTGTAAGATTTTTAACATAAAGAAATAGAACTGAAATACAGATAAAAAAAACATAAGATCAAGTAAAGGTTAAATATGATTCATTTTATTAAGAAGCTTTGTCTTGGTTAAATGGCCCTGCTTTTTGAGAATGGGCTCCGGCAAATTGTGTTTTTGTTTATTTACTTACGTATTAAATGATAACTATTAAACCGTTTTAAGTAATACATTTAAATATGTTAGAAATGTTAACTGAGACTCCAAAGGGCTTGATGCTTGAGGACAAGCCTGAGCTTGAGAATGCATGCAGGATTTCATCCAAATGTACTTTTAGAGAGAATGATACAGTTTAGACATTTCAGATCCAGCAGGAATCTCACTAAACTTCAACAAATTCTTATATAAAATTAGTTTTCTGGTGTCACAACTATGTGTGATGTTACATTGTTGGGTCAAGGCCCACGTATGCTGTATGGCTTTGTGAACAGGTTTTGGGAAGTGGATAGTTGCATTTGATTTTTAGCACAAAAAGTCACTACTCTGACAGAGAATAAGAAAATAATTTCATTTTTGTGGGGATGTTCCAGTCAAAGGTTTTTTGTTTGTCTGTTAAGCTCCTATATTCATCCAAATCACTGAGGATGAAGAGTTTTCTAAAAGTGAGTTTTGTGTTAAGACTCTACCAGTTTTATTAATTGAAGCACTGAAATTTTCCATTCTTCTTTTCAAAATGGCTTCAGCTCATGCAGATTGGATGGACTTTTTTTTCTTGCAAATTTTTCCACAACTTCAAGTTAATTTAGATTTGGACTTTGACTGGGCCATGAAGAGACATGACTATGGTTTGATCATTTTATTGTAGCTAATGCTCATGCTAAAGCTAAAATGAGGCTTGGAATCTGTTTCAAGTGTTTCTGGTCATTTTTTTCAGCTACTTTGTTCGTACTGAAAAAATAAATATCAACAGTATGATTCTGCCACCACTATTTTTACTGTGAGAATGCTATATAGAGCATTAGTTTTCAAACACACAGCTTAAAGGAGGCTGAGTACAAATGAAGGTTACAGTTTGCAGAGTTTATTAGTGGATAAAATTGTAAACAAGCCTTACCTTGCCTTCCACATCACAGTTTCCCACTGTTTTGTGGATAATTCCCCTCAAAACACAATGAAATGTGTGGTTGTAAGTTGGCAAAAGGTGAAAAATCTCAAGCCAGTGTGTAGGATGTCATATAAAAATACATATAATTGTTGGCCAATTCATGCTACATATCACATTTCAAGCCAGGTCTAATGTGCCTATTCTGCACTTTTTTTTCCCTGTGTGAAAGTACATCCATAAATCAATGGCACTGTTGTTACTGACCCTTGTAACTTTGAACGATTCGTTTTGTTGGAGCACACACTAATGTCGCACTGAGCTTCTTCTGTTTAGTCTGTGTGAATTACCAAAAAGCAACAATAGAAGCTGATAAGCTGAAAGCACTTTCTGAACAGGGCTAAGAGAAAGCAAAGGAAGATTAGAGAGGATTTGGTGCTGTTGAACTCGCTGCACAATCAGGCAACCCAGAGCATATTATCAATGCTAAGCTTTAACAAAGTGATTTTATTTTAATGTCACAGATGTATTTGCCTTCCCTCAAGTCTTACTAATAATCAGAGTCATCCTTACCTTGCTATTGTATTGCAGTCGCACAGAGGAATAAACCACATTTAAGTCGATAATTAATCATACCCCTGGCAGATTGAGATTTGAATGAATTGAAACATTCAAATGCTGGTTAGAAATTATAGGAAGAGTTTGAATGCTCTAAAACTAATAAAGATATTGTCCAATAATATTTAAGAAGGATATCAAAAGCAACATGTCATATGAATAAAATTAAACAAAAATGACAATTTTGAGAAATAGCTCACATATCCTATCGGAAACAAAATTCTCAGCTGAAAGAAATTTTTTTCAAATCTAAACCTGCCAGGTGTATGAATGAAATTTGGACTTATAACTCAAAATACCAAAACAGCCTAATTGTTGTCATATTATGTTCAGGCTGAATGCCTTAGAAATTGACTTTCTGATTACGAAACAGTAGGATTTGAAATATGTTGATATTTAAAACAATAAAAAATAGACTTTAAAAACATTCTTTTCAGTTCTTATGTTTGAAACTTTAGCTTCTTCTCTACTCTCTAGGACTATCTACATGGAGTTTGAGAAGGATGTTGAGGTGAAAGGAATCCCCGCCTACCGCTTCACACCTCCCCGCTCTGTTTTGGCCAGCAAGGAAGAGAACCCGGCCAACAAAGGTTTCTGCGTCACCCCTAAAGAGTGCCTGGGAACTGGGGTCCTCAAAGTCAGCCCCTGTCGGAAAGGTAATTTTCACCCTGTGCGGCACATTTATCTTTAATAGTGTTTGAACTCCTACATGAGTCTGAAGAGCTTCAACTGTAGCATTTGCTTCTTCTTTTTTACTCTCCTTTTTGATTTTCATTGCCGACAAAGGGGCTTAGGGTTTCAGTTATATCACCAGCAGTAAAATTAAGCATGAAGGACTCACGTGACGCAGCTCTGCAGCCCAGGCCACACCTCAGGCACCATCTGACCATGAGTGGGCCTGCAGCATGTGGCAGTAAGCTCTGTCACCTGATTGCACCTTTGAATCTGATCAGGAATGACCTTACTGCCTTCGTTTCTGGACTCTTTAAAAGACAAAACTCTAACTGACTCATGTGTTGTCTTGTATTGGCGTTACCGGGCAGTCTATTTCAAAGAACAACTTACTTCACAGCAAAAAACATTTGACTTAAAGCGGACTTTTATGCATTATGTTCTTACATTTCATTGTGTTCTCACATGGAAAGAAATGAAATATTGCTGTCAGTCCCAGCAGTAAAAGTGGTGAAACATTAGAAGACGTGTTGAAAGTTTACAAAAGTCAATGCTCGGCTGAGGTCAAGAGTTTTGTTTAGCCACCAACAAAAGGAGTTTTTGGAGTGGAGGATTAAGGTCACTCGTGGCTGTGCTGATTTAAAAAAAAGGGGGAAAAAGTGAGTGCCGTGCTTGCTCTACAGTGACCTTGCAGGTTGTCACATGAAGACTGCTCTCAGGTGACTGCGGGTGGGCTGATGTTTTTGTCCAGCATCCACTGCCAAACACAAGAGAAGGAAATGTGTCACCTATGCCCCACTTTGTCATCACCTCATCCTCTTCCCCCCGTTATTGTTGTCAGTAAACACGAGCAGTGCGCAAACTGTGAAATATATTCATTTTGCTCTGAATTACGTCCGAGCAAAAGTAATACAGGCAAAAAAGATACCTTTCTTGTCTGTTCTCTTTACCTTTACACCATGTTGTCTAGTATGGGACCCTGCTGACAGTAAGAGGAAAGGAATTATTCTTTATCTAGACAGCCTTTAATTCGTTATACAAGTTGATTTATTGCCCCTTTGTGTACTGCTATTTTTTTTGTCTTGGACATTAGCTTTTGAGGACAGATTGTATCTCTAACTTCCAAGGCCAAGTTACATTCTGATTTAATCAAGCGTTAAAGAAGTCAGGAAATAAAACGGTGCTTGAAGTTATCAAGCTGTGTGTACGCGTTTGTGTGTGTTTGTGCCTGTGAGTTCACTTTCATGACCTCAGTGTGTGCATAGACACATAAACATAAAGAACAAGATCAGCTTGGAGAGCATTCATGTGACTTACATTTATCAAAAGACAATCTGATACAGCTCAGATTTACAAATAAACAGTCATCATTTAGTCCATTTCTGTCTTAACTTAGCAAATACACTCACTTTATTAAGTACACCTGTTCAATTGCAAACAGAACGGGGGAAGACTGATGTGACTTTGAATGTGGTATTGTTGTCCATACCAGACAGGTTGGTCTGAGTATTTCAACAACTGCTGATTTCCTGGAATTTTTGTGGAGAACGAGCCAAAAAAAGAGAAAGTTTCCGCTGGGCAGCAGTTGCGTAGATGATAGCTCCTTGTTGACGTAAGGGGAGAATGGGAAGACGTAGAAAGGCAACAATAGGTCAAATAATTCATTAGAATTAGACAATACCAGGGTGGAAAAAGTGTTTCCTGGAGCTATGAATCTTGAATTCAGCTTCATAATTCAGACAGTGGGGAAGGTCATAACTGAGTGAAAACAACATGAAAGCATGGATCTGTTCTGCCTCCTATGATCAACAACTTAGACTGACGGTGGCGGCATGTTGCTGTGGGGATTATTTTCTCGAAACATATTGGTGTTTTTCGTGTCAAACAAGGATGGTTTAAACACCTCAGCCTACCAGAGTATTGTTGCTGAACATATCCACTCCTTTATGGCCACATTGCACCTATCCTATGGTGGCTACCTCCAGGAGAACAATGCACCAGAACTTGCAAGGTATACCTAATATATTGAATATATTGGATACCCTGTATTTAATCAGTGAGTTGGTCAAAAACATTATGGTTAAAGTAGTCCTTATTTGTCAAAACAATAATTTTTCTTCTTGTAGGTGCCCCTGTGGTTGCCTCTTTTCCTCATTTCTACCTGGGAGAGGACAAATATATAGAAGCGATTGGAGGAATGGCCCCTCAAAGTCATCATCACCAAACGTTTTTAGACCTCAACCCGGTAAGCTACCAGAACGCAACCCAAAAAGATGTATTGCTACGCCACATACTGGCTCAAAAGCAGTAGTGCAACCATTTTATGAAACATCAGAGGCCATACCATGAAGCATTTTTTCCCCTCTTGACATAATTAGCATCATGCAAACAGGTTGATTTGAATGCAATCTTTTGCAGGCTGGAATATCATTGAAAAACAATTTATTTCACTAATTCAGTTCAATAAGTGAAAGTTATACATTGCAGTTTCCAGACACAAATTTATTTCAAGCATTTATTTCTGTTCATTTTGATGATTCTGTCTTAGAGAACATGAAACACCAAAGTTCAGATTTTTGGAAAATTACAGTATTGCATAAGACAAATCAAAGGGATTTTTAATGGATTAATTTCATACTGAAATGTAGGTTTCTTTATTTTCTTTGTATGATCTTACGTAGCAGTGGCTGTGTGCAATGACTCCAAATAATATATAATTTAAAAACCAATTTTTTGAAATTATTTACCGAAATACATTCACTTACAGTATATAAAAGCAAACTTATTCAGGTTCACCTACACATTTTATTTAACATAATAATAATTATAAATACTTGGTAATTTTTTTGCCAACAGACAACTGGAGTGATTGTGCGTGCAAGCAAAAGAGCTCAGGTTAACATCTTGATCAACAGAATGTCTGGATACCCGTGAGTATCTGCACCCCAGTTTAGACTGAACGCTGCAGTCTTTTTGCACCTATATATTATTTATGTGAATCTTTACATTCTTTTCATTTTTTCAACAGAGACACTAAATTATTGAAAGAAACAGTCTTCCCTGTTATGTTCCTCAATGAGGTGAGAAATAGCAGATACACACACAGTTGGGTGTATTTGATTTAGTGTTTTTGTGTAGTTTTTCTACTTTCACGAATGTTAAGTTAAACAGTGACTCTATTTTTTTATCAGAATATGTTACATCATTAACTAGTTTATTTATACCATTAACAAGATTCGTTCAGTACCCTAAACCTAGCTAAGGGTAATGGTTTAGGGTACATGATGAGCTCCCATCATGATTAAAACAGTGAATTCAATACAACAAAATTACATAATTTGTCCTTATCTGATGTGATGAAAACAGGTCATAGCTGCTATCAGATTATTTTTGCCATATTCATTTTTTTGACATTTAACTCTACAACCCTACTTCTTGACTCTCAGAGTGTGGTGATCGATGATGCATCAGCAGCGAAGGTGAACAAGCTGCTCATGATTGTCAAAGTGGGGTCCAACTTCCCCCTCATTATTGTGGGACTAAGCGGGATCATGCTTATTGTCTTCATCATCCTCCTGATCAGGGCCCACCAACAGAAGGTAAAACACATCCTTCTTAACCAGGCATCTTTCTAACACCTTGCAGTTCGCTTGATCCAAAAAAGTAATTTGTGTTAATCCTTGTTAATTCAATTTTTTAACTCCTCACCAATGTCTCTATGCATGTGTTTATCACCATTTATCTCTGTGCAGAAAAGAGTTAAGCGCATTGTGTTTACCAAGGCTGCCTATGCTGTAAGTCTTGCTGCATTGTTTCAATCCATTCATTTCTTTGTTGTATTACTTAATGCCTAAATGCATGACGCACAGTTCTAGTGAGAAGTTTTCTTCTGCTCACTGTGGAGATAAATTTTGTGGTTTTATGTGGGTCAGTTATAATCGTAGAGTAAAATACCAAAACTTGAATTTATGGTACAGGTTCAGATGTTTTATTCTGTTGTTAACATCTGTTATAACAGAAGGGTTAATAACTAATTAATAATTGGCGTACATAAGGACGTAACATTTACATAATAATAAGTAGATCAATATCCACATCCACAATCTACAGTATACTCGCTTACACAGACACACATAGAAGATATAATCATGCATGAAGAATTTAGAGAGATTATTCAATCTTTCATGTATATTTTTGGAGTATGGGAGGAAGCTGGAGTACCCAGAGAAAACCGTTGGTCCATGAAGCAGGGAGAACATTCTTCATGCACCACACTGAGAAAATCTAGAAAAAAAAATTAGTAGCGTAAATAAAAAAGACCTAATTATAATTAAATTTTTGCCCATGATGAGTGATTAAACACTTCTCACTGGAAATGCATTTCATTTTTCAGCACACAGTAAAGACCACGCCCACTCCTGGTTTTAACACTTTAACACAGCTTGGTTATGCTGGAGCGTTACAAAAAATGTTAAATGCCTATCAGTGCAAAAGACAACATCAGCCCTTTTAGTCTGAAGATATATATATATATATATATTTTTTTTTTATCTTTTCATCAATAATACAGACCGCAACTGAAGAGGACATCTCCTATTCACCAGCCAACACTAAGGAGAAGGACGATGGCCAGAATGGAAACTACATTGGCATGACGACTAAAACGGAGCAATAAACTTGGGAATGAAGAATAGGATGGAGCTGCAAGACAGGGTGGTGTGGCATCCTTTTCATTTTAAGCACAATGTATTAAATTTTCTTGGTTAAGCACACGCCACCTACAGTCCAGGTATAGCCATTGGAATTCTAAAAGCAGTTCTTTTTAGGTTATGTGCCACCAATCTGTTTTTAACTGGCTGGATTCTTGTCTTGGTCAGAGCTCAGTGCTGTCAGATTATGAAGTGCTCCTAAGCCAGGCACCAAGTGTTATTTAGGGAAGCAGCTCATTGGCATCTGTAAATGTAGTATTCATAAGTCAGAGTCGTCACTCTCAGGGGGTCTCCTGCCCAGCTGCTGTCAAACATTATTAAAGCAGGAGAGACATAAAACTGCAAGTACCGGTAATCTCTTTTTTCTAAAGACATTTCAATCAGTTCAGTGTGATTTTGTCCAATTTCCCTTTTATTCACTCAGTGTTGCAAAACATTTATTATTTTATATGTAGGTAGTCCACTTAGAACTACCTACGTATAGTCATGATGTGAAGTGAGTTTTTTGTATAGACTGTGGGAGTTGATCAACTTTTTGTTGCCACGTTTTACTTAAAGGTTTTAGCTAATATGTAACCTGCAACTTTATAAAAACTATCCTACTGTTTTCATTTAAAATGAATCCAGATTAATTAATACAAGAAGCGAAAGGTAATGGCTAGCCCAAAAAACTCCCTTCACTCCCTAACATTATTTTGAGAACTCTTAAATTGTTTTATATTTTCCCATCAGGCATTTATTTACAGAAAACTATATGATTAGTTTGACAAGAAATCAGCATAGGGATAGCACATTTGAAGCTTTTCAAGTCAAAATAGCTGCATAATAGAAAAGTCAGGCAGAGTAAAAAAAATTAGATTTGTTTTTTACCGTTACATTCTCTGTACAATGTTTGCGTATAGGGAGATCATTGTTACTTGTACACCTCATTCTCTAGTATCACTAAACTCATTCTCTAGCATCTATGATGCCATTCATAGGTGCTATGAATGGCATCTCCATTCATAGTAAATGGAGATGCCATGAAGTATCTACTGCAGAAGCAGAACTTCTCACACATCCTGAGCCATCCCTTTCATCAGAAAGTTTTTATATACGCTGTTCAACTGCCTTTACTAACCAACCTGTTATTCAGAAAATTATTTTTAACTTCTGTAGTTGTGCCTTTGTAAAGGTCAGGACTGTTGTGTGCCTACTATTGTATTTGTTCTTTACAAATTATGGCATAATTCTTTACAGTATTATGCCATATGGATTTGTCTTCTTCTTCCAGCTTCAAGCAAAAGTAGAACATAAGACTCATGGAAGTTTTTTTTCTTTTTCTTTTGTAATGAAATCAGAGACACAAGGCTGTTTTTATTTGATGTGAATTTTGATGCAATCTTGAAAATGCTGTGGAATGATTCAAGTGAAACTGTGATGAGCCTCAGCTGTGATGACCGCTCCTAAAACATGCCAGGAGGGATCTGAGTAGAAGTTCCCTATGCACATAAATGAAAAATCATGATGTACATATCAGACAACAGTGGAGAGCGTCAAAACAATTATAAACAATTAAAAAAGTTAAATGGAGCTCCAATGCTGTTGCAATTTTTATTTTATGCGAGCAGTACATGTCTGGGTAGACATGATAGAAAGGTTGTTGCTTTTGTAATGAAAAATAAGCAGTATTATACAACGGAAATCTGTCAAAAGGCTAAAGGAGGGTAAATTATTTTTGTTACACTTACAAAACCAAAACACTGACAATGTAGATACTAGTCTGAGATTCTCTGTACCAAATTTTGATCACGATGTTCTGTTCTGTGAAATTATTGTTACTACTACAACCACATATTGCTCTGATTGTAAGCTTTTGAAATGTTGCAATGTTTTTACTGTGTTCACAACAATAAAGCGTAGTTTTAGTAGATGAGTCTCATTACTTCACGCCATTCACTGTTTGCCTCTCAGTTTGGTCATTTTAAAGTTACAAAAATGAAGCTCACCGGATTTGAAGGGAAATACAGCGAGATAGGTTGCATGGATTTGATGGATTGATGCATAGCTGGATGAACGGATGGACAGATAGACGAACGAATGGAAACATAGCCCTTTTGTTTAGCGATGACTTAAAAGCTGTGAAATAGATAGCAAAATTGGGATTACTAGATAGATTACTTTCATTTGGGTATTCCCCACTTCCTCCATGCTGTTCTTCTCTGAGTGGAGCAGCATTCACAAGTAGTACAATTGAATAAAGATTAAATGTTTCTTTAAACTATAATGGATAAAAAAGTTAAAGAAGACTATGAGTGTAAATCACTTTACAGAAAAAAAATGTAGCTACTTATAACATTAATAGACAAAGCAACAGTTTGAGGGCTGCTGTATGAATAAATTTATCTCTGACAACAGTGCATGACAAATTTAAAGTATTGCCTTTTGTATTTTATAATGATATTCTATATTTTAAGAATAAGCAACAGAGATGTTCAGTGTCTCGAAGACAAAAACATTATGATGAATATTACAATGACAATTACTAAGTCACAAATAAGAGATTGTAAATTGCACACAAAACAACTATGACTTTTATTAAGAAATAGTTTGCAATATCTACATAACAACTCTCTCCAATCACACGATTTTGTGGACTAGTGCCAGGAGACAGTGGACTTTTTATAAGTATATTGACATTTTGCATTAATGTGTTGTCATTAAGCCATATTAAATTGCTGTCTATAATTTATTTTTTATTATTATTCCCTATTTTATGTGAATCTGAGCGCTTCCGTATTCTGTTTTACTTTATTCTAGTTTGTTGTTGTCGACTCGTTTTCATCTGAGCTACGACCACAAGGTGGCAGTACTTCCCCACTTTGTAGAGGGATTACTGACTGGAGAACAAGGCGAAGAAGAGTGCATGCAGTGACAGTCGTCAACATGGCGTTCAGTTTTGGCGGTGCCGCGACTAACACAGGGGCAGGTATGAGCAATATTTACCAGGGTTTTGAGTTTTTTGTTAAACTCAGGATATGTCACACGTGTGTTACGAACGCGGGTTGCCGTGAACTCAAGTTATAACATGTTCTGATTGGCTGAACGTTGTAGCTAACTTACTGTTAACCCTCGACGTCTCTAGCAGTGTGGTAACCAAGCTACCAAGCTAACGATAAACTTCCTAGATATATTCCTGTGGCCTTTACTCATATGGCTTGGAAAAAGTGAAATTTGTAGTAAAGACATGCATTGACCTCTGTTTCTGGTTGAGAAGGTTTAGGATGCGTCTTCATTTGCTCCGTACTAACCATGCCTCTCTTGAGTTTGTTCTCTCTTCAACCCGGTGTAATTGTAACTGAACTCTTATTTGTTCTTCTGAAGGGACGTCCGGGTTTTCATTTGGTCAGTTTGGTGCCAAAACCACAGCTTCAACAACGTTTGGTTTTAACCCGACAGCGACCACTACCACCGCTTCTTCGGGGTTTGGCAGTAAGTCCCCACAGCTCCTGAATTTTCCACAACGACCTCCACACTTAAACTCATAATTAATTGGGGTTTAAGTGTAGACACGATGTCCTTCCACCAGGTTCTCACTTACATATGCATGCTTCCTGAACTTATATATATATTCCTCAATAAAGGCCTTTACACAACAACAACAACTGTATTTGATATTGAGATAAGAAGTACACACTGGTGGACTTTATAGTTTACTTCTAAAGCAAATTACTAGAATGGACGAATGCAAAAACTTTTCAGGTTTTTCGATTGAACAATTATACTCTGTGTTTGTCCATCACATAATCCTAATAGAATACATTCAATTTTACACTCTTAACGTGATAAAATGTATAGAATTTGATATATGAGTTAATGAATCTTTGTCTTATTTTGTGTTTATGTCTGTGTATCATTTTAATCATCGACTTGTTTGAATTTCTCAGCTCTGACGGCTCCTGCTTTTGGCGCAGCCACGACCACAACTGCACCAGCCACAGGATTTAGTTTTGGTGCCTCCAACACAGGTGAGATGAAGGTCCTATTTCAAGCATCAAAGGTGTTTATTGTATCTTTAGATCGCCCTCCTTGTAGGAATATAGAGTAATACAGAGTAATCTTGAGCTCTGGCGTTGTCATTTATCTCCTCCGTGTTACTCTCTCTTTCTTCGCTGCCTGCCTGCTTTGGCTGCAGGATTTGGGGGGCTTGGAGCTGGAAACACCACAGCTGGTGGGTTTAGCTTTGGGGGGTTTGGTTTAAATGCAAACCCAGCAGCAATCAGCTTCAGTGCAGGTTGCTTCGGTACAGCAACCACAGCTGGCTCTGTTTTCAATTTTGGTAATAGCCTGGCTAGCACAGGTAGAGGATCTTTGTGATTCACTTCATTTTGTGCCTGTCAATCATGCATTATTGTTTAGTTTTTCCACCTAAGTGCGGTGCAGTGGTGTTTTATTTTCTTTCATCTCACTTGGTGATTCTAAGTCACAACATTTGCATGAAAAATTTTGAGTTATTCACCCATGCCTGTTGATGCCCATGCGGAATGTGTTTTTATGGAGGAAAAAAATAGATGGAAATCATTTGTCAAATTCTTCTCAAATTATTGTGAAAGTTTTGTCATGATTGTTCTTCTCTGCTACCCATCAAATGTGCTGTATTTTCTTTCTTGTTCTCTTGCTTTCCTTTCATCCCCCTTTTTGTCACTTCTTTCATCTAACTTGTCCTCATTCCCATTGCTTCACAGGTGCGTTTGGTGGCTTTGGGACAACTACAACAACTGCTGCCGCACCAGGATCCACTTTCAACTTTGCCCCCTCCAACACAACAGGTCAGTAACGGAGCTCAAAACATCCAGCTTTACATTTTCCAAATTTAAATTAGGAATCATAGCAATGGACAGTAAATTTAAGTTGTTTCTACAATGCCTTTATATTAAGTGGTCACTGGAGAACCAAAAGTAATGGAGCGGTCCCATTGAGCAGTACACCTGATTTCGATGTTCAGGCTACACACACAAACTTCATTCAGACATGATTGAGTGGTGTGATGCTGTGGGCCTGTTTCTCTTCTGAAGGCCCTGGGAACCTGGTTAAACTGGAAGGCATCATGACTTCTTAAAAATACAGGGAAATGTTAAATATAAACCATATAGCATTTAAAATTTGGTCAGGGTAATGATCTAGAACGGCGTTTCCCAATTCCGGTCCTCGGGCCTCCCTGCCCTGCATGTTTTAGGTGTTTCCCTTCTGCTACACACCTGGATTGAATATATTGGTGATCAACAGGTTTCTGCAGCACTTGATGGTCATGCAATCATTTGAATCAGCTGCTCTGGAATAGAGGCACATCTAAAACATGCAGAGCAGGGAGGCCTGAGGACCGGAATTGGGAAACGCTGATCTAGAATACTTAGCTGCAGCTATACAAAACTGTGCACTTGTCATAAAATTAGAGGAGCCAATACTCCTCTAATTTTGTATCCCTCTCCCTGAACCAGCCTTGTGAAATTATGTCAGAGAAGACTATGTTTATTAATCAACCCTAGACTATTAAATATTACTAGCTGATGAATTACACTAACCTGCCACTAGATGTCACCCTTTGTCTCCCAGAACATGGGACAAAAACCTGACTGATCTATTGATCCTCCTGCAAAGCTAACATATTTTCTAAACACTCTCGACCTTAAAGATGGTTCTCTTGTAGGTGATAATTTTCTTAATATTGTTTTTCAGGAAGCTTGTTTGGTAATACACAGAACAAAGGGTTTGGATTCCCATCTGGACTCGGAACTGGTGCCACTGCTGGAGCGACAGGCTTTGGAACTGGATTAGGAACAACTGGCCTCGGTTTTGGAGGTTTTAACATCCAGCCGACACAACAGCAACAAGGTCAATAATAAAATAAATAGGTTTGGGAATATCTGTGCAAATGCAGTTATTTATAGCTGCACCTTAATCGTAGCTTTTTCAAAATGTTAGATTTTTTTTGTAAGAAATGTGGATAAAATGATTTTATTTCTAATCATTAAATTAAATAAATGTGTTTATTTATTCAATTTTAACTAGTTTCCACATAAATCTCAGCATGACTGTGTTTCACTCCCCTTTTTTTTACTATTCCTGCTACAGGAGGCTTGTTTGGCCAGCCGGCCCAGCAGCAGGGTCAAGCTCAGCCAACCCAGCTTTACCAGCAAGTGACCGCTCTGTCAGCCCCCACTCTTCTGGGAGACGAACGCGACTCCATACTTGCCAAGTGGAACCAGTTGCAGGCTTACTGGGGAACAGGGAAGGGCTACTATGTTAACAACAACCTACCGGTGGACTTTACTCAGGAGAACCCTTTCTGCAGGTTCAAGGTAAACTAGGGATAATTGGTTCACTCATTTTCTACTCCTTACTAAGTTTGGAAAAATCTAAAATGTAAGTGTTTTGCAGGTTCAGATAAGTAAAAGTAAAAAGGAAATATCCAGAGACTGGAGTGGGGAATGAAATTATATTTAAAAACACAATATGTTCATGTTTTTATGTTTTTCATTGACCATTTTTTCTAACATTGTATAAAAAAGGCTTACCTAGGCAGCCCTAGGATTCTGTATTAATCTTTGGTCTTTTTGCAGGCAGTGGGGTATAGCTGTGTCCCAGTAAGCAAGGACGAAGATGGTTTAGTGGTGTTGGTTCTGAATAAAAAGGAGCCTGATGTTCGTGCTCAGCAGCAGCAGCTGGTTGAGTCACTGCACAAGGTTCTGGGAAGCAACCAGACTCTGACCGTCAATGTAGAGGGCGTTAAAGCTCTGCCCAACGATCAGTAAGTTTCTCTAACGTTACATGGTTTCCTAAAATCCTGAGGACTATAAACCCATTCTGAACAATTACCTCCTGCTTCATCTGTTCTCCAGGACAGAGGTGATCATTTATGTGGTGGAGCGTTCCCCCAATGGCACCTCCAAGAGGATCCCAGCTTCCACGCTCTTCACCTTCCTGGAGCAGGCCAACATCAAGGCTCAGCTCACCCAGATTGGAGTGGTCATGTCAGTAACACGCACAGAGCTGTCCCCAGCACAGCTGAAACAGCTGCTGCAGAACGCTCCTGCAGGTAAATATGTGCACATATGTTTACCAACAGGTTGGTCATTTTGTTGTTAAAATCAGCTAACCGCATTACCTCCTTTTTGCCATCACCAGGTGTGGATCCCATCATTTGGGAACAAGCTAAGGTGGACAACCCTGACCCAGAGAAGTAAGTTGGAATATGTTTTTTTTATTTATTTTTTTCTTGCTTCTATCCAAAGAGCTCATAAATCATCCTAGGTTTTGTCCTTGAACCGCCTTCCATAAATGTTCAGGTTAATCCCCGTACCCATGGTGGGTTTCAAGGAGCTGCTCCGCAGATTGCAGATCCAGGAGCAGATGACCAAGCAACACCAGACCAGAGTGGATGTAAGTAAAAATATCTTTTGCTTTTTGTTTCTACATTTAGCAAAGGTTTAGAACACAGGTGTCAAACTCCAGTCCTCAAGGGCCGGTGTCCTGCAACTTTTAGATGAGCCTCTGCTGCACCACACCTGAGTGGAATAATTAGGTCATTAGCTCTGGAGAACTGATCTACACAAGGAAGAGGTAATTAAGCCATTTCATTCCAGTGTTTTGTACCTGTGGCACATCTAAAAACTGCAGGACAGCGGCCCTTGAAGACTGGAGTGCGACACCCCTGGTTTAGAAGAAAAGGCAAGAAAATGGGCAAAAGCCACCTGGTTATTAGAAAAGGAATTCTGAGGCAGACTTCTGGTGTCAAGGACGGTACGCAGATGTCCAGTCAATCCTCACTGCCAGCTGCTTGTTTTCATCATGAAATATTAGAAATACCAGAGCAATCAGCGGGAGGAAGAGTGTTTCAGAAAATGTTTCCTTATTGAAGACTTCAAATGAAAGCCTTGGATAACCTTGGGTCCTTGTGTTTGTAACTCCAGTGTAGTTTAATTTGGATGCGACTTAAGGGAAATAACTATGAAGTTGGGTTTAGTTACAGAAGATTTGGGTTTTTACTTTATAAACCTAATCTGAAGCGGAAAAACATTCAAAAAGCACCTGCATAAATGGGATTAGAAAATTAGAACTTTTATATCCAAATCTAGGGAGTTTTCATAACAAACATCTTTCCAAGAGTTTTTCTGTAACTTGGCCACAACAAGGCCACAATGTGGGATGGATGCAGGTGCAGGGAGGTGATAAAATCTAAAGGTAAAGAAAAAAAAAAAAGTCTCTTAATGAGATGTCTTTGTTTGCCGCCTTTGTGCACTTTCAGATAATCTCCAATGACATCAGTGAGCTGCAGAAGAACCAGGCAACAACTGTAGCCAAGATCGCTCAATACAAGAGGAAGCTGATGGATCTGTCTCACAGGGTGCTGCAGGTAGTTTCTGCATTCAATTTAATTAAATATGTGTGCGTTTCGTTTGTCTAGTTAACAAAAACATAAAACTGTGAATGACACAGACACAACTTTTAAGCTGTCTCCACCCCACTTTACTGACCCATATTTTGTCAGGGAGATTTCAGATCCCTTCTTTCTCCCACAAATAGCAAAACCGCATCGAGCAGCATGTGTAAATTATATCAAGTTGGAATGTCCTGGCGCCATCCGCTTCTCTCCCAGCTCTATAAATTCATCTTCGATAACTCTGGCATATTTTTCCTGGAAGGTACTAATAAAGCAGGAGATTCAGAGAAAAAGCGGCTACGCTATCCAAGTGGATGAGGAGCATCTGAGGGTACAGCTGGACACCATTCAGTCAGAACTCAATGCACCCACACAGTTCAAGGCAAGTGTGTCCTGTCCAATAAGAAGCCTTATTTTTTGAAGTGTTTAATTTTAAGTAGACTTATAATGTCGCTTGGATATTATCACATTTGTAGGTTTTACAATTTGATCAGAATTTGTTTGAAACGATTTATCGTGATTAGTCAATTATGTTCAACTGTTTTATTGATTGATGAATCATAAGCATACAGATTGCTGAAAGAACGACGCTGTCAGAACAGTAATTACGCCAAAACTGTACAAAAATATATACATTTAGCATTTTAAGATATATATATGTATATATATATATACAGTATATATATAGGTATGTTCTACCCAGAACTCTGAAAGTGTCATAGATTTAGATTCTCCTGGTTCAAATTTTGGAAAATCCATAATTTCCTATGAAGCATCTTTTGCATCTAATTATTAATTGGTTTATGCTAATGATCAAGTGTTCACTAAAGGAATGCTTTTCTGTTGCACTTTGGGCAATAAGCTATATGTTTTCTTATTTAATAAAAGGTATTGGATTACTTATTTGTATCTCTTTAATGCATTTCTAATATTGTATAAAATCTTAAGTGAAAATCTGAGACAGAATGTGTTCATTTTTTAAAATCTGATTAATTATCTGAATAATCGATAGAATAATATTGTTAGTTCCAGTCTTACAACAGTCAATCTAAAGTAGTGTATTAGTCTTTCTCACTCGTAGGGATCAAACTCCTGTTGTAATTTAGACACTTTTTATTCCATGTGTAATTTGTGTTTGTTTTTAATCCTATCCAGGGTCGATTGAATGAGCTGATGTCTCAAATTCGAATGCAGAACCACTTTGGAGCCGTGAGATCAGAAGAGCGCTACAACGTCGATGCAGATCTCCTCCGAGAAATCAAACAAGTAGGATATCTTTTTGCCTGTTTATAAATCTAAGGCTTTTATTTATCAGATTGGTAAGAATTACTCAGAAATATTTTTGCCTGTTTTACACCGACTGCATAATATGAGTTAACGCTAGATGAGATGTTTGTTGTTTTCTAACGGAAACACTCTTATCTTGCCTCACATTTCCAGCACTTAAAGCAGCAACAAGAAGGCTTAAGTCACCTGATCAGCGTCATTAAAGATGACTTGGAGGACATCAAACTCATAGAACATGGACTAAGCGACGGCGGCCACATGAGAGGGGGCATCCTGAGCTGAGGTCGCCCGTCCACGTGTTCAGACCCTGTATCAGTCTGAAAAGGGACACTTCTCACCCAGACCAACCTTCATCACAGAAGGATATTAAAATCTCATTTTTTTCCAGGTGTGATAATTGAGTGTTTGGATGAGTGGTCATTCTCTGCTGTCTGGGCCGATTTAAACAGCTTAAAAAAGACTCAACAGTGTCTAATAAAAGCAGGCTTCCCTCATGTTAAATCAGATTATGGAGCGCGTCTAGCAAGTAAGCTGTGGGAGTACGCAGCATGATTCAAAACTATGTTAATACATATTTGTATGTCTTTTTTTATTCTAGTAAATATTAATAAATCTTTGAATTTAAAAAAACTATTATCTCCTTTTATACATTGGCGCAGTAGAAGCTTTTTTTTTTGTGGTAGAGACATTTCTAGGCTGCGTTCTTTACTCGTGTGTTTGGATTTATTGATTTGCATCGTTATTGTAATAATGTGGGTTCATTTCTTGTTTACCTTTTTAGATTAGTGCTTTCCTACATCTCATCAAAGCAGGGCTTCACTTGATAGGTTTATGTCCTGGATTTGCATCCTCTACTGGAGAGAAAAGGCTGATTGGCAGTTGAACTTATTAGGCTCCTTCAAACCGATTACATCCCCTCATGCAACAGGGTCACCCACATGCTAAGGGTCTGTAGTGTTATCCAGCACACACAAAGATCTAAACATGTTGTCAGATGTGTAGAAGAAGCAACGCATAACTGTAGAATGCCTTCGGTGTTTATAAATAGACTTTTTTTTTTTATAGAAACAGATTAATAGCAACTACCTCTACAGACAAAATAACCCTTAGAAAACATTTCCAAACAAAAAGCTCCAGTCAATGAGAATTAGACATGAGGAAGGTGAATCTTGTTTTTGTTTTTTTGCACGAGTTGCTATAGCGAACCTTACAAGTGGGATGTTTGATAAGTTCAACAGAAAGTCAGTTCTGGTCCTCGAGGGTAAGAGTTCTGGATGTTTTATATGAATATTTAGCAGGTTATCCTAAAATGGTCTTCCAAGGCTTGTGGAGAAGAAACAGGCCCACAGCATCACAGATCCTCCACTGTGTTTAATGGGTCAGAGGTTCATTTCCTCTGTTTTTCTGAACTGTGTACAGATAATTTTAGGTGAGCAGCTATTGTCAACGTTTCCTGGCTTATTGGTGGTGTCTTGTCCTTTCCATTTTGAAGAGTGACTAAGAGAAATGGGTCTCTGTGTTATCGAATGAACAACCTGAAAAAAGTAAATGATTTTGAATAACTGCAGGCATGGTTAAAAGTTTTAAGTCATATTAGGCATCAAGTATTGGCACTCGTATACAATGGTTGATCAGAGAATGTCTTTATTTTCTTTCACCAACTAAATGGGCAATGTTTAAGTATAAAATTGTGGTAGAAAATCACAGTAGAACTATAGTATGTAGGAAACACCTATGAAACAGATGGAGAAATAATAATGCACCCAAATAACCTACCCATTAGAAAATGTGGGTCCAGATGATTTAACTAAGCTAACACTGTCAAACGTTCATTTTAATTACGCAGCACATTTAAAAACAACTAAGGTTGACAAGGCGTTTGGCCTGATTTTCATACTGGTGGTTTTCAAAAAATAATTTAAAAAAAATCATCTAACCTATTACTCCCAACTTCTCTCCATCAAGCATGTGTGGAGAGGTCGACCAAGCGAAAGGCCTCCATGAACTCATTGATATCGATGCTGCCGTCCTTGTTGAAGTCCATGCTCTGGGCCAGGTCAGTGATGGCCTTATCACTGATTTCCATTTTCAGATGGGAGCTCAGGAGCTTCCAAGTCTGACGAAACTCCTCGAAAGAGATCAAACCTAGAAGAATGGGAGAACTGTACACTTTAATCATTGTTTTGATCGGGCTGGTGTCTCGTTGATTTGTATAAGTTTAACAGATGGAGCAAAAGAGGAGTGTCAACTACTAGTAGAAGTGACTCAATAACATTAGGTTGGAAGCAGATTCATTTAAAATCCAGCATGTATATACAGTATCTGAAAGTTCTTTCAAATATCCTCTGTAGATAAGGATTTAAGTAAGCACAAATATTTCAGTATTTAAGAACATTGGTTCTTGTTCTGCAGGGAGAATTCGAATATATCACGATTAAATGGTGATTAATTGTTTTAGAAGGTTGGAAAATATGTTGAAATAAAATTGCATAATTTTCTTAAAATTGCAAACTACAGCATGGTTCATTAAATGTAATTTTAAAAAAATATGGTGAACAATTTTAAGAAAATTATGCATTTTTATTTCTAAATCTGGTTAAAATTTTGGTGATTTTTGAATTGAATTTGATTTAGTTTGGGTATACTTTTTCAGGCGGCTTTGCTGCTTTTTCTATGGCCAGTTAAACAATTTCAGTAATAATTTAAAAGTCATGGCTAATAATTATACAGAACGTGATAGTGGCAACGCACCACAGAAACCAGGGGAAAAAAAAACTGGTTCAACATGATATCAATGACCTTTATATTTTACTTTAGTGATCAGCTGACAAATGTAAATGATTGGTTACAGATCTATTTCATTTATTTTAGATATTTATTTCCTGTTTAAATTTAACTATGAGGGATCAAAGTAAGAATATAATAATTTATTCTTACATTTTAGCATTTCTTTGGCCCTCCACAGATGAAAAATACGTCCACTGCGTCTTGCTCACCTGAGTGATCTGTGTCTATGATGCGGAAGATGGTCTCCAGGTTAGAGTGGTTTTTGTACATTGTCTCCAGGATGCTGGTATCTGACACCTGCCAGGAGTTTGAAATTACTTTCTCATGTTTCAAAGTAATCGTGAGAACAGAGTGAGCAGCGAGTAGAAGATGTTTTTAAGGAAGACACCTCTGGTTTGGGCTCAGTGATGGAGAGCTCTCGTATCCACTGCTGGTAGTCCACCATGCCGTGCTGGGCCCTGTTGATGAGCTGGGGGCGCAGCACCCTCCAAGGCAAACCCAGCTTCAGCACTCTCTCTGTAGCTGTCGCCCAGTGGCGTAGAGAAATCACCCCTGAAATAAATAGAGATACTTTTCGGGGGGCCGCTGTCACATTAACTGGTATTGAGATCAGTGGTTCTGCTACTTCTGTACCGGTGTTGTTTGGGTCAAACTCCTGGAAGGCACCGATGAGATCCGACTTGTGCACAAACAGTTGCTGCCTGAGCGCTCGCAGGGCTGATCTCTCTGTCCAGCCAACACTGGTGGAAAAGCAGCCGAAAGCCGTCAAAATACTTTTTCAGTTTACAAATAGGAGTAAAAGACTGAAGTTGCAAAGAAACATAATTTTCTTGGAAAAACCTTTGTTTTAGTTAATTGAATTTCCTTTGGGTATTTGCTTGAATCTACAAATCTGTTTAGTAAAATTCAAATTAATTAAATAATGAAAAGAATCCTTGATGTTGAACATAAAATTGAAATTTCAGCACAAGATAATTGGGTATTTTAAAATAACTTTGATTTTGTTGTTTAACATACAGTATTACCACCTGCTTAGAGCAAAGAAATTCTTAGCTATATTAAAAAGATAGTTGTTACAACTCAAATCCATGGATAAATATTTACAACACCGCATTTTTGATGTCAAGAGGGTTGTCAGACTTAATCTGATATTATTTGATAATATAGAATAGAATAGAATTCAACTTTATTGTCATTGCACTGTCACAAGTACAAGCAACGAGATGTAGTTTGCACCTATCCAGAAGTGCTCTACGAGATATAAATATTTATTTACAGATGTACAAGACTATGTATGTATGGACTATAAGGGGTTATAGCAAAGAGATATAGATATTGTGTATAAATATAAATATGGGAGCTATATGCACAGATTATACAGAATATACAAGAATGTTAGTATCAAATAATATACATAATAGCAAGAATTCTTGCTATTAGTAGTAAGAAGCGCTTTTACTTTATCACAAACTTTTTTTTAAAAGTTAGATAACAGAATAGAAAGCAGGCAGAACCATTTTTTACTACACCAAAAGTATAAAATAATTTGCTTCTCTCATTCAGTGACAAAATAAATTGATTTTGTGCTGCTTAATAAGTCCTCATATTCATATTCATAAATTTGAGCCTCCATGCCAAATAATCTAGTTGGATTATTTGCTGAAGCTGTTCACCTTTGTCTCAGGGTCAGCTCCCTGCATGTCCTGCTGGCCTGGTACTGAATGAAGTGAGGGACCAGATCGTGACCCATTCTGATGTAGGCTCCTCTGTTGCTGCCCACCTCGTAATAATTAGAGGCTGAAAATATGGTCAGCACCTGTCGTAACAATGAAGGGGGAAGGGAGGGGACACTCTGAGCTCTTGTTTTTCCCTCCAGAACTTGAGTTTTTGCTTTTTTTTTTATTATTATTATTATTATTTTTTACCATGTTTCTTTCTGTGCTCACCATGCGATTGTGGCAGAACTCGTAGCCGTCCTGTTTGCACTCGTGGGAGCGGATGAGAAGCTGAAGGTTGTGTTTTCCCAGCACCTCCTCAGTCACATCTGGCCCCCAGTAGCAGCCTCCACCTCGCACCTCGTTGGAAATGCAGCCATTTTGAGGCATCGGATCGCTCCATAGAAGGTCCACTATCTGAGTGCATACATCACTGGTTAGATAAAAACACATTCACATAAAAAATAACATTGAAAAAATAGGACACTGATTAATGGACATATGGGTCTTTTAAAATCTTTTTTTTTTAATGGCACAAGAAAAATGAAAACATCATCACTCAGCATTTTGAAGCAACATTTAGTCTGGTGCATGCCTGAGTGTTGAAGTCAGAATGAAGACCATGCAGGAGTCATGGGGCCTTTAGAAAGGAGATTGTAAAACGTAACAGAGGTCTGAAAATAATTTGAAGTCAGCCACTCCACTGCACGGAAAATAATAACATGCCCTGCTGGTTAGGCCCCCAGTATCACAATATCCAGGCAAAATAGAAAAAAAGAGGTCAATATTAATCACAATGAGCACTTAAAAATTACAACAAAATAATTAAATGTTAAAGAAAACATTTCAATTAATGAGAGGTTAAATACACACTACCCTCTACTATGGTGGACACTAAACTAAAAGATTATGTTGCAAAAACAAAAACTGTTATCTTAAAGTTTAAGCACTATGATCCTTCTATCTTTCACTTGTTAGAAGAGAATTGTTGTATATGTCTACAGTCTTACTTGTTTCCACTCATGCCCATGTGTTTCTGTGGGTTCTCCAAACTCCGGGTCTGAGTCAGAGTCCAACATCTTCATTTCTTTGTAGGTCTGATCGAACCCAGCCAGCCTGCGCCTCTTCTTCAGCTCGTCCTCCACCGAGCAGTTCAGCTGGGCGCCGCTGGTGGACAGGTTGTGGAGGGAGCGACGCGGGATGTTGTTCCTCTGACCCTGGGCCGAGGTGTTGGTCAGGGAGCGCACCCGGCGGCGGCCTTCTGCTGGTCCAGACGCGTCCTCGTTCTTGCCGCTCCCTGCTTTGTTGCCGTTGAGTGTGGGACTGATCACTTTAGGAGGCCGTAGAACCGACACGTACTGCGCAGTCACAGGTTCAACAGTTTTAGCTTTCCTGGGTTTGTATTGTACAAAACACTCTAATCTGACTTAAACTGGAAGCTTCTCTCACTCTGTGTCTGTCCATCCTGGCGACCATGTCGAGGTCTGTTGAGTCAGAGATTCCACCATGTACAACCAGGACCTTATGGTTGATCACTGTGGCCAGGGGAAGCCAGCTGAAGATCTTTTGGAGCAGCTTTAGGATCTTCTTGCCGTGCACCTGAAAGTCAATTCAACATACGGCATAATCTGCTCTAAAATCCATGGTTTCATCATGCTGCTATTAGCTGTATAAATTTGCATACTCACTCTGTATTTTCCCAAGACCTCCTTGGTAAAACCATACCTGAAGAGAACACATTAATAAAATCACACATTTTAGGATTATGAACATTAATCTAGTGCAAATTATATATGCAAGGTATTCATTTAAAATTTTTAAAGGAGGTCAGAAATGAAAGTGTGGGCCTGCAAGAAGTAACTCCACAACAACGTCAGCAGCTTTCCTACAGTCATTGCTGAAGGACAGGACCGACAGAATGCTGTCTCTACCATGTTTTACATGTGCTCAGGTAAACAGTGTTTTTAAGAAATATTCAATTTGTACCACAATAATCTTAACCAGAGCACCATCTTCCAGCTGTTTCCTTTATCCACTACGTGACATGTGTCAACTTGAAAACAAGTCTTGCCATTTTCCAACCATGACCGTCCTCTTGCCACTCCTCTACAAAGGCCATTTTTGGATCAGGGCTTGAACAATTGTTTACGAGATATACAAATAGTAGAATATTGCTTTATAACACAACCTGGCTTTAAATTTCTTCACAACTTGTACTTGATTTGTCTTCAGTGTTTCTTCACTAGAAGACCTCTGACCGCCTTCACAGAACATCTGTATAAAGTGAACTCAGTTTTGTAATTTAGTGGCCTTTGTAGGCTTTCAGTTAATTAGGCCCGAGCAGCAAAGCGCTGCGAAGGCCTATTGTTTCTGTACTGTTTCTTCTTATTATTATTATTATTTAGATTTTATTTGTGCATGTCAAAGTAAAGGGGGCACCTTCCAGACTCTTATTTGTAAATATATATATATATAAAAAATTCTGGATTATTTTTCTTCTACTTCACAAATGTCTGCAATGTTATAAAATATATTGATGTATATGCTTGTAATGTGACAAAATGTTGTATGTTTAAGCAACATGAAGATATTGGGAGTGTAAAGGTAAAGTGAAGATTTTACCTCAAGTTAACAATGTGATCTTCATGGTTTCCTCTGTTCAGATGCACTTCATTGGGGTAAACAAGCAGGAACCCAAACAGGATGAGCAGGATCTCTAAAGAATTCTTGCCACGATCCACAAAGTCTCCATTGAAGATGTAAGGTTTCTCACATGAGGGTAAACCATTCTGATAAAAAACAAAGAAATTAAGATGGACTTCCTGACTGAAGATATATCTTATATATATTTTTATACCTTATAGAATATCAATAGCAGATCTTCAAGCTGCCCATGCAAATCTCCTGAGAACAAAAAAACATTTGTAATAAACAGAATGTTACTTAGGCAGTAAAATAAAACGTTAGTGGAAGATCCTAGAAAGAGCCACTTCAGTGTACCACATATTGTAATCTCCTTAGTGTGGCAGACCGATACATGATTGATGTTTGGAAGGATTCTTAGAAGTCGCCAAGTTTCTCCAAGAATCTGCAGAACATAACGAGCGTGGAGCTGCTGCTGGGAGAAAAACATGTATAAATTATCCAAGAAAACCTAGAAGCTCCTGCTTTTATCTTCTTTTCTCATTTGGGCTTTTTTTAATCTATCTTACATATTCATGAACCAATGCACCTACTTGTTTCAGCTTGAAAGCCTCCATTAGCTTGGACACCCCACAGAACGTCATGGGGAAAGTCAAGTGGGGGCCGCAGTAGCTGTCCGGTACCTCTATGTCTTTGTAGCAGAAATATCTTTCCCAGTCTGCATCATGGCAGACCTCATTCTCACGAAAGATGTGAGAGATTAGGTTTCCTTCATTAAACACAGAGAGGAAGTAAAAAGGAAGTGGATCAATATGAAAGTGAATCTAAATCTTGGAATAAGGAGCAGATTGTTGATAAATAAAAGATATTGCACAGGAGGGTTAAAGTGATTATAGCTGACAATTACTCTCTTACTTTCACTGCTGGCTGGGGTGAAATGGTCCATCAAGAAGCCAAAGAAATGATACAGCTGTGAGAGGAACCAGAGTTTTAAATGTTTGAATGAAGAAAAACATTTCTTTACATGTTTATTTACATGAAGATAGCTCTAAACTAAACTCATTGATTGTAATGTGCAGTCCACTAACATCAAGGCAACCAATAGTACAAAGAGCATGAACTAGTTTACAGAACACATGTTGCATACAAAAAAACAGTTAAATGCACTTATTATTATTGTTTTGTTTCTTTACACGTTCATAGCTGACCCAAAACAGAACATGAAGTAAACTGCTGCTTGGGTTCTCCAAACCAGCAGGGGGCTCCAAAGAGTGCTTTAGTTCTTACAACAGACATCTCAAAATTATTTTTTTTTATCAAGGTTGAGCCTTTTTTATTTTTATTTTTTATTTATCTGGCCAGAACCCGTTCTTCCACGTGTCTTGTGGTTCATTGCAAACTCCAAAAATGAAACATTTCTGACTTTCTTTCAGTACTGCCATTCTGTCTTGCTATTTCTATGCAACGAAGTTCAGATTTGTAGAGTGTAGAAATTATAGTTACCATCACAGATTCTCCAATCTATGTCTGTGGATCACTGCACCCTCTCAAGAGTAACTACGGGCATTTTGGCTACTTCTCCAATGAATAATCTCCTTCCTCAGCCTGTCAGCGTTGCTGGGAAGCCATAATTTAATTGGTTTGTGGTTGTGACATTCTCCTTCCACTTTTTGAGGATGGATTGAACGGGCCGCAGATTATACCTACACAATTATACACCACTTTGTGTTTTTCTGTGACATAAAATTTTTATAACATGCATTCAATTTGTGGTTGCACAGTGACAAAGTTTACAAGGTTTCTTCTTTTGCAAGGTATAAATATTTATAAATATTTTTACTCACACATTGGAGGCTAATGTTTTCTGTGCAAAGATTTTGACCTCACCTTTATTTGATCTTGCTCGCCTGCATACTCAATAGACTGGAAGATGTTCCATGTGCACCTGCGTCTCATTTCCAGCCTGGCAACATACTGTCGATACCAGCGCTGGATCAGCAAAGCTGCTCTAATTGCTGAGAAACAGCAGAAGGAAACATCAGGAACGTGTCTAAGTGGCATTGTTTCTCTGAAATTCAGTCAAGGGGATGTTCTTCGACTAGTTGTTTAGGATATCTAAGCTGTTAGGCTTCAGAAGAAAGTTTCTTAAACATAATAAAACACCTCCAAGAACCAACAAGTGTTTTTTTTTTTCTGGGTGTTTGGAACACTTTGACCTGGAGTACTAATTCAAAATAAATATTCTGGAAAGGAAACAACCTACCCGTGGCAGCTATTCCGAGTGCATGAAATTTGGATTAAGATTACAGCAATTAAACACAAAATGAGAAGTCTGAGTACAGATTTTAATAATTAAGGTTTTGACGAAGGTAAATAAAATTACCTGGAACAGAAATGCTCACTGAAAATGACCAAAAAAAAAATATTACACTGAAGTTCAGAAATTAAAGAGAGGACTTGTTTAAAGTTGTGTTCAATTAAAAGACTAAAGAAAAACTTTGCACCTCTGTCACATTTGTTCGGCTGGATTCTGGATTTTCCCATGCTGCATCCCATGATCATTTGCTGCTTTCCCTGTCAGAAAAATCAAGTCTGAGATATGTGACCTTGGGTTTTGCAACCTCAACTATTCAGCAATAAATTATCTACACACAAAGTAGCACACTCCTCTACCATTTCCAACTCATTAACAGATGCTGAATGAAATCTCTAAACAATGAAAGGACAATAGATAAAATTATTATTTCAATGCATTCAATGGACATGTTGTTTCTTATTTTTTGCTTAAAACAGCCAATATGACTTAAAAAAAAAAAAAACAACTCACCTATAGGAGTCACCCGTTTTTCATTACCTTCCCAGACTTCCTCCACTTGTACATATGTCCATTTTGTTTAAAAACTCCTTGGCTGCAACGATACAACGATAAAAAAAAATAAATTGATTAAAATATGTTATCTCATTGTTCGCTTCCTCTGCAGGTTTGGTGTCTGTAATATTGTAGCTCTTCTCAGCTACACATCCATGCATCAGTTAAAGCCCTGGGGCATATCAGAGCCAGGTGTCTCGAACAGGCTACTGTAATCACTCACTCAAAACGAAATGCAGATGGATTAGGATTAAACTTTACTACAGCTCACATCCACCCTGAATAAACAGATGAGGGCTTGGTTAAAGGGCAGCAAGCTCTTCAAAAGGATCGTACGTGGTCTCATGTAAGGCTGCGTTCTCATTGTGACTCACTGGACAAATCTGGGCACTGATCACTGACTTGTCTGATATGTAAATAAAAATAATATAAATGTAATAAAAAATAATATCCATATGTATTTCAACAGAAAAAAATGTTGCCTTTTATTATTAAATTATTTAAATGTGTCTTGAAGTGTAAAGTGCACTTAGTTTTTGTTGTTTTTGCTTTTCTTTTTTTTTTTTCCATTTTAATTATAAAGCTCCCACACTCTCCTGATCTCTTCTGCACTTCAAGCTTCATCGCAATGCACAGATGAATACTCCCCTCATTGAGAATGTGTTGAAATACATTTTGGAATCATCCGCCGCTGGATCTGTTAAAATATTGTCTCTCTGTAAGTCACTCATCAGCCCAGAAAGGCTCTCTGTGATCCCAGACACCGGCAGCTGGCCGTGCTGTGACTCCCCGCTACAACAACGGTCCTGTGGGAGGCGTCTGGCCTTCAAGGACTTCGTTTATTCATGGAAGGCTGCAAAAGGCCGAAGGTGCACTATCCCATAGAGACGTGCACGTGTCTGATTGTGTGTGGGCAGGCTGATGCATTGTGTGGGTGGTTTGTTTTCCTTATACGGTCAAAAAAAAAAAGAAAGAAATATATATAAAAAGAAAATCAAGTCAACCAAAAGTTTTTAAATGTAGCAAATTTAAAAACAGCCTTAAAAACATTGAAGTAATGTACAAAATGTGTACTGGCCTGCAAAAGCATTTTTTAAAGTTATTTATTTATTTTACATTTTAATGCATTGCAACAACAAACAGTTTATTTTATTTGGATTTTATGTGATATGCAACACAAAGTAGAGCAACAATTGTAAAGTGGAAGGAAAATGTTGAATTGTTTTAAAGATATTTCACAAATTATAATTGTAGGGTGCCTTTGTCTTGGACCCACTTTAATATGATGCCCCTAAAGAAATATTCTGTGCAATACATTTTTTTTCAGAGCTTGCCTAATGAAATGCAGTTGTGCATAATTCACTGTCAACCAGTCTTGTGAACAGAGAGGACAGGTCAGGCATAAAGTTGTGAATTTAAGGCAAACCTAGGTAATATAACAACATCTCAAGCTTTGAACACCTTACAGAACTCTGTTCAAGCTATCGTTTTAAAATAACGACACTACGGCACAGTTCAAATCCTTTGCAGACTGAGGGCATCCGTCCACCGGGCAAGGAGAGCTGAGAAGAATCAAAGATTCCCGTCGTAACTCTGGCTCCAGAGATCCACTTCTCAGGTGGGAAATATCTTGACAGAATGGTTATTTGTGCATTCCACAAATCTGGCTGATAGAAAGAAGGCCACAAAAAGTCCCTGTTTGAACTTTGTTTACTGGAGAGCACTGCAGACACTTGACAACACCTGGACTGAGTGGTCAAGCCAGATTGAATTTTTTGGCAGACAAAACAAGTACATCTTATTAAATTAGCGTACGCATTCCCATTCTGCTTGTTTGTCATATTAATAGTACAATTTGAAAATAAAACCCTTCAAGCCGGTTTCTCAACATACTTTTCACTCTGTTTTTTATTTGATGTAATATTCTAAACTTCAGTGTTGTGTTTTTGTGAGTTGGAAGCAGAAAAACATCCTCATTAAGAGAAATAAACGTTTCAAAACATGTATGTGTGTAAACAAACTGTTCAATAATATTCTAATTTATTGGTGTAATGAGTGGAGCATAAGAAAAGCTGCTCATCACTCTAAACACTTCATCTTCATCCGTCAGGATGTAGGAACACCTTTCTGCACGGACTGGTCTGTGTTGATGAGAAAATGGAATGGGCCAATCCCAGAAGAACATATGTTACAGGCTGCAAAAGGCATACAAGCTGAGCTACAATGGAATGGTTTACAAAACATAGTCATGTGTTACTGAAACTCAGTTCAGGCCTAAAACCAGATGAGAGTCTGTTTGAACATTGCTGCTCACAGGATTTCTCCGTGCAGCCTGAGCTTTATCTTTTCTGCCAAGAAGGATGGGAAAAATGTATTTCTCCGAATGTGTAGCGCTGATAGAGATGCAGCTGGAAACACTTGTAGCACAAGTGGGTTATACAAAGTACTAACTCAGGGTGTCTGAAATTCACACCATCTTTTTTTGTTGTTGCAAAAATAAAAAAATAAAAAACACGCTGTATAATTTTCTTTCAACTTCACAGTTGTGCATTACTTTACGTTGGCATATCATACAATTGCGACAAACTAACCTGATTAGGTCGTTTCTGTTTGTAGCATGACAGGATGTGAAAAAGGTTTGAAACAGCACTGGCCATATCAAAGTTACTAAAATCTAAAAACATACTATACATTTTTCATACTGTATGAAGAATTTAAGTCAAAAATAGCAGCCATGGGCCATTACCTTAAATAATCACCATTAGTTTTTGCTCGTCAGAAGGCTTACTGCAGAATTTTGAACATCTTTCAGGCACCAAAGTGACTACAGGTCAAGACCAGGTTACAAATACCTACAATGATCAGAACGAGATGCAATTAAGGCATAAATTACTGCCTTAAAGTCTTGCAATGGAATGTGGGCCATAACCTTAAAGCATTGTGAAAAAATTTAGCTTGACAACTGAGCTAATTTGTCACCCAACTATTGCTTGCAAGAAGAATTGAATGAGCCAATAGTATCTTTATGTTTGTTTACATGGTTGGATTGTTAAAGCAAAATCTATTTTGTGAAGATAATGATGTTTATGTGCATTGATATATGTACATGCATTCTAAAACAATCCAACAAAGTCTGAGTAGATGCGTCTTTGTTAACTGGAAAAGGCAAATAAAGTCTAAATAAACCAGCACAACAACAGAAGGCAATCTTATGCTTTTTAAAAATGCACTTCGAAGAATATATAATGAGAAAAGACCTAATATGGAGCCCTGGAGGACCCCATGGCAAGGAGAGGACTCAGAATAATAGCTTAATGTGTAGCAAAATGCAGTTTTTATTTTTAAAAATAAAAATAAGAAACCGTTGCGACAAACAACTTGCACTTAAAAACGCACACAGACCACCCTTGTGCCCATAGACAAATAAATTCAATGCATCAAGGTCCCGGCTGGAATTTGAGCTCAGTTTCCTCTCGCTGCAAATAACTGCTTGGACGAGTTCAGAACATGCATAACTATTGCAGGAGCCTGTTCCCATTTAATACATGTAGGATCACTTTTCAACCTTAGGGGATTCTCACCCTTGAGCTGTCACAGTTTGAGGAGGACATCTCAACGTATAGGAACATTGGAGTTATGCAAGTGAAAAATAAAATAAACTTTAATTAGTACCTTTCAAGAGCTGAACAAAAGCTGCTGCAGGGTAGGAACTATGGAGGCATAGATCTGGCAGGAAGTAAAGCATCGGGTTTCCTTGACATATTTTTTATTAAAAATGCTGTTGCAAAACATAGCTTTGAATCTGTGCAAAATACACAAACAGGCATAGCTTGAGCAAATAAAAGAGAAACTATTTTGAAAAAGAAAAATAACTTCAGTACTTGCAAAATAAATAGTAAATACCTATTTGTAGTATTATTCATTTGCCATGAACTATATACATTACATCAGATGCTACTGGAGACATGTTACACAAATTATGATGTACGCAAAACAGAGCTCTGCGTACAATACTGACGTGTGATGACAGGACTATTATCACTCTATGCACAAGAAACTGAACAGACAGATTTCTGTAATCCCTGATTATTGTTATTAGAAACATATCCATCTTAAAGTAGCCTTTTATGTTATTTTAAAACCCCTCCTTTAGTGCAGAGAATCATAAATGTGTGACAAAGTATGCAATTGTAGGAAACGTTACCACACCTAAAACAAGGAGTAATGCCATCACATGCACTGTTTTGTATAGACGTATGACTGAATGGAATTTGCTACCTAAACATATCAAACTCACTACTAAAAATATTAATAAAACAATATGCATCCAAGTAAGTATAGTGTGTATGATGTGCAGGGGCATTGTATAATTATAGGTTAGTATATGTGTAGGTGTGTGTAAAGATGCAGGTCATACACACGTACGTGTATGTTTGTGTCTGTTTGTATATCCATGTTTGAAACGTGATGTGTATAATATTACAGAATGTAGAAAATAATGATTGCAATTTGTTGTGTAAATGGAAAGTGCAAATAAAATCTATTTTTGCTTTGTTCAAGGTAAGTGTATACATTTTTTCTTTTATGTAAACATAATTCTGTTGGACCACAGTAAGAATATCTGTAGTTCTACTGCAGCTAACGGAAATCTTAATAAACAAATAAACATCACTTGTATTTTTGTATGTGTGTACGTGTTAACAGTCATACAATTATGACAGTCATGCCAATGCTAGGAGAAGTTCAGACCTGCAGATAATGGGACATATTGATACCTGTGACCAAGCCCTCAGCAGAATTGTTGAGACTTGTCGAGCAGCTCACAAATGTTTTATAGTACAAATCCATGAAACAGGTAAACGATATCGCATTCGCTAAAGGATTTAATCTCTTTAGATGGGTACAAATGACAAAATAGCAACTTGAAAATATTTCACTGAAAGTAAACATCAAAAACTGAATACATACGGCTGTGGGGGAAAAAAAGACCTCTGCACTGAACCTCATTGAAAATCTCATGGTTATTCCAACTCTTTATTAGTATTGTTGTTCCTAAATGAATATGAGCTTGTTTTCTTTGCACTATTTTAGGTCTGAAAGCACATAATCTTTTTGTTATTTTTGACCAGTTCTCATTTTCTGCAAATGAATACTAAATTTCAGAGACATGTTGTCAGTACTTCATAGAAAAAAGGAACAATATTGGCTTTACTTACACATATAGCTATAAAAAGTTAAATAAACTGATCATTTTAAATGGTCCCTTCATTTTTTCCAGAGCTGTATGGATAACAGATCATATAACATGCATCTCAACTGTCCCAACCTTTACTGAATAATGAAATAACTTGATCAAATAAATGCTTTGACATTGTTATATAAAATATACATTGTAAAAATTTATATTTACATAGAATATATGCAGTAAGAGCATGCCAATAATTTTTTTTAATACTTAAATTGTCAATCACAGAGTTTTCTTCTTCATCCAAAACACAGAAGTATTTTGAATCTTGCGTTTTGAGTTATTTCTATATTTTCTATATTTATCCCTGTTTACTCAGGGTTTGCTGTTCTTCTATCTATTCCATGTTTCTGTCTTGCCATTAGTCTCTTGTTCTCAGTTCCCAAATCTGACAGTACGCACCTGATTTACATGTCACACTTACACCTCCACAGTTTTTAAGTTCTCTCACTTTAACTGCTCCTTGCAGGTTTCTGCAGTGGTTCCTTTGTTGATTTTTCTTGTGTCTTTTAATAAGCTACTATGATTTAAAATGTTTAAATCCATCATTCCATATTCCATCCCATGTCTACCGGTGTCCTATTTGCATTTGGGTCCTCATCAATGTGACATTAATAGATTTTATTGGAATTTTATTTGATAGACCACATCAGAAAAGGTCACTTTTTGCTGCAGTTACATGTGTAAGTATTTGGAGGTATGTCTCAATCAGCTATACATCTCTAGAAAATTACTCTTTTACTCATTATTCTTTCCAAAGTTCAAGCTTCTTCTGCCCAACTCAAGGCTTTTGCAACCTGCAAAGCATCCCCAAAGCAGAATGCTGCCACCACCATCCCTTAGAGTTGGGGTGGATTATGTACAGTGTACAGATTGTGTATTCCTTCATTGTTTGTGGCAAACTGCAACAGGACGTCTAATGGCCGGATTGCCATAGAATAGCTTAAGATTCGGTTAAAAACAAGCTGTTTAATGAATTGATAACTCTGAAGACAGGATCTTGTTTAGGGGTGTCAAAGTAAAGCGTCTGACTACAAATGCATGCTACTCTTCAAATATTTGGTTTAACCTCACAAAATGTGTACATTTATAGGGTATAAACACGGTATAGCACTGTGATACACAAGTGTTAACTGCTACAAAGCTCCCGCTTGTTTTATTTCTCCAGGTCCAAATCTAACACGCAACATTCTGATCATGGTCGGCACTTAAAATTCCTCTCATGGTTTCTTCTGTCTTGTTTCTGCTTGTAGCAGACATTCCTCTGGCTCTCTGCTGAAATATGGTTTGATATCAAGTGCACCTGAGCAATGCCCCATTTTGGGCCTCATGAGAAAGTTTTTACTTGTGCTTCGTTTTTGGCAAGGGGATCTTATTTGAGGGAACCTAAGGACAAAGCGCTACTGTGTACTGCAACTCTTAACCCCGAGACGTCTTTTTTTTTTTTTCTACATTTCCAGATAACATCACCTGCAGCAATTTTTCGGATTTGTTTGTTGCATTTTTACCGTGTCCTTGATAAATGACTGCAGAAGAATAACGATGTTGTTGTGTTTATCATGTGAGGCAGCTCACTGTGATTTCAAGCCAAGAAATGAGAGATGCATAAAAGCAGATAATTAACCATATGCAGATATCATGGTCTACAGTTTTGTGCAATTCTTAACATATTTTAAATCTAGATTGAATCCATCACAAGACTATTTGATATTTTTGGTTTAACCCAAATATATACAAGGGATCTGGTTGTACATTCACACAGAGGTGCACCTGCAGACACCCCCGCTCAGGGTGGCACAGCTGCCCCTTAGCCTCTGTAACCTCTTGCGTGTCTAACATCCAAGTCTTGCACAAGTTTGACCCCGGTTAAACTCTGAGATAACACAAGCTCGAGCTTGTTCAAGTGGTGTGGCTAGGAGCCATCATCAGCACACCGGGGTGGATCTCAAACTGGAAAATAAGAAATGAAATAAAGCTGTTGTGCTTCCTGAATGGTCGCTGTTTTTTTCTTTCCATTTAAAAATATATAAATAAAAATATGTTTTCTGTATTGTTAATCAAAAATCACAGCATCCAATTGGGAACTGAAATTTCTTTTAAGTTCCATTTGAAATATAGAATTTTTGTAACAACTTAATTGTGCTCTAAATGGCACTCTGTGCCTGGAAAATACAAAATATTGCCCCTATTGAGTTATTTTGATTTATTTATTTTTATCAGAAACATAAGCAAATTAACATGATTTCGCATATTTGCTATTGGCTAAAAAAAATTTACACATAGATGTAAGTTCAGTAAATTATTGTTAAAATACAGCTAACATTCAGAGTTAATAATCAATCAGGAGGTACAGATAACTTAGGCTAATATACAATTATGCCTTTCTGACTTACAAAAGAAATGCTGCAAAGCTCAAATAACTGGAAAAAGAATCAGGAGGGAGGTTTAGCTGCTAATGCTCCATAAACAAATCAACCTCAAATTTCACAACTATGACCACTCTTATCTAAACTAAACAAACTCCAGGTATTCTTTTCCTCAGTAGCAATGGGTAATTATCTTTCACTACTCTGTACATGTCAAAGTTCAACTAACAAATTAAACCAAAAGCTCAGGAGCAATCTTTAACTCCTTACATAAATATATGTTCACAATAGAAAACCTGAGCTACATTTTTTTTATCTGTATCTTTTTTCAATCTTTTTTTCATCACACACATACATGCATGCACCTACACACACAGTATGTATTTCTCTCTTCAGAAAGACTTTACATTGGCTTGCATTCATTGTTCATTCATTTCTATAGTCTAACCCTGATACTTACCCTAACAATTACCATTACCATCAACCTAAATCTAATCTAAACTCAAGCCACATAATCCCTAACCCCAAAACAGCACTTCTTCTTATGGGGCCCCATAAGGAGCAGTTAGTACCCACAATGTACCAAATACAAGGCCAGACACGAACAGACCCATATATACAGCTCTGGAAAAAATTAAGAGACCACTGCTCTGAACCCCATTGAAAACTTTGTAGTTATTCCTCCAAATATTGACTTCTGAATTCCTCCTGAGTGAAAACATTGGTACTATTGTGTCTAAGTTAATGTGAACTTGTTTTCTTTGCATTATTTGAGGTCTGAAAGCACTGCATCGTTTCTCATTTTTTTGACCATTTCTCATTTTCTGCAACTAAATACAAAATTTATGATTAGAATTTCTGGGACATGTTGTCAATAGTTCATAGAATAAAATAACAATGTTCATTTTACTCAAACATATACCTATAAAAAGTTCAATCAGAGGAACTGATCATTTTAAGTGATCTCTTAATTTTTCCCAGAGCTGTATATGTAAGTAAGTGTACATGTAGTACATCACCCCAAGCACATGAAGTCAGCATCATGCTCTAAGGATGCTTATCACCTTATACTCATGTTTGTGGTACTTTGCTTTGGATGTAACATAAAATCTTATTGAAATAGATTGACGTTTGTGTTTGGAACCTGAATATATGTAAAAAATAAATCAATTTAAAAATAAAAATGCTCAAAATGTGTGAATACTTTTGCAAGACAGTGTACGGTAATTACACAAATTTTGGCAGAACGAACTCCAAAACATCAAAAGAGCATCACCTGTAAATGTGACTCCAGGAGCTGATATAATATTAAGTCACTCGGCTGGAACAGTCACAGCTCTGTCCTGTGACACTGTTGTACTTTCAAGTGCATACTGCAACACGTGTGGCTCTGTTAATTTTGTCTTCTTCCCACCTTTCCTGCTGGTGTGTTTGTCTTGAGTCTACTAGTCTTCCTCTGTCGGACCGTCCTCCTTGCACTTTTTCACACAGAGTTGGGACAAGACAACAATGTTAAATATCTCAAGGTCACACTGTCTTGAATGAAAATAAAAGCTCAGGTTCCCAGACCCCGTGTAACAGTACCTTGCGCAGCATCCTCGTCTCCACACCTCGTCCAAGAAGACATCTGTGAAGAACTGCCATCTTTATTCTTTTGGAACCAGCCTTGGCCTCACTCCACATCCCAGCATGTATTTTGCATTCATTGGCATGATGGCACTTCTTGGTTTTTCGAAGACGACTGCATTTGTCTTGCATCCATCCAATGAGGAGCCTACAGTCCCTGCTATTTCTTCATTGTCTCATCAAAGGTCAGTTATAGAAAATATGATTTAAGTCTTTATATTCTTCTGTGCATGTAGAATATAATCTTCTATTAGTCTTTCTATGATGTGAAACATTGTGTAAGCATTTACCATAAATGAATAATAAACTTTATATGTGACTCAGGGTAATTTCTTTTTACATTTTTGCAAACATTTTCTTTTCAAGCATCAACCTTTTATCATAAAATACCGCACCACTCCCCTTTCAATCGTCTCCGCAGTGCTATTTTGTTTCATTTATTGCATAAGTTCACTTAAGCAATAAAATAAAATTAAAAAAAATTCTAATGAAAACCTTAGTCGATACATTCGTTTTGATCATTTTTAACATGTTGTTTTTAATATTCAGGTGCAAGGACGAGTCATTGCAGTCGGTCAGGAAGGGTCTCCTTAGGGCTCTCAACCTGCAGGCTGAGCCACAGCTGCCTGCTGGTGGGATAGATAGCATCCGTGAGCAGTGGCAGAGAACAATCGGCTTCATTCCTCAAGCTGCAAAAAAGACGGCACGTACGTGAAATTCATATTACAAAGAATCAACTCCAGGTGGTCAGATCTAATCCCATGTGTCAGTAGTTTGTACCCAACACTGACAATGTCCCTCTTTCTCCAGCAGCCACTGATTACTCTGTATCGCATGACAGTGGAAACAGAACAGGCCTGAAGTGTTGCTCTGTAGCCTCCGAGATCTCCATGAAAGGTACTGAGTGAAGACTAAAAATTAGAATGTACTCAAGACTGTTTTTTAAATGTTATTTAATTGTAATAATTATATTTTGTAACCTTTCAGACCTTAGCTGGGACAGCTGGGTGATCCATCCTTTGAGCCTGACCTTTGTTCAGTGTGCCCTGTGCAACCCTGCAGAGGGCACCGTGCAATGTCCCTCATCCTCCTCCGGTGTCCAAGATGCCAGCTCACAGGTAGGAATCGTCAAGAGCAATTCAATTCTCTACTTCCAAAAGTAATAAATGTACTGCAAGACATTCCTTCTGGTTGTAACCCTGCATGTACCTGTTTGATAAAAAAGTGTTTGGGAAACACAAGATTATAACATAATTTAATATCTGCTGTGTGTTTAGGCTAAATGATTTTAAAATGCTTTGCTTTGAAATTTCCAAAGCAAAAGTAGGACGATTTTTTTTAGTACACCATACATGTTTATATAATCAAGTTATAATTTATATTTCATTTAAATGTTTATTATTTATAGGGTCCTATAGTGTGCTATATAGACTGACTTTAGATCCCTTTGTGCATTCAGGATCCTTTGCCATGCTGCCAGCCCACTGTGCAGGAAACACTGAATATTGTCTACATGGATGAAACCGGCACCATCGTCATCTCCCCAATTGAGGTGAACCGCAGCTGCGGCTGTGGTCCTGGGAACGCCCCACAGCCCAGCACAGAGTGAGCTGAAGTCTGTCCCGCAGTCTTTGGCATGAGATCTGGGCCACCTGGCATATCCAAAATATCTTTGTACACAGACCTGTTTTCTCAGATGTTGAATCACCCACCTGTACTGCCCTCTATCTTAAATTGTTTCTCTGTGTACTGATCGTGGGAACCAAAGCAACGTCTCAGTTTTCATTCCTGCTGCTCTCATATACCAAAAACAGATTTGTTGAGCCTGAACGTCTTGAAAATTAGGCCCTGCTTCTGGAAAAGACACAATTGTGATGTTTAAAAAAGAAACATTACCTAGAAGATAGGCTTAGATGTGAAAATATTGTCTTTTTTTTTTCAAATCTTAGATTTTTCTACCTTATTAGCTGGAAAAGAACTGTGGTTCCGATGCCATCTATGTAGCTGGTGCTCTCAAGTCATTTATTTATAGCTGCTAACGGTTACTCTGTGTTCCCTCTAAAAATGTGAGAGAGAGTCTTGCCAAATACTTGACTGGCCAGTTTTATTTCTTAACTGAATTGTGAGGCCACCATGCCTTCTCATGGGAAGGATGTTGGTTTGTTCTCTAACCAAGGTTAGAAAAATAAGGGTGTAAATTTTATAGTGCCCTGTGAAGGCTAGATTTAAAGTCTGCAGGGCTGCAAAGCTCCCAAATTTATTCATCTTTCAGAAACCTTGTAAAGTTAGGAGCCTTGGTATTTGAAGGAGATTTAGCAATAAAATAATTGTACTATGTACCAACAACACGTAGTAATGTAGCACAAAGGCAATCTAAAATGCAATTGTATTTATTCACTTATCACTAACTACATAAGAATTAAGAATTAAATTAAAGCACCATGTGAATACACTTAACTTGATCAAATCTGATTACGCAAACTACAAAAAGACTAACAAAAGAAACAACAACATGATTTTAGTCAGTACTAGGTGATCTTTAAAAGGCATGCAGCTTTCAAGGAATTCTCCATGTTTTTTAGTATAATTACACTGCGGTGATGGTGCGTTCAGGATGCTTACGGGAAAACACTCTACCATTAAAACCTAGTTTTAAGGTTCACTTGGATCCTAACAATGGTCTTCACCACTGTTGCTAGAGTTAGGATTTGACTTAATTAATGTAATTTTTAATTATCAAAACTTTCAAGCTTATCCTAACTGGAAAGACAGTTCTTTCTCTGTTTGAGCTCTAATGATAAAAAAACACCACTTGTTTTAATATACATATTCACAAATTTTAAATAGATTTAATGTTCTCTTCTGGGTACTTCTAATAACTTCTCGAGTAGTGATTTCTGATTTTTATTATTATTATTTTTTTTTTTTTTCAAAATTTTTATTGTATTTTTGTACTAACTTCACAAAGTTACCTCACAGTTTATGTCTTTTTTTCCACAGTGTGCAACTACTTTTAATAAACACATTTAGATCCAATGTTTAGGACTTTGCTTCGCCTTTGAAATCATTTGTATCAATTGTGTGATTTCCTGCCCTTGATTATTTCAATAAAAAAATTACTACAATGCTTTTAAGCAGATTCAGATTTTTATTCCTCTGATTTAATTATACATGGCCTCAATGTCCTTTCACAAAAAAAAATACAAGTAAATATTATGAAACTCTTATTCAATCCAGTCCTATGCCTGTCTGACAAGTAGGAATTTGTGAAGTCACGCCAAGAAGGAGGGAAATCTGAGCTGAAGAAACATTGGCTGTGTGATTCAAAAGATCAGGTGGTGCTGAGGGAAACGATAATACGCTGCTGTCCTTCTGGGTAGCCTCTGATGTTTTTACTTGTGGTGAAGGCATTTGTGCATAGTTTCACAGTCAGCCGATTAGGACCCGGGTTCACAGCTGAACACTACCAGTTGTATTCTTTTAAGCTTGTTAGTGGACAAAATGACAGGGTATTTTACGGTGTGTCTTTTGGCCTTTGGCTTGCTTTCCCATCTTTTGCTGGCGACTGGCGCGGCTAAGTGCACTGAGAAGGAAACGCTGCTGGTGCCGAAGCCCAGCACTATGAAACTGCCAACGGACTGTTTGATAGAGTGCAGTTCAATGACATATGCTAAAAAACTGCAACTCCGGGACAATCACAACATACGGATTACAGACTCCACAGAAGGTAAGAGGCCACAAAGTGACTTCAGCTGAGTTTGATGCAAAAATAAATCCTGAATTGTGTTTTTTTTAACCTAAATTAAATGCAGAATCAATATGAACCAAACAGTCTTTAATAAATGACTGTCTGACATATCTAAGCTTTCTTTTTAATCTACAAAAAGCCTCCGTTTAGCTTTTATTTCGATATATTATTAGATATATTATTTAACAAGGCCAATTTATCTCATTCACTTCACTGTGATTCATATGGTTTTGCACATATTACACATAATAAACGACAAAACTCATAAAAAGTTAAAAGCTTCTGCAAGCCAATGCTGTAGACTGACTTCTCTTAGATTTTTATATTTCATATTTTTGCTTAATCCAACTCTAAGCAATCATGGCTGTATAAATCTGGACTTCATCGTCATTAATATTTGACAAAGCAGGGGTTTTTTTGTCTCTAAAATTGCAATATGTAACTGTAATTTATTAGCTGCCTGCATCAGATGATGATATTGCAATGCTTTGCATCCAAACTTATTTATATAAAGATTTAAATCCTTCATAATTTTAATTCTCCATAAACAGGGGATCCCGGGGAATACTGCTGGTCTACCAAGCTGAAGTGCCTCGAAGGAGATAGCTTCACAAATGCATATGTGGTGTTGCCTGTGGACGTATCAGCAATGGAAAATGAGCAACTGGAAGTCAAAACCACCGGTCCCACTGCCGCAATGCTGCATGCGAACAACAGGCCAACCACAATTGCAGAGAGCTGTGGACATATTTACGAAGTAACCCCACATTTCACCACGCCAGCCACAGAGACGTCGTTCTGCTTGCAAGTTGTTACCCAAGAAAATGAGCCAGGAGACAGATTTCTTACTTGTCCACCCTTTCTGGTCTCCTTCTGGCAGAGAAATCTAAACCAACCGAGTCAACAAGACCTTGGATAAATCACAGCTACATTTAATTGGCTATGATGATGCTATTGTAAAGGTTCTCGTTTTAGATTGACTGTATAAACCATATATATATATATACATATATATTATATTACATATAATATATATGTATATATTTACATATATATTATCTGTAAATATATAATCAAGACATTATTATGAAAGAAGTAAGAAGAAATCTTGTTCAAATATAACATAGACAACTTCTATTTGTAAATAATAATAAAAAAAAGATGATCAAGAAGGTCAGTGTTACAAATCATCAACAATGATTTAAATAACTGCAAATAGTTCAAGGATGACAACTGAGAACATGGGCTGACAGATCAGTGAAGAAAGATGTTCTGCTGGGATGAGGCGTCAGGTTCAACTTGGTCGGCAAACAGTAGACCAAAACAAGCAGTACTGATTGAAAAGGTCATGAAAAGGCTTGAGGCCACAAAAACAACGTTTACCCTACTGATAATCCAGATCTGCCATTTTGACCAAACAAGATATATGTAAATGTAAATGTGTGCTGTGACAGTAACACATTTTCAGAAAAAAAAAAAAACTGTTCTAAACAGACTAATGGAGTAAGATACAAAACAATAACTAGCTAATAATAAGAACAAAAACAACAGGCATATTGAAGTACCCATGACTATGTTTGATTGTTTAAGGTTAATTAAATTGTGCTTTAACTACCTAAAAATACTCTGTGTACTCTTTCTGAAAATGCAGAACTGAACAAGTCCTTTATATGCATTAAAAAGTCTGTAAATTTAATGTAATTTTTAGATTAGAAACAATATGTCAATAATAGAAGCTGCTCAGTCAAAATAAAAAAGAAACTCAGTGTGATTTATGCTTTATATAATAATCAGACAAGTTATTCCGAACTTTACTGTGTATATGACTTCAATAAAGTAAGCTGCTATTTGAATGCAACATATTAATGTTGTTTAAAAACATTTTATTGACAGATTACAATAAGTTGCTTGTATGTTTTCATTTTGATTCTTCAAAGACTGAATAAATTAAAAGACTCGGTTTATAATTTTCATCCTCAGCCTCTTCGTTTGTAAGATTATGTGATTTCCAGAACATTATTTGTCTTAAATGTCCTTGGTGTTATTTCAGCCGTTTCTTTCTTCTGTTTAAAGCTTATAATGTCACTGTAGCATTGATATGAAGAGAAACAAAAAATATCCATTTGTGCTGTTTTTTGGAATTTACATAAACACAACAGAAAAACTAAGATATGACTCCTTGACTTTGGTACATTGATGGTTTTGGAGCTTTGCAAGCAATTATTTCTCCTTCAGCTTACTCTTCTGCAGTGTTTGGCTGTTTAGGTAAGGTTTATTGCAAGAATTGCCACAGTAAACATGGAGATTAAAAAAATAACAATCATAAAGTAAGAAAGCCTAATTCTTCATAGTTTTGTCACTAGTAAACAGTTCTCTGAATATTATAAAGAGGACATTGACCAACGTTTTTCTGCATCCCAGGTTCAAATAATTCAGTCTATTGTAGAATGCACACATTTGCTGGTCTATTCTGCAATATTGTAGTTCAACACAAGCAATAAAATAGGGCCACCTGCTGGACATAATGTAAACTATTAAGGGAGCTTGAATTTAACACCAAACCATGTCTGGATAACAGGGATGCTACAAAGCAACCCAGATTGTGTATTGAGTAAACATAAAAAAGACCAAGTGTAAACAAGTTATTGTGTTAAGAAGAACATATAATTATGTGCCAGATCGATTACCTTTCCTTTCTTAAAACCCTCAGTGTCTACAAAATGACTCTCTCCAATAAGGATCCGTACCCCACACATTTTTTTTTATTATTGTGCATTATTGTACATTTTTACATTTTATTGTGTTAAATGATGCCGCCATGCCCATGTTTCATCATAGATGGTGTTTTCAGGGTAAGGTAAGATGAAGTATTCATTTCCCTCCAGACGCAGTTTTTGCATGTAGGTCAAAAAGTTCAAAATTGGTTTTATCTGACTAGAGCACCTTCTTCCACACATTTAATGGTTAGCTACTGGACTTATGGAAAACAACAAACAAAAATGTCTATTGATTTCTTTCAAAAATGGCTTTCTTGCCTCTTTTATAAAGGCTCGACTTTTGAGCGTAGAGTTGATGTGTTGATCTGCGTTTTATTGAAGGGTTGCATATATGTGTGAGCTAAATACATTGTCGGTTTTTGATATGGTAAATAGGTGGTGCTTCCTAGGGCAGCACCAGAAGAGGGGATATGGTGAATATCTGGCACTAGCAACAGATAAAATCTAAGTGAATAGGTTTTGTTTTGCATGACTGATTGGGGGATCTGGAGAAGGGTGCACAGGACAGTATTTATGCAAAAACCGATTTCAGATTTTTAGTAGTAAGAAAAATGCTGTATCTGTAACTTCCAATAGAATACAATAAAGTTTGCCATTTTCCTGTGGCAACATATGACAAAAATATGGAGGGTTATGAATGAATAATTTGGCAAAATTTCTAAAAGATCCTGCATGTAAGTCCTGTTACCTGAATCTAATTATCCATCTATTCTTTCAATATTGTCCCTTAAATACGCCAAGCTATAAAACTTTGAATTTTGAAACAAAGTGCTATGTGAAACCATCTTGTCTTTATGTTGAACCATCAGAGATTTGATCAGATAAAGGTTTAGATACTCACAGTTGCCAAGCGTAAAAATATAAATTATTATGAAATGCTGTTTGTAAGCTTTTTGAATTCGTAGCAACTTTTCGCTCACAATTAATTGTGGCGTTTAAAACTGACAGTCCAGCAGGTCCAACACCATAAACACAGATGGCAGTACCATGTTTCGTCGCGTAGGGGTAATGTCCAAAAGTTTACATAAACTGCAGCGAATGAGCGAGAATAGTCCCAACACATACACCCAATTGGACTCGGCTGTTATTACTGTTAATTTTCTTTTTGGAAATTACAGGCAAAGGCGGTAAAAGAGCTGTTTTGTGAAACTTTCTCGGTAACATTAAGAGTATATAAAACCTGAGCCTGGTCCCCGGAGTGGCTGCGAAGGGTAGAACAGTCCAGTAGGCAGACGGGCTGGACTGAACCCAAAATACGCTCAGAAAGCTGACAACTGCAAAACAACTTTGCAGCCGAAATAATTAAATTAAGTTTACCGGTAAACAATGTGACCAAGCGTGAACACCACCTCTGTGAGGACCTTCGCGAATAACGCATGACAGCGAACTTTGCTCGCTGCGAGAGGCGCACTGCACCATGGCATCCCAGCCGAGGTAGGCAGAACCTTCCGCGGCTAACCGCTAGCAGCTATCCCCGCTTAGCGGATGGGTAAGCCCGGTTGATGTTACTCTGCTGGTGGCGGCGCGTCGGGTCTCCTGGAATTAGGTCACAGCTTTCTAGTGAAACTTTATGCCAGTACAACAGGGAGAAAAGGAAGTGGGTTTGGTAATTGAACATTGTGTTGTCAAACTAACTTGAAGACGTGCGAGGTTTTAGTTTCGACAGGCAAGCAGAGAGAGGTGGAATCAGCTGGAAACGGCAGACTGGTGTGACTTTTACCAGCTTTGAGACAGAGCTGCGGGGTTAATGCATGTTATTTAAATGGACATCAACCTCAGATCACAAGGTCAATGTCATTATCTGGGTGCATGCTCTTTTTTTTAGCGTCGTGTTTGATAAACTTGGCGTTAGTTGGATTATTTAACTGTCCCTTTAACTATGTCCCCATACTGCCATCTAGCAGTGTTTTGCTTCCTAACATCAGCTGCAAAGAATGGCGTTTGACAACAAGTTACTCATCATATAGAGCCGTAGCGATAAGTAGTTTCCTACTTTTTCAAAAACGCAGACATTTTCTAAACAAAGCCCAACGAAATACAACTAAGAGTGAGACAAATTTGAGGAATTTTCTTTTTATTTCTACCAGTTTGGTTTGTTTACACATCTCTAATTTATAACAAATGTCATGTTATTACACTTGGCAAGAAAACGTGTCACCAGAAATGTAAAGCAGCCAATTATTTACTGTCCAGTTCAGTCAAAAATGTAAGACAGTACAGTCAGGTATAGGGTTCCTACACAGTCTAGAAAAGCAGGGAATTGGAATCCAGTCTTTTCAAAGTCTGAGTAACAGTGAAATAGAGCATTACAAAGTATTCCAGACATTACTTCCTGTCCTAATTTCATTGATTCATTCATTCTTGGTTGCATCCTTCCTTGTGTCCTCCTCACCTTTTTATTCCTTCATGTCGCTCTTGCCTTATGCTATTCCTTACTTTCTTGAACCTTTCCTTTTTACCGTTTTTCCTTTAAGTCCTTGCTTCCTTTCCTTCTTTGTGTCCTTCTTTACTTCCTCTGTTGTCAGTCTTTCTTCTATTCTAACTTTTTTCATATTCTTTCCTTCATATGTCATTCCTTCCATAAATTAATTTATTTATGTCCCTCCCTGCTGTAGTGATATTAGCAGTCATTATCACAAAACTGATGTTTTTAAAACGTGTGTAGGATGCAATTTCAGCACTGGTGGAAGTGTTGGGGATGTACAAAGATTTTCCCAGATAACCTAATCTAAAGATTGGCTTTACTAAAGAAGTATAATCCTTAGTAATGCAGATGGGTTTTTTTACATGTTAAAACTTCTACTTTTTCAATCTAAAAAAAATATGTTCATTTTATGTCTTGGAGTTTTTTGAAAATTAGGTCAAGGTTAGCGGCATGTTCTGATTCAATAATTTTAGATTTATTCATTTTTAAGTTAGATTCAAAACTAGAGAAACTGTTACTGAACATGCAAACACACAATTTCTTTTATGGTAAATGTTTGCTATTCAGTTGTTGAGTAAAAGCAAAGTTTATACTAATATTTACACAAAAACAATTGAATACATCAAAATGCTCTCTTTGTTTTTCGTTAATTAGTTGCCTTGTTGAGACTATCATCTCAATTATACCTTCAGTTTGTCCCTGTGTTGAATACTACAAGCAAACAGATTAGTCAAAAAGTATGTTTTGAGTCATTCCTGTTGTAAAACACAGTGATGACTCAGTACTGGAGTCATTGCAGCTGGTCGTGGAATGCTGTAAAAGAAATTAATATATCCCTGTAGGCATATTAGTGTTTTTTTTGTTTGTTTGTTTTTTTGGCAAAGACCAAAGAAAGCTATTCCTGGCAAATTGTTTCAGCTGTGTATATAATCAACATTGACTGTGTTGTTTCCAAAGCAACAAACAAAATCTGATCTTATTGCAACATCAATAGGAGTGTGATGCAAATATCTGAACAACATGCTTCCTCAGCTTATTTTTTAGAAGATTTCCAGGCAAGACCCTCTTTGGGGAGACCCCTCTTGGTAGATCCAGAACATTGAAGGGAAATCTTTCACTGCCTGGGAACACATTGGGATTTCCCTGAATGAGCTTGTAGAGAGATTTCTGGATTTGCTCCTGTACTTCTTAAATTTCCAATGCAAATTCAGATCTGCATAAGACGTTACAAAGCTGGATAAAAATCAGTTTGCTTGCCCACATAAGATGGTCTAAAGGAGGAGAGAATGGTTTTGTGTTGATGAGTCATTGTCTTTCTAGACTCTTCACTAGTTTAGACAAGGTGGTCACTGTTGTAGGTTCATTAGGTACAGTCTGGGTTGCTTTCGCAAAGTATTAGTCAATGAGCCATAACATTAAGACAAGCAGACTAGTGTCAAGTAGTTTCACTGTTCTATTGTTCATTCGGACATGGGGTTTTGTAGACCTCCGGAAGTCTGCTGCAGAATTTGGCACCAGACTGTTGGTAGCAGCAGTTTTCTCCTGAACATCACACAAAGTCAAATAAGGGCCACATTATCCTGCCACCTGACATCTGGGAATATTGATGTTGGAATGGTTGCACACTTTGAAGAACAATAGCTGTTTCCCAGTGGAATATTTCCTAAACCCCTCAGGGCAACCTTTGCTTTCGAGAGAAACCTTGACTCTCCAGTGACCCTGTTTCTGGTCCACTGTCCTTGTTTTTCTTTCTTGACTGAAACTCAAGTTTTACCCAAATGAGACAGGAAATGAACCTCAAGAGCTTCTAGACCTAAATAGCTAGAACCTAGCCCTGTAGATATAATGTATTTGCCATTCAGTCCATCTGTTATCTATACCCGCTTAACCTTGGTAGGTTGTAGGTTCATCGATCACTGGTTGAGACTTGGGGTACAACCTTTAGAGGTCACCAGTCCATGACATTAAATCAGCCCTTGTCAACATCATTCAACTTCTTATCCTTTGCTTTGCCTAACTTTACTTAATTGTTCTAGTGGGCTTTGATGTAATTTGAGGTTTCATGTAGGGCTATTATACAAGCTTTTTGGGGTTTTTTCTGACAAATTGTACCAGCAGTTATTGGTCTGCCAGCAGTTGTAAAAAGCTGCTTAAAATTTAAAGATTAAAGCCGTGTTTTACAAGGGTGATTATGGTTCCTATTTGTCCTTTTATGGGACCGAGATGAGTTCTCAATGTTTATGGATTTCTTTTTATGTTGCCTCAAATTCTTCTGTTGCCAGTGTTCTGTGTGTGTGTGCTTTTCTTTCCTGCTTTGTATTTACAGTTTTGAGAGGGTTTTTTTTTCCCCCGTCTTCTTGTAACTTCCAGGATTAACTTGTAAGAATTTGTATCTTTATTAAACTTGAAACACTAGAGCTTCTGTATTGTTAGGGTTTTCTCCCTGGTTATTATGCGCACAAGTTTTTATTTTGCCCTTTCTGACACCATCAGAACTTTTCTACCTAGATTAAAGCCAATTTTAAGATGGGTGGGGGGTACACAGAGCAATTATTAATCTCCACCTTTATAATCAGTAAAGTATCTTACAATATGTAAAATCCAATGTGAGCAGCACTATGTCTATATTTACTTAAAATCTTAGAAAATGTTGTAAAATTGTTAGGAAGATTTGCCAAGATGACTTTTTTTCTCACTGCATAGAACTTAGCAGCACTGTTTAGCATTCTCTGACTAGAGTATATCAAAGTGCAGGTGTTTGGTGAAAAAGCACGACATTTTGCAAAACTCACACTATTTATCAAGCAGATATGGTGGAGAAATCATGGATTGGCCAAAGAATCTGACACCTTGCAGACTTGACAATTGCTACAAATCTATCCTGGAATAAAAACTTTGGTCAACCATTCAGTAGCAGAAGCTTGTCTAATTTCTGTCCTGCAACAATAAAGCCATCTTAAGTGCATTACCAAGACTGCAACAGACTAGTTGAACAAGAAAAGAATGCATGTGTTGCAATTCTCCCGGTCAAAGTCCGCATCACGGCCAGATTAAAATACTTTTCCTGGACCTAAAGAAAGCTGTGGAGTTCCTTCACTGAAGTGATACAACCATATGAAAGACAACACAAATAGATTGATATGTTCTAATGTTTCTCTGGAGATGGAACTGTTTCCTGCTTTAAAGTGAACCTTTATGCTGTGTCAACACTTTTAATAACAGACAGTTTAATCAGTCACATAATCTTTTATATTGATCCTTGTATTTAGTCAATTGAAAAGTAGATTGAGCTGTTGGAAGTCAATGCAATCAACCTTTGAATCTAAATCTGAAATGATAAACTTCTGTGAAAATTTAAATGCAACATACACTCAACAATCGCACTTTGATGGAAAATAGCCTAACCGATCAAATGAACTGATTTGGCACTGACATAACTTGTCTTTTATGTATATATTGTAAGTAATATTGTGTGATTCTAAGAAACACTTGATGTGTTGTTCACCCATGGGTGTTCAGCCTGTTACTGGGCCGTGCCAGTTTGTGCTTTCCTTGGAGTTTTGCAAGTCTGTCTGCTGCATTAATGAGGAGGTGCTCATCTGTTTGGCTTGGTCCCAAATCTTTGCTGCTCCTCTCATTGCCATGGCAGCATCCTGCTGGGATTGTTGTCAGTAAGAATGATTAGCACAGTGTTTTGGGAAGAAAAATGTGAAAACTGAAGATGCAGTGTTCGTGTTCATATTTTTGAAACTCACCCATAGAAGTTTCTGGATTTTTTATTTTTTTTCATCATTTATTACAGTTATTGGGCTCCTAAAAGTTGAAATAAATCTACTTTGGAGACTTGGCAGACGTGATGTGAGCATTATGTAGTGAATCCCCCTTGCACCTGTGAGTCAGTTCACACTTGTCTGCAGATTTAATCTCATCTGACGCTGCTGCTTTCCCCTTGGGTTTAAGAAGTCAATCATGTGCTTGCAGTATTTATTTTCTGTTTTTGCAGAAATTTTATGATGCCGTATTATTGCTTTGCAATTAAATTTAATTGTAACTATTTGTTTTGTTTTATAAAATAAAAAAAGCAAACAAAATAACTTTGTTTTGTATAGTCAAGAATAGTGGACATTATCACTATAACATGGTCAGATTTCCATATTGTTTGTCCCAAGGCAATGGTCATGAGAACGGGCTGTTAATTTAGCTTAGTTGTATTTCTTTGTAATTTTCCAGCGCACATACTGAAGAGAGGAACCTTCTTCGCCGCCGAGCATGGGAACAAAGAATCCAAGAAACCAGCCAAACCAAAGAAGTTAATGCTGAAAATGTGCCACTCTTTGCAGAACCGTACAAGGTAAGAGCTGCCTTTAGAAGGAACAAAATGCTTAAAGGACAACAGTGTCTGTCATTTGATCATCTGGTAGGTCTGTCCAGGCGGTCCGGATACGTGTACATGTAAACAGAAGTGCAGCCCCTTGTAGGGCTCTTGACTCATGGTTTCTATGAATAGCTATTTACTCATCTTAGCTTTGCTCAAAAAGGTTGCAAAAGTTCAGGATGAAAACTTGGGTAGAGTTTGCCGTCCTCCTCTGAGCCTGCTGATGGCCTTAATAACCTCTGCAGCTAAAATAGCCCAGTCTCTGTGGAGCAAACCAAGGGGCCTTAAGGTCAGTGAAACACTAGCTGGTTCTCTAAAGGATTCATTCTGTGAGGGCACAATCATAATTGAGCAAGACTCTGCTGCACTTATTGATCTTTTAGTTTTGAATGCAGCTGATAGAGGCTATCATTTTATTCACCCAATAAAGATTTAAATAGTGAATGGTAAGACAAAGTTTTGCATTTTAGCAATACTGAGAAATTCAAGTAATAAATAGAAGAAAATACACTTTATGTTACTAAATTAGTTGACTATTATTTCAGTAATTGATTCAACACGACTAAACGAATGAATCATTTCAGCCCTATTGTGGAGTTTTAATTTTTTCACAGAACTGCAGTGTGGTGTTTTTGTTTTGTTCATAAAAGTAGAAATATTCTCTCTGTTTTTCAGACGAACAAAGCAGATGAGCTCTCTGATCGAATCCAAAGGATGCTGGGCAGTTATGAAGATGTGAATAATCCTGTGCCTTCTTCACTGGAGGCTTTACCCATTCCTTCCTATGTTTCCTTATCACAATCAGATCAGAACCAGCCAGTTGCAGAACAATCAAACAAAACTCTTTCCCACAACCAGGACCTTCACTTGTCTACTACCCAACAAAGCCAGAAAGGGACATCTAATAGTGTTTACTCCTCATCTCCAAACCACCGTGGACATTCATCTAGATTTTCAGCTGCGCCTTCGACCCACAGTCAGTTGAGTCGCTTAGGACATCATATAAAGGAGAGTGAAGTCTTCCCAGATCTCAGAGGGGTAGTCAGCCTTCCCCAGGAAGTGTCTGCCCCCTCTCCAGATACTAAGCCTCTTCCGGTTCTACATTCCTGTGACCACAATACTAACACGGACACGAGGGACACGTTCAAAAGGGATCAGCTTCAAGGGTCTCCAGATCTTTCCTCAGGGTTGACTGGCAGTGTGACTGTTTTTACATTGAACAGCAGGCTTTCACCTATAAATCCACCCCAAGCCAAGACCAACACACTGCCCTCCCAGACCTTTCCTTCTCTGCTGTCGTCCAAGCAGGCTGGGCTAGTCATGACCCAGAAGCCAACGGCCTACGTTCGACCCATGGATGGTCAGGACCAGGTGGTCCAGAAGTCACCTGAGCTGAAGCCATCGCCAGAGCATTATGCGCCATTACCAGAGCTGATCAACAAAACGGACATTGCCAAAACAATGAAAGTGCCTCAATTCTTTGAGGTAAGATTTTGCATGTGCAATTAAATATAAATGTAAGTAAATTAATTGCAATAGTGGTTAAAAAATATATTTACAAAAAACAGCAACAGTAAAGGACACTTGCGCTAGTATTTTCAATTTGAAATTTGATATTCAAATGAAGTTAGACAGGAACTATCAGAAGCTAATGAGTGGATATGTTTTTCTTTCCACTTCTTCTCCTTTAGCATTTCACCAGGTTGGAACATTGAAAGAGGAATGCTTGACCATTCCTCTCTGTCTCCCTTGGTCAATATTTTATGATATTTATTAGTACAGAAGTGGTGATTAAAAAAAAGTTGTAGGATGCATCCCTGCATATTGTCAGAACCTTATATAAAACAAATGCTGCCATACAAAATTAAAGCTATTGTCAAGAGGCCGCTCAAGAATCCAATATACATTAAGTAGAGTAACTGTGCCTCTAAATTGAACATAGAAATAGTATTTCAACCAAATCTTTCAATTTTTTATGTTTATTGAGTTTAATGGAACCTACTATGGAAGAAAATGTTCAAATAACTAAAGCGATAAACTTAATTATTACATCATTATTATCAGCAATATGCTAATGGATATGTTGATTAATCACTTATTTATTGTCCTAATTGTGAATTTAGAAATGGTGTCATTTTCACTTATTAGTTTTATTGTTTGCTTTTTTTTTTCTTTTTAATCAGACAAGTGAAAAAAAATCTTCAATTTTCTTTTTTTCCTGTAAAGGCTCCATCTGATGAAGTTCTGTGTGTGGAAGATATCTTAAGGGTTAGTGCAGCCACTTATGTCCATGTTTAAGCAAATAGTAAATAAATAATAAATATGCTCTAAATTTTTCTTGGTTTTTCTGAATGTACTTGGAAAAAATTGAAGTTGAAATGCAGAAGTTGTTTTCTTTGTTTTCTACTTCTACTACTTTTTTCACCCTTTTGGGCTTTGTGCCAGATTAGGAATTGGTATTTGCAGAAACTTTAATTGTTTATTTTTAATGGTGTCAAGAAGAGAGACAATAGTCTGGGTCAACTTTCAGGTTGTGTGTGGGTTCTTCATACCATCAAATACGGGTCTTTATTTGTAGTAGCCACTAGATTGAATTGCAATGTACGAGGTGCGGCTGGAGAAAGATTTGCCCCATCTTACAAACTTACAAAATCATGTTTTAAAAACAGCCTTTTGTATTTCCTCAGGCTTTTAATGTTTGATAATAAACAGTATTCGAGGATCTTTAAATGTGAACTCAAAATAAAAACCGATAAGATTTTGAGATCTTTTGTATTCCAGATTTACTGATTTCCAGATTTAAGTAACATTTTCTCCCGTTCTAGTTTACTGGACAGAACAGATGAACTTGTTCAAAACAGATGGTTGTGAATCAACCATGTTTTTTTTTTTTTAAATGCATGTCAACCTCTTGTTTGTGTTTGACAGGAAATGACTCAGCCATGGCCCCCTCCGCTGACGGCGATACACACGCCAACCTATGAACCACCCAAGTCTCAAATCCCAGCCAAGGTCAAAAATCAAAGCTTAATCATTCAATTTTTTTTACATTTTACCATCCTAACCTTCTTGCTCGTATGTTTTCTAGCAATCCAAACTTTTTCCTCTTATTATGTTCTCACTACACGGTTTATCCCTAAACAAATTTGATGATGAGTAATACAATTCATATTTATTTTTCCATCCTAGCAGGAAGCAGAACAAGTCTCATCATGTCCAGAGCAAAGTGAGTAACATTTAGCTCGTCTTTAGCAATCAGTACAGCTAAATGAATCCATTATTTCTGGTGTTGTTGTTTTGGATGGCAGGCCTTTTTATGATTATGGTGAAAAGTAGAAGTTTAAGCTAACAGGAAAATTAAAAGACACACAGATTAAAATACATTGGAATATAATTTCAGACCAACATGTTGACTAAAAAGAAAAGAGCTTTTAGTAAAACTTCAGTTTAATAATTTATACATCTATGTATACCGCCACTAAGAAGAATTGCTTTCTGATATTACCAATCTCTCACACATTCTTATTGATCAGTTACTATTTTAGTTGATCAAAATCAAAATAACTGTCCCTCTTTCTTTTCAGAAAGCCTTGAATTCTCCAGTAAAGATTCATTTCATTACAACCAGCTGAACTCCTCAAAGTGAGTACTTAAACCTTTCAGAATGACAGCTTCCTCATTTCAGAAATATAACATATAATTAGCACAACCATATTTTTGTTTTTATCAAAGATGCATATTTCTTTATATGTATATGAGAATTTACCTCAAAACATTCTTAAATCGTGGAAGGAAATTCACTCCCTCAGATTTTGGCAATTTAGCATTTTTGGATATCAATAACAGTGCTATTAGCTTTTTCCCAACAACCTGAGAACTTGGTTTATTATTTAATACACATCTTATGCTAACTTTGCCCCACAGAACTTTAAAGAAAGTGACCCATGCTATACATTTAGTGCATCAATACCTCCTTTTTCCCATTCTTGACTTGTGGTCACAGGCCAAACAAAATTCTTTCAAGGGCCAGAAATCGGCCCCGAAACACACTTTGCACACCCCTGCATTAGTAACATCTACAGGCTTTCCCCAAGTTAGTTGAAGGTTTAGTAATGTTAATGTGTGCAAACTTCTGATTGAAAAAGTAATAAGTATTCTGGCATTTAACAGATTTTGGTTGTCTTTGTTGACCTAAATTCTGACTAATTTAGTCTGATTTACTAACCAATAGTGAAGGGCAAATGTTTTATTGATTGAATAAAAACATCTGGGTTCAGTTGCATGCATTGATGATAACTAATGGCTACCTTTTAATACCAATCTGTGTGTATTTGTGTTTTTCAGTTCCTTTGAAGCCGCACATTCCAGTGATGCAGAGATGAGGAGCTCCAGTGACAGCAGCTCAGAGTCAGAGAGCGACATTTCCATTAAAGAGCCTCCAAAACCTCCAGAGAGCAAACTAGTTGAAATAAAGGTCTAAACTCATTTTACTATGTTTAATTATCACCCAATAAATTACTCACATACATATGTTTTCTTATTATTATTTTTAATACTTTTTATGTTCTTTTTATAGCCTGATGCTCCAGCAGCAAGCGATCGGGACTGGCAGCTGGGAGAGCGGGTTAGCTCCCATCAGCAGACCTTCAGCACTGATCGTCAGACCCCCAAGCAGACCAGTGCAGACGCCAGTGAGGAATCAAAGTCTTTTTCTCAGCAAAAAGCGCTCACAGACAACATGGCTGCTACTCAGCAGAGCAGTCAAAGCTTCCAAGATGCCTCTTTCAGTCAGAACAATGGCAAAAAAAGCCTTTCTGATGGAGGGAGCCGCAGCAACAATACAAGGAGACTTTCAAAGCCTTCAGCGCCAGGGGGCCCAAATCGCACTGAAACAGCACTCAGCGTTAAGTCTGAGGAACTCGCAACCCCAAAGACGGAGCAACATTTCACAGACAATCCCAAAGTAAAATCAAAAACAGTGGAACACAGAAAGGAAACTAAAAGAGATGCTAAAAGAACTAAATACGCCAAACATAAGAAGGCTGGATCGGAAGTCGCGCCTGCGCTGCATGGTCGCTGTCCAACCTGTGGTGTTCATCATCCTAAATCCTGCTGCTGCTCGGCTCAGAGCCCCGCCCAACCTGCTGCTCCAGTCAGAGTCAGCTGTCCCAAAAACAATACAGAGACCAAGGTGCCTCACAAATCAACCCACAAGCATTCACATAAGGCCTCTCAGGCAGCAAAGGGTTGGTGGGACCAATACCAGCCTCCTAAATCCCTGCTGGTGAGGATTGATATCGGTCTGCTCTCAAGAGTCCCCCTGAAATCCAGTAATGATAAAGGGATTTCCAGCAATGCAAAGAGACCAGCACTGGCCATAGAGAAGGACGTAGCGAGCAGAGAGTCCTCTAAAGCACACAGACCTGGAAAAAGCAATAGAAAGTCTCAAAATGTGAGGAATTTGTGCGGCACGGAAGAGATTGTACTCATTCTTATCGGAAAATGTTATTTTACTGTGTTTTTTTTTTTTTCAGGTCGAGACTAAAAGTCCACCCAAGAAGAAACTTAAGTTGGAAAACTGGAATACCTCATTAAGTCGTGCTTCTGTGAAAGTAGAGTACGTCCAGTAAAACAAAAAAATATGAGAATATAACATATGAAGTCATTGCTGCTCTAACTCTTGTGATTTATATTTCACTCAGGAGTTCCAACAAACCAGACAAGGACCAAAAGAATGCTAAGAAAACATCTCAGGACCTGGCAACATCCAAAGACACCACTAAAGCTCCAAAGGTACAGAATCCCCGTTCGGCAATGGTACTGAAGACCAGTAAGGAGAATCCCAATGGTAAGGACTCCAACAAGCACAAGACAATTAAAGGAAAACACCCACAACCCTCACGTCATAAAAAGGTAATTGTTCAAACACTACTGTATGTGGTGAGATATGAATAAAAGTTTTCAACCTAATGCGTCTTCTTCAGTGTCAGGCCAAGACCCCAAAGAGCGGTCTTGATGTGCCGTCAAATTTAAAGCCCCAAAGAGGAGCTGTGAGCAACAGATCCTTGCTGAATTTTGACAAGAGGTACAATTCCAAGTTTTCCTTACACTCAGTCTGGAAAAAGTTTTTATAGCCATTTTATATAGCGTTTCCTAAATACTGTAATTTTACAGCCACACATGTGAGTGCATTATAGTGGGATGTTACACTGCTTTGAAGTGGAAGGACAATGCGATATGCTTTTTACTGTTTTTTTCTTTTTGGGTTTTTTTTTAACAAATAAAATTTTAAAGTGTGGTCTTTACTTGCTTCCAGTCTCCTTAGCCCTGATTATTCAAAAATAAATTCAGAAGTCTTTCATCCTTTGTGTAATTAAATCCAGCTGTTCTGTTCTGGCCTCAGAGGTTTGTTAGAGAACATTAGGGAAAAGACCAATAAACATGGCAGAAAGGTTAAAGATATAGTTGTACAGCAGAATTGGGTTATAAACAATATGAAATACCTTTTGAAGTTTCTGGTGGTAATGTAGAAAATGTCAAAGGGTGTACATTATCTTTTTGCAAGGGACTGTGTGTTTATTGTTCTTCATGTTTCCTACTCAATGCCAGATGTTTTGGTGGACTTAATAGGTTTTTAAAATTCATATCAGTTTATTTATATAGCGGCAATTCACCACAGATTTGTAACAAAAACAGCAAATTGAATCCGATCACACAGATTCAAAGTCGGGTATGTATTGATCCTACTTATTAAGCTCAGTTAATTATTCAAATTACCTTAGAAAGGAAATCCAGCAGATTGCATTAACTTTCAGCGTTCACTCCTACTGGATGATCGTGAAGAGTCAGTAGACTGTCACTTACATTGAGTTGTAGAGTAAAATAATTCTTTTTCACAGGCAGTATCCAGTGAACCATTACATAAAAGAGGCAAAAAAACTGAAGCACAAGGCAGACGCTGAGGTAAGTTGGTCTTTTTTTTTTTTTTACTTTTAATGCACCACACTCCATACAGCTTCTTTTTTTACTCTCGTATTCTGTTACGTCTGTGCAGCAGGACAAGCTTAGTAAAGCTTTCACCTACTTGGAGGCAGCCATGTTCTTTGTTGAGAGTTGTATTGCCATGGAGAAAGATCCACAGATTTCAGGCTCTTCCTACACGATGCTTGCAGAGACGGTGGAGCTGCTCAAGTAAGACTTCATGTTTCTTCGACACTGCTTCAGGGACTTACTACACACGGATGCTTTCAGAAAAGTTTGGGGACCGATTCTCTCATGCTTTTTACACACTGGGCACTGAAATCTTCTTACAGATGTGAGGCAAGCTTCCAGTAATGGTGTGATAAATATTTTTTCCTGATTCGAGCTGTGTTTATCTCTCATTCTCACAGATTTGTTCTGAAACTTAAAAACCCAGTGGACTCATCAGCTGCACCCCCAGAAAATGACTTTTTAGCTTTATGGTAAGTTGAAGCTCCATTTCCTCAGATAGCGTTATGGGAGGTGGTTAAACTGTATTGCAAAGGATAGAAAAGCTGCAGAAATGTCATGTCTTCACCTAATGATTTTCTCATTGTTTTCTGACACATTTGTTTGAGTAACTTTTGTATCTTTCTTGCAGTTTAAAGTGCCAGTCTCTTCTTCACATGGCCATGTTTCGCCACAAACAAAAAACTGCAACAAAATTGTCAAAGACTCTTACGGATCACTTTCAAGTAACTTATAAATGCTTTATTTATATTATATGTATATTATCTCTGTTTGTTTTGTAGTTATAAAATATTCGGTTTATCTTTCAGAACTTCGCTCAGGTGTCACGCAAACAGCCCTCCTCAGCAAAGTCAGTCATCCACTCCCCCCCCTCCAAAAAAAACATATTTAATGTGTGCAACCCTACACAGGGTTTAATATTTTTATATTTCATCTTTTAGGCTAGCAGAAAACCCATCCCCCAGCGTGCCGTCTCCAGCCAGCTCCAGCTCAGGTACCGGTTCGAACCACAGCGGCTCCGGGATCGCTGCAGTCAGCAGCACTGTGGTGATTCCTCAAGACATAGAGCAAGTGGCCTTTTCCTACGTCAACATCACCACGTTATTTCTAAGTGCTCATGACATCTGGGAGCAGGCAGAGGAACTGGCATTAAAAGGCAGCGGTAAGAAAGAAAAATCTCTCCAGCTGGTTGGTTAGCTAGCTAACATCTGGAAATCAAAAATTAGCTTCTCTAGGTCTGCATTTCTACTGTGCTTTAGCCTTAAGTAATGTGTGGTGTCATGCTTTTGTTGTTTACCTTCAAGTATACTATCAACATTTAGACACACACACACGGAAGGTCATGGCTTTTAAATTGTTGTCCACTGTACAGGGTACCTACATGGTCTAGATCAGTGGTTCTCAAACTTTTTTCAGTGATGTACCCCCTTAAAAATATATTTTTAGTCAAGTACCCCCTGACACGGGCAAAACATTTTTGGAATTAAAAAGAGGTACAGTGCTGTAAAATCACTGTCTGATTTATTAAAGCCAAACAACTTATATCAGTGAACCTGACAAATATATCCATATTGCAAACATTGCATGGTTAAACAAAAAAGAAAAACAGAAGACGGTGACCACCAGGAAGGTATAAAACCAGTCAAACCGTTTTATTTTAAAGGATATTGAAACTAAATACTGAATATAAAATTCAGCGCATGAACACACATTTATATTTTATCGAACTTTTTACAAAATAATTTTTCCCAAGACTTATTATGAGGAGCCTACTGATTTTTTAAAGATATTTTGAAAAGCTTCACGTACCCCCTGCAGTACCTCCACGTACCCCCAGGGGTACACGTACCCCCATTTGAGAACCACTGGTCTAGATAAGTATGAAATTTGATTTGGGTTGTAATTATGCAAGTATATTTGTAAAAGAGTTGGAGTTATTATATGACAGATGATGTATTCAGGGCTGGCTATTGTACGTCAGTTAATAGAACAAGTGGATTTATTTGTATATTTATTCTCAAATAAATATACAAATAATAAGTAATTTATTATCCGAATAAATAATCGGATTTGCAAAGTTCTGATCATTTTTTTTTCCATGACAGCATGGTGGTTTTCACCTTCTGAGTTATTTTTATTATGTTCATTTCTTAAAACGTATTTTTATTTAGTCAGAGTTACTGTATATGGAGGCATTAGGAATAACAAGACCTCAGATAGAAAAACATTTTTATGTTGATTTTAAGTCCATACTGTAAAGACTTTAAACATTTAAAACTCAGATCCCAGAAACTGTATAGTGAATAAACACCAAAATAAGGTCTGTGATGCATGACAGTAGGACATTTGCATAAAATATCCTACGCATCACATTTTGTAATTGGAGCTCAATAGGAAGTTGACTCAGTGACAGTGACTCGTTGTTCCACAGTGTTAACATGTCTGAGGTCAAATATAGCATTTAAACCATAAACCTTATATTTAAAAAAATACATCTATGCACCAAACGATCTTTTTGAATATTTTGTTTCCATTAAATGTGTGTTTCAGGTGTGCTCACAGAGCTGGATGCCTCCATGGGCCCATTGAGACTGATGTCAAATATGAGCTTCATGGTCCGCTACATCAGGCAAGGTGTCAACTGGTTAAGGCTGGACAGCCGAAAGCTTTGATGCTGGACGCCTACGCTCTCAGACTTCTCCGCATGTTTATGCCTCTGACATCACCTTATTTCATTAACAAAGTGGATGGCAGATGGCTGTGGAGGTGGCTCAGGAGAAAATTCTCCTTTTCTCTCAAGGACAAAGACATCTGCTTTCATATGCGTCATGTGTGTTTTTATTATTATTTTTGTGTTGGTGTGTGTGTGTGTTGTAAACAAACATGGAAGGAAGCAAATCAGATATTGCCAAAAGTGCCATTTTGGGGCTCTGTGAATTTGCCCTCTTAAAATCATCTGCTTGTGGTCCAAGTATTGTGAGCTTTATTGTTCCTTTTTTCACAACTTTTGTTAGTATTACGATCTCTGAAATGATGGTAATTAGAAAACCAGGGCACTTAACTCACACCAACCTCCAGTTGTCTCTGCTAGCATCATGTTCTTCGTTTCATTGTGAAACTTCGCCTTGACCTGATGACCTGTGACCCAACGAAGTTTGTTGCAATAGTGCCACACATTTTTGAATTGGTCTTTAATTTATTATTTTAGCTAAACGTTTGGCTGGGGTTCTGCATTTTGTTTATGTGCAATAATCAAAAGCGACGGATAACGGTAATCAGGTGCCTTACTGTGAATTAGAGGAGGCCTGCCTATAGTTTGGTCCTTGTCAAACACTGTAAGGCGCAGAAAGCTCTGTGGAACAAGTGCAGCTGGAGTGCTAGTGGCATAAACCAGTTCTTCTTCTTTGTCTTAATTTGTTCTGCTCCTGTCAAAAGTTGGTGTACATAATGAAGATGAAGTTTTCTCTGGTTGATTGTGATCTCACTGTTGCGGTGTTGGGTTCATCTGACCAAATCTAAGAAAGATTCTCCGTGTAAACTATAGAAATTGTTTTGATAAAGAAACTTCTTATCTCTGTTGTTCCTCCTGTCGATTCAGGCCAGGAAGAGATCCTTACAGTTTGATTGTGGAAACAACTTTGAAGTTCAGCCAAAACTTGGCTTGTTTTGGTACATCATAGTTCCTCTCTTATAAAATCAAGTCATATCAAAACCTTGCTTTGTGTTTCCATGTGCACAACCACCTTAGCAGCTGTTGGTTGTAAAATTTCGATTTGATCGAAATAGTCATTATTAATGACGGACGATGAACATTCTCACTAGATTTTAGTTGAACCTTGAAGACACTTAACAGAGAGAGTTTTCTGGATTTTGAACACCAAACTTTTATATAAAGTTGCCTTTACAGCCCAGAAGAAATTTTACATCTGTTCAGATAAAATGATTCAAAGAGGTAAATTTAGTTCTGTAATTTCATAGTTTTGGACATTAGCCAGGCTTTTGCTGAAGTCATTTCCATTTATTTTGATGTTTTGCCATATTTCCCATATTCTATAGAGCTGCAACATCCCACCTAAATATGAGAGAGGTGGACAATTTAGGAAATAATGCAGTTTTTTTTTTCTCAACATTTGCATTTTGATAGTAATTTATTTTAGGTATATCTGCTTGGCGAAGGCCATGCTAAACTGGCTGGACTGTGCTTGTTTGACTCAAAGCAATAACATGTTTTGTTATTATAATTTTTTTTATTTATATGCAAGGGAGATGCTTTTGGTATGACATGCTGATAGAGAAGGTCTAGACTAGCGTAGGAATAGCACTTGGCGTCTCTTAACTTAATTGTTCCTAGCTTTATTACTTTCAGCTATGCAATTAATATTTTTTAGTTAAGAACAGAGTGCCATCTAATCGGGAGCTATTTTTTTTACGTTAGAACCTTCAGCAGGATGTCATTCAAATAAGCTTTACAGTTTGGGATGGATTCGATACTTTGTTTTTTCCTGTTCAGATCCTGTGGCTCTAATTTCATCATTTGTTTTTGCTGCTTAATTTATAAATTATATTGTAACTAATTGTCCAATTGTGTTTTGACTGGAAACAAAATCTTCAGACCAGTTTTTGAAAAATGTTTCTTTTTCATTTCTTGAAAATTTGTGAAACTGTTGCAGTGTACAAAGATGAATAAACACTGGAAACTAAATTGGAGTGATTGTGGAGGGTGCTTACTCTGGCTTATCTTGAACAAAATAAGTACATAAGTGTGGATGTAAAAGCTACAAAATAATATTTTCTTAGAGGTGCTTTTTTTTTTTTAATCTTAATTTGGGTAAGAGTTGGAGAGACGAAAAATGGCTACAACACTGGCATTTTTTGTGGACTTGTCACAAAAGTTCTAAACATTACAAATATTTTTCACTCAAAAAAAGATCTGTGCTAAAAAGAGATCATGTTTTCTTTTTCCTGCTGTATTAAAGTACACACAACATTCCTTAATCCTATAAAACATACTTATCAGAAGCTTCAAACTAGACTGATTTAAAAAATAAAAATAGACCCTCATTAATGTACTTTACAGAAACGGGAGGAGGGTTTACGTGTCGGATTCTCCTGTAAAGTTCGGGTTGCTGAAAGCCGGCTGAAACAAAAAGGGGGAAAAAAAGACAACCCAGCATTAAAATTATACAAATTAAACTGGATTTTTTTTTTCACCCTTATAGAAGCGCTGATTTGTAACCTACCACATCAACATGGGAAGTGGTTCCCGTTGGTAAGCTCAAGCTGCTCAGTTTATATCCCCGCACTCTGAAGACGTAGTACAGCAGTCCCACTATCAAGCAGAAGAAGACGACGGCTCCGATGACGGCGCCGACTACCACCCCGGCATCTGTAGACGCAGCAGGTTTGTCAACTTCTGTTGTGCAGCTTTCAAAAATTAGATACAAGTACATCTCAAAATGACAAACGGCATAAAAAAAGTGAACTATTGGGAGCAAATGATGGCGCACAACATCAACAAATGAACTCAAAGCACCTCCACATGTTTCTGAGGCTCAAAATTGTCTCTCAGTCTGGGCCAGTAGGCTACACAATTACAACAAAGACTGTAATTTAACAGATTTTCTGAGACACTTAATTTTGGGTTTTCACTCTCTACACACCGCACACAAAATTACAAGAAATAAAGCTTGGAATATTTTACTCTGTGTCACGAATCTGTATAACACACGAGTTTCACTTTCTGGAATAAGTGACAACATTTATTGAACTTTATCATAATATTAAATTTTTGTATGTATCTGTAAGCATTCTTCCTTATAACTGAATGTATTAAAACCTCTTCACCTGTTGCTTGATAAAAGCCTGACTTATTTGAGGAATGAATTTCACTGTTATTAACTTTGTTCAGGTTTTGACATTGTTTTTATTTTTATTTTTTTTCTGACATTGTTCAACATCACAGAATTCAAGCTGTCAGTAGAACAAGGCCTACACTGACACATTAGAAGGAACTCTGCTGCCCCTGGTGGCTTACAGGGATCATCACACCTAAAGCCGCCTGTTCTTTTATTTTAATAGTATAATGTCAATTTATTAGGCATTCTTTGATCTTCAGACTACAATATATCCAAAATATACACATATGTTTCATACCTTTAGTCTTTAAAACTATATTTTAGGAAAAAATACAACCGACTTAACACGTTGAGTCCTCAACGACCAATTTAAGGTGTGAAATCCTCAACTAATAGTTTCTAGATGATTAGAATGCCTTGATATGCAAGATATATTATCAAGTCTCACCACTTTGAAAGTCTTAATTTTAAACAGCAGACATGCACTATGATGTTAAAAGAGCCGTATACACAGTTGTCCACTTCATTACTTACTTCCACCTGGACTGTCAGTGGGGAAGATAGGATTTTTGCCATCATCTGTTGTGTAATCTGAAAGAAAAGTTCACACACAAACTGTTAAATCGAAAATTAAAAAACTTTGAATCAAAATTCAAAATAAAAAATCCACAGAAATGACGCGAGGAACTCCTTACACTGGCGGTGGCGACAAGCAAAGCCTCTCTTCTGCAGGCAGTTGTTGTCATTCCAGCGCCCGTCAAGGTACATCTCCACGCAGTTCTCCTCGGCGATATCCCCGGGATGGAAGGCCGAATTGGGCTCGCCTTGAGCCCAGTTAACAAATCCCAACGACGTCTTGTCTGTCCAGCCCCAACCAACTAAGTGGCAAAACATGTCATATGTACAGGTGAGCTGTTTGCAGGTACTGGACTCTATAAGAGAGAATGGTCACTGTTGCTGTTTCTGCTTCGTTGCTAACTCACAGTTTCTGTCCCGGGTAAGGCCGATCCAGATGTTGTGCTTTTTAGTGAAGTTTAGGTTCCTGATGAACTCAATCTCTGCCCTGCTGTGAATGGAGGTCAGCTCCGTCCTGACCGACTGGCAGTAGTGTCGGGCGTCGTTCCAGGAGAAGCCCTCCGCCCCGTCGTACATGAAGTAACAGTACCGGCCGTAAGGAGCAAAGAAAGGCAAACACTTCCCGTCGCCGGGGCTGGGAGTGGGAGGTGGTTTTACTGCGGACATTAATAATAACGATTCGAGACTTATTGGTATAATTAACTGTTGCAAAAGAAAAAGTACATGCGCCACTCAGGCTTGTTATACCAGAGGAGATCTTGCAGATGTAGGGCTTAGCCTGGTCACACTTGGTATCGTTCCAGGTCCCGTGGAACCAGATTGAAGCATGCATGCTGACACATCCCTCGTCCTGGATGTTGCTCGGCTCTCCTGGACCCCACTGAGTGAAGAAAACTGGCCAGCCGTCTGTCCACATGTAGGAGTTGTCCTCCTGCATCACAACACAGCTGTGGATTTATCTCTGACTTAAATCAGGATGTTGCTCTGCCGTAGGAAATGTTTTTTTTAATCTTACTTACTTGCAAAGACATTGATATGCCTTGAACTTTTGGAGATTTTGTCATGTTACACTCACAAAAAGCCCTCTTTATTCTCACACCCCTAAATAAATTCCAATTTCCCACATAATTAGTAAATAAAACCTAAATATACGCATATGTTTTTGTCAAGAGAAACTTATAGATTACGTAGATACATTAGTCATGGAGTTAAATATTTCATGCCTTTGATTCTTGTACTTTTTATGATTATATCTCACAGATAATGAAAATCACTGAATTTTGTGGTTGTAATTTGACAAAATCTTAAGTTCAAGGGGTAGAAACATACATATAAACATTACTGTAGGTGATATTATCTATTGTAAAACCTGGCGTCTTAATCCGATCCAGGCATCTGCCTTTCCCTGCAGGACGACGCCGGCCACAAAGGCCTGATCGTAGCTCATGTCGATGCTGGCCAAGTTGCCACCCTGCTCCTCGCAGGCCGCCTGAGCCGCATCCCAAGTCGCCGGCTTCTCAATCAGCTTGTAGCAGTTCTGGTACCAGGAGATGTAGTCAGCAGGGCAAGGGCTCTTGGTGGGAGGAGGGGGTTGGATGCTGCTTGCTGATCAGAACAAAAATATTTGGCTGCCAGCTTCAAATTGTTGGGAATGTTTTCTAAAAAAACACAAAAAAAGTGCTTTTGTCTGACTTACATTTCTTTCTATAGCAGACAAAGCTATGATTCCTGTGGCAGGCGTCATCGTTCCACTTGCCGGTAGCGAGAGTGCCATGAGTCATGGCCACACAGTGTTCCTGTTATGTAGAACAATTAAGATCATGAACATGTTTCACGACAACCTCTAAAAATCCTCAAGAGTTTAATAAAAAGAGCTCACCGCTCCTCCTGCGTTGTTGGGTTCATGTTCATTCCAGTTGGTGTAGAGCACTGGACTGACCCCGTCACTCCAGGCGTACTGATTCTCCACTAAGAGATCCGACAGACCGATCCAACTAGGGAGCTGTAGATCTTTGAGGTAGCTAGCCACAAAGTCTTGAGGAGAAAAACAAAGAATGAGCTGATAGGCTAATTTAAAATATTTTCCTGGTTCTCTGTGGAGCTTACCGTTCTCATACTGGTTATCAATAATTGCCAGCTCCCCTCCTTGGTCTTTGCACCAGCTACGAGCGTAAGACCAGTTTGCTTTGATGTCATCTTTCTTCCCTTTAAACATGAAGCATTTGTCCTTAAAACGCATCCATCCTGCAGGACGAAAGGACGGAAATGAGTGAAGAAAGACCTGCTTTCTAACCTCTTCAACCATTTATTTCTACTAATCTTTGACCACAACCAACAATATAGGTTTCTGAAGAGAAAAAAACGAATCCATATCCTTAGGATATGGATCCTAAGGAAAATGTTCATGGAAAGATCCATGAACATTTTGATATCTAAAGAAGGATGCTAGAAAGAAAGAGAAAATCTTCCTGATGTTGCATTTGTCATCAAAAGGCGTTACCTGCAGGACAGTTGCCCTCCCAGGGTTGTGTGGGGGGAGGAGGTGTGTGGACGTCTCCAGGGAACTTCTTGCAGACATAACCGGCTCCGGCTCGGCCGCAGTTGGCATCGTTCCATCCACCTTCAAAATCCAGAGATCATTGTTCAGTGAGTGAGCATGGGGGTGGGCTTGCTAAGTTTTCATAGTTAATAGTAGTTAACGGTACCTTGATGTCTGTTCATCTGGACACACTGTTCCTCCCCGTTGGCGTTGTTTGGCTCCCCTGGTGCCCAGTGGGTGTATGTTAGAGGGGAAAGGTCTATCCACCTGAGAAGAGAAAACAACCAATCTCCTTAATTCTTGTACATGAATTCCTTCCATCCCTGTTGGATCTGTAGTTTCCCTCTGTGGGACAATAAGGCCATTTCTATTCTATTCCATGTTGTCATCTACCTACATGTACTGTCCACTTGTGATGCCAAACATCCTCATTCCGATCCAGGCTGCAGTCACCTTCCCTGTGCCCACCTGGCAGAGTAAAACATCAAATCAACATATTTGTTCCTATTTTTCATGTCCTCAGAGGTCAAAGAAACAAGGCGTACCATGCTGTTGACATATGCCTGTTCATTTTTGTTGAGGATGGAGACAAGCATGGCCTTCTCTGCATAGCAACGCATGATGGCTGTGTGGAAGTCAACTATATCGGTGTCATTGTAGTAGTAACAGATGTTGTTGTTCTTCCTCCAGCCAGGGTTGGAGCCACAGTCAGGAGCTGGAAGTGGCAAGGATGCATGAAAACAAATATGTCTCGAGATAGTATTCATTTAGATGATTTTCCCCTGGAGGTTGGAACAACTGGTGCATGATGGAGATAATTTACCTGGGACAGGAGATGGAGGCACTGGGGGAATGATTGGGGTTTTTCCTTTGGAAATCATGCAGATCCAGTCTTGATGCGCGTCACAGTTCAGGTCGTTCCACCAGGAGAACGTCCCGTTGTTGCTGCTCACCATCTCCACGCACTCCTCACGACCCTCGTGGTTGTTTGGCTCCCCGTGGCCCCAGTTTGTGTGTGACAAGGGAGTTCCATCGCTCCAGGAATACCCTGTGATAAATGAAGAGTCATTAGGTTCTCATCTCAGATTCCATTTAAAATTCAGAGAAAAACACAGTCTCTTCTCACCTCCTACTGTAGGGTTGTGCCTGAGGCCGATCCACTTAGTGCTGCCTTTACTGTACACAGACAAAAACTCCTCCTCCTCATGATTGTGGATACTGACCAGATTAGCTCCTCTGGATATGCAGTCCTCCTGTGCTGCTTCCCAGCTCTTTTTCTGGGACCAGTCTACATTGTGGAAAAGCTGCATCACACGGAAACAAGAAAATCAGTTTCTCCCATGGCTTAAACCTTTTATGCTTCCTAGAGCAAATTAGGATAGGTCTAAGAGCCATACAAAGCATGTTCATTACATTTTTTGCACAAAATCTTTCTTAGATAATGAGATTTTAGTCTGATTAGTTTTGCCTATTTTGAACTCCTTTCAGAATCAGCTGTCTTATGGCCTCTTGTCACTTTAAATGCAAATGCAGCTTATGAAAGTTGGGCCACGCCGCCCAACTTTATGAAAATGGCTGTGGAATTATACAACTGTACATCTTTGGAAAGCAGAAGTGGAGCCCCCTGTACAATCAACAAGAATATAGAAAGTGGTTTCTAGATGGTAAGTCAACAACTAAACACTTGTATTTTCAGCAGCCATTGTACAGCGGTAAAGCCAGCTGATTGAACATGCTGGAGCTCTGCTTGGGTTGCTAGGATTGGCTTGGGCTGGGGTTCCTAGGTAACAGTGCAGTGCCCTCAATTGTGACTCAACAATTGGGAGGTTTTGGAATTCGCTCATTCTTGAATCAGCACAAGAACATTAATTTATTGCCAAAAACTGCTGCCTGGGCTGTTATTAGAAGCAATTGAGACCCAAATGGAAGTACAAAAGCATGTGAAAGGTAAATTTTAGCTTAAAGATCCTCTTTTATTTTATCTCTATTTTACTGTCATTATCACCCTGTAGCAATTCCGGAAGTGGGGCAAAGCCGTCCAGCCGTTAGCGCAGCCCTGAGACGGAGGAGGAGTTGGAGCCTTTGTAGGTGGAGTGATGTCAGGTCTGGCCTTTTCACAGATGAAGGCATACTTCTCTGAGCACTGTTTGTCGTCCCAGAAACCGCCAATCTGTCCAGTTGTCATAGCCACACAGGTACCATCTCCATTGTCTAATAAAAAAAGACAGTAAATGTTTTCTCATCTTGGTACATGTTCCCTTTCAGGCGAGGTTACAGTCGGTTTTAGTACCTGGCTGGTCTTTGTCCCAGTGAGTGAAGGTCAAAGGTAAGCCGTTGTCCCAGACGTAGTCGACCCCTCCACTCATGTCTCCCTGGGCGCGCAGCCCCATCCACCAGAAACTGGTTCTTCCTGACAAGGCTACTGTAAAATGGGACTGTTCGTAGCTGCAGTGGAACATGAAAGACATCATGTTTGGATTCATCTCTTCTAGAGAGTTTTATGTGATACGCCAACACAAGGCAAAGCACTATTTTGAAGAGGAATTAAAATAAGATGTGGTTTTGTTTTGTTTTGTTTTAATCTATGACATGCACATGTAGTCAGCTCCTTTGAGTTTGATGCAATTCATCCAACTGCCTAATAAAAGTTTACCTCTGTGTTATTTACCCTTGGCTGTCCTGTGGAGAACATTAGTGAACTGCACACCAAATGTCCTGATCCTACCCTAAATGAGAATTTAGGGCATGACTTAGAAATTTGCTGTTCATAGTTGGTCTTCATCCTTCTAACTTTTACTGAGTTTGCTATTTTGGAAGCAATAATTGGCACAAATTTTTACCCTCCGCAAAAACCATTGCCATAGCACAGATGACTTACAGTCATAGTTGCAATGAAAGGTGGTTGAATAACATATTGAATTGAGTGAAAGGTGGCTACATACAAATGCAACCAATACTCTAAATTGTGTTGGTCCATCACATATTGTCCCCACTCAAAAATTACGCTGATAAGTGATACTGTGATCAAATATAAAAAGGATTCAAGGTTATGAATATGTTTGCATGGCAAATATTTCTGCCCTGATGAAGATGGCGTTATTCAATGATATCTCTGCTGTTTGAAAAACCACAGATTCATCCTCACATGTCTCCGATGTGCAATAAGACGGCGTCCTGCTCCTTACAGAAGGCTTTAGCATCGGACCAACTCCTGGCCGACTCTTCCATCCAGTAGCAGGAGTAGCCGTACGCGTCCCAACCCTGACATGCAGGAAAAGCACATCTTCCAGATAAATGCACTGCTGCTTTAAAGAACAAAGTACAACTCAGACAACAGGAAAAGACGGTCCTACCTGCTGACATCCATACATGGTGGGTTTGACTGACGGGAGAGGGTAATGTGCTTTGGGCATTTTGCATATGTAGGTGTTAAGCTCTGTGCAGGACACGTCGTTCCATCTGCCGGTCTGCAAGAAAATAAATCTCAATTATCTGCAAAGAATATAAATATTCATTATTGGCTGCATGGATACAAAGAGGAGTTCTCACCTGGTGTAACATTTCAACACAGTCTTCACTGAAGCCATCATGGTTGTTGGGTTCTCCTGGAGCCCAATAGGTGAAAGTTACGATGTGTTCATTGGACCACATGAACATACCAGGCAAGCCCAGGTCGTTCAGACCAGTCCACACGTCACTGGTGGCTGCAGATCGAAACAATCACACATAGAAAGATTGGTCTCTGATCTCCAGCTCTACATTTTGTTTTTCTGTCTATCTGCATCCATACCCAGGTAGAGGTAGCTTTCCACCCAGCTTTGCTCCTTCATGGAATGGATGGAAACAAGCTCAGCGCCCAGATTCCTGCAGGTCCTCCGAGCGGCGTGCCAAGTCTTTTTGTCTCCAAAAGGTTTGTAGCAGAAGTCTCCAAACTCATACCAGTCAAGCCCGGAGCATCTCAGCTCTGATGGCAGGACGATGAAAAAAGGGATTCAGCAGAAAGAATGAAGGAAGCTGGAAATAGTCAAACTGATTATGAATAAATCTTTACTCACCCCCATCTGAAAAAGTATACGATACATCATAGTCTCCACCAAATCTGCAGACAGAAGATTTTTAGCTGTCAGGCCTCATAAAAACTTTCCTGAGAGTTAAAGAATAAAACTTGTGGACTCACTGTCTGGAGATGATGCCGTTCCTGGTGGAGCCGGGATAAAAGTTTTGACCAGGAGCTTTTAACAAAGTGCAGTCTCCTCCGTTCTCATTGAGAACAACTCCAGCATGGATGGCTGCTGCACAGATGTTTGAGTCCTGTTGCAAAATTAGGTGAAAACAAGCAAATAAGAAAAAACAAAATAAATTCACCAATACACCAAATATCTTAAAGGGATGCAAGTAATGGGACATAATTACATACCCCACGATATACTGATGTGCCGTACACCAGGTAATCTGTATTAGCACAGTCTGCTGGACAATGCACCCTAAAAATACAGCAAGATTATAGCATAAATTATAGTCATCCAAATGCTGCAGCATAAATGAAATATCTTGGAATTGACTCACGTCATTTGATCATTGGCAAAATTGAAGTTGGGCTTGTTGGCACATGTAATTGCATCTGTGAAACCAGAGTTAGTTTGGATAAAAATGTTAGAAATTAAAAACCAAAGCAATATTTCCAGTGTTCTTTGGAATTAAAAGTCTTATGATTTGCTCACAGTCAGGCGTGCATCCCAATACGTCAAACCGGAGCCCTGCCTGGCCGCTGAACTCCAGTGGACGGAGGCGGACGTACTGAGCGGACACAGGGGTGCCCAGCAGCTGAGTTTCAGGGATGTTTCTGTCTGTTGAACCTGGGAAAAACTGCAAATAGTGAAGTACAAGAAAGAATGATTATAATAAATATTTAAGCGAAAGCACATTTTTAAATCTTCCAAACTAGAAAACCTTTAATTCATGATAACTTTGAGGTTTTTTCATATGGTGATTAAGGTTTATACACTTTTTCAGACTACAATTCCAAAAGCCAGATTTTCAAATCTCAGTCCATAAAATTACATTTTTAAGTGCAAACATAAAAGTTAATACATTTATTACAAACAGTGATTCTGCTTCAAATATGGAGACTGAAAACTGGACAGCTGATGGATGTCATTTTCAGATGATGAAATAGATAAATTCTGGAAATACAAATACTTTTTCACAGCAGATGAAGTACAAACCCTGTCTTACTCACATCTCCATCGGCAGTGTAGTCAGTCCAGCTTGCCCCGTCCATACTGTGCTGCAACTTATATTTAGTGACCCAGTGGTCATTGTGAGGACAACCCTGGATTACAATCCCAGTTACTTTCCTGGTCTGACCCAGATTCGCTTGGATCCAGCTTGAAGTTGCTGAAAAAGGACACACAAGAGATCATGTTTCACCTGGAAATCAACCCATCAATGGCTCTTCCCTAGAAGTTTAAATTCATCCTTATTGTCATGTTGAAGAAATGATGTAGAAAAAAATTATTTCAGACCACTTCCTGAGGGCATCCAGCAGGAGTTGCCATGCAAACGGGCTTTGTTCGCAGTAAAAGAACCGATAGAAGAAGAAGCAGAGAGCTGGAAGTCAGTGATGTTCCCATCCTCAACACCCAGGCCGTGCAGACACACTGTGAGAAAAACATGGCTGATTATAGTTTTTTTTTATGATAATGCATATGTAATGAAAACATATCAAAAGTATTGTGAGGAAAATAAGGTAAATTCTGTTCTGCAGTTTTTTCACCCCTAGTGTATTTTTTTGTGCATTTTATTCTTCCAAAACCACTGTCAGATAATAATATTACTTGTTATCATTGAACTTGTGTGCATTATCATTTGATTTGAAAGGGTTATATACTTTGTGGGTTAAATCTAATGTGAATGACTACTCACATTAGGTTGATTTAAGTCATATGCCATGTAGTTTCTGTTGCATTTTCATTTGACATGCATCTAAATCAACTAAAATTCACTTCATGTTTATTTTTCTGCAGAGTCATTAAGCAGAGGAATATTGTGTGGATGTTTTGTGGATATATGGCTTTACTACAGTATTACATTGTACATTGATGCAACATTTTCATTGGCTTTATTTCTGGTTTCATCAACAATTTCTCACAATTTCAGCCTGTTCTTTGGGTTTTGATTAGGATGGTGTCTGTAGAGCTAAGCCTAAGTTCAAGTGAACAACACTTAGTCAGGATTGGAGAGATATTAATATTTTGTTTCTATATGTCAATATGGAGTGATCATTCTCATAAAAATGAGAAAAAAAGATATTACCTTTTTGTTCGCAGCTATACACTATCTCCAGATATTTCGAGATAGTGGGGCAGGGATCTTTCTCAGCGCGGGCGTACGCGAAGCAAAAAGGACGGTTATCGCATGCCTTTCTGTACGGAGGAAGAACTCCTTCGACTGTACAGCTCCCTGTAAAACAGACAAAATCATATCCATATTTTCTTATTAAATGGTATTGATTACACAGTATGTTGTTGTAGTAGCACTGGTCTGTATTTCCATCTGTTGCAACTCATTTGTAGCAGAACCTTCTGATCCCTCAAAGTGTGGGCAGATGTCTTTGCTCTTGCGGCCGTAGAAAGCAGACTGGATGTTTATCACGCTTTCCTGAGGGCAGTGAAGGACAGCGGTGGAATCTTGGCACACAATTGCTGTCATGAAACCTTTAACAAAAGAACAAGAATTAATACTCGGGATATTTAATTGGGTGTGTTGATGAATCGTGCTGAAAAAGAAAAGAATGTAGATGTCCTTTTTACCATTATGTGGTGGAGGAGGCTCAGGTGTTTTCCCTGGAAGGAAGAAGCTCATTTTAGCTCTCTTTTGACCTGGTTGTAATTCACCATCAGCAACATTTCAAGCAGCATTCCTCACCTCTCCGCTTGCAGATATATCCTCTCTTGTTCTGGCAGTTGTCGTCGTTCCAGTAGCCGTCGTTAATAAGTATCGACAAGCAGTCTTCACCAAAGTAATCATCTGGGTTGCCTGCGGGGAACACAAATCTCGCTGTCTGATGTTGTTTTTCAGAAGTAACTCAGAGTTTTCAGTCTCATATGAACCTGCATTCCAGCGAATGTATCTGAACGGAGAGCCGTCCGTCCACTCCCAGCCGCCCTCTGTGATGGAGTCATGACCCCCCATCCACAGGGAGATCCCGGTGGGAGCCTGCTGGATCAGGCCTGAGATTGAACATGAACATTTCAGTAGGCTGCTTTTCACAGCAGTCGATTCATTTTTGTATCGCTCTGGACCCAATATGTGCTTTATTTGATCAACGACGGAGAGTGATGGTGTGTGAACGTCATATATCACACCTCTTTGGATCGCTTTGTAAGAATAGCATGAAGTTTAAATTATTAAAAATAATTTTAGCAACTTGTTTATGGAGCAACAAGAAATAATCACAACAAAACAATTAAGAATCCACACACTGAAATACTATAAATAAGTGAGGATTATGTTCACCAGTCCTAAAAGTGTGGTATAAAAAACCCTAATAAAACCAATCCGAACCCGACTTCAAGTGGGATTATTAGTTTTTTAGTTTTTTGTCAATGCAAACAGACAATCACTGACAATAACTTAGAAAAAATGACTTGAAGCTCTAAATACCCTGTATGAAAGCCTGCTCAAAAGGTTCAGTGATACTGAGAAGCTCCCCTCCCTGGTTGACACAGTCAGCTCGAGCCTCCGCCCAAGTCCTCATCGACAAATAGTTAAACAGGTAGCAGAAGTCGTTGAAAGGGTCAGAGGTCCACGAGCCGCACTTCTCATTCCATCCTGCAGCAAACGCAACAAGTCAGACGTCCACATTCATGTAAATACGCTTTATTATGCGTTTTAGATCTAAGAAGAGCATAACGTCAAGTCAACCTGGTCCAGATGTTGGAGGCTGAGGAGGAGGCCCTTGACCCTTTGCTACAATGACAGAAAGCAACAATTTACTGCAAAGGGAGAAGAAAGACTAGAGGAGGTACAAATGTATACGAGCATCTCACCTTTTTTGCAAACAAATTCTTTCGTGGCAGTGCACTTGTCGTCATTAAGCTTCCCAGGGTCAGGGTGAGTCATTCCCGTCAAGTGAACGCAGTCCTCGTTGTTCTCATAGTTGTCTGGCTGGTTGGGCGCCCACGGCAGGAGATTCTGAGATCATCGGCAAAGAGCGGCACAAACTGAGATGCTGCTCTGATTGTCACAGTCAGCACCTACAGTAAGAAATGGGAGTTTGGTGGAATGGGTGACATTCCCTGTGTTTGTGCTACTTACTGCATCTGATCCATCGGTGTACACAAACTGGTTTTCAATATTGATGTCATTCAAACCTACCCAGGCTTCACCTGGCATGTGAGCTGCAAAGAAAAAAAAAACCCACATCCAAGTATGTCAACAGACACTGTTCAAACCCGCTGAGACCACAAACTGTAAAGTGCTATTTATTCAAATGTACAATAGCACAAACATAGAAGAGGATCAGGGTAACTTAAAAAAATAATAATAATAATTAGCTAGAATCAGAATTGTTTGAATTGTTGATGCACCTTCAGGCAAATCTAGTCTTAAAACTCAAATCTATCAAGTAAATTTGGGACAGGTTCAATTGCAGGTTTACATTTTGTTTGGATTTCGACATAGATTGACGTAAAATTAGAATTCTGAGTTTAAAGTCAGAATTCTTCTCCTTTATGATTTTTAGAGGCTCCGACTCTTCAAAATTGTAAAGTGAAATCTAAATAATTTAACATTTTCACACATTAAAAAAATAAACAGTGTGGTGTTCAGCTCTATTTACTCCAGTATGCCTAAATAAAAACCAGTGAAAACAGTTTTAATCGTAGTGTAATTTATTCAGCTCTTCTGTGAATCTGACAGAACAGCTGCACGCCACACTTCTTAGATTTTTCTTGGTAACAAATTTTGAAAGCCATGAATAATTTCCCGTCTACGTCACAATTATGCACCACTCTTTGTTGGTCAGTCAGATCACATAAAATCCCAATAGAATAAACTGAGATTTGCAGTTGTAGCTCACACTAATTCAAAGGTGTAAGAATATTTATGCAAGGCGTTATGTTTTCTTAAACCACAGTGATTTTATGTCACAGCTGCTCACCAGTGAGGAAACTGAGCTCTTCCTCTGAATGAAAGCTGACCAGATGACCCTGCTCTTTGACGCAGTCAGCTTCGGCATCTTGCCAGTTTTTCACCTGCTCAGTCTCAAAGTGGTAGCAGGAGTCCTTATAAAGCAAGTATCCACGGTCACAGTGGCCATCTGAAGTAAACAACACCACGGTCACTGGTAGAACTATTACTGTCTATATATGGGAAAGGAGCATGAAGACTAACTGACCAGGAGACGCAGTTGGTTGAGGGTTCATTCCACCAGTCATCTCACAGATGTAACCCAGACTCTTGAAGCAGTTAGTTGTTTCCCATTTGCCCTCATAGTTCCCTGAAATAAAGGGCTTATTCTAGAAGCTAACAAGAGGAACCATTTATTATAAATTGAGTGACAGAGGGAAGAACCCACCTGTGTAGATCTGGCCACAGTCCCAAGTGTTTTCAGTGTTTCTGGGCCAGCCAGTACCATAGTTTGAAAACGTGATTTTACTTTTATCCGTCCATTTAAAGTCTCCATCCTGGTACATATCTGCATGCAGAAAAAGCAGGGAAATAACCAGGAGGGTATATCAGAACTGTATGTTATGGCCTAAAAATTTACTTTTTAATCCGATTAGAAAAAGAGGATTTACTCAAAGTCCTAACCTGATAAGCCGATCCAGATATCAGGAATGTCTACTTGGTGAAAGTCTGGAAGTTTCGCATTGATGAAAAACTGCTCCTCTTGACTTTATGATGCAAAAGACAAACAAAAAGATGTGTCCCACTCCATATATACATATATACAGTATATATGCAATAATAACAACAGCAAAAAACCTAAAAATTTAAACTGCATGAATTACTAATGCTACTTGGAAAATAGTGGCATAAAAGTTGCAAATTGCCACTTACACCATGGAGACAAGATACAATGTCATGCTGCAGGAGCAGAACAATTGTATTCAAAGTGCATAAATACTGAGTGATAAGACTTTCCATTTTGCTCATTCATCTATAAAGTGAGTCTCTGCATACACCTGAAACATTAACAAACAGATAGAAGGTTACATGCTCAGCAAACGCACAAGTGAAACTAGAATTGCTTAGCTTAGCCATGTATCCAGATCTTCAAAGAATGGGGTTTCAAAACAACAACCGTTCCAACAATTTACAGCCCTTTTAGTGAGATGGCAGAGTGATCGGAGGTTTTTATGGTTGCTGCTTAATTCTGCTAGTCAACTTACAAAAAAGACAAATGTTTTGTTTGTGTCATGCTTCATTAATGAAAAAAAAACTTACTTAAACTTGGATTTTTTTTTAAATAAATGAGTTGTATCTGTAGCTGCTTTACTTATTTTGTGTCTCCAAGCTAACAGTGACCGTTTTCAACTCATCATGCATGCAATAATGATAATGTCCACGGCTGCAATTCTAACCTGCAAAGACGACAAATACATTTGTGATTACATTTTTGAAGTGGAAGTTCTTCATCCTCTACCTGTTTATGAACAGCAGGTGAGCCCCCATCGCGGAGCACTTGTTAAGAGCTTCATACCAGGTGGTCAGCTGATTGACGTTACTGACAATCCAGTAGCAGCTGCCATTAAAGCTCTGCCACCCTGGAAGACAGATGGCTGGGCGGGGAGGAGAATGGGTTGAAGAAGAGACATCAGGAAAATCCAGACAGTAGGGGTGAACTTCCAAAAACATCAGCGCCAGGGGAAGACAAAGTGCTGTGCTTACTGCTGAGTAGACGCTTGCACATGTATGGGCGCTCATATCGGCACAAATGGGACCTCCACTTTCCAAATGCTTCTGATGTACCTTTGACCAACGCAGCACACCCGCCAACTTGTGGATCTCTGTTAGACAACTACAGCTTTATCCTAAATTCATCACATTTTTACTAATAGAAGATCTTTTGTGAAGATGGATTATTCTTCTTACACTGTAGAGGTAACCTCCCAGTTGGTGAAGCTCACCGCCATTGCATCAGACCAGGCAAACTGGCTGTTCCCAGGATCAACCTGACATGAAATCTTGTTGCATTTCTGTTAAGACAAAGTTCATCTTCACATTCACGTAGCGCTGCGTTGATCATCTATTTCCAGACCGGTAGGTCACCCTCTCCATGCATCAACAAGTTCCTCTCACCAGTGTGGACAGACCAATCCAGAAATCCAGATGTGTTGACGACAGCGTTCCCATCACAAACGTGTTTTCTTCCAGTGAGGATATGGAAACCAGATCTCCTCCCTCCTCCACACAGTCATGCCGGGCTGCCGACCAGCTTTTCATCGTTTCAGACTTAAACTTGTAGCAGTTGGAGCCGTGCTGCCTCCAGCCGCTGGCTAAGTCACACTGGGGGGCTGGATTTGCTGCAAGGCAGGAATAAAGGGGGAAATGCTTCAGGTGTTGGAAATGTCATTACATTTTACATCTTTCAAAGAAAAGCGCTTCGAGGCAGGGAACATCTTTTTTTTCTGTAAATATCCTCTGCACACTAATCAACTGGATTAACTGGAACTGCACTGAAATTTCACAAGCCAAACTATCAACAGGTCATATCAAAACAGAGAAAACATGTTAGCATTTGCTTGTAGCATTTTTACAAACTTCATCTGAAAACACCATCAGGTGTAAAGAATGAATTTATTACAGAACCTAGCTATGCCTTTAGAAACAAATGATATTTAGGTGTAACATTTAAAATTAAAACGTATATAAAAAGCGATGCTTTCATTCCCTTTAATGTAGCATTGAATTTGGATTCGTATCAGCAAATGTTTTATCTTCGATTACTTGGTTCTGTGTTGGATTTAAAAATGGGATCATTGGAACATTTATGTTTGTCATTATCTGAGGAATTTATATCTAGTGTATAAATATTTAATAATGTTAATTAATGAAGAAATTGATTCTTGACTATATTCGTAGATATTTATAGGTTTTGCACGCAATTACATTATAGATCTTCATCAAATACTGGATCTAGATCAAACATCACACCACAAAAAGTGTAATCAAGTAAAAACTGTTGTAGAACATGGCACCTAAAATAAAATTAAAAGAATGGTAAAAAAATAAAAAATAAAATAAAAATAAACCATGTAGAAGTGGCATTTAAGTTTTCTTACCATTGATGTATTTGCAGATATATTTCCTCTTGTTGCTGCAGTTGTCATCGTTCCAGTGTCCAAAGTCGTATCCAACCACCTCACCGCAGTGCTCCATCTCATTAAAGTTATCAGGCTGGCCCGACATCCAGTACCTGAAGAGGCAGGAATAGTGTTTTCTTGAACGCTCCGCAAATAAAATCTAGACCCTTGATGTAGTGAATTTCCCTCTGGGATTATTAAAGTATATTCATTCATTCATTTGGGCTTCAAAACGTGAAGCAGTGTATACATACGATAAATATTCTATGAAAGGCTTCCCGTCACTCCACTCCCAGACGCCTTCAATGACCAGGTCATTCAAACCGATCCAGAAGATCTCTATGCCGATTTGTGTTCTCACCCACAACTAGAACAAGAGACAGAAAAAAACAGCTTAAAAATGAACTTGAAACTAACTTTACAATCATGTGTGTTAAAACCCCTCACCCTTTCCTGGATGTCTTGAATGCTCATCAGGTTGCTGCCCTGCTCTATGCAGTATGCATTCGCCTCAGTCCACGTCTTGGTGTCAGTTGAAAAGAAGTAGCATTTACTCTCATACTCCCTCCAACCTTCCCGACACTGGCTGTGAGCTAAAGAGAGAGAAAGAAGTGAAATGTGGGAGAGGGTGGAGACTCACTACCCTCCTTCCTCACTCTATGAATGTTGGTCGACTCTGATCACTGTCTAGTCTTGTAGTCTAATATTGTAGTGGCTATTAATGTGGAAAAAGACAGTGCCACCACTATTTTTAAAAACAACAGAATTTCACGAGCCGATAACACAATTGATATTTTACTTTGAGGTATATTTTTATTGACTGGACCGTCTGACTGCCACGGTTAAAGTGCTTTTTCTTCTTTTCATTTCCATGCTTTAATGAGAGTTAAAAGCTCCAAATAAAATGAAGAATTTCATTTCTGGTTGGCTAAAGATTTAAAGCATAGTTTGGAAGAGCGAGATCTTGTTATTGTGCTGTGGCAGCATCTGTCACTCTTGATAAATAAAATCATTGTATCAGTAAACCAGTAAACATATACTTAATGGCCTGTTAAATGCATATAAAGTTACAATGTTTTAAAATCACATTGAAAACATGTTAAGCATGCTTCCAAATAGTCTGTCTTGAGTTCCAAAATAATACTTTAGTTTTGCAATAAAATATGATTTATTTATAAATAAAAGCTAATTAAAATAATGTAACTTTCATTGTGGAATTAAAGAAACGTAATTCCTTTGATCATCAAAATTAAGAGCAAGGGAAAACATTGCAAGGATTGAACTTTTTATATACCACCAGGTAAACTTAGTTCTTATGAACACTGTAAAAAGAATAAATAAAAAAAATTAACACTTGAAATACATTGCTTGTATTTCAAGTATCATTCTGACAGTTTCAGTGCATTTAGTTTAAAATTGCATAATTTTCTGGTATCAAAATTTTTGTTATATTGTTGAAAGTTAAAAGATATTGCCTAAAACCAGATTTAAAAAAACTTAAAACTAGTCTTTTCTACTCTCTTTATTTAAAAAACGCTGGTCACTTCTAATAATTTTGGGCATATTTTTAAGAGCCTAAAGAGTTGCTGACCTCAGGTCAGACAATGTTCACTAAATACTCTGACTATTCTACATGCTGCACATCATAGTTTTAGAAAGCCAGTAAATGCTCATCAATCATAAAAGTCTTATGACCGGTTTGCATTTACAGACTCTGTCAACCAACTTTGGATTCTCACACAAATCTTTAGGTGAATGTTTGACAAATTTACAGACAATATAGTAGAATCACATGTTTTGATGACTTTAACTGGCTGAAAGGCCACCTAGAAAAATAGGGAGAGTCAACTTATAGAAATTATTTATTTTTATTCTTTCTTTAGTCCACTGCTGACCACTTACGTTGGTTATCATCCTGAGACATTGACTTGTTTTTTCGTGTTTTGTGTACAAATTATAGAACAATAAAAGCTGTTAATGTTCTTTAATTACTCTTCATGGCGGTCAGTGTCTCGAGTGATTCCACATACCAGAGAAGTTGTGCAGCAATCACAGGGTAACACAAACACACGTAAGAGAACTTCAGAGTGGCTTATTAAGCTACCATGCATGTTTTTGGGTGTGGATACTCTCTGGAGCCAGAGCATCCAGAGAGATTACACAAATGTACAGGGAGAACATAGAAACTCCAAACAGAAAGGTACCAGGCTGGATTTGGAATCCACTCAGATGCTGCAAGGCAACAGCCACCACACTGCTGCAGGCACATAAAAGCTAAAATATTTAACAACTGTGTTCCTTAGAATGAAACCATTTCCTTCTGATTAAGAATCAAAGTGAAGCCACTCATGTAAAACATTTTATCAGAGAAAATTTACAATGCGCCACAAAAAAAAGTCTCATAAGAAAATTTTATGTGAATTTTTTTTTAAATAAACTAAACTGCTCTTGTAATGTAATATATATATATATATATATATATATATATATATATATATATATATATATATATATATACACTTCAAATTACAATTATTTACTTGTTTTATTTTTTTGTCATTTTTGTAACCTGCAGAAACAGACAGACATATATGATCCAACTGAATCTGTTTCCACTTGTATGGTTTTGAGAAAGTTTCTGAATAAAATTCAAAACTTCAAACAACTAAATATATTCACACATTTTATAAAAGAAAGAGATATATACTCACCACAAGCAAGAAAAGAAGCAAATACGAGCAGCTTCAGAAGAATGCTTCCGGCCATTATTTAATTTGTGTGTTTGGCTTTCAAGGTGATTCCCAGTGCATCCTAATATTGAGTTGTTTTTTTAGCCTCCCTGAGCCTATCAGTGTGTGTTGTACTGGATCTCTAAGTGTTCAGACTTCTGAGCATCTTCTCTTTGGTTCTCCTCTTTTCAGTGTTTGTCCAGAGTCCAAAGACTGAAAGCAATAAAGCAGGGATGAAAAAACAAGGCAGTGTGCAAAAGCATACTGTCATAACTTCACAAATTAAGAATGATCTGATTTGAAATTCCAAGAATGGATTTTGTTCTGTTAAAAAAAACCTTAGAATTCATAAATCAGCAAGAAAGAATAAGAAAAATAACTTTATGCGTAAAATAAAACAATTTGTGTTTATTTCTTAATATTCTTCTTTCCTCCACATTACTTAACTTACTTTTCAAGAATAATGCACACTTACCTAACCAAAACAGTTCTGCCCACCCTTGCTGCGAATTGCTAAAAACTGATAGAAAGTAACTCAATTAGAGCATCAGGTAGTGTTTTCAGAAAATTACAAGGCTGGATTTACAAAGGAAACTTTAAACCTACAGGAAGTAAAATACTGTAAGTCTTTTTCCTAAAAAATCCCAAGTCTTTGTTGTAGGCAAACAAATAATAATAATAATAATAAAACATTATACAATGTAATTACAGGATGATTGTAGGAGTAAACATAATACTTTTGACAGGATGACCCAAAAGTCCAGAAGCCTCCACATGTCAGACACCAATAAAATTAAACTGCTCAGATCGGCTTCCACCTGTTACTTTTTAACAAGGCTTCATAAAATGCTACAAAACATTTAAAATGAAATGTTTGTTTATACTTCATACAACTTCACTTCATGGATGAAATGTCTAGTAACTTATTAGCGAGGAACTTTTCTGAAAAACACAAGAGAAATTTATTTCTCTCCTTCTCTGAAAGGAGAAATGTATCTTTCTCCTTTCAGCTTTTCTACAAAAAGGCTGCACTTACTGAATGATGTTTATCTTTTGTAATGCAAAAGTCTGACAACTATATTCAAGCAAGGTCCTGTAGTAAAACCTTTACTGGATACTTCATCACTCCTCTTGTGAGAAATCACAGAGCTAATTTAAATTTGCTAGCTTCCTGAAACAAACCATGTGTTTTTATTATAGTTTTAAAAAATTGTTATTGGGGTTAAGATCACAAATCTTACAAGACTTTAGGTCTTTATTTACAACTGTTGACTAGTTACAGCATCAAACTACTCAGTCCAGGTTTCAAACATCTCACCCAAAATGTCACCCTCAGATCAAAGAAAGTTGGTTAAGACATCCAAGAACGGGTAATTGTTTGGCTACAATGAAATGAAGAATATTTGGAGGAGTCATGGTGAGGCTACTGCACCAGTTGCCAAGCACAGTAATGGCAGCATCCTGCTAATGGTCTGTTGGTGTATGGCACAACGTGAATGGAATAATGAAGGTGCAGGACTACTTTTAAAATATTCAACTTCACCCAAAATAAACACAATATGTTTGAAACTGGCACACAGTTGGTTATTTTTGCAGGACAAGTGCCCCAAACACAATTCAAAACTGGTTTTGGACTAAATACACTGGTTTAACATTAACTTCTGGAATGGCACAAACAAACTGAAAACTAGTTTCTAAAAGAAATCAACTTAACCTGTACGCCTTCTGATAAGACAAACATCTACAGATCCAATGAGAATTAGTTTGCTATAAGACAACAGCAAGAAAATCATTACGGCTCCTCTCCAACTTGCTAAGAGCCGTTTAACTGAGGGCCAGTCTGTGTATATTTAAGCCTATGGATCATTTTCAAACCTGTGTGAATCAAATGTGTGCACCTAATTCTTAATTTTAAAGTTCATTAAAATTCTTTCATCCACATTGAACATTTTTAAGTCACGTTTAAGTCCTTGATGAATGTCTGAGAAACTAACCAAAACTATATTGCTGTTTTTTCGTAAAAAACTCTTACAGGGTAATTTAGTACATTTGATAGCTTAAAAACTAAAAAAATACTATGAAATATTCCTGCCATATGGCCAACAACTACTGTAAGTTAGACTGAGAAAAGAAAACCCAGACCCCATTAAATGATATTCAAACAACTTTATTTAATAATTTTATACCAACACTATGTTCATAAAGCACAATATAGTCAAACACCTCACATTTCATACATTAACATTTAAACACACAAAACTGGCTTCAAGTTTGCTAGAAAATGATTGTTAAATTTAACACAAGATTTGTGCAACACTTTGTATTTATCTTGTACAAACAGTATATCTGAAAGAGTCATTTGTAGTCCTATTATGAAAATTCTGCCAAAGGTTATAAATATTTGAAATCTTCCATATGGCAGAACCACTTGTGCTAAACTGACATACTGTATGAACATATAACATGAAATTTCCTAATTTGGACAAAAATATATTCAGACCTCACGTCTATTCTAGGAAAATAGAGAACAGCAATGGATTATACAGTTAGGAATTGTTCGATTATACAAAAATGTTTCTATGTATATTGAAATATAATGGAACCATTTGCAGATACAAACCTCGTCTGAATAGCGTACACATCTAAAACAACAAAATGATTAGGATTTCTGACAGTCCAGCTATCATCATTCACAAATCTCAAATTTTAAGGGAAATATTGTATTGGCGGTGTACCATATTGCTTTGATCTCTTTATGACACCTCTGTCAGCAATGGAGAAGCAATATTAATTCAGCAGATTTTAACTGGATTTGTCAGTATTTGTTCTGTTTGGCACTTGCAGGAGTGTTGAGTCCCCGAGTGTTAAAGGTCCTGAAACCGAGAACTGATTTGTTTCTAGGCTTTACTGACCGGCAATGATCCTTAACGGATAAATCAAAGGATAAATGTCAGCTAGTTCAGCTTAAAACTGGAGAGAACATGAAAACATTGAAAATGCTGGAACAAAAACTTGGAGTGAGCGTAAAGGAAACAGCTTCACATCCTAACTGATAAAAATGAGCCAGTAAGAAACGGATCAGTCACATCACTCTGGACAAATGCAGCAAATGCAGCGAAGTAGCGGCCGTCTTCTGAGAGAACTTTAAACCCTTTCATACTGGCCCCTTGTTACAGTCTTTATTCTGAATACGTTAATTCTCAAGACGTTTCCTTTAAATAAGAGCTCAGCAAATAATATCTACTCAAACAAAAAAAAAAGTACAAAATACTTCATTAAAGATTGCAAATACCACCAGAAGTTTAGAAACATAAAATTTTGTCAGTGTGTATTTTTTTTTTAATTCAAGTCTGTTACTTTTCCCTAATCATCCTCAGATACGGTGTGCTGACCGAACATCGGCCTGCAGCGTGAGAGTGAGTAGCTTCGCTCGCTGTGTGCTTTGTGCTGTGATTGGTTCTGACGGTGACGCTGCAGTCAGTCACCTTGTCAAACGCGGGACAGTCGTCACATGCAGTTGACCACGTTGCTGGAGCCCTGGCCGACGTCTCTGATCTGGCTGACGTGACACAAGCACACGGCCACTCCGGCTCCGGCTCGGCAGTGGGACACAGAGCCCACCAGTTCCCATCTGAAATTAAAATGAAATTTATAGAGGTGGGGCTTTAGAGAATGAACAGTTAAAAGTCTGCAGCTGAACAAAGATCAATGAGTTGATAAATAAAACTCAGAAAACACTTAAGGACGATGTGATTCTCAAAATATTTTTACAAAAATCACTTTATATACTCAGTAAAATTTTAAAAGGATAAAGTCCTGCCCTGTTTTAATGTAAACAGATCATAATTTGAAGTACTTTGGATTTCACTTACTTTGCAAACAATTTTTTTCCTGAACCCATCTATTACATCACACGCTGTGCTTTGAGAGTAGCTGAAACATATTTTGACCATCTAAGCAAAGGGCTAAGTTTGTGAAGCAAGATAAATATTGAAACTGTATTGAAATATGTAGCAAGCTAAATTATTAAAAACCCACCAGATCAGAGAGGAAACACACTAAGCCAAGCAGTCAACCAAACTGCTCCAAACATTCTGTTTATTGGAGACTTCAGCTGTTAGTGTCGCGTCAGATATGTTTTTCCACAAATCTTCATCTTACACAAACTTTTTTGGGAAAAAAAAATATATAAATATCAACCATTAAAGAAAAACAGATACTGCAGCATCCAGAACTGCAGTGATGTTCTTCCTCACCTGTTCATCCTCGGCTCAAAAGCCTCCACTGTGTTCAGGTAAATGTTCCCATTGTGTCCCCCGACTGCAAACACTCGACCCATTACAGTGGCAACCCCGACTCCACCGCGCGGGGTGGTGAGCTCTGCCACATACTCCCAGCGGTGCATCCGGGGGTCAAAGCGCTCCACAGAGCTCAGGGGGGAGTTATCATCAAAGCCACCTTAGAAACGTCACCAAAAAGATACATTTATTAAAAGATGGCTGCCCTTATGTAAAACAAGTGCGTATATAATGTAAACAGTTATGTGTGAAACTGATCTGAATGGAATAACATTGTCATTAACTTAAACGTTCACATTGCAATCTAACACTATAAATGCTGAAGAAACTCTTTAACTTCAAACTCTGCAATAAAAACCCAGCCTGTGAATAAGTGACCAAAACAGCTTTACAAAACATGAACTTTTGTCTCAACTCAAGCCTTTGTGTATAAAACTGAAGGGTGTGAACCCAAAGCATGTGATGAGTGTGCATCAAAACGGGGAACTTTCTGTACATCTCAGCTGCATTTCTCAGACTTGCTGTTTATGGCTGCCAGCGACGTTACATAACCCGGCAAGAGTCGAAGAGACGCCACATTTCTCTCACCAACAACGTAGAGGCAGCCATTGAGTTTGCTGACGCCATTCCCGGCGCGCCGCTGGCCCATTTCGCACACCTCCGTCCACTTATTGAGGTGGGGATTGAACCTCTCCACACTGGAAAGTGACGCCACGCCATCATTTCCTCCAACTGCGTACATGTAACTCTAAAGAAAACGCGCAATCGACAACGTGCTGAGAATCAAATCGTCTAATGGACAGAATAAATGATAGATTTTTCCCTCATGCTTTTACCCCCAAAGCCACAGATCCAACTCCTCCTCTGGGCGTGTTCATCGGAGCCACGGAGCTCCAGCTGTTGTTTTCAATGTCGTAACGTTCTACGTCGTTGAAGCAGGAGTTGTCATCGAGACCTCCAATGGCGTATATGGGACCACCGAGAGATGCTAGTGCTATTCCCCTCCTGAAAAAAGCGAACGTTTAAGTTTAATGAATTCAAATAAATGAAATGGCGCTCTAACATGTGTCACATTGTGTGTACCTTTTGGTATTCATGGAGGCTTTCATCATCCACTTGTTGGTGAGTGGATCAAACATTTCCATATTACCCAGATGTTCGTTACCATCATGGCCGCCGACAGCATACACTTTACCTGTGGTAGGAAAGAAACACCCAACATGTAGGGGGAACTTCACAACAAACAGGCAAACATAATATTAATGGGAGTTCTTCAAATTTATGACAAATACTTTATCAATACCGAGTTCCATATTGTGTAAGCCACATAATGTTTATCGTATTTTGCTTTATTTTCTGAAACATTTGAACAAGAATCTCTTTTTACCTCCGACAGATATCACACCCACATGACGGCGCCTGCTGTTCATTTCAGGACCAAAGAACCAGCTGTTTTTAGTAATGGAGAAGCATTCGATGCTGCGAAATGGGTCTCCAGAGCCTCCCCGTCCCCCAACACAGAACAGAACCCCTAAACGTGGAGATTATCGAAACAAACACAAAAAAATTATTGTTATGAGCTTGAAGACAAACACAAAATTTACGAGAAAAAGCATGTAGAGGTGTATAAAGTGCCCCAGCAAATATCGTCATACCCACTGAACTGATTCACATTACAATCATAACCCTGGATGTGCTTTTCAAAATCTACAAAACTCTGATATTCTTAAATAAAATTCTGTCCAACAAATTGCCTCCAGAAGTCACCTAAATAGTAAGTGACTTTTGAAGGCAATTACAAGCCACACTTTTCAGATTTTATATGGAAAAACAAATTTCAAACTGAGAAGAACATTTAATTCATCAAACTTTAAAAGGCATGACTTTGAATTTGTTACATATGCATGCAGAAACATATGCATGTTTCTAGTAAGTAGCTGCGTCTTTTTAGAGCAGCAGAAATTACTGACTGTTGCCATGACAGCAGTACCTGCAGTGTGCCTCCGTGGGACGGTACGGACAGAATACTCGAAGTCTGGAACCACCTTGTTACTCAGGTGAAGGTGGTAGTTCCTGGCCTCATCCATCAGGTCACGGCAGTCCAGGTTCCCCTTGATCATCTCTTCTTTTGCCACGGTTCCCGTCAGAAACTCTACGGGCAGCAGCGGGAGCCGCACCTGGACAGAGCAGTGGTTCCAACAACTGAGTCAAGAAATGAAATATGTAGAGTTGATACAGATTTTCAAGGTGAATTGTCCAGACTTCTTGAGAGGCAAGTTTTGAGATGTTAGTTCTTTCCTTCAAGTTTAAAATCTAAAATACTAGAAATCTATCTAAATTTATGGGAAATATTTCTCTATAAAGGGTAGATTTTATATATCATTATTATTATTCTTAAGTAAATACAGTAGGTAGGAGATGTGTAAAATTATTTATTAGCACAGGATGAGGAGAAAAGCAATTTAATGGAATGACGCACAGAATGAACAAAAATGAATTGAACTAGAAAACAAGGAACAGACAAGAAAAAAGGCCAGACAGAAGAGTGCTGAGACACAAGGACAGAAGGCCAGAAGAAAACATGATAAGGGAAAGAACAGACAAGAAAGAAAGGACACTAGTAAGAATGACTGAATACAACGAAGGACAGACAACTTCTAGACATGTGAAATAAAGTCTAAAATAATTGCATTCATTCCTTTTCCATACAAACCGAGAAAATTAAACTAAATTCCTTACTGTCCTATGCTGTGTAGGAATCCTTTATTACTAACTGTATTCAAGGTAGACATTTTTCATAATGAACTTTGCCGATGAAGACAAAAACCATAAAATCACCACGAAAATCTTCATTCTCTAACCTGAGACATGATCTGGTCCAGCCAGGCTTCATGGTGCTGTGGGTTCGCTTTCAGCCACTTCACAGCTGCGTTATACACTTGTGTCTCTGAGTGGATGTTGAGGTCACAAGAGGACAATAACGTGCGCAGATGTTGGGGTGACACACATGTGAAATCCTCACACTCCACCACCTCAGTGAAGTGCTCGCAGGCGTAGCGGTCAGCCATGTCCATCAGGTCCACTCGATTGTGGCTCTCTGCAAAGGTTCGGACTGCCAGGCAGTTGGTGGGGTGGAAGTGGGCCTTCATGTACTCACAGCATGCTCTGGCAACCAACTCAACCTGACAGAGACAAGCAGAGAAGCACATTCACACATTATGACATAAAATTCAAAATTATACATTCGATTAAACTAAAGAACTTACTGAGAGCGAGTTCTCTGATTACCTGTAGGATGCAGGCAGCATAAAGCAGTGGCTGAACGTTGTCGACGGTTAAAGTGAGTTTGGAGGAGTAGGCAAAGTGCACCAAGTCCTGAATGGCATCTCCATCAAAGTCTTTAATCTCTATAAGATCCTGTTTGGCTTCAGACATGTCTGATAGGAACATTGCCCTGAGGAGAGAAACAAAGCCCTAAAACTTTGATATGCGAGATAAAAAAAGAAAAAAAAATGCAACCAATCTGTGACCAAAATGGTTAATTTTGTGGTGCAATTTTATTACCTAAAATAAAATAAAAAAATCTCCTCTCAACAAGAAAAGAAATTTCAACTACTATTTTGCATGTTGTTTATAAGTAGTCAGCTACTATTGCTTATTTGCCATCATGATACCACAATGTGGAATAGTGACTCAGCAGGTTGAAAATATTGAGATAAAACAGTAACTGATTTCAGGTACCATGTTCGACCAAAAACATCACAATGACCCATAAATTTAAAGAAAGCCACACTGTCCTCATTAAAAACTACCACTGATGTGGCACACATGGTGTTGTCATAATGGATCAGGCTCATTGCTTCCACGTGAAAATTGAATGGCTGACAGATGTTTCAAACAAATAGAAAAGAAACCAAAGGACATCTTGTGTATATACGACAAAAACTAAACCTACCGAAAGTAGGGGATAACACAAGCTAGAACTAACTTGTGACACGGTATCAACCTACTGCCAACCTATAAAAGGAGAAACACAAAATACATGACACAGAAAACATGGTGCATTTAACTTAATTCTGGCGAGAAAACAGAGGACAGGTCCCTGTCTACCTTCAGCGTAACGTCACACAGCTCGCCAACTTCATAGAAATGCCTGAGAGAGTTATGGAAATCCTTCCAGGCTTCATGAGCCTCAAACACAAATGACCCATCCGCCTCACATTCTGACTTTGGTGCCTTGTTTCCTGGACGTTTCTCCTTGGTCTTCTGCTGTTTGGCATGCTCTGGCACCACATCCCCCGGTGCCATGGTGGGCTACAGAAAATGACACCTGCAAAGGTGAAGAGAAACAAATATCATAAACTGCTCGAGGAAAGAAACCACGGCATGGAAAAGCAGGCGAGTGGGAAACCTCAACTGGACAGATCTTAGAGTCTGCGTTTAAAGAGGATTGTTATGATTAAAGCTGCCCACACATTTATGGGAAAAAAAGAAACACACCATTAAAACCTTTAGATGCTTCCCTTCTCCAACACATCTGAAATCTGAATCAAATGGCTCTTCCACAGAGGCCTGGTAACAAGCCAGTGATGCATCTCACAGTTGGAGCATAGTAGATCTTGAGGACCAGACTGGGACATCCCTGCTTAGCATCAATGTCACCATAGTCCTTTTTTCTCCAACACTGACCATTTTCTAAATGCATAAAAAAATAGAAATCTAGCAACCTTATGTTGCATTTCCCCACAAATACAGAAGAGGTCAGGTTGAGGAATTTCCATAATAATGAGAACAGACTAAATATTTCAGCTGGGCAGCTGAAAGATATGGATAGAAGTAATATTTGACATTTCAGGACTTTATGTCACCTAACAATCTGAATAAAGTAAGCTCTATAGTTTGAACAGGCTTTCTTTGCTGATACAAGTATTACATTTAATTGCAGTCATCAAAACATCCTAAATGTGACTAAAGTTTTTATAACTCTACCTTGAAGCGGTCAATAACATATTGTAAACTTATGTGCAGCTGAAACAGGGTTATAGTGTGATGCCCTGTGATAAAAGCAAAGCAAAAAAAAAAGTGATTACAGTAGCTGTTTGTTTTACAACAAAAGATTACATAAAAATCTTACCTGCTGATAAATCCGATGAAAACACTATTTAGCCATTAGCCAAAACCATTTAGACTTGTTTGTCATTGAGAGTCAGAGAACAAAACACAATGTGGAAACTCCACCCACACATCATGGCAGCTGTACTGTATCTTTTAAGCTTTAAACGCCAGACTCTGAATAGGCTCAGTGTATCACCCCTCATCACTAGTCCTCTCAGCTATGAGAGCAGAAAACATCAAGTCCCATCAAACAAACTGAGGATCAAAAGAGTTCCATCAGCTCTGTTTCACTTTGTAGTTCCTTGACATTTTGAGGCATCAAGTTACATCCACTCAATTAAAAACAGATCAGCACTTTTCAGCCTCACAGGTAACCAAAAGCCTCCTGCTATTATATGTGAAAAAAAAATATTCTCGTTGTACATCTACTCAAATTTATAACCACTTTTAAAATCTGTCTAATTATGTATAAAACACCAAAAGGAGACTTGGAAATGCAAAATGGAGGAACGGGTGGAGAGACAGGAATGGGATGATGAAGAGTTTACATTAAGAGATGGAAAGACACACTGGCAGATGTTTGGATGAATATAGCACTCTTATGTCCATCTAGGATTTTAAATCCACAAAATTTCTAGAAATTTTAATATTTATCATGTTGTCAACTGGATAAAGAATCAAAATATTTTTCTATTCCATGTTTTCTTTTCACATGTCAATCCAGACTTATGGAAATGCTAACATTGATTCTCATACTTTTTCAGCTGACAAGTATTTCTGTTTTTGACAAGGATGAGTTATATTTTTCACATCTTTTCAATGTCTTGTGACACACGTAACATTCATAAAATGGATAAAATGTTACCCATTTTAAAACAAACATATCTGTTCACAGGTGTGCTCTACACTTTCCTCCAAATAGTATGCTAGAAGTTTCAGATGTCCTATATTGGACATCTTAATTTATTCAATGCTGTGATAAATGTTAAGAATCAATATGATTAAAAGGATCCTTAGCATAGCTGACCCCGACTGTCATTCAAAACTCATGGGGGAAAAAACATTATATATTATACAAAGGTACTGCAGCTATAAAAAGGGTTTGTTAAGACAAAGCACGAAAGCTAAAATTAAATCACAGCTTAAACTGCACGTCACAGATTTGTCATGTACGGTTAAAAACTAGTTACCACGTAGTTTACAACCCTATTTCTAGGCCATTAGTTTTCGCAATTCGTCGTCAATTGATCAAATTAATCGCTTCGACGATCATTAACATGATAAATTAAGCTAGCTAGGCTAACGGTATGTTGACGCTTAGCTTGTTTGCTAACAGCAACGGCATGACAGCTAGCTTGGCAGGGAACGGCGAGGATTTAACCATGAACCTATCAAAATACTCATACCAGAATGATAGAAATTACAGTAAATTGTTCTAAAAATGTTAAGTTACATCCAACATATATAAATTAGATACCTCATATCGTAGAAAGATATAAAATGCCGGCTTCTTTGAGTGGAACGTTTGGCACGGCTGCTATAACCGCAAGTGCTTCATGGGTATTGTAGTTCAGAAAATAATACCTTGGTAACAGACTAAAGAATTTTACCCAGACTCAGAATTGTGTAGCTTACTGTATTTTCTCAGATTTCCCTCCCCTCCCCAGATTTCACAAAAAAGCTTAAGACAATTATAGTGAAAATAATTATTTGAAATTTTATTGAAGGCATTTTATTTTAACTCATTTAATTTTATTCAACCATGGATATCTCCAAATCCCAAAGTAATTAAGTGTCTCTCTGAAATACATAACAAAATTGGGATCACTGAGAAATCAGTGGATAAAACAATGCTAAATTCAACTTTGAACCAGAGTATCAATTATATTCTGTCAGTAGTTCATCCTGACATTTAAATTACTGAGTCTGCCTAACAGGTCTTCCTGTACAGAACACTAAGACCCAAAGTTAAGGCTAAGAGAGTAGCAGGCAAAGCCATGAAATGTTAAAATGTAATTGCACACATAGTTGACTTGTGCAATAAAGTCTCGTAAAATTACACATTAACATCTTTGCACCTTGGCATAAGTTTCTTTACAGTATATCGGAGTTGTGTCTGCAAATTCCTGCTAGCGATTGTAAAAATGAGGAAACCTGAAACGAGAATTACACTCGCTTGAAAAGGAAGAAACTGAAGGAAGCAACAATTATTACTGTTTCTGTACATATAACATCTTTGCAAAAACTTTTGGTTTATTATTTAAATTTGGGATGTTCAAAAAATTAAGTCACACAACATTATCCAAATAGCAATGATTATTTATTTCAAGAGTGTAAGTTTATGTACATTTGCACACAAAAATACATAAAGATAGTATGTTTACATGCCATTTAAAAGATGTACAATATTATTTGACCCAGTCCCATTTCTATGATGGCTGTCAGAGCCAGCATGAGTGCCTCCTGCTTGTTCTACTTGTACTGCTTCTTCTTCTTCAGGAGGGCGGCCTGGAGCGCGAGCTGGATAAAAAAAAACAAAAAAAACAATTTCAATTCCAAAAGTCAAAATATTTCTCTCTTTCTGGCCAAAACAGGTGTTTTAGCTATAGAGAAATAAAAAATTACATATATATTTTGAGCTACCTGTTTCTCTCTGAAGGAGCGTTTGCCTTTTGTTCTGACATTCTGACTGTGTCTCATCATCATAAAGTTCTTCTTCCTCCTCTTTTCCTTGTTGCTGGTGCTGGCATGCGGGTTCAGCTTGGTGCGCTTCTTCATAAATTCCTTTCGATCCGTCCGTCCGGCCTAGACAGTAAACATACCTTTAGTGGTCATGCATAACTGCTTATAATATTGGTGAGTAATGTTATTAAACTCTCTCCATCGGTCACAAATCCAGTTACTCTGAATTCAGCGTGAAATTTGAAAGCAGGCGTAAGATGTTACCATGGCTGTTGCAAGTCGGGTTTCTTTGTCTGATTTTGGTTTTTTGTGCAGTTTCTCGATGTGTCTCAGGGTCAGCAGCTCCCCTCTGAAATTTTGAAGAAAAAGAGCAAAAAATTATTTCAATATTTTTGCTCTGTTGTTTTCTGAACTGCAAAAAAAAAAGCTAGGTTAGTAAATCCACATGTTAATAGCAAACAGATGCTAAACTATAAAATATATTTTTTTTCTTCAATACATAAAATCAAGATCATTTTATAAATTATTATAAAACCCTGCTTTACAGAAATGGTTCTCTCACACAGTGTGATGTCGCATCTGATCCTAATATATATATATAAAAACAACTGACAAAGACTCAAAGTAAGAAAGTTAGACAGAACTCTGTTGAATGCTGTTTTGTTTTCTTTGTATATTATTGAGCTTCTTGAACAGAACTAGGTTCAAATCTCTTATGAATAGGTAAAAAAAAAGATTTTAAGTCAGACACAAAAATTTAAAAGGCAGATCTTAAATATTGCTCTATTTTCTGTTACTCACTTGTCCTCTTCATTGTCACTGTCTGCCATTTTCCTCTTCTGACCCTTCCCTGGAGCAGCATTGACCTCCTTTGCCATTTGGGCCAGACGGATTTTCTTGAAGTCGTCCTGAGTGAGGAGCCGGCTGCCGCTGACCGCCGCTGCCTTCGCTTTTCTCTCTTCAGCTGGAATACTCTGGAGTTTCTCAGCCTTGGAGAAATTTCGGAAGTACTTAAAATGAATTCAAATCACCAGCTTTCTGCAGTCTCACTGGTTGTGTGTCCCATTTCTCACCACTTCTCCTGCGTCTTCATCAGATGAGTGGTGAACATCAACCCACTCTCCGTCCTCGTCGTCGTCACTGATGCTAGCACTCTCCCAACCATCTGATGAATTATAGGGAACAACATTGCCAACAAAATCAAAAATCTCTCAAGCACGTGCAGAGCAACACTGGATATCATTTCTATATTAACCACTGTAATGGAGGCCCAATAGTTCCTCAGTACAACAGTAGCTGACCTTCATCTTCCTCTTTGTTTTCCTCCTCCACCTCTAGGACCTCAGCTCCAGGAATGTAGTCTTTAGCCTCAAGCTCTCCATAGTCTTTTATTTTGGCCTCTTTAGAGGCTTCTGTGGGCCTCCCCTACACAACAAATTTGATTTAGTTATAGATACTCAACTTATTTTTAGGGCTAAAAATTGAAAAAGCAGCAATGGAACAAGTTTTTCAACTTATATTTTTTTAGCATACATTATAAATTCAATGTGATGTTGTGTTGTCCCTTTTGTTCCTTATTGAGTACACTGTATTAGAGCTAATGAGAGTTAGGGTTTGACACACATCATGAGCTCACCCTGTCCTTTTTCTGCAGCAACTGTGGATTGAGATTTCTGAACAGTTGAATCAGTCCTCTGGCAGACATCATTACATCTGAAAATGTGGCAAAACACAGTGTGAATATGAAATTATATATATAAGAAAATACAAAACGATTTAATAAATAAATAGAAGAAAATCTGCTCACTCTTGTCCTTGTGGGTCTTGTACTGAGTCAAGTCCTGCAGTAGATCCTCATTGATGGCGAGCGGGCAGCGGCCTGCCACCTCTCTGATGGCGTTGATGCTAAACAGTGCAAATATGATCGATCTCTCAAATGTGTCAATAAATTTGGTGCATTACTGTGCACAACCTTAAATTAAAACTATGGCAAAGTATAGCAGAGATGACTGACAGTGCTAAGACCCTCCTCCTGGCTATTATTAGTTGCTTCTAGGTAGCACTGGGACAACTGGGAGAAGGCAGAGGACTTAATATTTTCACAGAATATCTGTCTCACAACATATGTAAAAGAAATATATATAAAAGTTACATACTTTTACTTTAAATGTGCATACTTAAAGCTAAAACCAAACAACTAAACTTATTTTTCTCTTTTTTTCCCCTTTAGGATTAGTTATGACTCAGTTAACTGTCTAGGAAATATGTAAATATAAATATGGAGGAAGTTATAAAATGACTAAACATCGTCATTTTTTTCTTTTTTTTGCATCACAAAACAGTTTAACGGAGTTGTCCACAAAGAGGTGAAAAAGGACATTATTTGGGCATTTATTAAATGTGAATTAACTACTTACCCGACAGTCATGACCTCCCCAGAGTTCCTGTCTGTCACAAAGTTGTTGGCAATAGTCATGATCACAGGTTCAATGACCTGCAGAGAGCAACACACATAAGCAAACTCACACCCTGATGTGTAATCTTTGTAAATTGCAGAGTGAGCTTAGGATGTACCTCAGGTGGAACCAGCTGGTGTGAAGCCTGGGCGGCACACAGCAGAATCTTTGTAACCTCTGCAGAGACGGCAGCGCACCGTTAGAAAAATCTCCAAAACAAAGCGCAGCACAACACCGAGCGACACTTACCTCTCTGATGCGGCTGCAGAAACCTCTGGATGAAGGGGTAGAAATTGAAGAGGAAGAGCTGCAGAAGCCAAATAGCAAAAATGATTACATTAATATTTGATTGATTTGTCGTTTCATAAGATAATAGAGACATGCTGAATCAAAAACAAAACCGACCTCATGGATTCCAACCAGACGAGAGATGAGCTCCATCATCATAATCTTCACCTCAAATCGCTCCTTGGAGCTTTCCAGCTGCTTCAAGAGCTTCTCTGAGAAATCTTGATCAAAATATTGACTTGATGGTTAGCTGCTCAGTAAACTAGAATGCCAATCACTGCATAAGAGCACAGAGACAGTATGTCAGCATACCTTGAGGATCGTGAATGAGGTGGATCGCCGAAAAATTGAAGACTTCAGGCTTCTTCTTTTTCTTATGTTTCTGCAGTTAGTTTAGAAAAATGACACCAAATTAACAGTCAAACAGTACACGACAACAACATGTGTAAATAAAATGCATATTTCTGGTCAGGATTAAAATAGGACAACCCTATGTTTATTCCAACTTAAAATGGAAACATTCATAGTTGTGTAGTACATTAGGTCCACATCATTGCCAAGTATTTTGAATGAAGACTGTCCCGACTGTACTTCAGAAGAGCACAGATATAATACATGCTTCTGTATTTTCACGACACTGCTACCTTGAGGACTTTCATCGCTTTTTCCAGCTTCTTTTTGTTTTTGGTGGTTTTTTTGCCTGTCGAGTATTTTATCATCAGGTCTCTTGCAGACGTTCCTTCGTTCTAACAAAAAAAAAAAAAAAAAGATTTGTTTTTACTTTGAGGTTTCAAAGACTGTCTCTTTGCACATGTGACCACCTCATGCATCAAACTTACCTCGGATTCCGAATCACTCTCGTTTTTTTCATCCTCATCTTTGCCCAGGAAGAACTTTAGGCCTCCGACAAGAATCTAGCGGAGAGGCACATCATGTTTATTTATTTATTTCTCGGTACAGATTGAGAAATGTATCCCTTCCCCCTAAACAAAAAGCCTACCTTTGTCACCTTGGAGAAGCATGCTGTTGTAATGACATTAACCGTTTTGGCGTCATTCCTGAGTGGGAATACAATCAGATAATGAGACACAACGATTCACAAGGAACCTCCGGGTTTCACGGATCTTATATGAAACCCACCATATGTTCCTCTTGTAAAGCTCAGCCATGACATCTAAGGAGATCTTTGCTGCTATGGGGTTACTGTCTCTCAGCATTGTGTACATAAAGTTCTGCAGGGTCTGTAACGAAGCACAATACAAGGATGATCATTTTAAGCTGGTTGATCACAGAAAATTGACATTGACTCAGATACACTCAACTTACTGTGTTGATCTTGTTGTTTTTGTGTCTTGCGTTGATGTTTTTGATATCTGTCACGATGTGTGTGTAAAGAGTCTGAGGATAAAAAATATATATATATTTCCATTTCACACATATTCATTTCTTGTGTTAGTCTGAGGGGGTGGGCATTTATCGCATCGTTTATCATTTACTGTGGTACATTATTTAACATAAGATTTGGATTTATTATTTATAGGATTTTTTTTTAAGTAAAACTGTCATTGTCGGAGTTGTTATTTTTACATTTCTTCCCCACTGTTTATTTAATGAGTATTAAAAAAAATTATAAATTTGGATGATTAAATGCAGTTACTGTGTGCACTTTAGAGACAAATCACTGCTATCCTAAATAATCATATTACAAATGGTATGTTTTTTCAAGAGTAGTATTTGTGTTTGTGGGGCTGTAATTACTGTCCCATGGAGTCACAGCCATAAAGTTCCCTAAAAAATAAGTAATAGTTATCATTGTTACTTTTATTGTTATTACAACTGTACCACAATAGGATAGATATAACTTTATGCCCATATTGCCCACTCCTAGTTGGTCTATCACATAAACAATATCGTCGCAGCAATGAAAAACGTGAAGAACTTTAATGGGTGTGTTTATATTTTCCAGGCTGACCTTCCTGAGAAGTTTATCATGACACCGCAGCAGCTCAAAGAAGAGCTCCAGGAGGATTGTGGGGTCGATAAGATCCTTATTCCGCAGAAGAATCAGCGCCTTGCAGAAAGTCTGCCAAGAGCAAAAGGACGCCATCAACAGCAACTTAACATCTTTGTACATCTTAAAATCCCATGATGCTGCACATCTTTTTTTTTTAAGACTTCTCACCATTCGCAGTTCTGGCTCTATGATAGTGTGGTAGCTCCTTAATAACTCAGACAGGTCCCGAGGAAACGTGGACAGCTGCTGCGTGTAGCAGTGAGCCACCTGAAGAGCAGGGAGACATTTCAACACATTTCTACCCACTCTCTGCTGCCCATGTTGTCTCACAGCGAAACCTGCTGGGATACCTGAGACAGGAACATGACCAGCTCCGCCAAGTCCTTGTTGGCTTTGTCAGGCTGCAGCTTGAAGATCTCCACATTGGACTGATAATGGCGGTACTGCTGGAGAAACTGGAGCCGAAGAGAAGCATTAAAAACAATTACTACACAACTTTAACCCATGATGGTGTTTCCTCCCAGCACCTACCTCATCGACATACGACTGCGGGTCTCTCTTTATGAGATTCTGAAGTTGCGGCAAGTTGTTGGGTAATTTGTTGCTTTGCCTCCCCGGCATGACTACAGATTATTCAAACCAAGACGTGTCAAAAATTAAGGGAAAAAAAACCCTATTTTTATAAGGCAAGCGTGGCCAATGTGTACGCTGCCATTACATACAAAACACGGGGGCCGACGTCACGTCCGTCTACGCGGTCGTCATTTCCGCTTTCTGCTAAACCAGGACAGTTTATTGGCAACACGTTATATCATATAACCAAAAATATATTCCTCGAAACTTTTTAAAATCAATAGTGAGATTATTTCTAGTCAAACTAACTATGTTGCGTTGGGGAAGATAATGAAATAATGTTATAACAATGAGCCGTGTTGCAAAAATAATGGGACAGTGATTTTTATTTATTTTTTTTCCAGAATGTGTCATATATTTTAGAGAACATATTTACAACAAATTTCAAGATATCTATATTTCAAATTGGCAGTGCTGCAACCTCGAGTTTAAAGCTGCCTGTTCTATGTTTTGATTGTTAAAAAAAACCCCTGTTTTTAACGTTTTGCATGGAGTTACTTACTTATGAGCAATAAAAATAAAGTTCCTTTAAAGTGAATGTTGTACAAACATGTTATTGACTACAGCGTGTCTATGAGCATAATACATTTTTCATAATGAATTTTGATCCACAAATTAGCATGTGGATAATCTATGAATAATCCATAAATTAGGTATATGGATAGCATGTTTTAGTGTGATTTGTTTTTTTCTTAGTCTAATTAGGAAAAGCAAGATCATGAATTTCTACTTTGAGCTATTATATTACAAATTCACTTGCCCAAATTTGATGGATTTACATTAAAAAATATCTGTAAACATTTTAATGAAAGATTTTTTTTCTTACGCTAAACTAAATAGTTTTACAAAGTACCTTCTGCTCATGAAATGATCAATTATACTATGACAGCAGATGATTTAAATAAGTAGACTATGTTTTAGTTTTGCTCTGATTTAAATCCATTTATCCACAAGGAGGCAATGTGGCTCAACTACAAGCATCTAAGCTGTTGACTATATGGAGCTCTCCAAAGCTTTATTACAATGAGGACATGATTTCCATGAATTCTGACAAATGAGAGAGGTCCTCTTTATTAGTTGAATACAGCAGACTGAAGGAAATATTTGTAATGTCCCTCATGAGTGAAAACTTTGTAAAAGATCCCTTTATTGCAATTAAGTCTAAGAAACTTAATTTCGTAAGTTTCTTAGGAAATTAAGAAACTTAAGAAGTTTCTTAAGTTTCATATTTATATGTCCAAAGCTATCTCACTCAGCTTTGGACATATAAATACTGACATTTCTGCCCCCTTCATTGTGAAATAGCTCAGACCTTTTCAGATTGGATGGTGGGCATTTGTGGAAAAGCAATTTCCTGCCCACCATAGCTTCTTAATTGGATTTAGGACTTTATCTAAAATATTCTATAACAATTCTGAAAAAGTACTAAATGTCCATATCCACATACATAAATATATTTCAATTTCCCATCCTAAGCTAATGTAATTGAGCTCAGTAGTAAACCCACACATTTGCATTTTATTCCCGTTATTTGCACCAATGATTAAAAAAACAGAATATAGTTTACATAATTTAGCAGCTAGTCTGAGCAGATACAATATTGTTGATTTTTGCACTCATCCAAAAAGTAGTAATTGAATTTTTAAATATTCCTAAAATTAGAATCCCTATCCATACTTTCGTAGCTTCAAAATACTAAGGCAGTCCGAATTTTTCTTTTACACCTAACTTAGATTTAATGTACTGGTAAGTCCTCCATTGTTGAACGAAAAAATAAATAAGAAAACTGTGAGGTAAAGCAGAATTATATGGAACCCTTCAACAAATGGCCATACGAGTGAATATTAAGTTTTATTTTCTTAACAGTGATTCTGCATACAGAGTTCCTCCATACTTTTCATGAAAAAATTCTACTTTTCTGGACCCGTTTTCTTAATACCAAGTCCTTCGCATAGACTTAAATGAAATACTAAAGTTCACAAAAAAATATAGTAAATATGCCAGCATACAGGCCTAGAAATATATAATATGCAAAAAACAAAAAAAATAGAAGGAGGGAACAAAGGAGAGCAGGTAGGACAGAAAGTAGAACAAAGGCCTCAAAAAAGGACAGAAGAAACTAAGACTGGATGGAAGAGAGGGTAGGACACAAGGAAGAAATGTAGAAAGAACTAGACAGGAATGAAGGGAGAAAAGAAAAGTGACAGGAACTCTGAGGGACAAAGGAAGGACAACTTTTAGGCCAAAAACGCAAAAAAATAAGAAAAATGCAAAAAAATAAAAATATTTTCAACACTTTTGCACACTTAGAAAATTAAATTATGTTCCATACATTTCCAGACTACACAGGAACTCTGTGCACTGTAATTTCCAAATATTACAAAATATGCCAGAAAAAATACTTTCAATTAGCTCAAAGATAAAAAATAAAAAAAAAAATCCATATTTTGGCACCACATAGTGGTAGAAGTCGTCAGCTACTGTCTGCACTAAATGTTCAAATGCTTGCATTCTGGTATATAGGTTCAAAATGCCTTAAAATATACAGAACTAGATCAAAGAAATATGTGTAAAAATGTATTTCAGTGACACGTGAAGGCTGCTACATTGTGAAGGTCGCAATGTACATCATTCAGTCTTCAGACTCAAAATGGTTTATTGTGTAAACTTGAAGTAAAACAATAACATTTCAATAGAGCACAACATAACACATACCAAGTTCAGCCCATATAATACTTTTTAGAGTGCAGTCACTTGTATGGCATCTATGTCGCAGGGGTGAAGCAACAAACAGTAAACACAGCAACGTTTCTTCTTCTGATATTTTGGGAGCTTGTTATCCACCAGAATTGTGTTTAGCGATCCAATGATTGAAGCTTGGAGTGTGACTGCAATCGTATTACATGGCATGAATGCAACAGCTGTAAAACGCAATAATAAACGCAACAATAAAATATGACAAGACAAATAAAACTTTTAATATTTGATCTTGTTTAAAAGAAATTTTCCTCTACATAATATTTCAAACATATCCAGTTTAATTTTTCCAGGGATTAATATGTACACTTTCAGTTTATCATTTGCCTCAGGCAGTATGTAATAACTGTATAATAGATTTACATAGCAAATACTGACACAGTATTCTGTCAAGGCCAGTTCAAGCATCAAAATACACATAAATGTTCCACATAAAATATAAAATCATTTCATCATCAATAAAATAAAAAATCTAAAGGAAAAATAAAACATGAATGTTCTCTTGTTTGATAGGAAATACAATCAGCAGCTTGCATAAATGCAGTGAAAAAGAGCAGCAGCTACAGAGAACAAAAAGCAAAAATAGAAAATATACTTCTTAAATGATTCATTCTTGGAGAAAAAAACAGATTAAGGAATTAAAAAGCAGTGTAATTTGGCAATTTTTGCCTGTATTGACTTGTTCTGCTTTGCTCTGACTGGTCACCCAGGATCTAGAAGATATGGTTACTATCCTGAGATGTTTTCTTCTGCTTTAAGGCATCTGAGGACATAGAGGGCCACTTGATAGCAGAAAATGTACTGCTCCTATAAAAACAAAACCAGCAGTGAAAGATGAGCTAAACAATTTAGATATTAATATAATAAATTCAGCTACTAAATACATCAAAGATAATTACCTCTGTCTGGATCATTCCATGTCTCTGAAGTCTCATATTTCGCACAATATCTGAAATATCAAACTAAAGAAAAAAAACAAAAACATTTATTAGATTATACCAATGAAACAAACCTGCCCCATAAACAAAACTTTGCACACTTACATCTGCATCTTTACTGATGAGGCCCAGAACCACATCTATGCAGATGAGGGCCCCTGAGCGACCGATGCCTGCACTACAGTGTGTGATGATGGGTCCTGATCGATGAATGTGTCTCATGTACGAAATAAATGTGAGCAGATGCTCGGGTTGAGAGGGCGTTCCGTGGTCAGGCCATCCGGTGTAGTTCAGATGAGTTACAAGCTTTGTTTCATTAGTCTTAAAAGAGAAAAACATGGATGTTAAAGATCTCATTTAATCTACCAGAGACATAAATCAGCATAAAATCGTGCTCACCTGGACATCTTTGACCTCAATGAGGCGAATGACAAAGTGGTCTAGGTGCTGGTCTTTGATGAGTGTTATCTGCAACCTGTCGTCCACCATCTCCGCCGTCCTCGGCGTGTCCGGCCAGTACCGCTGACATTTCACTTTGCCGCCCTCGATCTCCTGAGTCATCATGGCTATCACGTTGGAATTCTGCTCCCACACCATCTGCCAAAAGTCGCCCAGTGTGGTGGGCAAAGGTCCCTGACAGGCGACGTACTTGAAGTGCTCATTCTTCACTTGCATGTTGATGAAGTTGGCGTTAATGTATCCACCATCTTTGCCAATAACCACACGAGTTGTGTCGACTAGGAGATATGAGCTTAGTATTATTAGTTTTAATTGAAAAACCATAAGTGAAAAAAGCTGTGATGCTTTTCTTACATGGAATAATGTTCTTGTAGCGGTTCTTCTTCTTGTTCTCCTTGGTCTGACCAACTAAGCAGTCATCGAGTGGCTGTAGATTCTGAAGATTCTAACAGATAGAAAGATAAAAACTAATGTTTTCAATTTTTTATCAAAAATCATTTGTTATGCTTTACTAAAACTCTGGGTGAACATCTCCAAACTTGCAAGGTGTGATAATTGAGAAATGAGAGGATTCCAAATTAGAGTAGACAAAAATATATTTGCAGTTCGATCTTCATAAACAGAAACATATTTCTGGTCTGGTGGAGGAAGCTAAAGTACTAGAAGAATAACTGACCATGTTGCCGCAAGGTTTATCAGTACTAACGACGTCAACATCAGTAAGGTCTGGGAATGCAAATATTTGTCCAAACGTGTTCCAGCCAGAAAAAAAAAAACAACAAAAACAAAAACAAAAACTAGAATGAAATCTCACATTCTTCTGGCCTGTAGATGAACCCAATATATTCCCTAGAAACAGGTCCTGTACCAGCAACTACAGGCATTTACATCCAAACTTACTTCAAATTCTTGAAGTGGGATTTTTTGGTCCAGGAGCCCCTTTATCACACGGACTTTAGAGTGGAGATTAGTTCCTGTGTACTGGCCACCAGGAACCACTCTGACAAGGGGTAAAGTGGTCAACTCGTCCTTAGTGATGATTGACTTGTCTGCGCGAAATAAACAGATAAATCCAGAACTAAATCATTCATATCTCCTTCCTGAAACCAATCAGATCCTAAGTTTCATTTATTAAAAAAATGAAACCATACCATCTGTTGACTGGGAGCTGATCTTTTCTATGGGGAGCTCATCACTTCCCCATGTGAAGTCCTCATCTTCTGGCTGCACTGCACTCATCTGCAGGTAGCTGCTGTTTTGAGCAGAAATGGTGCACGCATTTCAGAAAACATGATAATACAACCTTCATTTTGCTAAAGTTTATATCCAAATCCATACTTTTCATTCCTTGGGTCGTCAACACTCTCTTCTTGCCACATTGCTTTCCGAGAACTCTGTTTGGATTAGAAATGAACAATTTAATAATAAAGAAACATTTTAATGGCTGACTTTTATTAAGCGTGATGTTGAATTTGTACCACAGGAGAGTCTTCAGGTAAAGAGGATCCATCACAGTCTGTGTCCTCTGAAAGCTCTGTGTCTTTTTTCTCCTCCAGAGGACCATCGTCGTAGTCTGCCAAGGTAGATTAGAAACACTAAGAGGGCAATTTCAAGTTTTTTTACACTCTGAGTTCATTCGCTCTATTGTTTTATCTACAGTACCTATTGGTGGTATGGCAAGTATGTTGGTGGATTTCTGTTCAACCAACATCCGAAGCTTAGTGGTCACTCCACTGTCCTCACTCAGATCTAAAAAAATAAAAAATAAAATTGTAATTCAAGTTTAGCAGCTGTTGATAAAAACCTGAAGAGCAGCACTGAAGCCCTGGATTGTACCTGTGTTACCATTGCACTTGTCAGAGTTTATAGGTAGATAGGCCAGGTATGTGTTTGGGTTCTGGTCAGGTGGTCTTGAAACAATCAGATGTACCAGACCTCTAGCTTTTCGAATGGTAGTGACAGCTTTGGTGTGGGAGATATTAGTCATTAGGTCATCATTTACCTAGAAGATGAAAGCCAGTCGGTCATATTAAAACCCTCAAAAAGGCTGAATATTGTGTTTGAGGCTTCTGTATGAAATACATTTAAAAAAAGAATCTATTAAAACAAGCAGAGACTATATAGGAAACAACAAAAGTCTAACAGCACTCACTTTAAGCAGCCTGTCTCCAACCTGCAGCTGTCCTGAGGACTCTGCGACACCACCTGGAGTGATGGACTTCACAAAGATTCCCCTCTCCCCTCCAATTAGAGAGAGACCAAGACCTCCAGACGGTGGCTTCTCTAGATCCAACGTTATAATCTCCTCCTACAATCACAATAAGAAAAATATGGGGTTCCCTTTAACAAAAACTCTCTGTGACTCTATTTGTCAGAAACGCTGAAACATGTTTAAAGTGTTTTTCAAAAACACTTCTACTCCTTGGAATTTTGTCATATTTTGTCAGATAAAAACCACAAACTGTAATATATTTTATTGGATTTTATTTAAATAGGCCAAGATAAAGAAGTGAAAGTTCAAGGAGCCTGAAAACCTTTGAAGGACAATGTGTGGCCTTACTTACAAATAAATAACAAAAGTTAAAGTTTTACCACAAAAACTTAAAATGAGTTTCCTGACTCACCTCTGCAGGACAAAGTCCGGTGAGATCCTCTGCATCTCTGGAACCGTTCCTTTTAAGAAACCCTTAAAGCAACAAAAAAATGCTATTGTTACATTAAAAAAAAGGCAAGATGAAATGAAGCCCCCCCCCCCGAAAAGTCTTCAACATGCAAAACAAACCATTCATGCTGGATGACAGCTTGGAGCCAATGTTGTCCAGAAAAGTGACATGTTTATGTTCAGGAGATACAGGCATTCCATCTCTGAGAGACAAAGAACAGAACAAGTAAAAAAAATTAGTTTCTGAATTTATTTTGTAGACATTATATAAGTTACCAAGATAAAACAGCACAAGCTAGACATTAGACAGATTAAATGTTGAGTGCATAATACCGTGTAGCCTTCAGACAAAGGTCGTTCAGGGAGAGCTCCAGGAGTCTGGTGCTCTCACTCAGAGTTAGGTCCTGGGTTGGAGCCCCATTAATGTAGTGGATAAGGTCAAGTGGTTTCAAGCTTCCCTCTTTTGAGGCTGGTGAACCTGGTATGACATCTTTTACAAATAAGACCCCATAAATGCTGTCCCTTCCCCCATCTAGGACCAATCCTAAGAAACAAACAAAAAAAAGAGATAAGAGTTAATTTAGACAGAGGAAATAATTCATAATACAAAAGAGTCGACCAACAAATTGAACATATTTTAACGTCTAAAAGACGTTTCTTACCCAGTGGCTCTTGGCTGCTCCTGAAGCAAATATCAGGGAGCAGATGGGCTTCTACTGGGAATTTGGGAGCTTCCAGAATCCTTCCAACCACCAAATCAACAAGAGGAGGAGCAGCACGGACTAGACTGACCACCTCAGTGTGGTTCATTGAACTCACATCTGTGTTGTTAACCTGTTGGAAGAAAATAATGCATCCACAAAAAGGAATAGTTCAAAATTAATTTAAATACCTATCCAATACTGATACAGCAATGATCAAAATAATTTAAAAAAAAAGATGCGACTCTCAATCTGAACTAATTAGAAATTAAATTTAAAGTATTTTTTTTATTATTCAAATGAACAGACAAAAAAAATGAAGACATTGCTGTGAATTCATACTTTGATCATTCGGTCCCCAGGCCTAAGCCTTCCATCTGCTTTGGCCGGATCCTGGACAATGTCATGGATGTAACACCCTTGATCGTTGCCTTTGGTGAGGGTGAAACCAAGGCTACCCTTTTCTGACTTCAACAAAGAAATCATCAGCTCTGCTTCCTAAACAAAAAAGAAAAAAAATGTTATAGGAATGAACATGTATGGACAGATCTAGATCCTTATTTTAAATTACACTGTTCCTCTTTTCTCAAGTCCTTACCGGAATCACTTCTTCTACATCCTGTCCATTGCTGGGGACTTTAAATTTTAAGGGTAGTGACATTGGAGGGGGCAGGGGATCAGGACTGGGGGCAGAGGCAGAGGATATCACAGGCAGAGGAGATGACTCCATATCAGCTTCCACAGGTGATGAAGAACTCCTTTCAAAACATTTGAAAAGATTTAAGGAAATATTTTAAAAAAGAACAACCAAAGATGCATCAAGAAACTGGCTAGTGACTGAAATCAGGTCTTAAATAACTTCCTGCTCGGAGAATGCACAACACGTGATGACAGGTGCAGATACATCAACTCTCATCAAACAAAAATAAGTTAGAAATTATAAGTCAGTGAAGTGTCTAAAATAAAATCAAAGGAAGCATGGAGACAAGGGAAGCTACAGAATGTTAAGGGTGAGAGAAGCAAGACTTTCAGCAGATAACAGAAAGGTACTGAAAAGTTTCTCAGTTTTATTTATCACCTGTGACGAAATATGCCGTTTTTCATAATGTTGAGGGCCATGTAGAAAACTCGGACCTAAGCTAAATGTCTACAATTGCAAGGGTTAACATAACAGATCAGGTACCTGTTGCTGAGGTCCAATCTTGTCTTTGAGAGGATCGGAGAATAAAAAGCTGAGTGGAAGGTGCCATCCAGCTGACCAGAGCTGTCAAAGCGTCCCAGTTCTGAGTTGCCACCGGGCGTTTGATAGACACTCATGTCCCAGTTTTGCAAGCTGTGTTCAAAGGCGCTGGAGGTGAAAGCTTTCTCCACCTCCTCATCACCGTCGGTGCTGTCGCTGTAGCTGTTGTGTCGGCCGGGGCTCTTGAAGTTCAGCCTCGCCAGAGCCTCTTCCACGGGGGTTTTCGAAGTCGTCCCAGGAGGAGATGCTGTCCTGCTCAAGCTCAGACTGGGTTCTGTAATGGTTACAGGCACCTTCCTGGGTGATGGTTTGGGTGTCTAAGAAGAAATATGTTATTTTTTATTTCTATTATTTAACAAACTGTAAATATAAAGATGTATTTTTTGTTGTTGTTGTTTTTTAAGCAGCTCACCAAAGCTGAGGCGTCCATATCTCGAAGAACACCTTTTTCAGGCCTACAGAGCAGGAGCGTCACTTCCTGTCCAGTTCCTCGTAAGGCTGATATCACCTCCTAGGTGCCAACAAATGCCCCCAAAAATATATGTGATAAAAAAAACATAATGACCAAAATAATGCTGCTGAGAAATTTGAATTCCAATTACACAAAAAAAGAGAAGTACAAACATGTTGTGAGAGTCCTTTCAGCGAGGTTTGATTGACTCGCAAGATGACGTCGCCCACGTTGATGCGGCCACTCTCTGCAGCTGGCTGGCCCGGGAAAAGCTTCTTCACTCTCACCAGGCTGGGGCCATTGGGCTCATCAGGGGGATGCTCTTCTCGGCTGAAGCTGAAGCCGAGTCCAGAAGTGTTCTTCAGCAGACGGACCTCAAACATGTTATCTGTCAGAATGAAGATGTTAATCTGCAGTGAGAACCACGCTGAGGATTGGATTAAGGCTCAGTTAATAAAGAATGAAAGTTACTTGTTATTAGATTTTCTTCTTACTTTGTGATATTACCCGAAATTTCCATTTGGCTGCACAACCTTCTTAGAGAAACAAATCTAATTATCAAGTAAATCAGAAGCTACTCAGCCATTTCAGTTCTCTGGTTAAAGTATGACTAGATAGCGTTGGCCTGATTAGTCACAATTATGCCCTGAAATTCCTGCCTCAAGGTTTCATGTTTACATCTAAACCCGACTCTTACAGGTAGAAGATTTGAATCCTTCATTTTTACACCCTTAGAAGTTTTTCACATATGGGTTTTTTCCCTTTTTACATAGAAGAATCTGAAAAAAATTTTGTGTTCATTTGTATTCAATCCCTCCTCAGTGTACTTCATGAAAAACACATTTCAGTGCAATTGCAGCTGCAAGTCCATTTGGGGAACATCTACAACTTTTCCATATTTACGGCCTGATATTTCTGATGATTCTTTGCAAAACAAAAATTCAATCAAAGTGAATTCAAGGTGGCTGATTTCATTTACCGCGTCCTCTACATGGCTTGTGGAAAATGGCAGACCCAACTTATAGCTTTCTTTCAACAATTTTGCCACTTTTTCTTTAAATACACAGACCACATTTGTATAGTGCTAATAGTTGTCCTCTTCACAGATTCTTCCACCTGAACTGGTGGTCTCTGCAGCTCCATCAAAGCTACTATGGGCCTCTTGACTGCTTCTCTGATCAAAGCTCTTTTTGTCCAGTCAGTAAAGGTGGACAGCTACATCCTGGAAGGTTTTGCAATTGTGCCATGTTTTTCAAATGGTAGATTGAGCAAGAATTTAAAACCAGGTGAACTATGCTCTACATCAGAGTATGAACACATCTGCATGGCAGAGATGGTGAAATTTTATGATACTATAGCTGTCTTAGTTTATGTAATTTAACGTAAACCAATCACATACCATATAACAATGGGAAGCATACAGTAAAACCTATTAAACAACTTGAGGCATAGGCACAACTGCTGATGCAACTATTTGTGGTGTTTAGTGTTTAATTAAAAAATATATTTCTAGTACATTTACTTAAAAACGAGGTGAATATAAAAAACAAACATGTAATTTTTAAATGTTTAATCAAAGTCATTCCAGGAATAAATGTGTTCGGCTTCTTCTCCAGTTCTAGGAAGTTCAGCTTGTTCTGACCGCCCGCTCAGCCCTGAATAGGCACCAGAGCACAGCTAATGGCTTGTTCAGACATGCTCATTTCCTTTCAAATCACATTATCTATGGCAAGTTACTTTGCCGGGAGCGAGAACAAAGGGTTGTATTGTGAATATTTCTGAAAAATTGCTGGCTCAAATAATCAGTGGTATTCAAGATAAGACAACCTCAGTCTGTGGAAACTAATGAGCTTTTCAAGGAAAATCTTGTGAAGCTACACACCATCTAAGAATCCTCCTCATTAAGTCTTACCTTGCGTGACGAAGCTGTACTCGGGTTTATCTTTGGCCTCTGGTGGCTGCTCCTTGTCCTTTGTTTGAGTGTGGTTACTGGCAGAAATGCGGGTGTTGGGTTGAGGGGTGAGGGGAGCTTGATTGCTGTTCACAGGTGAAAGACCTTTCTCCAGGCGCAAGTGAACCGTCTGCACACACAAAACGTGATTTACATATTGTAAAAAGCCATCTGGGTGACTGCTGAACAGCTTGTTATCCATGTAAGCGCCAGCCCCAACCTGGCCTGTGTCTCTGAGGACATCGACAGCCTGGTGATGAGTAGCTCCCTCTAGACTCTTTCCATTGACTGCTAATACTCGATCACCTGAGCCAATGACACACCCATAATTAGTTAATTTATCTCCACTTTAATGTTTGTAGCATCGGTTTTTAACTGCTCACCTTTCTGTATCCTCCCATCGAGCTCTGCAGCTCCTTTAGGTATAAGGGCTTTGACATAGATGCCTCCATGTCGCACTGTTGTGTTAGCTCCACCCTAAGAAATAAAAAACTCTTCAGCCAAAGGAAGTTGCTACTTTTAAGATGTTTCTATTTGGGTTAATGGCTGATGTTAGATTTTTTATTTTTCTATTCTACCTTAAAGTTCTAACTGAAAATTGCTCCATCAAATAAAATGTCTAGACATTGAGTTTTTTTAATTATCTTAAACAAGTGTTGGATCTTTTCCAGTGCTCTCAGCAACTATTAACACCTCTGGTAAAGATGTCATAATTTCTTAAATTGTTTTTTCCCCTCTTCATAATTTTTTTTTTTTTTAAATCACAAATAAATAATTTTTTTTTAAACAAAATCATGGCATCATAGTGTCTTTAGTCTGAATTAGCACTATAAATTTGTGATCTGTGGCTTTCTTTTTCTCTGAGCTGTAAAGCTGACATCGACAGTCCACTTGGCACTCCTAAAAATGGGTGAGAATGTTATTAAAGTGAAGCAAATGTTTGTGGATCTAAATCAGTTCATTTGTAGGAAGATAAATAGCTAATTGCCTAGATTTGCCTGTACAGTCAAAACAATAACTAATAAGTTTAAAACAACTGGAACTGTGACCAAAAAAAGGCTGGATGAGGACCAGAGTTTATTTAGCTGTCATGAACAGTCAGGAGGATGGCAAGGGAGGCACAGCACTGGGAAAAAGTATTTAACTCCTTCAAAATTTCTTGTGCTGTTGCTTTGTTTGTCACATTAAGGTTTCAGATCAAGCTAATTTAATATTAGACCAAGATAATATCATCAAATGCAAACTAAATAAGTCCTTGTCTAAACAGTGAAAGATACTTTTCATGTATTTTCTGCCACATTAAAGGTTTTACAGCAAGCAGATTTTTATGTCAGACAAAGATAATGTGAGTAAAAATAAAATACAGTTTTTGAATTATTTCAGTGAAAACAGCTGTCGAAAAAAAACAAGCCATTGTGAATAAGTTACGAAATTATGAATCAACACCCAGCAAACTGGTTGAATAAAAAACAAATCACTTAGCTATAACCCATCTGACAATGTGAGCTAAGAAAACTCAAGTAACAACAAATCATCTTACATAAACCCAGTGTCATTTGCAAGTCTGGGTTAAAAAGTAATTTCTTGGATTTTACAACTATGATGAACTCCAATAAGAGTTATATGTAGACATGGAAGAAATACAGACTTGTGAATTAATCCTAGGAGTGTATGACCTCTCACAACAATTCAACCAGGAGGCCACAAAAGAAGCCAGAACAATATCTAAAGCACTCCAGGCCTCACTTTGCTCAGTTAGCATTCCTGTCCATAGTTCACAATAAGAAAAAAAAGACACCCATTAGATAAATTCAAGTCTAAGACCACAGCTGAGCAACAACAACAAAAGGCCCAGCTGTACATTTGCAGAAAAACATGATCTGCAAAGCTCTAACTAAAATAATCCTTGCAGTAACAAGACAAAACAGGGACTTTTGGAAAGTGTGCATCCTGCAACATCTGGCATAAAACTAACAACGTTTTGGAGAAATTACATTACACTGACTGTCAAACATGGTTGTGGTAATGTGATAGTCTGGGAAGTTAAAACTACTTTTACATGGCTGAAAAACTAAAAGGTTCTGGAGGGGCCTACACAAAGTGTGGACTTAAAATGGTAAGTTGTTGCTGTCAGTGAGGCACAGCCGGTTTTTAGGTTTGGGAGATAATAACATTTCACATACAGTAAGGACAATTTTCCACCTTTAATAAATTAAACCATAGTTTAACAACTGCATTGTTAATTTACTCAGATGATCTCTGTCTAACATTTGAATTAATTTGAGGATCTAAAGCAAAAACAGAAGAAATCTGAAAGCCAGACTTGCAACTTTGTATAAGAAATCTCCAAAGCTAGAAAGTGGCAGAGCACTGCAGTAAAAGGGTCTAAAATTCTAGGGCTTTAGCAGGGGGCTACTAACTACTGGGGTACTGAGTAATAAGTCTTGATTTTCTAAGATAACAGTTGAAGCATTTATCATTCAGCAAAAATGTATCTGAAAATGATACCACATTCTTCAACATGATGTTATTGACAAATATACGTACATTAGACATGTAAAGCACAAATGATCAACAACACTCAGGTAACAATTTGTCCTTTTGATGAATATAGTATGAGCTCAAAATGTGTATGATCAGATTCTAAATAAACACTGCAAGTAAGAAATGTTAAGACAATTAATTATCACTAACCATATTGCAAAGCTGACAGCTTATGGGAAAATACATAATCTAGTAACTGGTAAATTGAATGTTGCTCTCTCTAAGTAGAAATCCCAGCAAATCAATTTCTGAATTCCCTGAGAGAAAAGTTTGATTAATGGGGCTCCAGAAAAAAATCAATCATAAACTGAAGCCAGCCATAGAAAATCCCACAAAGCAGCTCTTTGTATGCAGTTGTTGGTCATTATTGCCAAAGTGCAAAAGATACCAGGACTTTATTAGCATTTTTTAAAAATGAATAGATAAAAAACAAAACACATGCAAAATTAGTTATATCACCAAAAGCTATTCCAAAAGAAAGCATTAAGAAAACCAACCAAAAACAAACCAAACACAGAAGAGCGACAGTGAGGAGGATGAGCCAGAAAGGAGCCAAAACAAAGAGAGGGTGAAAACCTTGTCGAACAGTACCGTGACATTTATGCCCAGGCTGCTGTCTATTTTGGACAGCTCAACGTCAAATAGATCTCCTGGACGGAGACTATTGACCCCTGGGGCATTATCATTTAAATTTTCCATGATGTTTTCCTGCAAACAGAGAACATGGCATCAAGGTGAATTGAACATGCAGTGAGAAAAGGGTGATCAAGGCCAAGTGAAGAAGATAAATTTGAAGTCAGATGCATATCATGCACTATACAGGCAAAAAAACAAAAACGTGCTTTCCACTAACACCCATAACAGTAGGTCAAAGGTTAACCACAGGCAGTTAGTGGTGTCAAGCATCGGGTAGCTAATTTGTGATGCTTGTGTTCATGGGTGAAGGATTTGCTCCAACAAAACTAAAAGATGATTTATGGTCTCTCAAAACTATTATGTTGGGAAATGGAGGGCAAACATTATTTAAAGCACTAAATTCATAACAACAAGGACCGCACCTTTTTGGCCTTCACTTTTTCTTGACTACTGGAATAAGTTTCTTCATCCATGTCTGTATCCCCCCTGTCGGACTGCTCAGAAACTGGAGGAACTACTGAAAGTTTGACTCTTCTAGTTTTCGGAGGCAGAGCTGGAGGCGACTGATTCAATTCAACCTTTGGCTCCGGTCCTCGAGATTCGGTAGCGGTTTCAGAGGAGGCAGCAGCTTTTACTCTTTCCAAGGCCTGCTGAACTCTATCGCGAGGCGGCTGGTTGACTTTAGCCGAGCTGCTCGTCCTAGAATCCTGAGAGCCGAGGCTGCTGAGCTGACGTGCCGGCGAGAAGGCAGAAGTGGGAATGCCGGCGCCCTGGAGAGGAAGAACGGGGCTGACCGTGCCATGATGTTCCTCTGATGACGGGTCAACCTCTCGCTCTGGTCTCTGAGCAGGTTTAGGTGAATTAAAATATGATTTGGGTGGTTGGGGAACAAATGGAGAAGAATCTGACAAAAGAAGGGAAAAGGGAAGTGATGTAAGCCTAAGAGGAATGTAAATAATCAGACATTTTACTTGTAACTTAACAGATTTATGTCCTTACGTTTATCCTGATAGAGCCTCTCTTTTGGTTGTGACACTACCAGAGTGACATCATCAGGAGCGCTCTGAAGGATGTTAACAGTTTCATCATGAGGATATCCATCCAGGTTTATATCATTCACAGATATCAGCCGGTCACCTAAAACAATTAGTCACTGTTAACAACAAAGTAATATAGCAAAGGAGTAATTTACAGCAGGGTATAAAAATGAAGTCACTATGAATTAGTCTCCTACCAGGTTTTAGAAGTCCATTTAGATCAGCAGGACCTCCAGGAGTGATGGAGCTAATGATAGTACCGAGGTTTGTACGGCCAGAGTTCTCCCCTCCAACAACCTGAAATCCTACAACACACACAAGCACAGATATAAACTCACAAAAGTAATAATATTCCCTAAACTTTTTTCACATTAGGCAAATTTCAACAAAGTTTACCACAAGCCATGTTCTAACACAGGTAAAAGAATGAGCAAAGTCCAGACCTAAGCATTTGTAACGAGGCTTAAAAAATGTATGTTCCCTACAAAAATCCATTCAATCCAACTGAGTTTAAACTATTTCAGCCCATTAGTTAAAATCTATGTTTGGGATAAAACTGCAGTGCATTTGTATGCTGAGAAACTCTCTCTTTCGTGAAGTAAACATCACAAATAAATATGAATATGGATTCCTACCCAGCCCATATTTCGCATCTTTCTTTAAGTTTACAGTTGTGATCTCTCTCTCTAGAGTTGGCAGCTCATTCAGCTTTTTCTTCAAAGAATCTGTACAATAAAAAAAATAAAAAGTAGCATTTTTAGTTAAATACATTATTGTCGGGAGACACTTCCCCTTCTCTGAATTAGGCATTTCTTAATATTAGCTGGATCAACTGTAGGCTACCCTGACTACATAAAAGAAAAAACGCACAGTAACCATTAATCCACTCTAGATGAAAACAGAGTGGTGATGACGGACTCAGACTTCAGCAAAACAGCGAGAATAAAGAAGAAATGAGAGACGTACATGAAGCTATTAAATAGCGAGACTGTAGCCAAAGTTCAGATTCACAGGCCAGCAGCAGAATAAGAACAAAGGCTCAATTCTAGATTATGTAAGTCAGATTTACAGACTTCTAATTTTGGCTTGTATCCAGATTGTACTGTCATGTGCGGTCAACTGACAGAAGAAGAAAATGGTCATGTTTTAGTGCAGATTCCTAAATCCTTTTTAATACATCATGCATACCATTAGCAGAAGCTGGAGTTGAAGGAGCTCCAGAGGAACTGTGCATACTGACACCTGTGAACAAGAGATCAGCCATTAGTGATTCACTTTTTACTTATTGTACAGGAGATTTGTTGTTCTGTTGATGAACAGGCTATGCTTGCTTTTAAAATAGTCCTGCAGTGCACTAGGAAAATATTTCAATACTTTTCTTGCTTTTCTAAATAAACTATAAAACACATTTGTATTGAGGAAATATTTACCATAAATATATCTCTGTAATTTTTTGGGGATTATTTTTAGTTAATTTAAGTTTGTTATTGAATTGAGGGACTCCATAAGAGCTGGAATAAAGGATTTTTATGTAGCTTTGCTCACTCTTCTAATTGGATACTCAAAAAAGAAAAACTGATATCTAGAGAATTGTTTCTTCTGATACTGAAGAAACAATTGTTAAGTAGGTTTTACCTCAATATAATGTGGAAAAATGTACTTAAGCCATGTAAATGCTGGAGTAAGACAAAGATCCAGTCTACAGTCTGAGCAAGAATTTTTTTTTGCGGAAAACCTCTTCATATATATTCTATTTTTTTTGTAATAATCTAAAAAATGAATCTTACCAACTACATATGCTTGGCCATTGTCCTCAATGGAAGATGAGTCTGACTCCTTTTTGGACTGACTGAGGTGCCATGATGGACTGTTCTGGAGAACTGAACCCAATGGCCTGAGAAAGAGAGAAGGATGCCAGTTTATCTATACAGCACATTAAAAAAATGATAACCAAAGTGCTTTACAAATCATTTGGAAAAAAATCCAAAACAAACTTAGAATAAATAAACAGAAATGAAGGAACATCATCTGCTCTAACAAGGTCCCAGACTGTTCAACAGTTTTGTTTCAGCCTCCACAGAAGCTTCAGGGCTTTTTGTATTTCACTTTAGACCTTGAAGCATGCAAAAGGAACTGGTTGTTTGACTGCAGTGTAAATGCTTAGTAGGCCACATAAATATGGTGGAACAAGACCATTTCAAACTTTATAAGCCAACAATAAAAGTTTATAATTGATTCTAAAATGGACTGGGAGGCACTGGATGTAAAGTTGCCTTTAGAAGATGAGAGCGCTGCATTCTGGAAAGTTTGTAATTGGTGGAGGGAAGACTGGTACAGACCAGCATATAGGGAATTGAAATAGTTCAAACATGAAGTAATAGAGGGATGAAAAACATTCTCCAGATGTAATAATATTAATCTCTATTTGAAGAGATAAAACTCTGCTAAGTGTTTCTATGAAGATTTCATAACTGCAGAGATCTGTTTGAAGCCAGGGGAGACAAAATGTGGTGGGAGGGAATGTTGTTCCACCTTCAAGTGTTAATCATCTTGATTGTGCTCAGTACTGGTGGGATGAACAAGGGAGGCAAAACTAAACTGACACCAAACGCAATATAAAGTGATGTGCTTTATTCAACTGTTTCTCAGATTCCAGCTGTTTTTTCAAAAATGTTGGAAGCAATCGCAATGCATTAGAAGTTCCTGGCAACGTGAAATTGATTTAGCTGGGCTAAATAAACCAGCAAACACAGAGCCAGGTACAGTCTCCCACGGACACAGGGGATTGTGTACCCCCACACACAGAGATTCCCCCCAGAGAGTCAATTAGGCAGAGATCTGTCCGTTGTATCTCTAAAGTCAAAGCATAGGTTAGATTCCTGAAACAAATCCTCACTTAATAATCTTACTGTATACTAAAGTCAGCACAAAGGGGTTTACAGAAACAACCCACAAGCACACACTGGACTAGGCCTGGGAGGAATGAATTTTTTCATTACAAATCAGATTCTAATAATTTTTTCCTCTCACTTTTTTTTTTTTTTTAAATAAATGTCAAATGACAGAAACTTAGCTTAACTTTTATTTCAATTATTTCTTGTGGAAGTTGACCTGAATTTAAAGTTGAAGTAAATACAAACTACAAAATATGCTTGTGAAACAAGATGATAGGGCAGGTTGATATCACTATGAACTACAAAAACCTAGAGTGCATTGGTATAAAAAACAAACAAACCAAAAACAAAAAAACAACAAAAAACAATCATAAACAGAAAATTTGATAAATCAATAAAATTAATTTATTGCCCATCCCTACTCGGGACCCATCTAAGTAAGTAACTTGGAAAAATGTTTCATAAAATAAAGCCGTAAAAATGCAAAATTTGCTTGGTTCTCCTCAGAATATGCACTTTTGTGTTCAGTGTTGAGAAAAAGCATGTAGCTTTTAACATTTACATTTTATTTACTTACTTGTCCTGAAGATGAGAAATTGAATCAGTGTCTGAGCTTGCCCGCTGACGTTGCTGGAAGTTGGAAGTTGCCTGGTTTAACTGGGGCTGGGTCAATCTAGCATTTGATGAACGGAGCAAATCCAACACTGGGTTCTGCTCCGACTCTGACATCTGTGCCAGGTTGTGGTGGGACCGACTCATCAATCGTGGATTGGTAAAGGCGGTTGAGGCTAGCGGGTTGTAACCTGGAAGGTGGAGCTCGTCGTGGACTAATACTGAGCCGGCCGGTGTCTTGTTGAGAGCCACCTCCGAGTACGAGATCCTCTTCAGGTGTTCTGGGTTGGAGCGCGTGGATAAGCTCTGGGCCAGGCTGACGGGACGTGCTATCCGGGCTGATGCGTCTCCACCCTGAGAGTCTACGGAGTACTGCATGCTGCTCAAGGGGCAGTTCTCTGATGAACAAGAAGATGAAATGCAAAATATTTTCTACTTGTTTCTGCTGGAGGATTCGGAACCAAATTGGATTGCTCGGGTAGAAATTTGCTCTTGAAAAACACCAGTTGGAAGTTTGTACTTTTCGATGTGAAGGATGGTGTTAAATGTGTCTACCTGGTTGAATATTCTCAGCCTTTTATTTCAGTTACTTCTAAATTAAATCTCCTCTGCAGATGATATGTCCTGACAACCCTTAAATATACGGCAGGATTAAATGGTGTTTTTGTTTGCAAATGTAACATTTAAACCCAGTAGAACATGAAGAATATCAATGGCTGATGAATGATGATTTAATTCAGGTATGGAGAGAGGAGAGTAAAAGATTAAGTCACTTTCTAGAGATTTAAACTGGCAATGTTACTGGACATGTTTTACATTTTGTTTATTAAAAATTAAATAAATTTAAAAAAAAAAAGCATACTCCCAGAATTTTGTGTTTGGAAGTGCTCCTTTACGACAGCTCTTGCAGCTTTTATTCTGTGAATGCTTCCGTGGAGTTAGTGTGCTATAAAGGCACAACTGTTGTAGCACAATTATTGCTCATAGTTTTGACAGTTATTACTAAAGATTTCTGCATTTTATTTTCCTCACTGGAGCTCATTTTTCTTTCTCAGCCTGTTTTATTCAATATGCTACACACAAATATTGATTATTGTTCAAAACTAATTTCAATATGTAACATCTGAGATTATTGCTAACTAAGAGGTTATTTCAGAACTTTTTAAATAATGTTCTCATTGCTTTCGACAGAGACCTCTCTCCCCAGATCACTGAAGCTGCAGTAATACAGAGTTTTAAAATTGTGTTAAAAAAATAGCTGTACTCCTGCTGTACAAATACAAGTTAACAGGTTCATAAGCTAGCCAAATTGGTTAGAAAACTCCATCTAGATAGATGTTTAGATATTTGTGACTCTCTGCTTCAGACATACCAAGATCCTGCAGCTCCTGGTTGTTTTGTCGTGCCTTCGACTGCAGTTGGAACTTGTGCTGATCCGAACACAGCTGCAGCAGATACTGACATGTCCTGTTGCTGTCAGTCTGGAAAAGGTGTTTGACCTCATCCGATGTGTTCTGAAGGCAAATTTTCTTTTTCTTAAGGAAGGAAAAAAATAAACAATAGACAAACAATTAATCTAATCTTTCCAGACAAACTGATATTATTTATAGAGACTCAAAATAGGAGACAAGTGCGTACTGCAAAGGAAATCTTCTTGGTCTCCCTCCAGGGGAACCTCAGCGCTGGGGTACGATTTCCATTAAGAACTTCAAAAATGAGCACGCCTTTGGAGTAGATCCCCAACATGACGCCTGACTGAGACCTCTTCTCTGGAAGGACTCGATGGAAATGGACTCCATACTCAGCCAGCCTCTGGCTCGCCTTTAAGACAAACACGAGTTCTTAAATGTTAAATACCCCAAAATTAAAACACAACACAAAAAAAAAAAAAAAAAAATCAGTAAGTAAGTCTACATTGAGACAAATAAAAAAATCCACAAAAGGGTCAAATATTGAGAAGAATTAGCAATTTGGATCTTCTATATAGACCAAACTCCATTTATTATGTATGTACTTAGTATTTCTTAGTAAATATTTATATCATAAATATTTAAGAAATATTATCAAATATTTACTAAGAAATACAGTCATTATCTGACTTATTATTGTGTTTATTAATTTTTTATACATTATAGAATCCAAATAGCAGTAAGTTTCTAATTCAATGTATTAGAGCACTTTATATATTCATATAAAATGAACCTAACCTTGAGAAACTCAAACTCTGCCTCTGATTCTGATGCACCATAGTAGTTACTGTGAAGTTTAGGCAGTTCTTCCCGAAGAGTTGTCTGGTCCACCTTATCCAAGATGGACACTGGCAGGTAGTGCTCCAGTCTGAAATATGTCTTCCCATGAAGCTGCAGCACAGACATTAACACCTGGTTATAATATCATGTGAATGGCTCCTTTTAAAATACATTTACTTAGAAAATCGGTGATGTGTTCAATACTGATATTACCAGCCACATGCATATAGATAAAGACATGAAGCTCTGTGAATTTGTGAGGTAGGATAAGTGGGTAAAAATATCTATACATTTCCAACTCGGTTTACATTTACATTTCAACTGTTTAAAGATGATCTTGGTTACCTCAGGTTGGTAGTCACCAAATTCAGCCTGCAATGCCAGGGAAGCCAGAAGCAAGGCATTTTCTGTGTTGCAGCGCATCCTTTCCTCCAAGATATCCTTCCTCAGTTGTAGGTAGTGCTGATGTTTGGTCATAGCATGCCTGTTTTCCACATAGATAAAAAAAGAAGTGTCAAATAGATCTTTATATTTTATATGTTAATTGTGCTGTCCCAGGGAAGCATATATTAAGCAGCAGAGTTATTCACTCAGAGTAAAAATATATGCTTACTGTATGAGGTTGACATCATCATGGAAGAATTTGATCCGCAAGAAAAGGTTAAAAGGCACGTCGGTTCTTCTTTTCTTGGGATGCTCCTTCCATCCATCAGGAGCTACTTTGGTGAGCTTGGCATCAGGTTCAACAAAGAAAAACTCGGTTTCTGTGTGGGATTTTTTTTAAAAAGACAAAATGGATTAGAGTAGGTGACAGATTGAAAATGGAAAATAAATCAGACTGAAAAGAAAGTAGTGTCTGTGTCAATAATCTGATTAGGTGTAAAGAAAAGGGGGCAAAATACAATGACAGACAACAATTTTATGATTTTTATGAGTAAAAATGCTGACAATCCTTTCATTTCCTTTGTGGACAGATGATTGGTTTGTGTTGATCACTTAAAAATCCAGTATAATAAACTCATCTTTCAGTTTATGTAACAAAATATGGAAATGTCTAAGGGGTATGAATACTTCTCCAAAGCACCATACATTTATATTAACAAAAGGATGAATTTAGTGTCGAGATAGATAAAAAAAAAAAAACACATAGGCAAGACAGGTGACTGTGATTGAAATGACAAGAGATATACAACTACAAATGCATAAATCCCAAAATCTCCAAATTACCTTTGAGGTATGCAAGACCAAAGAGATGGTGCTCCACAAGGCCAATGTGAGCCACCACCATATCAAAAACGTCTTTGCAAACTGCCTTAAGGTCACAGCCCAGCTCCAGTTTTTGCCCATTCAGGAGCACAACACCCACCTTCCTTTGTGCTTCTTCCACCTTGTTTCGTTTCGGTTGCTAGGGATGAAACAGCAATAGTTACAAAACGGATAGTTAAATTCTTATTTGAAAAAAGAGCAGAGTTAAAATCTCACCATGATTGATGAAGGCACAGATAAGGTTACTGGTGGCTCGCTGGCCATCTTCACAAACTCGGGTCCATGATAGTTCTGTCGGTAATGCACAGAGAAAAAGCAAACACAGAAAGCTGTATTCACTCAGTGTATATTTTGCAGCTTTTCGTGGCTGTGCACAAATTCAAGTTTCCAACTGGTAACCCCAACATCCTAAATCACATTAATTAAAATCACCACAAACATGTGAGGAAGAATGTCTCACACATGGATGTGTTCCCAACATCAGCAAATTTGTTTTTACATTTACCAACAAACATTTTTACTAAATTTGCAATAATTGATGGAATAAGTCTGAGTAAACTCTTAAGTTCCCACATATCCCATGTATTTTACAATTAACCCTACAAAGGCTGGAATAAATTAAACACTGCAGTCAGCAGCTTTTGCAAAACATCAAATAAGCATGGAATCAACAAGTTTGTGGCAAGTGAGCTTATGCAATTTAAATTTGTACACGAATCATCAAAAACTGCATTATAAACAAGCCTCAAGCTGCTTGCATGTAGGGGGGTTTAAGCTGAAAGGGAGGAGTAGAAATAATAGCTTTTAGGGCTTTCTGGATTAGTATCTTAAAAGCTGTCTTTATGATGGATTACAGTTATCTCTTTTGGTGCACATCTTTAAGCACTGACTCACAATGTATACAAACCTTGTTTTTGCGGAGCGATAAAGGATTGTAAAGAGGGTCCTGAAGGTCAAGTGCTGAAGCCTGAGGTTGGAGCAGGGGCTCGTCTGCAGAGTAGAAGTTGGACCTGGACAGCCGATTGGCCAGTTGTGTCTGCAGCCGCTGCACCTCCTCTTCTTGCCTCTGGAGGAGCATCTCAGCACTTTCATCAGCAGGCCCTTCATTTTGCCTTAAGGGAACCAAATGTTGGTTGGTTAGCTCAGCAGTTTCTTGTGTGATTGATGCCTTGTAGGCATCTGTGGCAAACTGCACACAAGCTGCACAAAATATAGGAATTTTTTTTCACCACAACAGGAACGGGGAGCAACAGAGGGACAGATCAAAATGATTTTCTCTTTGGGAAAAGGCATGGCAACAGCAGGCTGTTTAGGCCTGTGATGCCAGAGATTAGAGAGATCAAGAGGACTGAATGTAAAAGTCACATCAGATGACCTCACTGTTGAGGCATGAGGCGATCCTGCTGTGCCACACCAGCTGTGTGTGGCCCAGAGGACCAAAATGGGACAGCTTTGTCTGATGGTGCTCTGCTCATTGGCGGGTAGGAAGGGCAGATACCAGCTCATCGTCATCATCATCAACAGACAGACTCATTAGTCGACACAGGCTCACCCATACACACGTCATGTTTTCTCAGGACAGGAATGTTCACACAAAAATCAATAAATTAACCCTGCATGTGCAAAAAGCAGTCTATTCATAATATTACCATTTACTCAGGAAATTCTGACTTCCCAATACTCATTAAGAAAAAACAATAAATGACGCTAAGTACATCCAGGAGCAGAGTGACTCATACTAATACTAAATCGGTTGTGGGTGTGTGTGGAATTTGCATCTCCTTGTGTTTGCATTTGATTTTCTTCCTTGCAAAGTTCAAAGTTGTGTGTTATTCTCAACTCTGGCATATTAATTAGCTTGTATGGTTTTAAATCTCATGGTTATGAAATAACCAGGATGAACCAGATGCTCAGACAAAATTAAACCTAATATGGCTTTAAGATTTATGCCCATTTAGAAAAAGTTTGAAACAAAGATAAACTGATATCAGCTTTGAAAATTATTCAGGCCCTTTAAACTTCTTCACATGTTGCAATATTATGACCACAAATGTCAATTAAGATTGCTCAGCCATGCAGGAGACCGGGAAAACATGAAGGACTGCTGCTGCTCTGATCAGGTGAGACTAAAACCTAACAAAATGCTGCGCTTAGCAGAAAGTTAACTTTGCACATCATCTCAACTGGGGAAACACGGTGGTGGCAGCATCATGCAGTGGGGATGCTTTAGTTCAGCAGGAACTGGAAAGCTAGTCACAGTTCATGGGAAGATGGATGGTGTTCACCTGTCAGAGAAAATCTCAAAAAAACAGTGAGGTCTGTTTTCTGTTTCCCACACAACTACGTATACCTTTTAGAGAGCAAAGAGGGGTTGCTGAAAAGATCAGCATGAAACAACTTCTGCTAAGATTGAGTTACCCTGAGCTGAGGAATACCAAGCAGCAGTAACTTCAAGGGTGTCAATTTGTGACGGACAATACGTCTTCTGATACACAGCTGCAATGGGCCTGTGTTTACTACCTGTGTCTCTGTGAGTTGTGGCTTCTCAGTGACAGGGCGTCTTGTTCTGCAAGCGCCAGCTGGGAGCCATACCTCGTCACTTCGCCGGGTTTCTTAGCTGCAAGAGATGTGAGAATATTAGCTGCACAAGCGAGCACAAAGCAACACGTTTAGTTTGATCAATCTAACACACCTCTCCTGACACCCACAAGGTGATGTGATTAAACTTGCATGAACATGTTTGAGCAGAATTGTGGTTACAGAACACTTAAGTCAGGCAAAGCCAGGAGTATGAATAAAATCTGCTGACATCCACTGAATATGTGTGAGTGAAGTGACATGATATTACAGCAGCACACTCAGAGAAATTAAACCCTGTAAGCTTTTCTGTGTCTTGGTTCCCATGATTTTAAATATATTTCAATAGAAAATGAATGAATAAATTTAAAACAAGGTTTGGCTTTGGAATTGCTTCTTAACTCATCTCAGCTGTTAGTTTAATAACTCAATACAAGTTTAAAGTAAGTAAATAAAGCTAAATTAAATTTATTTTTGCCCCTTTATATGCTTGATGCAAAAACATTGAAAGATTTAAGGATTGTTTACCTAGCCTGTAGTCTGGATCTGAAGAGGCCACTGATGGGCTTTCACTAGATGAGCTGTAATCACTGTGGTACCTTTGGTGGGTGTGAACAGGGTCTGAAAGAAAAACATTTATCTCAATAAGAAACAAAACAATCATGATCATGCATCAACTGGGGGGGAAACACAACCATCATGCATATAATACTACATAATGGTTACACTGATGTGTTTGGTATATTTTTTTGTTAGGATGAAGCTGATTGCCTTCCACATCAAACAGAAACTCCATAACAAAAACCTCGTCACTTTTTATAATGGGAATTTAACAAACAAATTGATGAGTGACTCATGCTTTCATCCCCAGAAACCATTCGAAAACAAATTTAGACTTTTCCGTAACACTGAACAAGACGGCACAACGGAGAACAAATACAGGTATTAGTCATGCTGTTGGTAAACACTGCTAATAAGAAGGAATATGAAGCTACAGGAAGGCGGATTCACCCTATGTGTGTAGGCGTGTCTCTTGTCAAGGTTTATAATCAGGGTTTTAGCGTTTGTCTTGCTTAACTGGTAGAACCACAGCAAGCAGAGACCAGCTCAACACATGTTTCCTAAAAGGTATTGCTTCATAAACCCTGTAATGAACTTCACTCAGATGTAAGAAGAAAACATAAACAATAAACTTTGAACCCTAACTAAAGTGTCATGTGTTTTTCTGCTAAGTTCACATAACCTGAAAGTCCTGCTCCTCAGTGTCAGCTGCATAGCCTGAGTAAACCACATTCTTCAGTCACCGCTCAAGAATTTCTGTTCTGTTTCACAATACAGCCGAGCTTTCTTCTCTTCATGATGACAATGGTTGTTCAGTTTGGCAAACAGCTTCAGGAAGTGCATTTAAAGTAAATGCAGCTAAAGTGAACTTAGAAGCAGGTCATACAGTCACCTAAGATAATTTTCCTATCCTCTACTGCAGTGAATCATGAGTTCCCTTTACACAATCACGCAGTTGAAAAGATTCAGAGGGTGGCTCATTTGTGCGCTTTTCCCATGCAGTTAAGACAAAAAAAAAAAACGTGTACATTTTCCCAAAAACCGACAGACTCATGCAGTTACCCACACATGCAGTCACTTGCCCAGACAACCTGATATGCCAGTTCTTTAAAAACCTAATGGGTGAAGAAAAAAATATAACGCAGACAAAGAATTAAAGCCATTTAGCTCCTAACAAAAAGGGATTTTAAAATACATGTAAAAGAAAAAAGTTTCAATTTCAACTTACAAACAATAAATTTGAAATAGCACTTTCTTGTGGCATTATTTTAAGTTTCATTCCACAAATGTAAAAACGAAAACCTCACCCTTCCAAAGAAGTTCAGATGAATAGAAAAAAATAATAGTTTTATATAAATATACTTTTAAGCATCACATAAGTATATGTCTATTTACAAAATTCACAATGTTTGTGGAATGCTGTAGAGACCATTACAATAAGATTTAGGATGATTTAAGATTTCAAAGTTAGCTCAAATAGTTACAAAATATTCAATATCTGTTATTTTTCCAAACAATTCCTACAGTACAATCTTCAAAGTAAGGCAGTTTTGTGATTACCCTAACTCAGAACCACCACCCTGCCTCTTTCATCTACAAGTATCCTTTTATCATTTTCCATACTGGACCTGACCTCAGCTCAAAGCTGCATAACCTGCTGCCAAGAGCCGGAAAAGTCCAATAATCTTAGGAATTCCCTCATCCGCCATGCATGACTCCAATTACAGCTTCAGGGTAGGCCAGGAAAAGTTTCTACTCATTGAAGACTAAAGCATTTTTGGGCAAAAAGGAGGGCAGGGGTTGGAGTTGTCTATTTGCTGGAAGACAAAGAGGTGGCCAGGTAGTAACATGCCCCTGCGCACCCCGGCAAGTGGACAACACAAAGACTTGCACAAAGGAGGAAGAAAAGAAGCTATGAGGAAGACTCTGTGGAAACTGAGACAAACGCCTGTACCATCACTTTTCTGCAGAAAAGAACAGAAACAAGTAAAAATGGGGAACTCTGGCAGTTATCCTCAAATCCTTAATGTTTTGAATACACACATCTAATCCTTCCAATTTTCCTTCTTTTGTTAAACTGGGTTTCTTTGAAAACTGATTTTAAAAAAACCCAAAAAACTATTTCTACTTTCCTTTGAGGAAAATAAAAACAAAATAAAAATGTCATGGTACTCTGTTTAATACACTGCACAGCCTCCTATGGCTGTGGTCTTATACTGTTTTAGCTGGGCTGGTTTTTAGCCTGTGCCAAATCCTTCATCAACTCTTTCCATTCTGACAACCCAGGAACCCAAAGCAGTTTGAAGGTAAAAAGAACTATACCACCTACAACTGTCCAAATTTATTGTGCTGACCAGGGGATGAAAAACAAAGACAACAAATAAAAGCATTTTTTCAACCCCCCTATTTGTTTTATCCACCCCTTGAAAATACTTTGATCAAACTGAATGCTTTTCCAGACTCTGTGGGAACCATGTTTATGCTTTTTCGTGGCCTTCAACAAAATTCAACAGAACAACTTCTATTCTTAAGCTGCTGTAATTTTAGAATTTTTTTTTTTTTAAATCACGCCCCATCATGTTCATGAGGTGTGTCCCCCTTATGACGCTGAGGTATTTTGCAAAGGTGGACTAATACTGTGTTGCAATTTTCAAGGTCAAGTGAAAGTAGTGGTTTAAATTTGCCCAAGTAAAAACTAAATGTAACCAATTCAACACATACTTTCGATAAAAGTCCCCAAGTTACTCCAAAACCAATGATGGGAGTCAGCGCAAAGTACAGACAATATCATGCTAAAAAGAATTAAATTATTAAAGTACATAAAAAATATGGAGATATTCTGATTTGCTAGAAGTTAGAAAGCACATCTCTATGGTTGCCACTTAATAATAATTGCTCATAGAAACAGAAATATCAAACTGTAATGTTAAGGATGGAAAGAAGTCATTGTGATTAACGTTTCTGTGAAGCTCAGTTGTTTTCATTTTAGTATACACGACATAAAATACCTAATTTGTGTAAGACCTGCATTATGAAAAGAATGCAGGTCTTTTTATAAAACCAATTGGTCAATTGGTTTTATAAAAACCAATTGACCAACCGAATATGCTTTACAGTATCATAAAAAAATATTCAACACTTTTTACTTAATAGTAAGCAGAATTTTCTTGCATGGTGAAGAATTACAACTGCTGATCTACTCATAGTGTGATAACTACCACATCAAATTTTAAGACATATTGCACAAGAAGTCAGGACCTATAATGTCGTCTCAGCAGTTCTACACTTGAATTTTTGTTAAGTATGGCATGCCCTGACCAGAAAGAACACTGTTCTTGTTTCTGCCACCTTAGAGAAAACAGTCTTGGCCTTTTCTTTTGCCATGTTGTAACTGACTCATTTTATTTATTTTTTTATTTTTCACATTTAATGATAATTTCTGCAAATGGCGATAAAAGTTCAAAACTCTATATACCTTGTATAAGTGTTTAAAAGTGCCAATTAAGTTAATAGCTGAATTAATCAAAAGGTAGGTTGGACTTCTGTCATTTGGAGCTGAACCAAGGAAGGTGAGCAAATTTTCATTCGTGTGACCTGAACTGAGTGTTTAGGATGACACAAAGAGAGGCTAATATTAGCCAATTTCTGTAACATTTGAGTGGCATTTGCATGAAACCTGTTGCAGCTGCCAAAATGTGCTGAGACATTGCAGCGACGGAAGAATTTAATAGGTTCAAAAAGAATCTTGATAAACTGGTGATCACACTGTGTGTGTGACTGTATCAAGGGACATGCTGGAAGTTATAGACAGCATTCATAAAATACTGAGCGTGATTCTTAGGGATTTTAGTAATCCAATACAATCTCATTGAAATAAGTGTAATAATCTTCTCTGTTCTGATGTTATGCAGCTTTCTAGTAACATTTTCAATGATTTACTAAGAAACACCATTGTTTGAACCTACGTCAAGTAAAAAGTTGACTATTACAAGCTGTGGCTCGACACGAAATAGAGTGATAGATGTTTAACAAGCACTGTAAAATGTAAAACATTTGGAAAAACAATTATCTTTCAGAGCCAGTTTTATTGAAAACTGTATATTCAAAAACGGGACAAACATAGTAACCATAGTTTGATTACTTCCTTTATCATGTATACGGAAAGGAATTGTGTCTTAACAACATTTTGTCATATCAATGCGGAATCCAATTGCGATCAAGATGACGAGAAAAGAAAGGCATTCCCCCTAAGGATATAGAAAATAATGTTGTATTGCTACTATAAAAGTAGCTGCCGGCAAAGTAAGGAGGCTACAAGCAGACTGTAAAAGGAGTGGTGGGGGTCTGGAAAAAATAAGGCAAGGAAAGGGAAGTATAAAAGACAGCAGATTAGTTTATGAAGCCAACATGCCTGTTTGAACCCTAATGCTTTCTTCATAGTCACCAGATGACCTTCAAACCCACACAGGTACATGTGAGTCAGCGACTAAAAGCAGCCTCCCTATGGAGCTTTTACCAAGAATACAAAAAGCTTTTGAGAGAAACAGAAACTCTGGGGGGCTTTGTACTAGGTAATTACACAATTGCAACAATTGTGATTTGCCCAAGCATGCAACGGTACAGTTTTTTCCACTATACCTCTGTTAGTAAGCAACAGAGGTGTATCAAAGGAATAGCTGCACATAACATGTGTGACAATAAGGTAAAGGCTAGAATTATGCTGTTCTTTAATTAGAATCAGTAATTTGGGTGACTTTCGTGCCACTGACTCATTCTGTCTAAACACCGCTGAGCGGCCAACGCAAATGATACTCCCTTCAAGCCAATAATCAGTTCTGAACCCATATAGCCATTCAACTCCTATACACAGCTGGTAGCCAAGTGCCTGGCTGCTCTCATCATCCCACTGTAGTTCATATTTCTCTCCATCTGTCAAATATAACGAGCTTTAAATTGCTAATTAATTACACTGTCTAATTTGCCATTTTTCTTATGCTGAATAACAACAGAAATCCTCATAATATTCTGACTTAAAAAATTAAGTCTCAGGGCTGAAGCAAGACATAACATGGTGTATGGGTTGAAACGCTGAGGACCACAGTTCAAGTTCAGACAATGTTCTGCTAAACACTTATTACAAAATGATAACACGACCTAGCTATAGTGTTTCACACAAAAACCCATATTGTGCAATCTAATGACAAAGCATTTGTTATGAAGCAGGTAATGCAGTGCCTGTATTCAAAAGGTAGGTGGTGAAAGACTTGATGTACGTCATTTGTGCCTTTTCTGTTTTTTAGCGCCGTGTAACCGATGACAACCTTCAGAAAACGCCAACAATAGTTTGTTGATTTAAACTTAGCAGGACACTCGTCAAATGTTAAGAACCTCACAAAATTTAAACAAAGGCTTTCATGACTATCGTCTGAGACTGATGGTGTACGACAATCAAATTTTGTGAAATAAAAGACACCCGAAAATACAAAGACACTGTCTAATGGAAACAAGATGCTACACAAAGAAAAAAATAATTCTTCCAAAAATAAAAGCTATGCAATTAATATTTAAATAGGCATTTAATATATTTTTTAGAAAACTGATTTCCGTCATTTTGTTTCATTTTAGATAAGAAAACTGATTTTTATTTAGAGGAAGAAGTAGTAGTCAGAGAGGGTAATCAATAGACAAAATATACAACAGGAAATGAAGGAAATCCTGTCTTCAGAGAAGAACTTGGGATAGAGTAATGTTCCAAGGAGGAGAGATCTCAAAGGGCCTGATTACTGTGCAACTGGAAAGCATTCACACTGCTTCACTTTTTCTACATTTTCTGATGTTACAGCCTTATTTTAATATGTATTAAATGAACCTCTTTCCTCAAAATTCTACACAAAAATACCCTATTCTGACAATGTTGATTAAATATTTTTGCAAAGTTATTAAAAATAGAAAACCAAGAAATCACATTTATGCAAGTATTCACAGCCTTTGCATAATACTTAGTAGATCCACCTTTGGCAGCAATTCCATCCTCCAGTCCTTTTGAATATAATGCAACCAGCTTAGCTGGTCTTTAGGAAGTTTGGCTCATTCTTCTTTGCAGTTCTTCTCAAACGCCGTCAGGTTGGGTGGATACATCTGTGGAGCCATTTTCATATCTCTTCAGAGATGTTTAATGAGTTTCAACTCTGGACTCTGGCTTGGTCACTCCAGGACATTTTATAGGGTGGTTATGAAGCCACTCTTTTGAGCTCTTTACCACATGTTTTGGATCATTTTCCAGCTGAAAAATGATCCACCTGAGGTCAAGATTCTCTGGAGTAGGTTTTGATCCAGGATGTCTCTGTACATTGCTGTGTTAATCTTCCCTCTATCCTGACTAGTCTGTCAGTTCCTGCTGCAAAACATCTCTGTAAAGTGATGTTGTCACCACCATGATTCACTGTAGGGACGGGTATGGTCCTGTTGATAAATTGTGCCTAGCTTCCTCTGAACATGACCCATTCATTTACACCAAAGAGTTCAATCTTTGTCTCATCAAACCAGAAAAGTTTGTCTCCCATGGTTTTAAAGTCATTCATATACAATTTGGTAAAACTCCAGACTTGCTGCCATTTGCCATTTATTAAAAAGTGGCTTTCATCTGGCCACTCTTCCCTACAGGCCAGATTGGTGGATTGCTGCAGAGGTGGTTGTCTTTCTGGAAGGTTGTATTCTCTGTACAGAGGAACGCTGGAGCTCTGTCAGAGTGACCATTGGGTTGTTGGTCACTTCTCTGATTAAGGTCGTTCTCTCCCAGATTGCTCGATTTCGACCAGCTCTGGGAAGAGTCCTGCTGCTCCAAACTTCTGTTTACCAATAATGGAGGTGATTGAGCTCATTGGAACCTTCAAAGCAGCACAAATATTTCTGGATCCTTACCCAGATTTGTACTTCAAGACAATCCTGTCTCAGAGGTCTATAAACATTTTTTTTTTATTATTTCATGCTTGGTGTTTGACCATTTTCAAGTGTGAGTACACAGTGAATTCTAAACAACATGACTCAAAAACATGTATTATTGTCATATAGACAGGTGTGAGTTTTTCCAAATCACATCCAATCAGCTGAATTTACTGCAGGTGGCCTTTATTTAAGATGCAGAAACATCTCAAGGTTGATCAGTGAAAACAGTTCAAATTTCATCTCTTTCAATTAAGCAAAGGTTGTGAAAAGTTATTGTTAGAATAATTATGTTTTGATGTCATTCTTACATAAGTAGTTACCAGTTTGCTTTTTATTTAGTATTCACACCCCAGAGAGGAGGAATTTGTTAAACCGTGTGAAAGACAAAACTTTGCTTTTTCCCTAAACCTTGAAGCTGCAGCTGCTTTCTAATCCAAGGATCCTCCTTAAAGGGCCTGTGTGTTAGTTTACATGTTCTTCCTTGTTTCAGAATAGCCATTCTTTGATTTATCACTCTCCCACATTTCACTCTCGACTCCCTTCTTTCTCCTGCTTAATAAAAACACAGGCTCTGCTGCAGGGAGTCAGAACGCATGGTAAACACCTTGGAGAAGTGGTTTGCTATGTTTTCTCCTTCTGCAGAAGCTTGGTTGAAAACTCATAAACATTGTCTGTGGTTCTTTCTTCGTATTTAGGTAAACAAAATACCTATCAGTTATGCAAATGTGTTTTTTGACTTTTCCATTTTTAACAAATTTGCAAAACACTCAAAAACATGTCAGATTGTCATAATGGCCATTTGTTTGAAGAATTTTGAGGACATATTCATTTTATATGACTAGTAAGAAGAATGAACTGACAAAATGTGGAAAAAGTGAAGAACTGAATACTTTCCAGATGTATTATAATCATAGAAAACTAGAAGTGATAAAAACCACACATTTAGAAATACAGTTAAAAAAATATGTCATGTGCTCAGCTTCTGACTAAAGACAGCCACAGTGCACAGTACACAGTGAATTCTGAACAAAAATAAGTGAATGAAACATAAATTAGTAAAATAATGGTTTCTTCTGAATTTCACTGCTGTAGAACGGACAAAGTTCAAAGTTAGGATAAAGACAGTTTTATTACTGCCTGTATTATCGAGCTGTACAAAACTAAGGTAAAAGGTAAGAGCGTCTCGGTTTTAAGATGATGCTCTATTTAAAACGGTGAGTGACTCAAACACAAAGTCTAACAAGTTGTCTGAGATTCCAACAGCATATTGTAACTTTATAAATGATCCTTTGGCAAAAAGAGTGATTGTTTTTAATCACATGATGACGAAAGCCTGGTTTAAATATAGATATTCAGCAGAAAAGGAGCAGCAGCACACATGTTTGACAACAGTCTTACCAGTACTTGGTCATGGAATAACTTGAGTAAATACTTTATTAGTACTTTGTAAACAATTTAAAAATGTAAATACTCTGAATAACGACTAAAACACTCAAAGTGACTCAGTTCTGCATTTTGAAAACCCTCTACACATGAAGAAGTTATGAAAATCTCACTCTAGAGCTGAACTCGAGGATCTGGACTGAATCAAACAGTGTGACAGCAGAAGATTCACAGTTGTGCAGAGCACAGTACATATATACTTTATTTATGACAGCATTACTCACCGTTTACCGCCTGCTGTAGTGCCTGGAGTTTCCTCTGTCTTTCCTTGATCCTGTCATATGCGGCAGGGAGCCCGGAGCCGACAGACAGGGCAGAAAAGTGATGAGGCATTCTGCCCTTCAGCTCACCAAACTCAGAGTACCGATAATCCACCTCCTTGGCCACAGACAAAGGTGATTTCCGCCTCCCCACAGAATGCGTGCTTAAGACACTGCTTCCTCTCCGGGCATCTTCCAAAGCTCCAAAACGAAGAGCTTCTGGGTCAATGTAAGCCAAGTCCACAGAGGAGGCCCAGGTCTTTCTGGGCTGACTCGGCCCTCTGTCTGTGATTTGGTAGGGTAAAGACCTGCGGTCCAGCTCCACAGGCCGCCCCTTCATCTGGGGATGCAGCGGGTGCAGATAGGGGTAAGAAAGCTGGTGCTGGAGTGAGGGGGCTTTGGAGTAGAATTCTGTGGAAGAGTCAGAGTTTGTGTGATACTCAGACAGGGAACTGTGGGGAGCTGCACCCTCATCTCCCTTCAGCAAGTCCAGTATTGGCAGCGAGCCCATAGATCGACTGAGGCCCCGGTTGAGAGCCGCTTGCTCCTGAGTTCTGGCTTTGTAGCGCTCCAAAACTCTGGGGGCGGCACTCCTCCCTGAGAAAGAAAGTGTCGTTAATTTTTGAAGTTGACAAATTAGTCACATTTTTAAAATGCTGAGTTACTCATTCTTTAACTTAAGTATCGATGACAACCAACAGACAGATATAAATAAAAAACACAGACGCATTCACAATGAGTACTTAGCTCTGCTATTAATTACTTTACATTAACGTAAAATGTAAAACCAGTTAGATGTTCCCAATTTTTAAATCTGATATTCTAGATAACGTAAATGCAAAAACAAGGCAATAAATGTAGCAATCAGAACAACCTTGTAAACTTGCTTAAAATGTTGGTCATATAACCTAAGCTAGAAGTAAGTAAAGGTAGTTAGACTATGTCTGCATGGAGATGTTCACAAGAAGTGAACTCATAAAAAAGTAATTATTAGCTTCCATATATTTTTCATCTGTGATATCATTTGTATATTTGTGGATGGGAGCCTTTCTACACTGCTCTAAAACATAGGGACGCTCAAGGCAGCTTGCTATTTTAAGCTGACTTGATTTAGACGTCTTTTTCTTTCGATGGCTGTTCAGCTGCACAACTTGGATGTCACTGCCATATGGCTTTTAAGACAGTGTCTTGCCAACGTATTCACACGTCTTCATACTGACACATTTCAAGTCCTGCTACAGACTTTCAATTGAGCCACTATAACACAAGAATATGCAATGATCTAATCCAGTTCTTTGTAGCCCTGGCTGTTTGTTTAGGGTCGCTGTCCTGCTAGAGGGTGAACCTCCATTCTAATCTCAAGTCTCCAGCACATTTTTTTGTGTTTTTTTTCACTCTCACTGGGTAATCTCTGTTCTCTTACCAACTCTGATTTTGAAGAAAAACATCATGACACCATGCTGTTACCATCGCCATGTTTCACTGTGAGGATGGTGTGTTCAGTGTGATTTACAGTGTCTTCTTCCATATTTTTGCTCTGGCTATGACCTGACTGAAAGCAACTTTTTAGGTCTCTATTCAACAAATTCTTTCTTCTCATCACTCCTTCATTTCAGCTCAGGACTGTCGAGTACACAACTAATAATTGCCCTGTTAACAGACTGAGCAGTGAATCTCTGCAACTTTCAGTTATCATCTTTGCTGGTTTTCTGATTAATGCTTTTCTTATCAATCCTAATTGTGCTTTACTCCTATTTTCAGAAGAAAGACTGAGCATTGCTCTGTGAGATGTTTAACTTCAGGAATAATGTTTCATAACATAACTTTGCTATAAAACTTCCAGACAACTTTACTCCTGTCCTGCCTGTGCTCCTCACAGAGAAGAGACAGCTGTATTTATATTGGAACAGTTTGTTGCTCCAGAATTTATTTTGGGGTGTCCGAGCAAACGTGACTGAATACAAATGTTTGTGATACTTTTTATATTAAAAAAGGTATGTGGTTCTAAGTTAAGAACCTTTGGAAAAGTTCAAGTGGTATCAAAACTTTTGTAAAGCATAGTAGTTTAAGAAACAGAGACATACAGTGTCTATCTGGGCAAAAAATAAATAACTAGAAACCTGAGCAGCAGCTACAACTTGAAACAACTAGGATGCAGGAGGGAGGGAGCTGCTCCATTAGAAGAAAGATGCTAAGGAATGGAGTGATCCTCTTTTGCATGTACTTTCCCTGAGGCTCCATTGTGTTCAGCCAGACAAACAAAACACTGATACAAACAGCAGACCAGCAGCTTCACTGGTGACTCAAAATATGAATCTAATCAATATCATGCAGCGCTTACATAATCTGGATGACGGCCATGAGTGTGCTCTGGCTGTCCTTTCCATGGCCTGGAGAAATGCCGGAATGTTCAAAAACCACCGAGGAGGTTCAGTCATATTTTCCTGAATTTAGTTTAAATTAGAGGTTTTGGTGTGTTCTTTTCTGTTCTAAAAGTAATTCCTCAGAATGTAAGTTGTGGAAGCTGCATTTATTTGCTTTGCTGTTACAGATCTGTTGAACTAAACTAAGATCTTGAAGGAGAAAATACTTCCGTTCGTAACTCAATGAAAAGAAAACAGATCATGAAGTTATCAGTTTCACTCCATTAAAGCCTATTTTCAAGTTATATTACAAGTAAAAAGGCCTCTAGCGCTTAGCCTTGAGGTACCACCGTAAGACAATCTGACATGCAAATAACATTATTGCAACCATCTAAAAACGTAAAGTACATCTTAAACTTAAAACATATCATGTATCATACCTATCTGACTGAATAAATAATAAGTTTTTTTGGCCAACAATGCCATATATAACAGAAGGATCAAGCAAAAAGACATCAATATAACTCCATATGCCACTGCAGTATGACTTAGGCAACTCAAACGGCAGAGAAGACTTTAGCTACTTTGTGTTCATAGTGTAGAAATGTAGCTCATTTTACCGGATGGCAAGCCTTTGCCTCTCAACCGCTCTCGAATCTCCTTACTCCGCTCTGGAAGAGATTCTCTATCTGTCAGCAGACCATCCAGCTAAGAAAAGAAGAGTTGAAAAAACAATAAAATGATAAGATGGTAAAACTGGTGGAGAAAAAGGAATCTTTTCATGATTGAGAGACCCATTTCTCTGCAGCTGATCCACAAATCATCCTAACGATTTAAATTGAAGTGTGTACCTGAGAGAGACTGCCAAGCACCAACCGCACCAGTTTTCTAATGTAGGAGAAAGGAGGGTCACAGGTGGAGTTCCTGATGTGTTTGCTGCAGATGTCCAGCACCGTGCGTAGCGACATCCGACTCAATGTAATGTCATCAGACATGTTGAGCAGTAGACCGTTAAGGTGTTCCCCCAGCTTCATGGGCTGCACAGGAAACCCAATGAAGAATGAAACCATTACCAAGGGCAGGACTTTTATCTGATCTGATAGTGTAAATCATCATTCGTTTTCTAAATCATCTTGTAAGCATTACTAAAGTACCTTACATTAAAAGAGTAATCTAATATGCATTTTATATAAAAGGAAATGTGATATTATAACCATATAAGCATAACTCTAGTGACAAAAAGTGAAATTTTTTCTCCTAAACTGATCATAAAGGACTCCAAACCCAAAGGTCTTTATGTGAGGTAAACTCATCCTTTGTAAAAGCAGGTAATTTATCTTCAGAATCAAAGGTTCCTGTAACAACTGTTTGCTTAAAAGCTTATGAAATTCACATCATCTGTGCTATCCTTCACAATTCCATTATATAAAATAAGGTGCAACTATTTCAATTAAGGCAGGTATTTCATAGGACGCCTTTTTCCAGAATAAATGACGCATCGCAGTAATATTTAAATTCCTTTTTCTGATATTTTTAGTTTCAAGGCAATAGATAGAGGGCATTCCAACAAAATAGTTGTCATTTAGTTCTCATTTAAATAATTCGGATCAGATTGTTTTTAGATAAAGTAAATGGTTACACAAATAGACACTACATTTGTTTCATGACACATATTGGAGTTGCAATGAAGTCAACCTCAGTGCTAGTCATGGTGACCGTGGGAAGCATTTCCTCATAAATGTGGATGTATTTCTACATGTCATGAAGATGCGGGGGAAACCTGACCATCTTCATTTTCCAAGTGCATTCCAGACAGCATTTCCAGGCAGCACTTTTTCCTCATCAAGATTAGACTTTAAGATAGTGTCATGGGAGAATAAAAATAAATATTGATATGCATTGTTATGAAGCATCTGGACTGTTTCCAAGTTTTTACTCGCTGTATTTGTGACTGTGTAATCAGGCAAGTGACAAGTTTAGGTTGGAGTTTTATATGTTGCAAAAATATTAACCGAAGGAAATAGGACTATAATAGTTTTGCTGACAGCAGATATTAGACTCTAAAGTCTTTGAAAAATAATAAAAGTGATTTTTACATATTAACAGAAGCCTTTTTTATGATTATTTGATTTATGATGTTTACCTGGCTTGGAGGGATCTGATAGTCTGCTCCCCAAAATAATGTCATTCCCAGTGAATACATATGCATCTGTGGAAGGAAAAAAAAACAACTAAATCTATATGTGCAAAAACAAAAAAACAGACAAAACAAGCTGATGAAAAAGAAAAAAAAATGACTTAAGAAGGTTGATGGTTGTAGACAAAAACAAGGTTAAATTTAGGAGAAGTAGGCAAAACAAACAAAGAGGATTAAAGTTGAATTAATTTTCCACACACAGAACATAGATGAGGTCTTTCATGGTAAATCACAAAATCTTTTTCCATTTTCCTGTTATTACCCTCAACTCATTGCTTTGGAGAGAAAATACTTCCCCTGAATGTTGGGCTTGGTAGAGGAAAGAATAATTCAGGGATTGCCAAAGAATGCACCGTACCCTTTGAGGTCCTTCAGGAATAGACAGAGTGCAAATCTAAAGACACACTAACACTTTCAGAAAATCTGGAAGACGGGACAGTGAGGAATTAAAGTGAGCACAGAACACCAGGTTGAAAACAGTAAAAGAAAGCTTTGGCTCTTGCAGCTGACATGTATTTACACTCAGTCTTAAAATGAAGGAAACGGATTATAACTTCTGCACTGAAATAACTCAGCTAGAGAGGCAGATCCAGCCTTGGAAAACTGACTCAGCACAAAGCTGTTTGAGGTTAGTGGGGCTGAGCCAAAGATGGGTTTTCAGTCGTGCAAGGTTTCAGTTATTCTACCAGAGTAGCAGATTTGAAATGGGAGGGCTGCAGTGAGTCTTTTAACTACAGACGGAGGCATGCTTCCTCAGAACTTCGGACATAGCTTCTGCCAACGTGTCAGTTTGACACTTTAAGTCAGGACAAGTTCAACCACACTACACCGTCTATCATTTACATACACACACACTACTAAAAATAGATGCACAACTGATAGTCATTTACAGCTTTGCTTTCTGTTGACAAACGCTAGAGTTAATTTACATTTTAAATCCACATAATTGTCAGCTCAAGGGTCAAAGAAAGAATTAGATGTTCCAGCTTTCTCTTTAAAGAGTTACTACAAATTTCTTTAAGGTTAATAAAAGAATGTCGAGTCCTTTTTAAGACCAATATTCCTACTAAAAGTCTAAACAAACTAACTTGAGCAAATTAAATTAGTAGCTTTATATATGACATTTAAGTCAAGTACTTTTATACCTAGATTACCAAACTTCAAGCATTAGTAACACACGTCGAAGTAAAAGTTGTTACTGAGTATTTACTAAATTCAATATCTGTAATGTTTTTAATGAATAAAATAAAAGAAAGACCAAAGATGTTGGAGGCTGTTTAAAAAGAAACCATGTTTTCTACAGAGGTATGGTGGCCATTGAATTATGTTGCTACTTAAAGGAGGAAAACGTTCAGCAGATAACAGAATGATAAAAACTTCACAGAAATGTTGCTCTGTTTTATCCTTTTAAGCTTTTGACCTTCATGAATTATGCAGGATTTAGACATTTTGGGAATCTCTCAAGAATCTTTGTTATCAAGGTAAAAGAGAACAATATGACCCAGAAAGCTTCGATTGGTACATCTCTGCTCTGGTTTATTTAAGGGAGTGCACCAAAGACCTTGGTCAGAAATGCATCAAGACAAAGATATAACAAAGAATGTTAAATGTTTCTGTCCCAGTGTGAATGATCTAAGCATTAAATACCTTTTCAATGTCAGAAACTGAATTCAAGGGGTTGCCTTCCATGACCTCTGGGGCTGTGAAAGCTCTTAAGTCCTCCTGGGTGACATACTCGTCTGTAAATGAAATGTTGCCAGAGGGCATGAGGAGGAGGGACCAGGGTGAGATGATGAAGCCCATGGCTGCTGGGTCTGGAGATGGAAACAGACAATTCAAAACATGGACATGGATATAAGACAGAAAGAAAACTTGGTTTTCTTCAGATAAACTTTTAGATGGTGCCAAACAAGCTCAGAGACCCACAGCATTAAAAAACAATGTTCTAGAACTCAATGTTAGTATCATATTCTGTCCAGACATTTAAAGCCCAAATGCCTCACACTTAGACATATCTAACCACAGTGGCTGTTTCTTGCAAAGGGCTTTGGCATTTATGGATATCTGAGCTGACTGAAGTAAACACAAACACATGTTGCTTTCCTGGCCTGCATTAAATAAAAAATAAAATCTTGAAGCATGGAAGCAAAAAGGAATGACTACACAGTACTATTCTCTTTTCCTACAAAGCCACAGGCAGTGCTTTGGTTAGAGACTGTTTTAAAAATATACAGAGGAATGCTTGAGCAGTGCTGCAAAATTCTTTTCTTCAACTCATACCTTAGTCTGAGAAGAGCAGAGGAAAAGGGGAGCTCGATTTGAAGAACTGGGGGAAAAAATTGCTTTCAAAAGCTGGAATTTACTAAGTAAATATAGGTTTCCTGTTTAAAACCCATCTGATCATTCAAAGATCTTACTGTATATTTGACTTGGGTAAGTATCAAATACAAAGATGTTCTGAAAAAGTAATCATGATTTTCAATAAATTATAATGATAATTATGATGAAAATATGCTGTTGCTGTTTGATGAGCAACTAAAGTCTTACTGACAAGAAATGATTCTGAATCAGCACTCTATAAAATTGAGTGTTCAGACATTCTAGGTCATTTTTATTGCTACGCTGATAAGCAACAACACATCTGGAGAGTGATTATAAAGATCTGGACCGACTTTCATTTCCCTACAAAAGTATTCACACCCCTAGAGCTTCTACACAGTGCAACCATAACTTCCATGTGTTTTATTTGGATTAGACCATTTGCACAACTGTAAAGTGGATGGACTAAAATTAAACTTCCTGGTCTGCATGCAAAATAGTCTATGTGACAGAAGGCACACAGACTGTGTGGCTCGAACACAACCCACACTGTGAACACAGAGGTAGAAGCATTATGCTGTGGGGATCCCTTTTATCAGCTGGGACAGGGACGCTGGTCAGAATTGATGGTAATATGAAAATCGCTAAATACATGGAAATCCTGGAGGAAAACTTGCTAGAACTTAAGCGACAAAAATCATAAAGCAAAGGTTTGCCTTCCAGCAGGACAGAAACTTTAAAAAACACGGTCATAGCAGTAAAAGTTAAAGAAGTTGCTAATGATCTGGGTACTTTTAAACACTATGTGCCATTACATTCTATCTCCATATAATCTGACTGAACTTGATTTTTTTTTTGCAAAGAAGCACAGAGCTGACAAAGACAAAACCTGAAAGTCTTTCAGGTTTGACTGCAGTAAAAAGGTGTTTGTACAAATATATTTTTCAAACTGTGTATCATCCTCCTTCTGTCACATAAAATACATGACATTTGTGGTTTGCATGCGACAAAACGCAAAATTACAAAAGATATAAATGGCTTTGCAAGCTACTGCAGGAACACTCAAGCAGACAAATGTGACAACATACTCAAAGAAAACATGGAAGAATACTAGTAAAATCCTTTCACTAATCAGACAAACTCATATCAATTACTAAAACAAATCCTTCTTAAGCAAAAACGCAGTAACCACTGCAGTTTGCCCATGAAAAATCTACTAGTTTCATATTTGAAGACAATCTCCTAATCTTTATGCTCACCTTCACTGCATAAACAGATGAAAAGAAAACAGCACAAAGGCTAAATTTAAAGTTAGAATATTTGTCATTAATAACACATTCTTGTTCCAAACAGACTTTGCATAGTTCAGTAACTATAATTACTGGGTCCAACATCTGCTATTCAAATTTAACTTCACTCAGCAGTCTAAAGCTCCACACACCAGCAGCCACAAGTTACACAGTACAACTACACACTGAAAGGATAAAATTGTGCTTTAAGTACAACGGAGAATGCAGCAAACGTAAGACAAAATAATGAAGAAAACCTTCAAGTATCCAGCTTTGCTTCTTGGCTTATCAAATAAGCCTTCACAAAGACACTATTCAAGATCATTTCTGCAAAATCCTTTCATCATAAATGTGACCTCGGCTGCTGAGGAATATTTAGAAGCATTCACTGATAAGGACGTTTTTCTGCAACATGATGGGATTTGCATCACCAAGCTTCACTAAGCAAAACCAGAAAGTGAAGACAAGCTGATTTTCCCCAGAAACATAGACTTGGCTACAAGTTAATGCTTAGTGGAAATTTTTAATGCACAACTGTTTAGACAATAGTTTTAGTTTGTGTTATCAGGTGTACTGGAATGATGAGTGAAACCAGGAGCCTCCTAAAGTGTTTTTAAAGTGACAATCAAGGGCAAGATTTCTGCAGACTCGCATCCTCTTTAGCGTCTCTAAAGTTAAACTTGCCTCAGTCACCCACTGCTTGAGTTTTCTCAAAAAACAAAGTATTTCTGGAAGCTGAATTCCTCATCTGCCTGTGCCGCCAAGGACAACTAGATAGCCTCACCGGCAATGGCAAAACTTATTAAAATGGCCAGGGCTATCTCAAAGTCTACCAGGCATTAAAAATGAGCAAATGAAGCCATCAGAATAATAATAATAAAAAACATTACATATAAATTAGCATTTTCTGGTTCTGATTTCATTTAAAGGAGGTCAAAGATTTACTAGCTTTGCTCCAGTAGCAGTATAAAACTCTCAGAAAAAGGCTTTTCAGTGCTATTTTTCTTTACAGACAATATTAAGGTTCTGTGAAACCAAACCACTATGCAAGTAATTATGCATGAAAAATAAAGCTGGCCCACACAACAGAAAGAAATAAGGAGAAAAAGAAAGAATAATTGTCTTTGCACATCATACCTTTGTTAAAAAGTTCTTGGAGGCTTTCTGCACTCTGACTGAGCAGCGCCCATACCTCCTCCTCCTGGAGCGGCCCCCCTCGAACTTGCAGGGCTTCTGCCAGAGACACGTGCATCTTCCCTGCACAGGTAGCGAAACACACAGTTATCACCTACAAACATATTAACACAAACATTCTTCAACGTGCAGTTTTTGTTTTCTCGTTTAAAATTCCATAAAATTCTTTAACATACGCCAACTTTCCTCCAAGTTAGTTGACATTTTGTCCTGTTACCTTAATAAGGAGCACCAAGCAGAAAAAAAATAATAATTTTGACTTTTGCCTTGTTCGAAGAAAAGGAAAACCCCTCAGAGCTGTGGGAAGGAAACCTCGAAGCAGATCAGCACAGCACAGAAAATGCAAAGGCAGCACCTCCGAGTCACAGTTCTGTTCATGTCAGCAACTACGGCCTCTGGAAAATCCTTTTTGAAGTTTTCTTGTTTTATTGCCTTACAACCATAAATTAAAAATCAATTTCCAAGAGGTTTCCTTTAAGCAAATCATCAACACGTCCCTCCAACTCTTAAGGTCCAAACTTTATTGGTAAAGGCACTAATTAATAATACTGTGAGTTCAGAAAACTTGTGTATATTAATGTGGAAGTTTACACATTTATGCATATATTGTCCTTTATATTTTATAATCTAAAGTTTATCTGTTACACTGAAGTACTGCAGATAAGACAAAGATCAGTTGCATGCTTAAAAATAAACCTGATCAGGTCATATAAATGACTCTTCTCTTTTTTTTTTAACTGCGATCTTAAAGCTGTTTTTTGCTGTGTCTTATGTAAACTTCTGTTTTCTGATTACATGTTGTAAAACCTGAAACTGGGTCAGGCTCAGAACAAAACCAGTCCCTCAATGGCTGACAAAACACAACATTTCACTGTTACATTAGGAAACTCAACATGCCTTTAATTTATTTAACCAATGTCCCTCACCCCCATTTAAAACAGGATATGTGTGCTTCATTCTATACCCTAGTCGAGTCATTCACACAGGGATGTGAATGAGATAAAAGACGCATGCAAAGTTGTTCCCGATGTGTCACAGTTTCTGTCTGTACTCCAGCCGCTGCTCTGCAGTGGTGACAATGGTTTCTAATCTTCCTAATTCATCAATGGCATGACACCAATGTAAGCAAACCAGTTTTGCAAACAGGCTGTGCAGAAACTATTCGAGCCACGGTAAAGTTGCACATCCGAAGGAACAAATAAAGATTTTATTACATCGCACGGGTTACACAAGCAAAAAAAAAGCCCAAACTGTAAATCGATGCTGTGAACAGCGATGTTGGAATTTTCTGTCAGATTAAAATGTAAATGTCAGGCTTGTTCCTAAAGAGGACACCCATGTTCTAGACCAATCTTCTGAGCGCTCCATGAATATTGGTTTGCAAAATCCAAATTCAACTTACTTTTCATAATGTCTTTATTTTAGGATTTCAGAGTGTAATATAAAGAGTAAAGAAGTTAGCGGTCAGCAAAGTTAAAAGTGTAATCAAGTAGTTATGTGAACATGCACTGTATCTTGGTGAACAGATGAAAAATCGGACCCACTTTGAGATCTCCAAGGACCGTAAATGTCTCCAAAAATTTCATGATAATCCATCAAATTAATGCACACATACTTCAGTCTAGATCCCTGCTGTCTCCTGAAAGCCTGTCACAAAAGGAGGCGATGAAAACACTTCTGCTGCATCTGACACTAAAGGCTAAATGTGTGCATATCATTTATCCATAAATCCTTGCAGTAAACTGGGCCAGTAAACCAATTAGTCACTTTTTGTTTTGTTTTGTTTTTCTGAAAGCAATATGTGAAACAATGTCCTTCCTATGAATTGGAGTTTTCAGAAGAGAGCTAATGAGTAAACCTGTCACGAGCCTAAATGTTTATGCAGGAATGCAGGTTAACCATTCTAGTAAATGGGAGGAGTGAAGTTTGAGGACAAGTGGGATACCAACCATCTAGTTCATTACCCATGAGAAAGGGGAGAGCGGGTGCTGTGAGGGCTGATTGTTTTGTGACCCTTGTTATTTCAGCAGAGACCTACAGTGGAATGTTTTTTATCCGCACTGAGACCGCCATACAGGCCAACTACTCTCATTGGTTCTGCTCATTACGGAGGGTGTTCGGCAATCTAAACGCAGAAAGCCCTCACCACTGCAGAGCCTCTTGCTCTTTCAGGTTTGCCAACTATCTGGGTTTTTGTTCCCAGGTCTCTCTGTGTATTAAAACATCCTGCCTTCAAAAACAAACAAGAAAAATACCAACTAAAGACTGCTGTTGTTGGTTAGAGTTTCAGAGTTTTGACTACAGTCACAAGGATTTTAAAGAAATAAGCCTGGAAACGTGACAGAGGTCTTTACTCAGCACTTCCACCCACTTTCCTGTGTGTGACAGAACCCAATGGAGTTGCAACCCATTGGATGGATTTGAAAACAGTTTCCTAAAAATGTCCTTCAACTTCATAGTGCTACATATATCAGTTATTCAGTTTGTCCTTTCAAGAAACAGAAAAAAAATTCCCCCCCCCCCATTAAAACTCTTAAAGAGACAAGCCCACCGAAGTTACATGAGATTCAGCTTTTAATTTTGGGAAACACAGCATACATCCCATGAGAATGAATTTGGTAATATCCTCCAAAACTGTACTCTGAGCTGGCAAGTGCATCTGAAGGGAAAAAGCAGAAGCAGTGAGGTGTGCCAACAGAGAGGTTAAAAAAATGTTCCTAAGGTTATTCTTGCCAGTAAAATTCAGAAACAAATTTAAAATGAACTATTGCCATTACTTCCAACTACTCTATTCTTAGAATTAGAAAGACCATGAGCACACGTGGCCTTCATAAGGTTATAATCTTAGCCAACATATCTGGAGATATATAGGGGTAATGTTTCATATTCATACCAAATCAAAAGCAGGTTGAACATTACTGAACTACTGACATGGAAACCCAGGACTAGTACATCTACCATGCAATGTAGTAATTCTGAAGCAGAGCCACATCTGGAATATTCACTGACAATTACAGTAAAGTGGTGGTGTGTTTATATGCATTGTAGTTTTTTCCTGGAATACAAATTAAAGAAAGTCACTTTGGGTAAACTGAAGAAGGGCATCATAATGTTCACAGGAGAACTTTGCCTTCTTCACAATTTTGGGTAAAAAATGTTAACATCACAAGGGAGCAGCACAAAGAAATGCAAACATAGCCAGACACTACAATTTATGTGACACTAAAATTAAATCTTATAATTTATAATATTAGATATAAAAACTGCATGTTCTGTACTTCTGCAGTCCTATGTTTGCATGTTGCATCATAGTAGCAAACACAAAGATTTGTATGAGCACTCCACATGATGGGAATCTTATGTAACACTCTAGAAATGCTAAAATAAAAAATAAAAAAATAAATCACCTATATAATAGCCCACGACTTTAGTTCTGATCCATGTTTCAGCCAGCTGATTGACATAAAATAAAATATTAGTAAAATGTAAAAGGAGACTTTTTTTTAGATATCACAGCAGGCACAAAGCAACCGGTGCTAACTATAGGCCTGGTATAGTGACTGTTGTGACAGGGTTTCTTTTTGTACTCAAAAGAGGGACAAAATGGCCACAATCCATTTGTCATAGGCCTATTGCAGCTCTGCATTTGCATAGAAATATTGTTACATAAAAGCAAGTGTATCAATTTTGTTATTGTTTTTTTATAGCCTCTGCAACATAGGAGTCAAGTTAGAAGCAAAACCTTTAGATTTTTCAACAAACAGCTTTCTAAAATGCATTAAGTCTCTCTATGATTATAATCCCTTGCAGAAGCAAACAAATGAGATGCTAGGCATTATTGTCTTGGTACCTCAAATATTGTTTTCACCACATCTACCGAAGTGTATGTTAATTTCAGTAAGAGAGTTTTAGTTTTAATTTATATTAACTTTTTTATAGATCAGAGTAAAAGGCAAATCTCAAACGTGTCTCTTCATCTAGTTGCTTGTGTCTGATGTGGTATCATAAAGCAAAACAACTGGATGTTGCTGAGATGAAAGATCAACGTTATAAAATGTGGTTTATCAAGCTGTGGGCATTTCAGATTATTTTCAAGGTCTGTTGTTCAGAGTAAAAAAGGCTTGCGAGTATCAATTAGGAACATATGAGCATTATTATAAGTCAATAAAAATAGGGTTAAATGACAACACACATCATCAAATACAACCAAGATGTTTTTCTAATGTTTGTATGCCTTTACTATTATTTTTTGTTAATTAGTTTGGAGTAGCACCAGTTAGGAAATGTCTTTAGTTAAAAACGATTTATGGTTTTCTTTTAAATTTGCAGTGCCAATTCTGATTTTGACCCTTTTTTTAAAACCACTATATCAAAAAGAGCAAAAATATATGCAAAATATTTCTGATAACAAAAAAATGTGATCATAAAATTGTCATATTTATATGTCAGAAGATCTGACACTAACATTTGTCTAATTTTTATTCAACTAAAAAAGCAATTGGTGTGTTTAGACCAGCATGTGGTAAAAGTTTTAAAAATGTATATGTAATTAACAACAAAAAACAAACAAAAACACGCGCACACACACTCCATGATCAGAGCTGCAGCCAATTATAGGAACCTTTTGCTCAAAGTCAAGAATAATTTGGCTCTGCATACAGTAAGTTTTTTCTTACTCTAATATTATATTACAAAAATAGAATTAAAGTTTCCCAGCTGGGTCTTAAATGTGTTTCATGTGAACAAAACAGTAGTAGGGATTTAGCAACAGCAGTGACTCACCTAAATAAAAGAGAAAACACAGTGGTTAGTTCACATTCTTTGTGATCTACGTACCATCTACAGCATTAGTGGAGGTACTTTTCCAGATTACACAAAACACAGGCAAATACAGCGTTGAATATTGCACATTCTAGTTACGGGGCTGTTTTCCTTCTTCACAAACCAGTGAGCTCCACTCAGTGTTTTTGTTTTTCAGTGAAGCCTGTCTTGAAGTGCTATGACTATTTCCTTGGTTATCAGCCCAGCTCTGGACCAATAGCCCTTATTTCTCATTTTGGTCTGGACCTCATCCGCTCCATTTCTGTTAATCACAGGGTTGCTATGAGAACTGTGACATGGAGAGCTTTTTTTTTTTTTAGCCAAACTTCACTCTAGCTTGCCTTCTTCCCAACACACAAACCCTACCCTTTAACTATTTTGCTCATTTTTTCCTGTGAATAACGCTCTCATCACCTTCTCCATGACAGCTTAGATGAGAAAGTTCACCCCGTCTCACAGCCTTCTTTCTTAGCTTTCCCTGACCTTTCACTTTGAGTTAACTTCAGTATACTTCGATGTTAATGAAGGGGGAAGGGGGCCTAAATACCTTCTCACATGCCAATCCATAAAACCTTTAGTCAATAATGATTATATGGCTCTAAATGCTTTGGTAACAGGGAGAGAATGCATGCTAAAACATTAAACTTGTGGTTTATTTTTTCAATATTAGCCAAGCTACACAAGTGATAGATGTTTCAGTTACATGGCATGTTGTTTTTATAGTAGTGTTCCCTCCCTCCCAATTAAAATGCTGTTACTTTAGTGATGTGGGGCAGCCAAAAATATACACATAATCTTAATATAACGTTGCATTTAACAAAAAAACTTTAAAGTGATTCTAACAATCTAAAGGATAGTAGATAGCTAGCAGTCAACGCACTGAAGAAAGACTTAAGTCTCACTCCAGCTGACTCAATCCTTCAGGTTTCGCAGCTGGGCTAAAGTTAGCCAAAACACATGCAAATAAAATAGACTGAAAACTAAGTGAGTTTAAAACGAAGCTTACCAGGAAAGAAGGGTTAGACAATTAATTCAGGCGTAAATGTTCGTACTCCGACGAAGCTACGAGTCCGCACACAAACTGCACCAGACGCCATCCCATCCACAAAGCAACATCTTGGATTGTAGTTAACTACACGGCGAGGAAGACAGGCAACAGGTCATGCTACTCATTCCACTTTAATGGTCCTCTACGTGGAATTATTTTCAGCCAAAAGTAAAAGTAAAAAATAAATAAATAAAATGTTACATTAAAATATTTTTTTTATTTGTTTGGGAATCCGGTCTATTCGCTTCGGCACAGTTACCAGCTCTCCTCCAGCGAAACAAAGTTACCATTTCTGCGGAGCAGTGGAATAAACCCTCCCTCTGCCAGCTTAGCGTGGGCTGACTGGGAGTAACCGGACACCTAAGGCTGGCCTCTGATTGGCTCGCTCCTGGGGGACTGTCATTTTAACCACTGCCATGGCAACACACAACCAGGAGGGAAATGTTGAGCAGAATCTGGTTTATTAAATTTTCTGTGGTTTACAAATCCCCTCCCTTTAATTGCCATAAATGTAGCATGACATGGGACAAAAATAATAAAACATAAACAAACACAAAAGAAGTAGCAACGGATGAGAACGTTTTTTTGGCGGTGTTCTGGCTTATGTATGAAATTTAAATGTTTTGTTTTCTTTTTGTTAGTTTGTTTTGTTGTTGTTTTTTTTACATTGAAGTGATTCCTATTTTATGGTTTAATTATAAATCTTGAAAGCAAACAAGTATCTTCATATCTCCATAGTATTCCATTTACACTATTTATTGAATAAATAGGAATTATTACATCCTGAAATGAGGGCTATTTCTCTGACAACCTTGCTTGATCTGATAATCGACTTCTTCACTAAAGCATTTCAGTGTAGACTCAGGTGAATGGTGAGGGAAGGCCTGTTTAATTACTTTTGCATACAGGCACACAGTTTGTTAAATTATATTATCGACTGTTTGCAGTTACATATAGTGTGATTCGAGCACATCCAAATATCAGAAAGGATCATATCAACAACATCAACAGGCAACATTTTACAAGTTGTACACAAGTTTATAAAAACAAAATTGCAGCAAAAAAAACCCCTCAATTTTCCTGGGGATTATATTTCTTAAAGTAACACAACATACCACATCTACACTTGTTGTGGCACCCTTCTTGACAGCCTAGAAAAAAGGCTTATAAACATTTTCTTTACTCGTAGATGGATGGCTTTTTGAAAGTAATTACAGATGCCACCTTATCATATAACATGAATAATTAAACTGTTCACATCACCAGAAAGGTTATCATACTCTTAGAGTATAGAGCTAGTTTTAACATGATCTTATATCTGTATTTCTAATCACAGATTTCTTTGTCATAACTATCATTACTATTTCAGCAAGTACCTAAACGATGTAGTCACATTATGGTGACTATATATATATATATATATATATTATTCTATGAAAATATGCTTTTATCTCTTTTCATCCTGTTGTTGTAGAAGCCGATATCTCTTCGAAACTCAGTGAAAATCGAGACCGTGGGCTTCCCACAGCATCAAAGTGATTCATTTTAGGCACACTCAGGAAGCAATCCACAGCTGAGTATTTCCTTCCCGCGTAGTACTTCAAAGTTGAGTTTGGTTATGATCTGTCTATCGCCATCTAGTGATTATTAGTCATTATTACATGGCCCTTCATATTGTTAGAGTTACAGTATCTGACCCTGCCCATGCCTGGTAAATGCAGTAAATATCAAGCTTTCCCTGAAATAACAGCCTATCTACACAAATCACTCTGAAGGGATTAAAAACTGACATCGCACTTATTTTTGCATATGTGGGTTCAGTTTCCACCTGGGTAATTATTGTAGTAGTCACCTAGACCCTTCAAGTCTTACATAAGGCAGTAACTGATTTATACTGTGATTTGTAAAAGGGGACTGTAATAGCATAATTTGATATTTTCTAGTAAACATCCATTTCAAAAAATAATTTCTAATATAGGAATCTAAAAATATATATTTTTTGAAATTGAATGATCATTAATCACTAAAATACTTGGTCAGGCAGCTGATTGATGAGCCACCACTGTATCCAGTTTTCTTGTACATCTGTCAACTACAGCAAGTAGCTAGGTCCATTTTGCAAAATGAATTCCAAGCTTTGTATATGAAGTTTCTATCTCTGATTTCAAAACCAGCTTTGCTCTAACTGCTGTGCTAAAAAGAAAAAGGTAGAAATTTTTAACAACAAAATTTGAATTAACTTTGAATCATGAGATGTGTTTTTACTTGGTTTTTATATATCTTTTAAAGATACTTTTGGCATTTTGCTATTACATTGCTTCTACTGATGACATTTTGGGAATCCTTTCTGTAAAATGTCCATTACATTTAAGTGTCCTAGGTCTTTTTTTTCCTCATTGTTTTAGAAAAGCACGCTGCTTAAGGTCTTCATGAACAAATTCATGAAGACCTTGTGTGCATCTGATGATAATAATACAAGGGTGCAACTTTGTGTTGCAAGTTGGTGGGGACGAAGAGGAACGAGGGGGACGGCTAGGGTGCTGATGCACCTGTAACCGGATCCTTTCAGTGTTGTGCTGATTTTATTGATTGATCAGGCCGTGACACGGTTTGTCTTTAAAAAGGATGGTTTCTTGATTTATTCTGACGAGAAAAACATACAGAAAACAACCGTGTTATTGGCGGCCTGCTCCAAGTCCTCTGCCGCAGGACAACATGACAAAAGGGCGTGGGAGGACCATGTCTCACAATTTTTAAATAAGCAAAATAAACCTTTTTTATACAACATACCTGACGAGAACAACATACAGAAAACAACCATGTTATAGGCTGCCCGCTTCCAGTCCAACACAAAATAAAAGTACATAACAAAAATTAACTTAATAGATCTATAAATAAACTGGATGTATTTAGATGAAAAATAAACAGCACACCCCTCTCCCACAGGACATGACAAAAGGGGAAGGTCTAAGGGGCGCAAACAATTTAAAGACAATACCACAGAAGAAGAAACAAAAAGGAGGAACTTCCGATCTTAAAGTAACACAATTAAAACAATGACAGAGTTTTTTAGAGGTGTGTCAGTCAGGTAAGGAAAGGAACAATACAAATAACCAAAAAAAGACATTTTGTGTAATTATAACAAAACAGAAATACAACCAGGTTACACACCCACAGGTACTGGAAGGCCTTTTATTTTTTAGTGCTAAGAATAATGGCAAAACTTGCATGTGAATGCCAGACAAGTCTTATTCAATAAATTAGGACATATGTCCTGTTCAGGCTTGTCAGATTAATAGTACCTTTAGAGAATAACCTTTTAGCAGCTATTAAACATACTACGAAATATAAATATGTTAAAACATCTAATTAATCAAATTAATTTATATAATGTCTTTCACTTGGAGATGGAATTACAAACAAAGTAACTTTTCAATCATATTCTAATTTATGGAATGAGTCTGTATTTACTGAGCATATTTGCTTTGATATAGCAAATATTAAAGAGAGAAAAACCTGTTTTGGGTCTGGTTGGGGCAGTTGGTTAGTAGAGTGACCATCGATATTACAGGTTTCTATAAAATGTGACTTGAAGCTGAGATGCTGATGTTTGGACATGTAAAATATGTATATTCTCTCTGCATACAAATCTATAAATAGTTTGGTTTCTGTCAGTTCTGTGAAGACACAAGAGAGAACTAAACGAATTTCTCTTTTATATTGACCAATAATTTTATGTTAATTGTCGCTGTAGCAGCCATGGTTTAAAATTTAACAAACTTTAGCTCTTTATGCTTTATGAAATATTTAATCCTATTTGATGACTGCTCTGAATATTGCCACGTTCAATCATGCAATTAGTCCAGGGAAAAATGTAGACAAACGGGTGATTGTGTTATTTTTCCCAGTCTATCAGCCTAACGTCACACGTAGACACGTTGCCATGGCAACCAATGACAACAGCCCCGGGAGCGCAGAACAAAGATTAGTTCAGGTGCATCTGGAATTAACACTAAAAAACCACAAAACATTTCACAAAAAAGTACGTAAAAACACCACAGTGATCGCCTGAATACTCGCGGTGGTTGATTAGCTAACTTAAACACACTTCTGATTATCTGTCAGAAAATGTGTGTAGTTCACCTTATTTTGTGTTAATTGAACCGAAATACTCCGAACTGTACAGCAAGGGTACAAGATGATAAAAGTTAAGCTAGCATAGCTAACCTACTCTCCACTTTCTTATATACATTTTTAACTAAAGCTTTTTACTGACCTGTGAAGTGATTCCCTTGGACCTTGTTATCTTGCCGTCGTAGCGTTTTCAATTAATCTAAAAACTTTGCGTCCCTTTGTCAGATTATTTGCTTAATTGTGTCATTTCCCCGACCACCGAAATTCGTGACTCGACGCAAAGCAACGGCGCAGTGAGTCACGTGATGTCCAATCCACTAGATCAGTGAGCGGACTTGCCATTTACGTTTTACAAAGGAATTTTAAAAAGCATTTCTTGTTAATGTTTTGAATACAGCGTGCAGCTGCTGCCGAGTCACTGTCCGCACATGGATGCAGGCGCAGGAGCAGGAAATATTGGTGGGGACTGTCCCCGTCAGGCCAAAGTTGGTGGGGACATGTCCACACCAGTCCTTCAGGAAGTCACGCCTATGTAATAATATGTTCTATGCTATGAAATTATTTTTTTTCCTCCAATGAAGGACTGTGCTTCTTTGTACGACAAAGTTTTTGCGGATTCTTGATAAACATTTGGATCGTCGGACACACCTGCCCCACTAACAGCTGCACCACAAAACTACAAATTCCTAATTGGATGGTTGGACGGTACAGAGTGAGAACAGAGGAGATACTTCGCCCCTCCCATCTGGAGGGACAGCCTCCGTGTGAGCTCATCCTCTCCGCACCGTCTCTCTCCCTCTGCCGAGGCTTTGACGTCAGACGTGCTCCTGGGCGGTTGCTATGGCAACATATTTCCCCGTTCCCATTTTTTCCCTCATCCCTCCCTCTCCTTCTCCGAGCTCTGGTAGGCTTACAATGGTACGGCCAGCATCTTGCAGCACAATGGTTGCAAGGTGGTGAGCTGGGAGGGAAGAGTGATTCAGCATCAGCAAACCTCAGTTTCCGTCCATTCCTGCTTCTTTTTTTTTTTTTAGTTGGTTTTCTTTCTTCATCGCTCCTTCGTCTTTAAGAAAATAAAAGAGAGAAAAAACCGCCTTTCGCTCACCCGCATGAACGTGTTTATTACGCCTCCAGCGATGGTCACTGCAATGTTTCTCGTCGGGATGTTTTGAAAGGGACTGGCTCCGGACTGGGATCGTCATCAGCTGGCACGGAATGGTAAGGCCGCTGCAAATTGTGAATCCCCCCCCCTCCATCACCACCGCACTATAGTTGCCAGGAAGGTGGAGTGATGAATATTGATTGCAAATTGAAGGTTAATGAAGTCCACTGTAGTGGTGTCTTGGTGAGGGGATTTAATAATAAGCAGAAATCCACCCATGGACATGTTTTACAAGCGTCTCTATGGAAATGCCTAAAACATCACAGAGCTCCTTCATTGGCTGGACTCTACTTGCAAACAAAGAAAAAAAAAAGGAACATCACCTAATGGGGTACAATTTCTCATTTTGAGAAGCAGACAAAATACTGCAGTTAGTCATGATCTATAGGTGTATAACTCAAAACCTTTTACAAAATTGCAATATTTGAACATAAAAGGCACAATTTGCATTTTTGATTAGGCACCACAAATGGACGTTGGATGACTAATCTCCTTCATAACACAAGTCTAAGTACTGTAGGCCATCATGCAGGGCTTGCTTGTCTCTCCTCCCCCTCAGAAGTCAGCTGCGCACCTTGTGCATTATGCAGAGCATCACTACTTCTCCAGGATGCCGGACCAGTTTTGGATCTTTCATAAGTCTGAGAAAACTATAGATAGTACAAGTGTAGTGCTTTCAGTCAAACAGTTGGGTTAAATGGAAAAAGATTGATTTGGGACATTCTTATTTCGGTATTCTCCTTCTCTGTTGCGGTTTGGATGCTGCAGCTGTTACTGTTTGTGGTTTATATGAATTTCTTTGGCCTTGTTATGAAAACTTAAGATGTAAAATGGATAGGATGTTTTTTAGCCATAGTCTTGTGTTGTGTTCTATATAGTGTTGTGGGAATTACCTTTGTTTTGGGGAATTTTATTGCATATCACTGCCTTATTACACTCAAAAATCATTTGATCTAGTACACTGATTGCACATGTGTGCAGAAATAGAATGTATCATTGCAGCTGCATCATTAAACCTGCTCTTAAATTGTTATTGTTTGGGGAAAGATTCTCATTGTGCTCATTACTGGAGGCTTGCTGGGATATTGATAAAGATTTAAAGGTGTCATAACAAACTGTCTGCATTAAAAACAGGTAAGAGCGGGTTTTTAGCGCCATGACCTTGGCTGCTGAATTATTCAGAAGGCAGGCTTGGGAAAGAGCTGCAAGGAACGGATCTTGATTCGCCAAAGCTTTACATGGTTTGTTTCTGCAGTAGCTGACGGAAATGACATCTGTCTGTCATTTTTGTGCTAGGCCTGCTTAAAGTGTATGAAAAATAGTGCTTTCCAAATACTGGAAGCTAACTATTTCTTGTGTATGTAAATTGTTCTCGCACTATGGAGTTAAAAAAAATAATAATCAAAGTTGCCTCTGCAGGTCTGCACAAACTGGCAATTAATGGCATTGATTTCTGAAGAGGTAGCTTGTTTATGCAATGCAGAATCGTTAATGGAAACAGCCATAAGCAAAGGAATGTTATGCTGTGCTGTAAAATTTGTGTTTCGTTTCCATTTTGTTCTTCAGATTTAGGAACACCAGAATGCCCATCCTTAGTTATAGAATGTTATTAGGTGATAGTAGCAAAATAAACAATATTCCTCTGTAGCCATGTGCTGAGATATACAGTAACATTTGTACAATTTATAATAATCCATGGTAATTATCTGTCTTTGTTTCATCTGAATCCAAATAGCAGATTTGGATAATTTCATGCCCTTTATTCATTTATTATGTTTTTTTATTGAACCAGTTGTTTTGTACATATAACAGATTAAAAACAGATCAAAAAAGTCTGTCATTGCTGAGAAATATTATTTACTGAAGCTATAAAACCCTGGTTTCTTACTTTAAATCTCATCAAAGTGAGAATGTATCATTCCTAAGACAAGTAGAAACTAACATGTGGACAATAATGAGACAAGGCAGGCAGGTAGGTCCTTTCTGAACCTGAAAAGTGAGGTTTGAAAAGATCACAACTGCAAATATGCCTGTGATGGAGCCAAGAGGAGAATATCGAACATTACTTTTAAATGTTTATTATCAAAGGCATTACAATGTTTCCCCAAATTTGGTACAAAAAGTCAAGTTCAAAAAGATAAAGATTAGAAAAAAATGCTCTCCCAAACAACATAAGATTACATCTAAGAGCAACTAAAAAACGATAACAGTCAAGATCAAAAACATTTTTTCCTACATTTGTCATTTGTTGAGATTTATTGCTCCTTTAAATATTCACTAGGTCAAAGCTGTATAAAATGAAGGATGATTAGGGATCAATAATGATGACTGGCATTAGCCCTGACTTTGAGGATTTTTCCCTGCCAAATTTTAATAAATACAATTAAATTCAGTACCAATACAATCTTGTCTTTTTTGATGATGTAATTTAGTATGGTTCTACAGTGTAAATAATAAAGATAAAAAGCTAATTTAAAAGAAATATTTGAGTTATACAGAAAATTCAGATTCAAATATTGGAACAAAGTGAAAAAAATGTATATCAATTGGGGATTGATAGATTTAGTGTCACAAAAACTGAAATATATTCATTAAGACTGAAATAAATAAAGAGCAGCGCCTTCAACGGCTGCAGCACCATGTACCTTGTCTTCTTTGGATGAGCTGCATTGAAATTAAACTTTGTTGTGCTTCGGTACAATAGCAATAAAAGCCTTCTGATTGTAATGTACTGGAAGTTATACATTTCTATTAGAAATATCGCAGATAGTCAATATTTTACAATATTTTATAATGTATCAGTATCAATATTTAGCAAATATATTTTAAAATCATTCAAGGAAGATTGATTTTCAATGTTTTAAATTTTCTCACCATTTCTAAGTTGATTGTATATTGCAACAGTTAGCAAAAATGTGTTTATACCTGCCAGTTTCGTTGATTCATTGACTTTGCAGTAATCCCTCATCCAATTATTGGGCGACAGTGAAGAGGAACCACTTCCTGTACAACAGGAAGAAAGCCCCAGCAGAACCAGGTTTAGTAGGAGTCCACATCTAACACAACAGACTGTTGGGTTAGAGGACAGAGCAGGCAACCAGAAAGCATGAAATTGTTGGTCTAGGAGTATTTTTTTATTTGGAAGATGACGTATATACACAATTGGATCTATGATGTTAACTGAGGAAATTAATAAATTAATATATTTCTATACAGTCTTAATTTCCAAAGACTTAAATATTAAACTTTGCATGAGAGTTAGTTTATCTTTCTACATTTCTGTAGATAGAAACATAAAAAAGACAGAGTGAAATGCACAGTTACATAAGAAGATCTGGTCTGCCAAACATGCAGCTTTATTTTTTGTCATGTATTTGTGTGATTTTGCAGGTGGTTGAATGCAACACTTAAAAGCCGTGTCAGATTTTGTTCCAATCCTCTAAGGGCACATCTGCAGAGAGAATTACTAGTCGCCAAAGGTCACCGATTGTAGCAGCTCAGGGCCCATTGGATGGATTTTAGAAGAGGGGCATTAAATCCAGACAAATGACAGCGCTGGGAAACAGCAGCATACTAAATGTTCTATTAGCCTTTCATATTTCTTATTGGTATACAGTGTTTTATGCAAGATGTTGACAGGTATTTGACACTTTGCTTTTTGGATATATGTTGGATTTTGGTAGCCAGAGCTTAAATTTTAAATAAAATACAAACTCAGTAACTGCTGGTTTTGTTTAGGGAAGTAGTTGTTGTTTCTGTTTAATGCAAAATCTAAATATATTTTGAATTTTCTCAAATAAAGTAATTTTTTTTGTCCTCTTTTTAAAAATTTGTTCAGATCATTATTTTTCTGACCATAACAGTGTTTCTCTTTTCCTCAAAATCTGACATGCCAATTCCATTTTGATTGATTTATATTTTTCTTTCTAAAAGCAAGGGCAGATAAATAAATAAAAAAAAGACAAAAAAATGTGCTGCAGGATTTTAGACAGAAATAATACTTTTGGAATCCCACAGGAAATTAATGGTTTACAGGCTTATCCCCTTTTAGTCAGCAACTTAGTTTTTTTTTCGATTTTTTTATTAAACTCACAGAAGTGCGCCATAATTCATGTTAGGTAATGCATTTCTGGACAGAAAATGATGAGAACTCTTAGATCTGATGCATTCAGTAAATGGGGAAAGTAAATCAGATTTTTCACAATATGTACTTGCAGTCAAGGCAATCAGAGATGTTCAGAAACTGTGATTTAAGCGAGATTCGTCAGCTGTTTCTTTATAATGAATAATGGTTTGTCACAGTAGAGACCAGAAGGCATTTTTGAAGCTCTAACAAAACAAATCAATAGACGCCAGTAAATATTCAGGGTTTCTCTGTCTGTAGATGCGCTCTGGAGTCCTGCCGCTGTCTTGTTTTCCTGCAGCTATAGAAGTGCTTAACTTCCCTTCCCTTCCCCTCCCCTGAGCCCAAATAGGAGGCTGTGCCACGCTTGGCTCAGGCTGCACAGTCTCAACAGCGAGGCAGAGCTGCATACTGCAGAAGAAGCGAGGCTGAGGCTGCTGAACCAGCCACTCACAATGGAGCGCCGAGGGAGGGGGAGGGGAGGCGCATGCAACGCAGCCTGGGAGCCTGGTAGCGGGAGTGGTGGGAGTGAGGGAGGGACAAAAGAAGGGAGGCAGGAAAGGGAGGTTCTCCTGATCAGCGAGGATGGAGGGGAGAGCGAAGACATGGATGGATACGGACAATGCTGCGGTGTGCATTGTGTGACATTCACAAAGAGTGTAGCTTTCAGGCCTTTGGCAGGAGGAGGAAGAGCGATGAGGGGAGAGGAAGAGATGATGGATACAAGAGCCAACAATAACAGTGGCTGCTGTGGACATTCGGACCAGTACATTGTGTTTCATCATTGCAGCTAAAGCCGTCCGTCAGCTTGTTCAGTGCAGACAAAAAGAGATGGACAGATTAAACTCTGTGTGACCGCATCAAAATAAAATTGTCACTTAGAATAACTGAGAGATACAGAAAAAGTAGCTCAAGCAGGCGAAAGGCCAGAGGATCTTTCATTGAGTTAGCTGGATCATTACAACCTAAAAGCCCCCATTACAGATAACAAGTAATGCCATGGTGTTTATTATTCTCTTCTTCGCGATATTTACATGCTTATATAAACAGGGAGTGTTTCACACATCATTTTATACTTTTTTTCATACAAAATATGCAATCATTTCACACTTCATCCATAATAAGGACCTTGTTTGTAGAGTTTTACTAAATTCAGTAATCATCACAGCATACATCAACCATTTCTGCAAATCGAGTCAATGTTGAATGCTGCTTCTGAAGATTGAGAGAACATGCACATTTGCTGGAAATATGTGTGTTTTCTTAAAAGACAGCACAGTTTGATGATGCCTGTTTAGCTCCATCATAAAAAGATGCACATTAATATGAGTAGTCCTGAAATTGATTATTTCCAAGAAGTGAAACACTGTTTGACACTATCTCCTTCCAGGAAGTCTCCTTTTAAGCATCATAGAAATTGTCGAAAGTAAAAACAAGTAAGAGCAAAAATCCTTTCCAGCTGCACAGCGTCCAAAAACGGAGGGAATAATTATCCAAACATGCAATGCCTCAGCCCAAAAAATATGAACAAAGCACTACTAAAAGAACAAATCAGAACTAATGTTACAGAGCTTCTCCAATATGCTGCCAGCATGAGCCATGCAATGCTAGAATTGCTTTTAAACTATTCATCAACATATTGATTGATTAAAGCTTATGCAAATGTGTAAGAAATTTGCCCCAGATGGTTAGAATAAAATCAAACTCACTCATCTGAATGTCATCATACTATTACTGAATTAATTTGAAAGGTTTCTTATTTGAAGTTTATTACATTGTCTATTGATTGCCCTGAGATAAATTATGATTTGACTTATAAATGTACTGAAATAAAAATACTTCAGCTAAATCAAATGCAAAAAAGATCATCTTTAAGTCATGGGTGAAATTCCCAGTGTTTGCCTTAGATCATCTAATTATTGTGTGCTGATCATCTTTTGGAATTACACACACCATATTATTCCAACAAACTCATCAACATTTGGGAAAATATACCAAGACAAAAATTAAAAAGTTTATTATGTTTTTGAGAATTCTAAGCACAAGCATGGCATAATTTGAAAACCCAAATCACCCCGCCAATTTAATCTGCCATTTTGCACTCACGTGTTGCCATTCTATCCCTTCTAATTTATTTTTCTAATCTGGGCCATAAATAAGTATTTTCTTTTTCTTGCACTGAAAGCATTACATATGAGCATGTTTCTCTTAGTAGTTAAGTTTTTCAAATGATTGTAAATATAGATAATAATCAAAAGTATAATATGAAAGATTTTTTTGTTCAAACAAGAAATGCTGTTTTGTTTTATTCTGTAAGAATCTTGTTGGTTTTGTGGTTTGATTATTTTGTGTCCCTTAGTCTCTTTCTTGTTTGTTTTATTTTAGTTCAGTCCTTCTTAATGATTCTAGTCTGTTATGTTTGTGTCTTGTGTCTAGTTACTCTTTGTTACTTTAGTTTAATTATGTTTCTAGTTATTCCTTAGTTTTAAATTTATTTCCTAGTCTCCAGCGTTCTCTCCCTCGCCCTCTGCCACTTTTTCTCTCTCTCCTCTGCCTGCCTTCTACACTCTGCCCTCACACCTGCAACCCATTTCCAATCAGTCATCTGTTTGTTGTTCAATAATCAACCTTTCCAGTATATATACAACTCATTCTCCATTCTTCTTGTCTTACCTTGTTACTTCTGTGTGGTCCCTGTGATTTCTTTTTGTTCTGCTCTGGCTCCTTGTGATTTTTTTGTAAGTTTTTTTCCCTGTCATTTTTTCATTAAACATTTTTCAATATGATCCATACTCCCGGCTCCTTTCTACATTTTGATTCGCCCTACAAACTACATTACATTACATATTCCTTGTTATGGCTTTGCTGCTTTGTTTTCAAAAAAATAATGTTGTCCTCATGAGGAGGACCACCTCTGTGCCAGTATGCTGCAGTCAAGTACATTTTGTACTGAATTACCGTGCAGAATAAATTGGCCTTGGCTACATTTCTCCAACTGGTAGTGAAGTGGTCTCATGACTCAAAGGAGACTGCATGCCCTCTCATAAATATCCAGGTGCTTCCCACACAGGAAAAGCTCAATTATTTTGGAAAGTTTGTGTAAGCTGACCCAGAAATCCTAAATACTTGTAGTTTAAATATATTAGAAATCCTGCACAAATCATCTACATCACAAGATTGCCCTATTTTTCAACCACTGTCACAGTGTTGCTACTGAACACAGTCACAGAACCGCAAGTTTGTTATGCAAACATGGAATTATACAATATTTATGTAGTTGGTTTCCAACTTAGCAGAACATTTGTTCCCATTATTATGTGACCAAAAATGGTTCATGCGATGCAAAAAAATTATCTTTTAAAAGTATCTAATGTGCATTGTGATGGTTTTAGGGAATTTTAAAGCATCCTGAAGTATAGAAGATTAAAACATGCTTCTTTATTTCACTGCAGACTGATTCAGAAAAGAACAGCTAAACATAACCATTAAAACCTTTCTTTTTATTTACATCTTTACATTTTCCTCATACATTGGAGTGTAACATGTTTTGATAAAAGCACCTAGGATTCAAATAAACAAACTTAACAAACTTAAATCTAATTAGCTGCCTTTCTTTTATTAGTTTTTTCTTTATTGAAGCCACCATCCTACTGTAAAAGGGCATATTCTAACAAAATAGAATCAGTCAACCAAAACTGTAGGCACAAACAAGGACTTTGACTTGTTCACAATGCACAGACATTGAGTGTAAACACTTAAACCTTAAAGGAAAGAGAAAAAAAAGAACAATAGGAACAGTATGTATAAGTGTGTGTGCAGACATTTATTTTAAAAAGGCAGCTTGTGGTTGTGCAATTATTATTATTTTCCTGAATAGCTCAGGGTGCACGGTTTTGATTATGTTTGCCAAAGAGAGAGCCTGGGGGAAGAAACCTTCTTTGTGGTGGCCAGTTTTTGCAAATAGCGCTGAGAGTAAAACTTGAAACAGTCTATGTCCAAGATGTGTGGATTCTGCAGAGATGGTAGCTGCCCTTTTCCTAACCCCATAGAACTGTTCAAGTCCTGGAGGAGGAATAAATCTGGCCTGGTGATTTTCTCTAAAAGTTTGGACGCATGTTGTTTTGTGGCTTGGCATGGAGGAGGTGTGGGGGAGTAAAACATCTTTAAACTTTTAAAAATAACATTATACTTATACTGTCAAATGCTCTTGTGATCAAAAGCTGTTATTTATTCATCAACTATAATAATTCATAATGATAAATATTACCGTGACATTTGGCTACATGGATACAATTTCAACTGGCCGTATTGGAGATGCTTTTAAACGTCGACAATGCAAATGAGAACCTCTGCAAAGCTAAATGTCAAGAACAGTTAACTTATATGCTGCTTATGTGACAAATTAAATTCAGGAAAGCATTGTAAAAAAAAAACCCATTAAAAAATGGATAAAAATGTTGGAATTCACTTTTAGGTTGTTTGTTCTTCCAACTCAACTTCACCAGCAGGGTGACTTTAATAATTATCAGCTGTACCAGTGCAGTAGTAAAACACCATCTACAATTATTGGCACATGTATAAACAGCAGTAACAACAACAACAAAAAAAACCATTGAAATAAATCATTATTATGGAGACTTGGAGACCCTGTCATTCCCAACAGTTTCATTAGGTACCGTTATACAAATTCATCACTTATTTCATACCAGATCAACCAGGAGCTAAGCAAACTCTGGAAACTTAGATTTGTTATTTTAGAACACTGTAAAAGCTTTTTATAGATTCACTCCCAAGTAACCACTTGAGAATAATAGTGCCTAATGGTTGTCATGGAGATTTGGAGTGCCTAAGAGGCCTTTCTGTCCTGAAATTCTCCATCATTGAGTTTGAGATATTTTTCTTTGCCTCTACTCCGTTCCTCCTCTATGTTGGTGCAAGATGGTCATGGGTTTACTCCCAGCCTTGTTTGTCATAGTTCAGTTTATTATTGCTCTGCCTGTTGATATTCTCAAGCTTATACAAGTACCTATTTTCTTGTGGCCATTTCCACACAAATATCAAAATATTTACCACACTTGAATAACATGTGGCTAAAAGACACTATGTATGTAAGAAACATTAATGCACTGAAAGCATTGGGAAAGAAGAATCTATGGATTAATACTCAAAAGTTCCCATATTTTTTAAGTCGTTTTTAGAGGAATTTTCAGTTTTTCAATATTTACAGCACCAAAAATTTTTATTTAAAATTTTATTTTATTTTTTCTTAAGGTGATATTTTTTCCACTCTGTAGAAATGAGTTTGTGACAGGACTGTTCTTGATTGTGTATTGGAACTAATTTCTTGATGTCAACTCTGTCACGCTCACTATCAACACGTTTTAAGGATTTTTACACGTCTGTCAAGGTGCCAAAACATGTGGATGTCATTTTATGGTTTAGATTATTTGAGAGAACCTAATACATTACCTCCTTATCCACTTGCTCTTATTTTATTTATTCCACTACCTCTTTTATTTTGCTATATATTGTGCTAATGATATATTTCTGAATCTGTGAAAGATTTAGGTCAAAATTTCTGATCTAATTTGGGTTATGTTTGATTTTGCATATCATGTCATGACAACTTTTAATATTTTGAAGTCCATAAAAACATTCATAGGAGGCAACGCTTTATGTTTTAGTTTGTTTCTGTGTCTTGTTACTCATCAGTCTGATCCAGAAATAGATTTCATGGCCCAGATATTCTTGATTCCTGTCAATGGATGGCACAGCAGTTTCATGGTCTCAGAGTGGGTTTGACGGGGGCTCCCTAATTGGCCTCAAAATGACTCAGTCTTTGAGTCTGCTGGAGAATTGACATCTGCTGTTAATTCCACTAAACAGGGAGTGGCAATGCAGCTGAGCCCTTCTCCCTGCTACAAATTGGCACTTTTATATATAATCTATACTGCTGAATCTGAATCCTCTCCATTTTACAGTTACACAGCTTTTTAAACTCTGATGCAACGTCAGTAACTTTTAAATTCAAAGTAAATCTGAGCTCTTGCCATGCAGAGCTTGTCTGCCAATATCTTCCTAGTGTAACCGAGAGAAGCAACTGTGAGAAGTTACAGAACTTAAAATTGGGTTGTGTAAAAAAACATTATAAAATATTATATTTTCTTTAATTTTCAAAACAAGGTATGATGCAAAGTTTTGTGTTTGTGCTACAGTTTTCTGATTTGTTGCCATGCTGTAAAATCTAATCTAAATGCTGCATCAAGAGCATTTATCACACTCCTGCTAATGGTTTCTACATCTGCCAACTCACTCCCACCACTCCCAACACTTCCTGTAAAACTGTCACTGTTGCTGGCAGTTTATCTCAGTTTGGATCATTTAGCAAAGCTCCTCTGGCAGGGGGATTGGAAATATTCACATTTCAGGGATAAACAGGGTTGTTTTTGGTTATCTTGACCGAAAGCAGATATAAAACTATCAGATACCAATGTCCCTACAACTCAAGAGATTTTTTTTGTTGTTGCTGATGAGCTGATTTTTTTAAGTTTGCGAATAATACAAACATACATAATTACTAAATTTCTGTTCAATATTCTGAGATTTGTGCTTAGATTTCACGAGAATCCTCCATTCTCAGTAATCTGTAACAAACTGGTTCAAGGAGTAATTTATTTTAGTAACACATTGACTAAAATCTGTAAGTGCTTCTCTGCTAGGAAAATGATTGTAGAAGGTTGCCAATGTATTCAGATTCATTAAGCCTTTCAGCATTTTGTCATGTCACAACTAAAAGTTTCAATGCATTTTTGTTGAGTTTTAATGCAATACAAAGTATAGCATAATTAAGAACAGGAATGAAGATTTTGCATGATTTCAATGTTTTTTTGTTTTTTTTTAAAGAAACATCTGAAAAGTGTGGATACTTATGCATTCGTCCCCTGTGAATGTTGCAGCTGAAAGTCTTTTGGGGGATTTCTCTACAAATTTTGCACATCTAGAAACTGTAACAGCTAGACACTATTTCTAATTCTTCGTAGAAACTATTTCTTAAGCTTTGTCATGTTGTAAGCCACTTTCTTTTTCCAAATCTTGCAACATTTCCCAGTTATTTTTAAAGTTTGACTGTGCCATTCCAGTAGGTTTTCTAGCACAACAATATAGTATGTAACCAGCTACTCTATGCACAGGAAGAAAGAGAATGCAACTCCAACTTAAATAAATCGCTTTTCTCCAGCGTAATTATTTTACATTTGTTTAACTTAGTAAACTTAGTAAATTAACTTTGATTAACTTAATCCAATTGCTTGTGACCAATTAAAGCAATTTATTTAAGTTAAATCACCTATTCTCATTTTTCAGTGTACATGTTGAAGAAAAATATCAACAATATCAAGGTCAGCATCATGACCTTGGCATAATGATGCTGCCAGGGTCATGTTTCAACATGGGATTGATATGTTCAGGATGATATGCAGGGTTAGTTTCCAACCTTATATATAAAAAAGCTTTATAATGATATTTGAAGAAAGCACCTTCTTCTTCCTTTTGACAGATTCTTCCACATCAGCTGTAGATCTCTGGAGCATACTCAGAATTATTTCAAGCCTCTCGGCTGTTTATCTGATTAATGTCCTTCCAGTCAGTTTGGATGGGTAATCATGCCTTGGTAATTCTGCAGTTGTGCCATACTCCTTTCATTTTAAGGTGATTGAATAGTTCTTCCTGAGATGTTCAGATCATTCAGCACAACCGTTTCCTTGACCTGTCTGCTGTGTTCCTTGGACTTAAAGATTATCTTGGTTTCTGTGAAACCTCTGAGGCATTTGCAGAACACTTGAATTTGTAATCAGATGAAATTGCACGCAAAGAGCTGGGCTTTTACTTGTTCGGACCAATGGTTGCGCTGAATTGAATTGACAAACGTCACCGTGAAGGGAGCCATAGAGATGCCCGTCACACTTTTCAAATTTTAATTTCAAAATAATAAGAATTATTGTTGTTATTCCACAATTACCCTTGGATTTGTGTTGGTCTCTTACATCAAATACAAACTAAAATAAATTAAAGTTTGTGGTTGTAACATGACAAAATTGGGAAAGGTTCCAGGGACGCACACTTTTAAAACATAAAAGAGCCGTAATTACTCTCCATCGATTTTTTATGTTGGTTTAATCATGAGAGGCAAATTATTTTTGCAAAAATATGGAAATATAAGATATATGCAACATAACGTTATTGTGTATTAAACTGAGCTTACAAAAAAAACCCTAAGCTCTTTTGATCTCATCTCTCACTCAGCTTCTATGGATAGCTGTATGTAGTTGGAATGATAAATTGGTATTTTGAAGAAGGCTGCTGAGTGTAGTCTCAGCAGACTTGAGAACAGCACTTTATCCATAATCACCATCAGCAGAATGAGAGCAATGAATTAGCAAGCTCAGAATCTGCTGTTTTCATTTTGCTCAGTGAGTTCACTGGAGGTCCGGTTTTATGGAGGAAAGATTTGACATAACTTTCGTTTTGTCTCTTCAGTGATAAATTCCTCTTGATAATTACTCAGATTTGTTTGACCTATTTCCAGCTGTGTGATTTATGTAAAAAATTAAAATAGCAGGGCTAGATGTCAGTTGTCCTTACTCATTCAGTTTCTAAATGATATTGACAGTCTTTAATTTATTTAAATGAAAACGCATTTTTTACCATACATTGTCCTTTCAAGCTCCTTCTACAACCAATGACACTTTTAAGGACAATGAGTAAAAAAAAGATACACTAAATGTTTGTTATGGAGAATCCAAGACACCTTCTATTTTGTGCAGTTTCCTAGCAATAAGCTTCAGAGATTTTCCTTAATAATTGCTCCCCATCCAAGATGATTTGTCTTCACGACTTTTCCGTATTTACATCGCTGAAGCAGAACTGTGAGCTTGAATGACCTAACAGATCTATAAACAATAAAGATCCTAGAGCAACTAAATTTAGTAAACATCGGATGTGATGTAAACTAGAACTCTGAGGCACTCCACAGCTAAATATAGATGCTAAATAAAAAAAAGTTGCTCACATTTAAACAAGAAAAGAACTGAAATCATTTTGAGTGCAGTGACCCTGACATTCATACAGTATACACATCTAGATAATATTCTGTTCATCGCTGATGAACAGAAACTGAAAGCCTTTGGTACCAACATTTGTACAAAAACTTTAACATAAATTGTTGGTATGAAGGCCTGGTGATGCCATTCTTTGCTGCAATTCCCTGACCGCAAACTTTGACCTCCCTTACACCACTCCACACTGTTCAAGAATTTCTGAAAAGTAAAAATAACTTGAGTCCGCATCCAGACTTTTTTTTTTTTTGCCACAGCTCCAGATGTTTTTAACTTTTTAACTATCATTTTGACTGCAGACAAGGTCAAGTTTAAACAATTTTCAGTTTTCTTGCAGCCCTTCCCAACTTACTAAAGCAAAACAATTCTATATTACTTTTTCATTTTGTTTTCCCTATTTTGTAGAGTGAGAGAGAGAGAAATCAGCCTCTTTATCACATCTTAGTAATGAAAAGTCATACGCTACTAATCAAAAGTCCTTAGACACTCTGATTAGTTTTAGATGTTAAAAAGAAAATTCAGTTACATCCACTGTTCATTAACCAAACATTATTTTTCTTAACAACTTAATGACTCCCCCTATCCCCACTTAATAAATGTATTTCTGTGAGGCTATGCTAAATGAAGTTACTTTTAAAACATTTTTTTTTTTTACCATGAGTGCTAATCAGTGTAAATTTCCCTTGGAATATGCTGAACACTGAAAAGGACAATTTAGTACATCCATGCAGCCATCCTTTCTATCTTTCATAGATAGATATACAGTAGAATAGGGAAAAAATGGTGGCTTTTTCCCCCCCAAAAAATCCACCATTTTTGGGGGGATTTATTTAAATGTAAAAAATAATACAGAACAAACACAGAAGCTTATGATAAGCATTATACCAAATATGTCTTATATCGCACAACAGAATAATATCTTTTTGTTTGAACTGTTGCAGTGCAATACTGTGCACACAGATGGTTAAAGATTGTTGCTTTGTCTTGCTACTAAAACTGATTTAGTATTGATCAGTCAGATTATCAGCAGATACTGTACACTACCAGTCTTCATGGTGACAATGAGGCTTTGTCTAATATACAAAGGTTTGCGAAATCATTATAAACAAGTGATAGATTGTGAATGATTTATTGACTAGGTGTCCTTAAAGTCTCATCTTTTCACCTGCATGTTTTATTTACTCCTTTTTGCTCTCCCTTTCTGTCCTTTTCTATGCCATAGTACGCTACATTTTTACCCCTTGTGAGACCCGGATAAAAGAAATGGGCCACTTTTTTAAAGGTCAGAAAATTAAGCCGCAACATAAATCTCCAACCTCTGTGGCCCACATTTCTTCTTTTAAAGCCGCTATGTTCCATTTTGAGTACCGACATCAAAGCATGAGCAGCGACTCTAATACAGCCCTGGTGGAGCGAGGTCATACAGAAAGTTTCAGAAAGTACATCATTTGAAAGTTTTAAAAAATATATATAAAAAAAAGGTCTGGGAAATTATCCAAACTTGTGAGGAAATTAATTCATTTCTTACCCTCTGGACAGACTTTTTTCTTCTATGAATGTATACACTTTTTGTATCTTGTTTCCTTTGCATGAAAAAAGCAGAAAAATGGCAAAAGCTGCTTGTCAGCCAAATTGACTCATTTTTCTTTCTTTCACTGTAAAACCTTCTGACGTTTGTGTATCATCACAATATCAGTGCTGTCTCTGATGCTGTGACGCTTTTGTATTTGGTAGTAATTTAATACTGTTACAAATAATGACAATTGTTGGTCTCTGTCTCAACACAAATCATCCCCTTAAAGTCTCGTAGTGTCACAGCAAAAAGTCAACATAGATTGATATTAAACAGGATATTTGCTTCCATTTTTGTTTGCTTTCTGTTTCATGAATTTGACAAGTAAAGACAAATGTATACATGAAGTAAGCGGCAAGCATAAATGTTTGTTGAAGCCGAAATATAACAGATTTTCTTGTTTAGATATCTTGTTATGGCATTATTCCGCCAAAGTTGCTTTATGTTTTCTTCTCTTTCCACAATATGTCAGAGCATTCTGTCTTGAAACTATCAGGATTGTGATTTTTTTTTTTCACACATTGAAAATAATTTAATCTAATCCTACCTCAGCTGGAACAATAATAAAAACAAAATCTTACAGTGTCTTCAACTCATTCAGGTTAACAAATCTTGGCAAAAGATTTTTGATTTAATTTTCTACCAAGGCAAACTAATGCAGTGCAGTTAAAGATAATGGTACAAGCATTTTTAAAATAAAAATCATTGTTGCATCATTAAATGGTCTACTTTTACAAGATTTCATGGTCACGTAGTTGTCGCTATAGACTAAATATGTAGAAAATAGATGAAGATGTTATAAATATGTTGTAAAAATGACTGAAGAGTTAGATTTTTGCTTTAAACGTGTCTGCTTTAGTTTGGTGTGTACCTCATCTTTGTTCCAAAATAAATTGTGCAATGACTAAAAACATGCATTGACTCTGAAAGCAGTGCAAGCCCTGTTTTGCGATTTTTCAAAAGATTTAGAATAGATATGAAAGTAAGCATTAAAACTGAGAAGTAATGAGATATAAATATATTCTTATTTAATCATTGAATCAGTCTCTGTGCACTTGAAACAAGTCATTAATAAACCATATTTGTCTATAATAGCCCCAGGTTTGCTTATATCTCCATCTGCAGGCTGATAGACATTGATCTCTGTCGTCCTGCTGTGCTGCTCTCTGATGAAGAATTGATGTATTGGTCAGTTTATATTTATAGAGGTGTGGGTGGCGGTGACTTGCTGTTTTTCTCATTTTTATTGAGAACGATGGGGTCAGGAGGGAGAGAGAAAAAACAGCTGTGAATGTTCCTGGAGGATTCAGTTCCACAGCAAAAAGAGAGACTGCAAAGACAAATTTCCACAGAACTAGTTTCTCAGACGCTCCATCATAAGTTAAGCTGCTCTTTTGCATATTAAGATAAAGCTGATCCAGATGAAGGTGCAGCTTTTTTTTTTTTCCATAAATGTGCAGATCATATTTTGAGGCCATCACTCATGTGAATAATTTCAGCAAAGGTATTTGAACTTCCCTGTCTCTCAGGCCCCCTGCAATCACTCTCTGACTCCTCTTCTCCCCTGTTTGTGTCTTCCAGGTATTTATGAGCAGACATTTCTTATATAACTGCAGTCAACCAGTCCTGGATGTAAAGATAGCTTTTTGTCAGGTGTGTGTTCCTTACAGGTAAAAAAGGTACAGTATTCAATCCCTTCCATTTCCCCGTATTTCCTATGTGTGTTTTTGCTGTGTTTGCTGTGTTTCTGATAGGGTTCTACAGCGACTGGTGCTCACAAAACCTCTCATTTCATGTAAAAACAAAATCCTGCATAATGGTCTGGAATCGCTGTATATTTCCTGTGGGAATTCCAAAAGTAGATGAAAGCGAATGAAGAGCTTTTAACCTCACCGTGACAATTAAGTATGCAAAACTATTTCCAGTGCAGACCCAGTTTCCTGCTGGAGTTCAATACCTCAAGTGCTTATCTGTATCTGAGACATTTGGCTAAAGTGGGGCTTAATTGCCAGCTTCCCACTGACCTCGTACAGCTGAAATGCCAAACTCATTTCGAGTATGCATAATCCATACGTTCAGTATGTGTGTGAGAGCTGCGTTGGACCTTTTCACTGCAGCTGCAATTACTCAGGAGCTTTGCATGCTATGTTGGATTGCACATGCATCTTATGTTAATGTTTAACAACCACTGTTGGTACTCCTATAAAGCCAAACATTAAAAATGAATCAAATCACAGGTTATGTGTATTCATGTCATTGTGTACATTTTCCTGGTTCTTGACTTGTTTAACTTTAAGGCTGAACTTACACAGTCGTACCCAACAGTGTGCTTTTATTTGGTTTGTGAACGGTGGAGTAATTACAGTCTGTAATTAACTTAATTATTATTTTGTTGTGCCACTATTTCCATGCCTGTAATTGCAGCTTAACTATTGTGTGCACAATGATGTAATAATGTCTTCAGCTGAGGGAAGCAATTAGCGGCCCTGATGTAATAACATGGCCAGTATTTATTCTGCTGCCTATATTTTCGGGTAGAAAACAGAATTTATGTTTCTGTAAGGCAACAACAGATTTTGCACCTTTTGCAGTGTACCTTTAAATCCTTGCACACAAATCTCAGGGTACTGGGATCATTTGCAACAATGTTGCAAACGTTTTAAGTCTTAAGACATAATCCTCTGTTTAAGGATTTGTTGTTGATCTTGCTAGTGAAGAGAGCTCCTGTGAGAGTGAATTTCTTAGCTATTGGTGTCAAAGTGTTGTGACTACAGAACAGAAATACATCTTTTAATGTGCACCATTTATTTATGTGTTATAGTTTATGAACATAAATAAGTGTGAAGCAATGTAACATGTACCTTCTTCGGACCTAACACATAAAATAAATCCCATACCGTTTTGGAACAATATCCTCAGATGAAGCTGAGCCTTTTTTAAGAGTAACAAATTTAACATTTTTTCTCTTTTTAATGATATTAAGCACCACATGATGACAATGTGCTGTCGTCCATGAGAAAGCAAAAGTCAAACTGACAATGAACCTTTCAACAGAATAATAAACCTCAGCAGTATAACAGAAAATTGAGTAATAAAAAGACTTGAGTCAAAGCCTAGAATTGAATCCCACTAAACTGCTCAGGGGATTTAAAATCTACCATATTTAAGAAAACCATAAAACATCTAAAGTACTTAAAAAAGTACTATTAGAAAAAGAGACTATTAAAATGTTCTTTCTCAGACAGGAGCTCCAGCCCCCAACACCAGATATTTATTTTATCAAATGCTACCTTTGTTGTGCCTATAAACAGAAATACATGGTATAACGTAGAATTCAAAAAAGTAATCAGGTGTTGAAACTGTTTAAATGCTGATTGTTAAATAGTAAAAAAAAAATGCAGTTTTGCCAAACTGAATACAATGTTATGTATTGTATATGCTATATCTCCTTTTATTTTGTGATTATACTAAATTGCATTGAACATAGTAATTGGGGTTTTATGCTGTAAATGTAAACCATGCCTTTCTCTTTCAGCAAGACTAACGCCACTACTGTGCTGTATTTGACTCGCGCAGGGTTTTGGAAAACAAGTGGATGTGTCATATATTGCCAAACATTACAACATGAGCAAAAGCAAAGTGGACAACCAGTTCTACAGTGTGGAAGTGGGAGACTCCACCTTCACAGTTCTAAAGCGTTACCAGAATTTAAAGCCCATTGGTTCTGGAGCTCAGGGAATTGTCTGGTAAGTTCACAGCCGCGCCTTTTGTTTTGTATGCCCTGGCTTAAAACAAAGCTGTTTGATGAGGCTCTTTGTTATATTTAATGTTTGGGTCATCTCAGTTTTACTGTTGGTCTCCTTGTTCTGTGGCTTATTGCTTCAAATGTTGATAAAATCTGTGATTATATAGTGGAGGTTGGTTTCACATTTGGTCAAAGAGAGCCTTTACGAACTCTACTTTCTGCCTTTTGATCTAGAAATGGCATAAAAGCATGCGTTTCAAGGCATTTATTAGTAATTCAGATAAACTTTTGCTTTTAGTAAGCATTTATAATTCTTTTCAAGGTTTTTTAATATCTTATATAGCTGATTCAACTGAATGTACAATGCTCTCTGATTCATTTTGTGCTTTTAAGAATAAGAAAAACAAACTCATTTCATAGTATGATTATCTGAGCAAAAACTTCTGATCTAAAACTTTTTAATGTGACAGCAGCAAGTGTTTATGAATTCCTATTTCAAGTAATAAAAACTCTGCTAAGATGAAGTTGCAGCTGATGTTTTAAAAGTGGGATGTTTCAGTCACTTCTTTTGTAAGGTTATTTATGACAATATAGAGTATTTTATGACTATATACATATTGCCATATATATATATATATATATATATGTAAACAAACAGAAAATATTCCTTAGAGGGATCAAGTATCAGTATTTGTGATATAATCTTTTTTATCAGGTGTGAGCTGATATCATATCTTCTATTTGCATTGTAGATAAATGGATTTTAAGGGTCTATCACCACAGTCCTCTTATGAATCCTTAATCCAGATTGCAGAGGGAGCCAGCTTTCATTGTAATTCACCTCACGTCTTCCCTGTCAGAATGCAGTGGAACGACTGCCAAAGCTCCACTTAAAGAAATGCTTCTTACCGTCTCTGTCGATCCACCAAACACATCCATAACTCATGCTCATGCTAATGCTGTGTCATTGTGCTAATATACAACCTCTCAGAATCCTCCACACCGATGATCCAAGTTGACGTGTTTCGCGTTAGGATGTATCTCAACACCTTTGCCCTCCATGTGTCCTCTTATAATCTCTGCCTTTTGCTACTTCGGTCCAAAAAGTAGCAAAACCAATTCTTTGTGGCTGCAGGTTGGCTTGAGGCAGGTTTGGAGAATGTTTTTAGAGATCAAATGTAGAGACGACATCAAACTGTATCTTCCCAGCTGTATATTTCTTGACTTTGCCCACAGATGGCATCTGGTGTCATCTGGTGGTAACAGCAGACAAAAAACAACAACAAAAAAACAGAGACTGCTTTGAGACATCAAGCATGAAACTTATCTTTTTCAGATGTTTACAGATGCACTAATGCATAATATGAAAAATGTGTTTTTGTATAAGTTGAAATAACAGTTTGCTCTCAACATGGTGATAAAACATTTAAAAAAAGATTGTTGGTTATCTTCAGTGCGAACCTCAGATGGGTGACATAATCACATTTACATAAACATCTTTGTGACTCAGTTCCAACAGCTAGCCTCAAATAAGCAACATGCACACAAGCAGATAGATTTAAAAGATTATGCCTAAGTCAGCGAGAACACATTCTGCTTTGCTTATGCAATCGGGCAATTTATCCTAGTTCAGCCAGAGAACATGCAAATAAGGAAAATCTTGCTTTCTGTTAAGATTTATTTTGCCAATGTTGTTGCCAGTCCATGTTATTATAAAGTAGTGTGGTCAAAGGGTCAAAAAGATGAACAATACACAGCATCAGCCTTCGGTTCCAGCTTCCTCCGAAGAATTTTATTACATTTTATTGGCTCTGACATGAATCCTGAGCAGCTGAAAACTCACCGTTCTTGTAGTCAGTTGGCAACACATCTGCACTTGTTTGGACTAAACCACAATGAAACAGGTCAAACCAAACAAAATCTAAACAGAAACAATCTAATCTAATTTACAAACTCATTTAAATATTTAAATGGTATGTAAAATAAACCATGTAATATAGGACAACTCAAAAGGTTGCCTTAAAGAAAAAACAAACAAACAACATAACACACAAAAGAAAGCACTCTAATTGGTTGAACCCAGCAATGTGATCAATGACATCATCCAGCTATTTAAGCTGGAAACACTGGGCTGGCCCCTCCCATACACTGGCCCTGCTGGAGAATCTACAAGGGACAAACAATGATGAGTAAAAAAGGAAAACAAATAATTTATCATAAATATTCCTTGAAACAAAACAAACAAATTCATCCAGAAGTGTTAGCTTTAACCAAAACATAAACATAGATGGAAACTGCAACATAAACAAACCCGGGATAGTGAGTGAAGCAAAGGTGCAAAGTAATGTTTAAATTTAAACATTATGACCAACTACAGAAAGAGTAAATGAATCAGAAATAAGAATAAGGGACAAATGGTAAACAAACCGAACCATTGATCCACTGAACCAATAATCAGGTACAGTATTTGCAAATACTGAGTTCTAGTGCAATATGCTACATTTTGTGTGTCTGAAAGCTCAGTAGCTTCAATTTGAAGCTACTTTTAGCATACTGTATTTCATCAATCTCTGTTAATTTACTCACTAATGATGCAATAGATGCATAGTGTACATTTTTCTGGACATTGACAGATATTTTGAGGACATAAACATCTAGTCTTCAACACATTTGCATACAGAGCAGTTTTCTAAGGTGCTAAGCTAACACTAGCATGCTTACTCTATTTTAAATTGATGACATTTGACATGTGTTCACCTTGCAACAAATGTCATTGCAGTTCCAATTAAAAATTTGGCTAAAAAAAACCTACTTTATAAACTTATAGTTTGAATGCCAAAAACTTTGAAGGCTAGTATATCAGCTGCTTTATACACAGCAAAAAAGATCAGCACTGACAGGCAGCCATATCAAAGACAGGGAGACGGAAAAATCATATCTTGCCACTTTAAAAGAATGATTTAATGTAGAGCAGCTTGCAAAAGCATAGACTAACCTTGTGTTTGCTCTGTTTGAATATGAGTCACTGCTAATTCGACTTCTGTTTCATTGTTTCCAGTTCATTAGTTGGTGATAAAATGCACAGAAAATATTGTTCTCTTTCTTCAAAATGCTCTTTGCTTGGAACATTAGACAGTTTTATGGCTAATGTTTTACCTGCTTTCTGTGCGGCTTACATGACATGAATAAGCCAATCAGTTAATACATTATATTTTTTATTGTGTACAGGTTAAAAACTAATAAATCAGATAGATCAACAAAATAGTGTTAATGACTGAAAATATAGGAAAAAAAGGACATAGTTTTTTTTGTTTTTTTTATTAGCCACAACAGTTAAGGCCACTATGGTGGAGCTGACAATATTACAAACATTACAAACATTACAATATTTTGCACAAAATGTTAATGTTGGGATTAGACTTCCTTGCACTTATTTAGACGGAGCTTTCATGCTTTAATATGGGAATCCTAAAGATGGATCAAGGTTTTAAGTAGTTTAGCTCTTCATGACATCACCTTTCACTCATCTAGAAAAGTGATGACTTGTTAAAATCCTTATTGGATAAAAGCTTTCATAAATCCATCATATGCATTCTCCACAGAGACACTTAAAACCACAGCGCATTGCACTCAGCATCTTCTGCACGACAACATGAAAATACACTGATAGTCCCTTTACAGCATCAAAGGGCGATACGGAAAAATACAGAATATTAAATGACATTTTTATGCCTTATTTTTCTCCACACCTGTTCTCTGAGAGTCAACAGAAAGGACTGCAAGGAGCTCCAATATAAAAGGTCTCTGGAGTCAGGGTTGCACTGTGCTAGCAAAGCAACAAGTTATGACTCATATTTTCCTACTGGATACCTTTTACTTTGCCAAACTGATTTCTTTGTGAACCATTTAAATTGTTCTGTATTTTCCGTATACTGTATGTAAATATCTGGTTCAGCTGTAAATATGTTTGAAAGAAACTGTCTGTGGGTCTCCTTTACATTGATAACTTCAACATGCAGAAAATCATCTATTTGCTCTTGTGCTACAAATTGCAATTACGGTGCAACCACATACACCCAGATAACCATCCAGCTATGAATGCTGAAAGAATGCTGATGATTATGTGTTTTTCCTCTCTCTCTCTCTCCCCCTCTCCCTCTCTCTCTGTCTCTGCAGTGCGGGCTATGATGCTGTCCTGGACAGGAATGTAGCCATAAAGAAACTGAGCAGACCCTTCCAGAACCAGACCCACGCCAAGAGGGCATACCGGGAGTTGGTGCTCATGAAATGTGTCAATCACAAAAATGTGAGATATTGTTTTTTTTTATGCATTGGGACAAAGAAAGTAAAAAACAAACAAAAAAAACCAATACACATCTACTGTCAGAAAGATTCTATTTCTGGCCAAATCGCTCTGCTACAAAGTGCACACTAGCCCCCATGCAATGTTGTGACCATGCTAAACTCTGTGCCTGCAGCAAACTGGTGAGAGAGAGTGAAACCAAGAGCACTTGGAGGGATGACTGTAATCCCTACTGCTACACTTTGTCTCCCTCTCTTTGTTTCCTGTCACCAGCCTTTATCCCCTTCTCTTGCCTCCATTCCACCTCTTCAGTCTATTTTGTCCTCTCTCACCAGTGTCCTTCTCAGCAGTCATTATCTTCTCACAGTCACTTTCAGTCAATTAGTTTATTTTCCCTTTTTGATTACCTGTATAATAACCCTCTGACTGCATTTTCTCTCTTTCAGATAATCAGTTTATTAAATGTCTTCACGCCACAGAAATCATTAGAGGAATTCCAAGATGTGTGAGTTCCTTTTTTTTTTTATTTATTAATCTTTGTTTTGATATACATAACAAAATGTCTGTTTTTGTTGGACATTTCGTGTCCATTTTGTGTTCCTCAATCGCTAGAGCAGAGCCACTAGGGGGTAGTCAGGGAAAGTCGATAGAGGCGTCATGTTCTCGTACTGAATCATAAATGAGAGCATGTTTGTTTTTAGAACAGTTCCTCTACTCTGGGATTTATACGTCTCATACGACAACAGCTTTTTTGGTTGTAGTTCATGCAGAAACATTTAAAATGCATGACGTCTGCCTACAACTAACCCGTCAAATGTCAAACAAGTCATCACTTACTGAATGGTCATGGCATTTTCCCAGGTACCTTGTGATGGAGCTTATGGATGCCAATTTGTGCCAGGTGATTCAGATGGAGCTTGACCACGAGAGAATGTCCTATCTGCTCTACCAGATGTTATGTGGTATCAAACATCTGCACTCAGCCGGCATTATTCACAGGGTAAGAGAAGACAGTGAGTGTTTTTTCCACCTCTACCTGTTAAGTTAACTTTGCATTGTGTGCTTCCAAATCTGTCACGATGATCAATTGTTGAAAGTAGCAAAGCCTGCAGTCTGCTTGCACAATATTTTGGCAGCGATCATATTGTTTGTAATATGAGAGTCTATTTACTTTTCAAAGCAGATCAGACTCTGCAAATAACCCAAGTTGTGTGAAATGTAAAATAGGATCCAGTGTTTCCTGTTTTCGCTACTACATCTCAGTGAAGCATTTCTCTGACAGCCCAACTGGAACAAATTTAATATAGGTTAAATGGTAAGGTTTAAAAATAAAAATAAGTTTTAATGATGAAATTTAGATGCCATATTTGATCTTTGAGGAAATCTTTTTTTGGTTAAATAAAATCTGATGTATGTACACTTGATAAATATTAGCAATATTTTGACAGCAAATGAGAGATTTCGTTTTATTTATTTGCTAAGTTGAACATTTATGTTTTAGAATTTTTAGATAGGAAATTGTACATATCTTTTTTATCATTTCACAAATCAAGAAATACCGATTAACACAATAACATATACAGGAAAAATATTCAACTCGTTTAAAAAAAAAAGAAGAAGTGAATTCAGGTTTAAAATCTGATCTGAGCAAACTCTTTTTGGAAAAACAAACAGAATAAAGATAATTAATATAGACAAAAGTATTAATTATACTGGTTCAGCTGTTTGGAAAAACAAACAGAATAAAGATAATTAATATAGACAAAAGTATTGAAAAATAGGACAAATTAATAATTTGTCAAATAAAATTTATGACAATTTTATAACAGAAGATCCATTGTACTAACACTAAATATAGTTTGTTGTAGTTTTAATAAAATATTATTTTCAGATTTCCGAATAAGATACATTGTACATTTAAAATAATATATATTTGCTTGTTTTGTGTTGGTCTGTTGCAAGGTCAAAAACGTCCAGTTGTGACCCAGCATAGATCAGCATTTGCTTTTTCTTTCCTTTAAAGAACTAGAATAATACAAATTAGGGCCTTTTGCAACAACACAAAATACATTCACATATGTAAGTAGTTTTTGTATAATTTCACATATTTTCATTATCTAAACAAACAAAATGGTGTTTAATTTGTACAGACGAATAAATACTTCTTTCTGATTAGCCCTCTCTTAGATTAGAGAGGACTCGTGTTAATCTCACATTGGCTTTAGCAGCTCCTCTACAATAGGAAATATAATGTTCAGTAATTTAAAGATTGCACATGTTTTTTTTTCTCTCTAGGATCTCAAACCAAGCAATATAGTGGTAAAGTCTGATTGCACCCTGAAGATCCTGGACTTCGGTCTGGCTAGAACCGCGGGCACTAGTTTCATGATGACCCCATATGTGGTGACGCGATACTACAGAGCCCCAGAGGTCATCCTGGGAATGGGATACAAAGAAAATGGTGAGCTTCGCCAATGACAGGGTGTGTTTGTAGAGTCACAGATCTCTGTCAGACAGCTCTAAATGAAAGTTTAGAGAGTCCAGCACCTGCAGCTGATTAGCTTAATCATTGCAAAGGCAAAGACGTGATTCTGGTTGAATTGCAGTAGAGCTGAAGTGCTGGCGCAGTGTGTCATTGATTAAAAGCCCTCAGAACATCAAGGCACATGACTGAATGCCAGCCTTGCTATCATTCATTAGTCACACTTCAAACTTAAAATGACAGCCTGTGGGCTTTGAGTTTCCTTTAGATAATCAGTCCTTCTAATGCTCAACTTTCTTTTTCACTATTACTCCTTCAGCTCTTTATCTTTTGTGTGCATGTTGAGTCGTAACATGCTTCTCACCTATTGAATAATCTGCTAATCACTGTAGACTACTCTAACCTTTGTTTCCCCCCTTCTTTCCCTTTGCTCCCTCTGTGTGCCACCTTCACCTCTTTGCGTGCAGTGGATATTTGGTCGGTGGGGTGCATCATGGGAGAAATGGTGCGCCACAAAATCCTTTTCCCTGGCCGGGATTGTATCCTTACTAATACAGAGAGAGAGATTGTGTGATGGTACCCCAATAGAGTTATTTAATTTTTAGTTACATTTTTTTAAGATAGCTTTGAAAACGACACACATTAAGTTTTATAATGAACTGACCTCATTTCAAAATACTTAGAGAAGACTGCTCTAAAAAGTAAATATCACAGCTGAATTAGACAGTGCCTTGAAAAAAACCCATCTATCTACAGTATTGCACTGGAAAAACAGTGAACTTCAACACATTTTCACTGATACCTTCTTGATTTGGTTTTGTAATAAGAAGTTATAGAATTATTATTTTTTTGTTGTTTAATCAACACAAACAATCTTAAAAGGCTGAAAATAACCAACAGAAATACAAGGATTTCTTTCAGAGTACGACACATTTTAAATGCTTCATTAAAGGCAAATATGCCAAAATAATACTGAAAAAAAAGACAAAAAACAATCCGTTTTTTTTTGGTGATTACAGGGATATGGTCAGATATATTTGAGTTTTTGCACTGCCTTGTTCTTGACTTACAATGGCTGCCACACTCTGAGTTCTGCTTGTCAAACAGAATGAAAAACCTGCATCTTTATTAATTCACAGCATCTCAATTCCCACTAAAATATATTAAGTTATGTTGCTATTAGGAGTGAAAACTTGGAATAGGCTTAATCTAAAGCATTTGATGCAAATAAGACTTCATTTTTAATATTATTTTCATGATTTTTTACTGGAGTAGTAGACCTGATTTTTGCTGTATGTCACAGAGGTGCACTAAAACCATTCATATTTGACCAACATTGTATAACATGTTTATTCTTTGTAGTTCCAACATTTCTTTTAGTAGCACTTCCTCTTCATATGTGTTGACTTTTAATTCAAACATCTCCTGGCAAATACATATTTCTCTGCTTGTCTCTGAATATTTAAAATGTGCTCTGTGTGCTTTAGAGTGAAACTAAGTGTGTGTACTTGCAGTGAGAATGAATGTCAGTATTTTTGCTAAATAGTCTTCATGTTATGGTTTTTTTATTCCATGGCAAATGTGTGAACATATGAAGGACATCTTGCCATCTATGAGAGCCTAGAGATGAGAGTCACAGCATTCGCTTACTCAGTTTGAGCATCTGTTAGTCATTGCATAGTTTAAATTACGTGACATTGTGAAGAGGATGTATGCTTACAACATGAATATTTTATGATGCATTCTCAGAAGATTCATGCATCTGAATAATTCCAGCATTTCTCCAACCCCAATTCCAATGAAGTTGGGACGCTGTGTAAAACATAAATAACAAATGAATACCGTAGTTTGCAAGACCTGCACTTATTAAGTACACTACAAAGATAAGATATTTAAAGTTCAAAAGTAACTACAGAAAAAAAAGACAACCCTACATTTTATAATGGCTACTTAACAAACAAGTGCTCTGAAGTTGGGTTATTTCCACATGCAGCATGCTGCCTGAACAACAGTTTCATGTCTGCAGATGGCGTTTAAATATCTTTGTGCTTCAAATATCATTTGTGACAAAAGGCTCATGAGGTTGTTGAAGCCTTGGACAAATAACTTCCTCTTTGCCTCCACTCAAAACATATGCTCCTGATAAGTTAGACAACTTTCTGATTTATTATGGCTTAAAGAAGAAAATCATGAGCCATATGTGTCATAAACAGTTGCAGCATACAGGATGTTAGGATGTTTTTGACAGTAACCATTGTGACTCTGGTTGTGCTGCAGTGTTTGCAGCATTATGTTTGATAGTAAAACAAATCAACCCAGACACCTCCACAGGACTTCAGATGTGAGTGGATACATTAAGCATGTCGAAATGCTTCAGGAATAGTTGTTTTTTTTTGTATTTTTGTGTGACATTTTGACAATATAGAAAAAAATGACCATGTTCACTATTTAAAATGGTGACTTAATGTAGCTTAATGGCCATCAGACATCAGGTGTTGGGGGGGATTCCTCACTCTGCGGCCTTGTACATGCAGCTCCTGGAAGATTAATGAGCTGAACAGCGAGAAAACCCTGCAATGAGCTCAGCAACTTCTCATCCCTTCTGTCTCGGCTTTTACTGAAATTGTTGTCATCTGTATCTGCCCCCATCATCAGTTTTCTTTTTACTGCGAATCAATGTGCGCTCAGACAAAATTTAGTTAATTTTCAGCTCATTTCTCAGTGGTGGATTGGTGTCTCATATTTAACGCTATTGACCTAAAGTATACTGACCTTGAGATTTGAGGTCAACCCTGTGCTTTGTCCAACAAATGATGATGGAGTGCAGCAATCTGTCCACTGAGATAAGTCACGATTCTGTAGGCCACAAGGTTAGTGGTTGTTTAATGTTAAACGATTGTAACAGCAATGTCAAAGAGAATCTGAAGGTTATTATTTAAGGTAGACTGTTTAATTGCAGAAGTATACAAAGTTTGATGCACTTGTGTTAATAGGCAGACATCAGATGATCATCAATTGATATTTTGATTGTGTTATACTCTGCTCTCTGTTTAGATTTTTAAAAATGTATTTCTCTAGGGGCGTAGGGTGAGTTTAAAGCTGCTCGAAAAGGTCAATGAACATGTACAAGCATCATCATCGGACCAATCCCACTAATAATCACTCACACTGCTGCTGATACTGTATTTTTAATCCTTCAAGTTTTACTGAAAACTACAAAAAAAAAATTCTCTAAAAGTATAAAGATGATCAAAATGCAAGAGGAATTACGAGGTTTCCAACTTCAGTAGTTACTGGAAGCAGCAAAGATATCTTGGAACATCACAGCTTACGTGATTTTGTGTGTGTGTGTGACACCAGTGGACATGTGGTCAGTGGGCTGCATCTTTGGAGAGGTGATAAGAGGGACGGTTCTGTTTCCTGGGTCTGACCGTATCCTTCCACCTCCTCTCTCTGATTCATATGGAAGCCTGGAAGCATTTTTGACAAGCTGAGGATAAAAAAAAAAGGCACCTCAGGCTGTTTGACAAAATCCAAACCTGTAGCAAGGAGGAATATGGATTAAAGCTGTGAGAGATGGGAAAATGGGACTTTACTGGCTCTCACTCAATGTGTAATGGTGACAGCGAAGAGCTATTACTATGAGGACTCCCAGCTAAATAAAGCTGTAGCTGGCAGAATGATGCAACATATTTGTTGGTAAAAAGAAACAGTAAGGATACCGCTCATGATCCACAACTGTCTCATCAGAAAGTCTCTTCACCAGATTTGTGTCTATATAAACAATACACAACTGAATTTCTTATTTATTAATTTTTTTAAACTGCCTTTTCAGGAATATTATGACATAATATCTCCCTAACATTCTGTGAGATGATACGATGCTACATATTCCAGGTGAGTTTCCTTTAACCTTGACCTGCCACGCCAGACATTGACCAGTGGAACAAGGTGATAGAGCAGCTGGGCACGCCCTCTCCAGAGTTCATGAAGAAGCTGCAGCCCACGGTGAGGAACTACGTGGAGAACCGGCCAAAGTACGCGGGCCTCACTTTCCCCAAGCTCTTCCCCGACTGCCTTTTCCCTGCTGACTCTGAGCACAACAAACTCAAAGGTGAGAGCCAAGGTTTTATGTTGGCGGGATGCTCCAAAGATGCCTGTTAATGAAATGGATTTATTTTGACTTGATTATTTAGATGAATTATTATGTGGGGTCAAAAAAGGCATTAACTCCGACGACATACAGTATCTTTGTCAGCTCTTTATTTATTCCTGCCATCATGGTTAACAGGAGCAGTAAAACACCTGAATAATAATTTAAAAAAATAAATAAAAAATTTGATGCTGATTTACCATAAATATTTTCCTAGTCAAGCTTATTTGTACATCACATTTCAGCAACAAGGCAGTTTAAAGTGTTTTACAACATAAAAACATAATACAGTAGCCAACTATGAAGCAAGCAATAAACATGCTATCATCAAAATCATGAAGCAAATATTCATTAAATAGATTGATTCATGTTCCAATTGTTATTAATCAAAGGCAGTTCTGAACAGTTGTGAGTTATTTTAGCTTTGTTTTTGAAGAAACTCTGGGTTTCGGCTGTTCTATAAGTAGTAGTATTCTCAGGCCCCCTGCTAGTATTCTATAAGTTTGTCCCAGATTAGTGGAGCATAAAAACTGAATGATGATTCTCCATGTTTGATAGGATTCAGAGTAGAACCAGAAGACCTGAGCGGTCTGGAAGATTGCAACAACAACAACCGATCTTTCATTTTGGTGCTATGCTGTTCAGTGATTTAGAAACTAATAAAATTATTTAAAGTCTGTTCTCTGAGCTACAGGGAGCCAGTGTAAGGACTTCAGAACTGTTCTACACAACATCCAAACTTTTTGTATGAGAAATAAATGAATTACAAAGGACCCTTTAAATCTCCAAATACACTTTTGGGGACTTTGTAAATAATCCAAATTAAAAAAGTTGGTAACACTTTTTTTGAAGGGGTGTGCACAGGACTGACAGAGCACTGTCATAAACATGCAGGAGTCTTTATGAATGTTTAAGACTGTTGTCATGAAGTGTCATTCGGTAAATAATGACACTTAATGCAAAGTTGACTCTTTTAATTGACTTTCAATGTAAGTTTTAATGCAACTTTGCATAGAAATGTAATTATTTACCAAATATTGCTAAGTTGACACTTACAATGCACTTTTAATGCTTATTTTGATTAAAAGTCTCATTATTTACCGAAAGACACTTCATGACAACAGTCATAAACATCCATGAAGACTCCTTCATGTTCATGACTGTTGCTATGTCATGTTTATGACTGTGTAATGTCAGCCTTATGCACACCCCTTCAAATAAAGTGTTACCAATTTTTTTTTTTAGAATATTAAGGAATTATCAGGTAATTTAGGCAAACTATATCACATTCTAAGATAGGTATAAACATCTTGCTGTTTGGATAGAAACTACCATTTCCTATTAACCCCCAAACACCCAGTCAAATAAATAAATTAATCCTGTTAACTAAAAAAGTCCAATTCCCCATAAAAATCTAAAGCAACCCCAAGATTTTCCAACCCTGCTAGAGTGACTGAGTTGTTGCCTTTTAGCTTCCTTGTTAAAATTCAGAGCTGAGTACTGAAATCCCAATCAGAGCTCCCACTTGACTCTGCTTCTGGAGATGATCAACCCTGTGCACCTTATTTTGCTCTCCCAGCTGAGAAAGCAGGAAACAGAACATCCATTTTACCAGAGACAGAAAACTCCTCTTTTTGTGTGTTCCCACATCAAAGCTCCAGAGTTGTTAAATTGTCATGAACCAGTTTTGTATGCGGGTTGTGGGCTGCTGAGGTGACGAAGTTAAAGGAAAATCACCCAGAGAGGTACAGTGGGAAGGTGTGAAAGCAGGTTGAAGAAAGGAGGGAAACACTCGCTGTGCTTTGGATCTTATATTTGTTAGAGACTGACAGACAGTCTCTAACTGTGAGAGGAGGATGTATAGGAGAGGAGCCCATATAGGAGTCGCTCCATAGATTTGCTCTGTTTTAGTTACTGATAAGAGAAGAATCCATTCTCCATTTTTCCGTTTCTCTTTTCAAACTGTAGTCTCTACTCCATAGCTGCTGTGGAGCTGTGGCAAATCAGTTCAAGGGGACTTTCTCAAGAGGAGGAAAAATTGCCCCTCGAGTGCATTGAAAGAATATATCCAAACTGGAAAGAATAAATTTATTTGTACTGTAAGAAGAGAACAAATCAGAGGAATATGAGATTAAAGGTGGAGTAACATGGATATGTCCTTATTTATTTCCGCAGCTTATTTCATCATTGTTTATTCCAAACAGCTGAAAGCCTAAAAAATATTCCATCCTGCAACCTTTTAGGACAAAGGTCTGCTAAATGCTTTTGCAAATTTTGTATATTTAAAAGGAAGTGATTTTATCAAAAACGAACTGAGATATTCTCTAGATTTATAGATCTTAATACATTTATTATGAAGGGTAATTTTTGCATTTGCTCTACTTCAACCTCTTTCTACTCACCTGATTTCAGTTTCATAAGTATTTCCTGAGAATTATCACCATAGAACCACTGGGACCACCTTAAACCATAAAAAGAAGAGTGAATAATCTAAAATGAGAAATATTTGTAATATAAAGGAAATGAGGGCAGATTTAAAATGAACAAATGACACTAATCGATGTTTAGTTGTCGCATACTGATATTTAACATTGCACTTAATTAAGAACTTTAATTTACCAGAATCTTAGGCTTGCATTACTCTCCAGTTCTTTAAATTTCATGGTCATTCTTCTTTCCTCCTCACAGTATTGAATTTGTTGGTGCACGCAGTGTTTGGATAACTGTTTCATGTCTCATTTTAATCTTAATTTAAAGTCATTTGTCTGAAGCCGGAGTGTTTATCATTACCATCCAGCCATGATGAGTTTCTGTAAGATGCAAATTACCTCTGATAACTTTCTGTTTTTAATTATAGCTCATCTTTTCCCCTCCTGATTTGTTTTGTCTCAATCTTCCCTTTCACATGTGAAATGCAGAGCGATACTTTCTTGTCCGTGTGAAATCAGCTGGGTGCTTTTGTGTTTTGTCTTTCGACTCCAGCAAGCCAGGCCAGAGACCTGCTGTCTAAGATGCTGATCATCGACCCTGCTAAGCGGATATCAGTGGACGAGGCCTTACAGCACCCCTACATCAACGTGTGGTACGATCCAGCTGAGGTGGAGGCGGTGAGTAGGCGGTGTGCGTGCGTGGGGGGGGTGTATGTGTGTGTAGTTGAAACTCAGCCCTGTCCATTTGTGTTTGATCAAACACTACCCAGTTTTGCTTTTTATATGTGACATACATGTTCATCTAAATATCTTCCTGTGCTCCCTGCTTTTTACTTTAGCCTCCACCTCAGATTTATGACAAGCAGCTGGATGAACGAGAACACTCTATAGATGAGTGGAAAGGTAAGAATAGCCTGTTTTAACCAACACTGCCAGCTAAATGTCAACATTGCATGAGTCTAGTTAATCTGTGTATTAATTAGGAAATATAGGATTTAACAGCGCATCGAGAAATGCCTATGCTTTTGTTTTGCAGTTTCAAAATACACAAACCACCGTTGTCTCTGCCGTGTCACGTTTCTCACACGGATAATGAAAAGTGACGTTTCGCCACTGTTTGCATTTTACTGACTTTTCTATTTTTGCCAGAACTAATCTACAAAGAGGTGATGAACTTTGAGGAAAGAACGAAGAATGGCGTTGTGAAGGGACAGCCTTCACCTTCAGGTACTCTCAGTGCATAAGCCTAATCGCTCTGTAAGTGAATTTACTATAACCTTAATGGAGTTTTCCCTTGTAAATACAGATTCCCATTGTGCTGTTGACCATGTGTCTATGTCTCTTGCATCTCTGATTAAGTGTTGTTTAATATAGTGGGTGTTTTTTACATTTTATTTTATTTGATAAATGGAACAAAATCTGCTACTGTTAAATGTACCTTCTGGTACAGAAAATATCTGATAAAAAAATGTGTGAATGTTTGTATTTGTGCATATAAATGTGTCACGATTTAAGGTTTGGGCTGTGTGGTTTTCTTTGCAAATGTCAGTTTTCAGCTGACATTGTAAGCCTCTAGAGTTATTCATGAAATGAGAGTGAGTGCTGTCTGCATTTTCCACCACAGAGTGGCAGTAAAGAGTCATGTTGATGCACTAATAATCCAGTCACACTCCTATGTGAATTTAGTGAATGAAACAGATTTATCATGGTTACAGCAGCATGCTGATAAGAAAGAGTAACTAAAAAGGGTGCATGTAAAGTACAATAAATTTCCTCAGACTATAAAAACATATAAAGTCTGTCCATCATTTGCATTTAGTCATTTAAACAGCACCTAAACTTTGTTATATTTAATTCTTTCATTGCAAGAAGAAAGATAGCATTAGGCAATTTTTTTTTTTTGCTCTCTGTATCTTATTTTTTTATTCTCCACTAGTACACAATATCCACCCTTTCCTGTGTTGCAGCTTGTTGCAATTAAGCAGATTGGCCGCTCTGTAGTGTCTGATGCTGAGCGTATCAGACGCAGTGCAGGAACTGCAGGCAGCACTATTTCACTGCAGCAGGAAGGTGGAGGAGCAGAGAGCACATTGTGCCCTGGCCAGAAGTTAAAAACACAATATCCTTAATACTGTTTTAAATTTGTTTTGTAATTTGTTTTTTTTTGTTTGTTTTTTTGTTAACATGACACAAATCAGAATTATACTCAAATCACTTTCCACCTGTATGTTAATATGATAAGTTTTACAATCATAGGTTTGTAGCTCACAATACTTTAACATTTTTTTTGATGTTTTAAGTCAAGAAATATGTAAGAGAGCATGAAAAAAATTAGTGAATATTAGGTAGTTGAGAATACAGCTGAATTTCCAATTGTTTCAAAATCATCTAAACGTTTTCTCAACACAGTTTTTGGTGAGTGAGAAGAAGAGCTCTATTCTCTTCTTCCACTTTTTCCATAAAGCTCACTCAGATTTGAAGCATAAAGTACCATTTGGAATAGTAAGGGCGCTCACTGCCTTTTTTTCTGTTGCCGACAACCTGCACACATCCATTGGCATATTCCTGTTTGAAATATCTTTCTTGTCAAGAAAACATCAATTTTTGTTCAAGGTAATAGACTCTGGAGTGCTTCCAAGTGACGAACCTACACCAGCATCTATATGTGCAAAAGTATAACGATTTCAGAAGGCACAGCTCCAATTGCTGGTTTCATATAGGTTATTAAATTATCTATGTGCTTTGAAATAAAATCAATAAAAAAGCAGACTGAATATTTTTTTTTAATACATAATTTAAATATTCTTTTTGATTTCCTGGATCTACACTATATTGATCTATTCCTTTTAAGATCCCAGTGGAAACTGCTGCAGATAAAATCTACTCTATCTGTATTAATTGTCTACTACAAGCCAACAGACTAGAACATTTTGTTCCATATCAGAAAGAAATACTATCAAGAAAAAGTTCAAACTGTGTTCCTGAAATGCTGCATTCAACATGTTGTGAAACATGTTGTTATGTATATGTGGAAAGAAACAGCCTCCTAAGGCTCGCAGTTTGGTGGCGTGTCTAAAAGAAAAGCGCACCGGTTCCATATTATCAGTCATTGATGGAAATAAATCGATTTATCTCATCCATCGCGTCATTACCAGCAGAGCTGCAAGTGCTGTGACATGAACTCAGTTGCCATTTCTGAAAGTGGATCATTCTGTGATCTCCTTAATTTCATCACTTAATCTGTGATAATGATGAAACGACAGAATAGCAGGTAAAACTGAGAGACCTCTCGTGGGGTCTCCGAAAGTTTGCTGCTGACTGATTCTAACTTCAAGAAATGATCAACAAAAGAAAATTGGGAAACTCTTTTAATAACTTCCAAATGAACTGACATAAATTGTGCCAGCTCAGCAGTGTTTAATGATGACATAAATCAAGGAATGTAGAGAGAACTATGAAAGAGCTTATTGATACCATGTGAATGATTACAACAGCTGCCGCCTAAATAATGCGGGGAGCCTTTAATAGCCTTTCATTTAGTACCCACACAACCCAAATCTTAATCACTCTCGTCTCATCACACTCACTGTATACTTCTGGTCAGATGCTCGGATACAATCTTTATACACATGAATGTCATAATGACTTGGGGGTTTGAACTATTCTTTTTCTTTTTTTAGGCTGCAATAATGCTAAGACATACAACTCCAGTAATCCTTAAAAACAGGAATTGCGTGCAGCATTTTTAATATAATGTGGATTTTCTCAAAATCTATGCAGGATCAGAAGCCTCTTCAAGAGGTGCAGAGAACCCACACTTCCTTGTAGCAATCAATAACCTTTTTGCTTTGTTCTGGTTGATTATTTTACCTGTATTCTCATCAGACAATTTGCAGTTTTCCTGTCACCGAGTTCGGATGTTAAGAATAGTATATATTTACATATATGTAGTATCTTATAGGGTTAGCCTGTGGCCATTGTAGATATCTAGTGATAGCGTTAAACATTTCAAAACCTATTTTGATCAGCAGTCATCAGCAACACTGTACAATTGCCTGATGAGATATCAGAATAACTAAAGATTATAAAACTAATATCTGGTTATTTCATGCTAGCAAAGAAGTGGCATGAAATTTGAATATACCTATTCAAACAGTGAGCAAAGACACATGTCAAAGCATTGTTCAGAATGGATGAACCAGGCTAGAATAAGCTTTGGCAAAGCCTTTGCTAAACCCGAAACGAAACACAATTAAAACATTTTTGAAGTTTGATGAAAAACATGCTAAGGTACATCTAACAAAATATTTATGGGGTGTCTGTTTATAGTTTATATTCGAACTTGAATGTGTCATTTTGATTTTGCGCCACAATAAATTTAAACTTCTGCACCTGATTCTTGTTGTTAAAAATCACTCATGCTGTTTGCTGCATTAGCTGTTTATCCTGGCATAAAAACTGTTCAAATGCATCAATAAACAAACTTGACCTTCATGCCTCCAAAGACTCCTTGGGAACATCTGATCAGAGCTGCAGTTGTGACTCTTTCCTCTTAGCGGATGTTAATAATGTCGTTATCTCTGTCCCAGCAATGCAACTCAACTTTACTCAGCATCCATCCCCCCTGTGCTGTCCGTGCTTGCGAACTGTATCTTCTGGCTATATATAATTTTTTATTAACCTGCCCCCATCAGAACTCTTTTACGTTTTAACCCTCCTGCTGCTGTTGATTCCCGTAGCACAGGTGCAGCCGTGAACAGCAGCGAGAGCCTCCCTCCCTCCTCCTCTATCAACGACATCTCCTCCATGTCCACCGACCAGACCCTGGCTTCAGACACTGACAGCAGCCTGGAGACCTCCACGGGACCCCTGGGGTGCTGCAGGTGACTATCCGCCTGCCTGCGCAACCCCATGTTCTTCCGAAGGTGAAGAACCCAACAGATATGACCGACGAAATTCAAACGATGTTTAAAAAAATAAAGCAAAAATTCCAAAAAAAATGGAAAAAGATAGATCAAAATGAATATATTCTGAACAAAAACATAAACTACTGAAACAGTCTGACATGATGAAACCCAAAGCCTGCGCATTGTCATTCAAAAAGCAGCAGTGGCATTAAACTGAAGATAATGAGCTGAGATATATGTTACTGATCCTCTAGTTGCTTTGCTTATAACCCCTCTCCCCTGAAACACGCACACATACACGCCCACACATGTCTTGTATATGGCATCCAAACAAAAACCCCGCGCCTCCTGTAAAATGCATTTTGGCCGGCTGCTGGTTCCTCCTAATTACTTCCACAAGCATCTGTGGCTAATCGTTGTGGCAAGGTGGGCTGCCATTGTCTTCATCGCTTTTGGTTACAAAAGAAATTTCCCTTTTTTCTGCATTCAACTCTGAACCTCAACTCATTTCCTGAGTCACTCCCACCCAACATGAGTTTTGAAATGTAACTTTGCCTGTACTGTTTACTGGATTTTGTACATCTTCAGGGAATGTGCAGTCGCTCTCACCCACAGCTACTTGTAAATATTGTAATTCTGTACAGCTGAAGGGCAGACAGATTTGGGACTGAAGGCCAGTACACTGGGAGTTATTTTTGTCTTGTTTTTTTGTTCTTTGTCTGACTAGCGCTCACCTTGCCACATTACTTCTCTCCACCTCAGTTGCCCCTCTACCTATTGCCGTAGTTGTGCATGATTAGATTAAAACTGCGCAAATCATACTGTATGCTAGAGAGAGAAAAAAAACCCCAGTCTGTACAGAGACTTATATTCATGTGATATGTAAACTAACTCCACCACAGACATTAGAAGGCGGGGTCTGGTCTCAGTAGGACAGGGGTGTGTCTGTGAAACACGGGCAAGCTGAAAAGATGGTAAAATCAGGATTGAAATGGTCAGTGTTCTCAGAAATCATTTGCACTGGTGAGTAATCTCCATGCTTTTTCCCCTGGTGGTGTACAAACGGTCCCATCGTCACCACCACCCCATGGGCTGACCCACGGCGTTGCATGTCACTGTATAAACCGTCACGGTTGAAAGAAGTGGAAATGTTTCACTGTGGTTCAACCACAAAGAGGCTTCTTCCAAATATTTGACTCCTTAAACACCATTCAATGAGACAAAGGTGAAACAGCGCAGAGGTTTATGGGCAAACAAGGAGTGTTAACTTTGAAGCTGTGACTTCACCTGACAAATAAACACGCTCTTATTGTTGCCGCACGCTACACAATCATACTCTAAAGAGGCAGCTGGATAGGATTCAACTGCCATAATTCCTGACTGGATGGCTCATCTATTTATTTATACCAGTGGGAGGAATCTGAATATGGCTAGTTTTATTTGGAGTAAAGGACTGCAGCTGCACCAAAAAAGAAGAAAAAAAAGTCCCTAAACCACAGTTTGGTGAAAGGATGTGGGAAGGCCTTGTTTAACCTCCATTTTCTTTTTTCCAGGATTGCTCTAGTTCTTCAGCCACTCAAATTGTGAGCTCTTTTAGCTCTGTTTTCAGCTTTGTCTCCAGCGCATGCACAGTTGTCGCATCATAAGTCTTTGGAGATGTTAGTATTTGTTCTGCACTGCTCAGTCGCACTCTGCTACATTACACTGCATTACCTGAGTGAGGTTGGCCCCTCCACCTTCTTCAAATCAGACAAAATTGGTGTCAAACGTTGTGCTACGTTTGTGCAGCAAAATTTTTTGTTTGTGCTGCTATGATTTTAAAGATATAAAGAAATGTTCCTAGAAGTCATCAAAGGTCAACCCCCCCCTTCTTCAAATCTGACGAAATGGGTGTCAAATACCTCAACTACGTTTGTGCTGCTTTGGCTTTGAAGATATTAATGAAAGGTTGAAAGTCAAAAGGTCAACCAGCCCCTCCACTTTTATGAAATCAAACAAAATTGGTGAACAGGAATTTAGCTTCTTATGATATTAAGAATATTAATAAATATTCAAAGTGTCAATGATAAAATTGAGTTTATTTAATATTGAGGCAAAATGGCAAATTATTTAAATTCAGTAATTTAATGGGCACTAAATATTGTCACAATAATGGCAGATGGGGATCCTAACAAGCAAACAAACAAACTAAATGTGCCCAACAGTATGTTGTATTTTGCCATGGTTACATTGAAATTCTTTTAGATGTACATATATACATATACATATAATGTATATATATGTATGTATATATATACTGCTCAAAAAAATAAAGGGAACACTTTAAGTGTTAAACACCTGTTTAAGTGTTCCCTTTATTTTTTTGAGCAGTGTATATATATATATATATATATATATATATATATATATATATTTTTTTTTTTTTTTTTTTTTTTTTTTTTGTTTAATCCTATCCATTTTTATTGTGTTTGCTTGACAACCCATTGGTAGGAATAAAAGAAGGATGGAGAGTTAAAGGGAGGGAAGCCTAGAAAGGAAGGAATAAAGGAAAGAAGGAAGGAAGAAACAATTACATGTGAAATTTTTTGATTTCCATTGCCATAAGTGCCATATTTTGTTTCTCTGCTAGTGTAGTGACCCATTAAGATAACCGTTAATGCTCTCTTCATCACAACCTCGTTTGAACTGCACAGCATGAACTAAGCAGATTGATAACTGCTGGCTAAAGTCATTGTTTGTTAAATAAATTGTCAAAATAAAATTGCAGCAGGATGTCTCCACTATACATATCGTCACAAATTGTACATATAACAGTAGAAAGGTGTGGAGAATTGCTGAGTTGGTGGCGTCTGTCGGTATATAGTCTCAATCTTAGCAGCACAACATAATTGTTTTCCTGCAGTCTAGCCACAACACTGTGCACATACAAAAATCCTGACTTCGAACAGCTACTTTGTTAACACTCCTGAAGCCAGTGCAGTGTAGGTACCACAGAGAAGAGGGCGACTGAGGTTGGCGTCTCCAGAAAAAGCTATGACTAGCTTGGCTTTCTGTTCAGGGTCTGGGTCAGGGCAATCTTTCAAAAACAGGGTGCGACTTTGAAATGTTTTGTGTTTTAGAATGTTCAAATAATAATTTTTTTTTTTCACCTAAAGGAGGTCCACAGTTTGAGTTGGCTTCTTTATGCCACAAATACACACAGTAGTGTTACAGTTTTCTACAAGGGATTTTTGAACCATGTAAACTCTCTTTTTTTCCGTATCTTGACATGTTCCTGGTCACTTAGTAGAAATATTGACACGTCTTAATGTCTTTTCCCCCAACCCCTCTTTTCTGAATGTGAACTGTTAATCTTTTTATTCAACATCCCTCTGGACAATTTTCTTGTGATTAAAGGTGCTTTTGATCCTGGTTAATGTGCCTGAAGAAGAAGAAAGTTTTGCCGCACAAACTGCTGTTTTTTTTTTTTTGGTTTCCCCCCCAACACCGAATGTAGAAACAGAGTTTCACAAGCACGCCTGTCATTGTCCTGAAATTTGACCAGCAAAAACAATAAAAAAATAAATTTTAAGTTTGTGACCTGATCTGGACTTTTACTGCAGTTGCTTTCAAGAATGTCAAAGACGAACTCAGTTGTGTGTTCCGGAAGTTGTTTGGTGTTCAGTCACATTAACCAACGGATTCAAAAACTTTACTGTCAATCATGATCCAGATTTTTGCGGAAATATTTCAAAGTGATCTCGTGTGTTCAAAATCAACAACATGTATGTCTCTCAGACTTTTATCTGTAATCTGAGGATGACTGACCTGTCATTTAGCCATAACATTGCAAATACTAAAAAAAAGAAGAATACACGTCACAGGTTAGGATACGTCTTGTAGTAGTGATCCCCGACCTACTGATTTTCTTTCACACAAGCTCAACTGTAAATAATAACACTCCAAAAAAAAATGCAATAAACCTTTTTATTGCACTCAAACAGGGAGGCAAGCTACTGTGAGGGTCAGGCGAAGTGTCTCCAATAATGAAACCCTGTATAGCTCATCTGAATCAGGTGCTGTTGTTCTTCAGTTCTTTTCCGACTCCTTCTCTCTTGATTCTTTTGCTCCGTGCTGTTTTAAACAAGTCATTCTTTTTGACATTGTCAGGTTAAAGACAAAAAGAAACTGCATCTGTTTCACGCTGATCTCAATGCTTCAGAATATAGCGTTTCGAGTAAAAGTCAAAATTAATGCAAATGAAAACAGAACAAAACAAACACAAAAAAATATTAAAAAAATATTGAAAGCTGTTACTGTAAACACAACATTTTAAAGGAACTGTGTATGTACAAATAGTATATGTATGTGATTGAAAATAAAGAAAACCTTTGATCTTGGACTATGGTTGATTTTTTGTTCTTTAATTTAAGTCTTTCAAATGAAAAGTAGACGAGTATCACGAATGTTGTCTGGCAGAATGAGTATGGTAGTCTCCTAAACTGTTATTGCAGAATAAATACACAAAGCAAAGCAATTTTATTACAAGGACCTGATTGGGAAACAGACACAGGTGGGTATAAATAAGCAGGGAAGGTAAACAGGGGAAACAGGACACAGCTGGGATCAATTAAGGGGTGGACGACACAGGAACAAAATAAACACAAAAAACCCAAATTCTTACATAAGGTGGCTTAAGGACAACAAAATCCATATTTAGAGCGTAAGTAAGTCGGGCTGCAGACCTAACTCAGTTACATCAGTTTTGACTGGAGGAATATGACAAGATTTCCAATAGCATACACCTGCAGACTCCACTGTAAGACCTAACACCACTATAGGACCTCACAGTTTGAAAACCCCTTTCAGGTTCCTGTATGTTGTCACTTCTAGTTCAGATCTGGTTGCAGACGTAGCCTCAAGGAAGTTAGCAGACAAGTTTCCATGCTGTCTCCTGGGATTCCTGGAAACCACAATATAGTGTAGAATTATTAGAAGGATGACATACAATCATTTTCACTTCCTCAGCATCAACAGTGCTGCTTTGGTGATTAGCAAACATAATGGGGTACCAATATTTACATTGGAAATTAGTTTTCAGTTTGGTGTATAATATCATCAAGGCTAGTGCAACAACTGTAATATGGTTTAGGAAGAACACCTTGGAATGAAATAGACATATTGATTCACATTACCCTTGAGGGTATGGAGGATTTGTGGGAAATAGAGTATGGTGAGAAAATATTATTTTTTACTATGTACAATCTTTACATACATTTGTATTATTATTTGCTTCAATCCCTCATGTAAAAGTCTAATAAGATCTATTTTACCGTTCCCAATTTTCAGGATTACTTGATATTTTCAGGGACAATTGATTATCCAGACACAGATACTTGAGCAAGGTGGCTGCTTCAACCACTCAGAAGTAAAGAATACTGTATGTTTTTCATAAACAGGCCCACTCAAATAGAGGTGAACCAAAAATAATAAACAGCTGAGTCTGTTGACAAAGAGACAAATGCTACCACTGAAAAAAAAACAACAAAAAAAAACATTGTTTATTTCTGTTTTTCAACACGGGCAACTCTTCAGGGACATAATTATTGGAATGAGAATGCTAAATAGTTTTCAGTATTAATGTTTAGTTAATTAAATTTAGTATACTTATGTAGAAAACTCTGCAGTATGGATCTGCGTATACATGCTGTATTAAAAAATCAAGAGGTAATAACAGCAGTAGTGCCTTTAGTGATGTCATCTGGGAGAGAATCACAGCTAGACAGTTAAGCTCTGAGTCATTAAAAAAGTAGGTAAAAATAATTCTTTAGTATTGGTGGTTAGTTTATATGTAATAAATATGCTCCCTGTGTTGCTTGATTAATAGTTCTGTAAATAACTAATGTCCTGTTTTGTTTTATTGGCAAAGTTACATCAAAATAATAATGTGTGCACTGCATATTTATTTTGACATTTCTGCCCTTGTAACACACCCCCATTTTTCAAATTTTACTCCTGTCTTTATGACTCAAACAACTTTAAACATAAAGAAAGGCTATAGCACAAAACATGTGAATCTGTTTTATAATCAACATAATAGCCAAGTAACACCCAACTCTGACTCTCCTAGTTATATACTACACAGAAAGTCCACATTTATTCTCTGAAAAACACCCAGAAGTGACACAAGACTCACAGGAAATGCATTTTTATTTATAATGTCATGTTTTTTCAAGGTTCTTTTGAACATCAAGTATCACGTCTTGCATGAGTTTCAGTATCCGCCTTCACCTTAGTCCATCATCTGCTCTTTGCGTGGAATTCAGAGTGAGGTGGCACCGTCAGCTGGGCTAAAGCCTATTATTTCTATAATGTGTGAAGAGAGTTTAGAGTCACCTCTCTTTATTTGGTTGTCCAGGGACTTTCTTTCTCTGTGCACACATTCCAGATGTCCTGCAATGACCAGCAGCAGGTTTAAAATGGGGAACAATCTCTGGTGGAGAAGCGTTAAGCGTGTTCATGACTCATACGACCGGACTTGTACCCATTAGCAAATCCACACTGTGTGTAGACGTTTGGTTTGAAGCTACATACATACACTTGGTGAATAGAAAAGTCACTTGACGCATATTAAGTTATTGTACACAAACCCTCATGAACCTCATGCACCTTCATGCGTTCGTCATCTGCCAGTAGATCTAACAGACGGGCTTTTAATGTCATCGGTGCTGACAAAATTCTTGCTGTAGTCAGATTTTTTTTTCACAGTTAAAAACAGCTGTGTTGGTAATTATCCAGATGCACTTTTTGCACTTGTTCTATAGGTTAGAATGAAAATCGTCTGATGGGTGTTTATATACAATCATATTTTACAATTAACATTTTATTCAATCAGAGTTTAAATTTGAATTTCCACAAGAATTTGCTACATATCTCTTGAAGTGGAAAGGTATATTTTCTCCTCAAATTCTGTATTCTGGACAAATATTTGTTGCCTAAATCTCTGACAGTGCCAGTCAGATGTTTACACTCATTACGGGCATACATCTTATATTAAGTGCGGGCCCTAATGATATTTTTACAGTGTTCTGTCACAAAGGTGGAATGATTATCTAGCAAGAAACTCTACTAGTGGATGTATAACTTTTAATTTATTGTGACTTTCCTTCATACTATGTCAACATTATACATAAACGCTTCGAAATATACCGTCCACTATAAGCAACCACTGTAAGCAAGTTGAACATGGAGCATCGTTTTATGTCCATCAGCACGATTTTGGCTTTGACAGAAGCTTGTTTTCTACAGAAAAATGTTAAAATTTTTAACATTTACTGAGGTTTGTTGGATAATTGTTCCACCATGAGGAAGGATTAATTCAAATCCACCAATTAAAGCCCAAAATGAATATGCCATGCCTCGTCAACGATGAGTGTACGTAAACTTCTAACTGGCATTGTATGCAACTGACCAATTGTGCCAGGCTTAAATTGCAATTTTAAAGCTACAAAACCTCCATTTGAACTGCTACCATGCCATTTAAACAACAATCAAAACCACAGTGCAGACTAACAAGTAGTGTGTTCAACATCTAAAAAATATTTACAGAAAGGTTCTATTTTTTTTGGTCATGAGTAAATATAACTACACAGAAGTACAAGCAAATACACAATATACTCACCAGTTTAACATGGTTTGCAGATTGACTGACAGAACATTCAGTACCAACTGGTGGAGACTGGACAAACATAGAAGTGCAAGGACAAAAACAATCCTGATATAAAACATATCACCATGACGACTTTGCTTAAATATCTTGAACATTTAAGTGACAGATTCAGTTACAAACATTTGCCTAAAGTCGTCTGCATCGTTTCCCCCTATGTACATGAGCCCACACAGAATGACACAATAGGGCAATTAGAAATTAATAAAATTGGTGAGAAGTATCACTTGATTATTTTTAGGTCCAAGGTTGAGGATATTATTATTTTTTTCCATGTTTTTTCACATTTTACATTCCCCACATAAAATGTACAGTTTACTGACACACTGATGAAGCTTTTCTTTATTCCACTTCCCAGTGTGAGTGAGCACCGCTGCAGTTTCTGAGAAGGTTAGAAAGTGTCCATGAGGTGTTTAAATAACGCTATGTACAAATATAATGTAAGCCTGACATCACTCCAGGTGATGACTGTATTTACGCAAGTATCCCTTTTTTTAGCTGTATACGCTTATTTAATATATATTTTTTATATAAAACAGGCCCAGATTTCCTCCAGTCAGCATCCTAATCCTGTCTCAAGTCCCATCAGCATTCACATCCATGAAATGGATAAATGAACCACAGTGTGCCGTTCACTGTATCCAGATGGCATTGTTTCGGTCCGGTCGGCGGGCTTCTGTGGCTGTGCTGTTGCCAGTCGCCGTGAGGTCGCTGAACGTGGAGAAAAACTGCTCCATCTCTTTCTGCAGCATCTGGTTTCGTCGCTCAGCATCCTCCTTGGCCCGTTCAGCGTTACGCAGCTTGATTTCCACCATGGTGTACTTCTTCCTCTCTTGGTCCAGCTCCTCGTGTAGGCCCACCATCTCCGTCTCCAGCTCCAGGTTGCGCTGCTCCAAGCTGGAAGAAAAAAACAAAATAAAGCAAAAAAAAAAACCATGAGGAGAAATTATAGTCGGACAATTTATCAACAAACCATCTCAGCACAGAACAATTTGTGGAAAAAGAAAGCGATCTACAACTTATTATTCTATTTTTCTTCATGAAATTATTTATCTATATATCAGGGCACTAATGGAAGAAAACTGTTAGAAATGGAATCTGCACCTTTTTATCCTGGCCTCATACTCTGTCTTCTGTTTGTGCATCTCCTGTTTCAGACTGGCCACCAGACTGTGCAGAGCACTGTGGTTCCCAGGTCCATTCCCAGTGGTGAAACCTTCACTGGTATCACTGCTGCTGGTGCCGCGACTGCTCCCTCCTGCTCCATCTCCGCTCCCTTCCCTGCTGCTGTTCCTCCCACCACCTCCTGTTTCTCCGCCCGTCTGCAGAGGCGCTCCCTCCTGAGCTGGTCCATCCAGGTCTTCGTATTGTCCGCTGTAGAAGTCCTGCTCGGGGCAGGTGGTGGTGGAGGAGCGGCAGGAGGTGGAGTTGTCAGGGAGGGAGATTTCACAGGAGGACGTGGACCAGGTGGCGCTGTCCACGCTCTGCTTGTCTTCGCAGCTGGTGTTCAGACACATGCTGGTGATCTGGTTCTGCAGGTTCTGATGGTTCAGTTGGACGTTGTCGTACGTGGACAGGCGGTTCTGATTGGTCGTTTGATCCCCGTTGTTGGAGACGTCACGCGTCTTGTTCTCCCGAAGTGCAACACAGCTGTTTTGTACCCAAAGACCATTGCGGCTGGTTGGACCTCCTGTGATCATATCAGACCCTGACATCCCCAGTCGAAAAGCACTTGTCCCATTCGCAGCAGGACTGCCTCCACTTGTCACACCGCTGGTGCCCATTTTTGTGCCCGGACCTTTAAGCGCCCCACTTCGACGCATGGGCAAACTACCACCTGCGGTCAGGTTCTGGGTCTTATCAAAATCTGCTGGGGGCGAGGAGCTGAAGGAACCATTAGTAACAATGCCACTACCTTTACTGAAAGCTGGGTTCTTCTTCACCATCAGGGGCGGACTACGGGTCATTTCAAAGCGTCCTGTGATAACTGTCCTCGGGCTCGCCGATCGTGGCGAGCTGGTGTTGTCTACTTGTTGGCGGTGCGACTGAGACTCGGTGTCCCAAACACACTGCCGCATCAGCTGCGTGTTGTTGTTCTCTGTATTCTGAGACAGGGCGCTGACAGCTGAGGTAGTTGTGGGGACTTGTCCCTTCAGCGGTTCAATGTTGTTGTTGTTAGCGAGTTCAAGTGCTGTCGGCTCGTCTTCATCTCTGGGGAACAGCACGTCATGGTGGCCAATCAAAACAGCCATGAGCTGCTGGACCAGGACAGTTCCTGGAAAAAAATGGGATCATAAATCATTATATAAAGGAAACACCATAACAGACAGTTTGGATGTTCTTAACACCGACCTTCCATGATTGTTACCGGATCCTCAATCGTTGGCCTTAAGATATTTGGCCCAAAGACCGTCGCCAAGTTCTGAACACTCATTTTATTCACTCCTGAGTATGACTGAACTTCATCAAGAAATCTATGAAAAACATAAACATATATATACAGACTTTTACCTGATAACCACTTCCAGTGGCTTAAATTTCATCTATTGTAACACATACCTGCAAATGTACTTGAGGAGGTTATAGTTTACTGGAGGTAGACTTTCCACAAGCCTTTTCAGTTCCTTCATACCCTGCAGGTTAGAGAAATTTTTCATGTTAAAATCTTAAAATTAAAAAAAAAACACAACTCTATATAAAACAAACAAAAACAGAAAAAAAAACTGTATGTGAAATGTAATTTATGATCAAACAGACGCCTCTTACTTAGCTAGTAGATGTGTATACCAAAGGTCTACTAGGTGTAAATATAGCAAAATATGATTTAACAAAGCATTGACTCAGGTTGCTTTACTTCCACAGGATAATGAAGAACTTTTGATAGTCTGCTGCATACAATCACAAGTGAAGACATTGAAGTTTGTGATTGTAACATCGCAGAAAGTGAAAACATTCAAGGAGTACGTTTGAAGTATATGTAGAACTTTTCCCCAGTTTATCACTTTTTAACTTTAACGTCAGGAGAGCGCTAAAAAATGAGGGAAGCTGTTCAGGATATGTTTTCGGGATTTGCAAACAACACCGTAGCCAAAAATGTTGACTTGCTTATAACAAACTGTTTTGAACAGCAGAGAACATCTGGTACAAAGTGTGTTTAACAATGCAAGAGAAACCCTGTTTATGTGGCCCACAACAGGAAAAGTCCACCACTGCGTGAGGCAGAGCGGTGCATGGACTGTGGTGGAAATAAATCAGCTTTAACGGGACAAAAGTGAGGATTTTCAGAGCTAACTTTATACCAGTCACCTACCTTATGATTGGACACAGGGATTAAGTCTGTGACAAGAAATATACAAGGAAGAAAAAAAAGCATAATTTTTCATTTCCTACCATTTCATCATCTTTACCGAGGAGTTTGGCTTTGGCCAGGAACTCTTCATATTTCTGGAAGGGGATGACAGGCTCGGGTAGTTCTCTGAGGTACAGCTTCAGTAGAGACGCTACTGTATGCACATCTGTGTTACTGTAGACAGATAAGGTGGTGACAACAAGCAAGACGGTGATAACACTGAAACTATGATAAGGCCTATGTGGTATTATGTTTCTAAACAGAAGTAGCTGTTTAAAAAGATGTAAGATGCTTTTCAGAGTTGAACACCACATCAACATGTTTCTGTTTAATACAAGCATTAAATCCACAACAAGAAGGCACAGATAAAAAAATTGCTAAAATATTTTTGCTTATTGTGTCAAACCCAGACTTTTGGTGATGTTTTTAATGAATTATATTTCCATATCAGTCTGCTTTTAGCAAATAGCTTAGCACTAAAGTTTTATATAATTTTAAATGAAAAATGGATGCTAATGCCTACTGTGCTACAGTTTCTAAAGATTTGTTTGAAGTATATGATACAGTGGATCATGATACTTATGTCAAAGGCTTTTAGTCAGAACCAGTTGGTGCTTTTTTTATGCATATATTTTTTTGATTCCAATTAGTATTGTTCAATGTTAATGACCCCTTTTGAGGTAGATCTTATTATAGTATTATTGGTGCATCTCTCCATCTCTATGTTGTTAAATGCAGTTGTTTACTGTCACTCAATCACTGTTTCCCTGGTGTTGCAGGTCACATTTGAGATTATTCAAGGGTTTGTTGTAAATTGCTGCTGTGTCGACATAAGACACAGTCACTGATCTTATGTGGATTCATAAGACCAGTATCTTCTTACCATGTTAATTTGTGCCAACTATTATTCATGTATGTGTTCCTATTTGCTCACTTTGCACATTTTAGACTCTGTTTACCATGGACCACAGAGATTTATCACAAGTTGTTTAAATCTTATACTCAGCAATGCACTTTGTACTCTTTGGCTGCCTGGCATTTAACATCTACACATAAAATGGCACACTAGCATAATTCATTTGAGCATCAATAGTTGGCTTTGTTTTGATGTGTCTGTCCTAAATGTCACTAAAACAGAGCAACAACAACCTCTAAATTATATTTAGTGTCCCTTTAGTGCAGAACTTGAAATAAAAGCATAAGGAACATGAAGCTGCGAGGCTTGAAAAAGGACTTTAAACTATTCTTGTTTTTATTTCCCCTTATATTTAACATTTTATTTAATTTGCTCGATTTGCCAATGGACTATTGCAACATTTAAGCAAAAAAACTGTAAGATGTATTTTTCTTGAAATTGAAATACCATACAGTTTTAGTGTAACATTCAATATGCTAATTTTCAAATGATTAAAAAGCAAAGCATGAATCGGGGACACATGCAAGAACCCTACGTTTTACCAGAGGGAAAAAGGAAACGAGAAAAGGATTTGAGAGGAGATATGAGGCCTGCATTGGCAAGCTTAGATGATCTTACAAAAGAAAAGGATTTGGGTTTAGAGATGATAACGATCCAACAGGGGACAGGTGGCGAGACCAGCAGGGGTTAGAGAGGCTAACCAGGGAAGGGATGGATGGAGTCATTGCCACTGAAATGCAACAAAGGATTTTACATGAAAGGTGCTTTAGCCACCACCCTGAAAGATGCATGGATGATTAACAGGTTAGAGAAAATTAATTTCCATATTATCATCAGGTATATTTAAGTGTGCTTGTTTTATAGTTATTACACTAAGGAGGACTATGCTAGCAAGTGCATTTAATTAGACCACTTCTCTTTAGCATAAATTGACCAGTGCCCATGCTTTGGATTCAAACCAGGAATATGAATATGCTGTCACAGTGGTGTAGACAAAATGAAAATCTTTGTAAAGTCAGTTGCATTCATGTTCTTCTCTTACCAATCAAACGAGGGCTTCTCCCCGCAGTCAAAGGCATCTTGAAGCTCTTTGACCAGATTGGCCTGACCAGGCAGTCTGAAAAGACCCTCTTCTTGAAGGCCCCACTGGCGAATGAAGTCCACACATTGCTCAACCAGCATCGGAGCAAGTTTGTTCCCAAACCGGCGCTCATAACGCACTGTGTCCTCCAGTTTCTGGCCGAAGATCCCTGGAGAATGTGAAGAAGTAGCCAAGATGTATTTGTTATAATAAATATTTGCTAAATAACAAAACAATTGTGTTTAATATTTATCACTGCCTATCAGTAGTATTTCAAAGGGTTTAGTGGCAAGGTACACCCTGGACAGATTGCTAGTCAATCACAGGGCAACATAAAGACAAATGCAGGTGAAATAACCCAGACCACTCAGGTCTAAGGGTATTTTAGAGAGGGCAAGTGACTTAAGATGTCAAAACAAACTATGAGAAGAACCTAGAGTGGTAAAAGTGAACCCAAGCATACATAGGGAGAATATTCTACAGAATCCAACTGAGACTCAAATGTCACTTAACTTAATCTCACGATACACTAAGTAGATGTTTCACTCATCTCAACGTGCTGGATGCTTGAATTGAATGTGAAACTGATGAAAGTGTTATTATTTCAGTTTATGGTCAACAGACCACTTGGGGGTAATCACAGGACAGTGAAATGTCTCTCTGAGATGAGCAATTGATCACTCAATATGGAAAAAATAACTAAATGGGACAGTGAGAACATGGCAAGAGTAAGATCTCTTGAGCCTAAAACTCACACACTATTCAGAATCGGGGTGAATCAAAAATCACATACATATTTCAGAGATATGACAGGACTTGATATTTTAGAAACGCCCCTTCTTTGTCTTCTAATTAAACCCATTCAACAAAAGTTTTTCAATATGTTATTAGATATGGCAACAACAAAAACTGTGACAGAGCCTGAGGTTTGAAACCCTAAACTTGGGGTTATTCTTCTTGCCATTTTGGTCAAACGGGTTTATGTTTATCTGATGAGAATAAAGTGTTAATCCAAAATGATACTGGGTTGTCATTGTAAACAACTGCAAGTCTTAGTCAAGCTTCAAGGTGTCCATTTTGGATCAAAGGCTTCTTTCTTTGTGAGAACTCAGTCAGTTTATGGCAATTATAACTCTGCCACTGATGTTCCAGCAGTTTCCAGAACATAGCATGTTGTTTACTGACTTTTTCTAAAGATAGTAACCACTTTCCACCACCGCCGAGGTTAATAGTATGGGTTAGATGGATAAATGAAGTATTGCACAAGGACAATTAATCCAAATATATCTGCAGTCTGGTTTTGGAATGGACAAATCAGGTTTGCGGAATGGTTTTCCAAAAGCCCAAACTAAAGCGTTAATCTAAATTTTTGGACTTTACTTAAAAGTCCCATCTGCCTCGGGAAACCATCTAAATAAAATGAGTGCTACAAATTTAGATAAGAAGAGCTATCAAATATCCAGTCTGAATTATGCCAAAAGCTTGATGATGGCTACAAAATACATGTGTTTTCTTTCCAACTTGCAAACACAATTAAAAAAACAAAACAAACAAACAAACAAAAGAAAATAAGTCGTACACCTGGACGGATTGAGTCCAACTTTCAGATCAACTCCACTTCCCCTCTGTCTGAGGCAGACTACCATTTGCAGCCATCTCATATAAACACAGCACAGGAGGAGATTAAGGCTGCCACACAAAGAGATTTAGATTTGCATATTTTTTCAGTCTCCAGACGCAGACAGAGGTTACTCACATACATGCAGACGACCAGGCACACTGACCAAATTAGACAAAGCTTATCAAATATACACATGACACATTTTACACCCTAAGCTATACAACTGTAGAATAACTAGACTTAATGGGAATACTTAAAACATATCTTAAGCACATATTTCCCTTTTGATTTTCCTCTGCATCACAGAGTCATCTATTGCCGTTAGATCCTGCTCTAAACACTTTTTCTCAATATCATGCATGCTATTAAACTCACCTCTCTTAAAAATTAAAGATCCAGTCAGCTTCTTGAAAAAATGCCTTTTAATAAATTTATGGTACGACAACACAGAGTTGCAGATCTTCAGGCGCATGCATACCTGCATTTCCCCCAAAAATCCCTCTATGAACTTATGAAAGAAAACTAAAGCAGTGCTGGAAAGCAAAGAATACATCCATTTCCTTTTTCTATCAGACAATAAAACAGTGTGCAGTTATTTTCAAGCTGAAAAATGGCTGAAACATACGCTAAAAATATCCTCAAAGAATGACTTCAAGTTGAGTTTCTGCTTTCAAAATAAAAATTAAGCTAATGTCCACCCTGGGAATAAATCATAGATCCTCCCGTATCGACAACCACACAAAGGACCAAATGAGAAAAGGGGACTGAAAACAAGATCTTCCCTCCAGACGTTCCAGTCATGAGTGAAGGAATGTTTTCCTGGGTCACATGTAACAGTGTGTGCTGAACAGCTTATGCTTCCGAGTGTGTTTTTCCTGCATGTTTGCTGTTCCTTCTGGACAGGTTGTACTTAAAACGCAGACCTTCGGCACACAGGAGTGACACCTCTAAACAGCCTGCAAGCCCTCGAGGGTTTCCATCAAACCTCTCAGGCCCTGACAGTCACACAAATGATGCAAGCACCAACACCAATGTTGACCTAAAATGAGTTCTACCAGTTTATTTTGTATTATTTCTGCAATACTGTTTGCATAAACTAGCCAAATCAGTATTTTGTGAATATAAGTTTGAATACTGATAGCAGAGAAAAGAGTTGAAGCGTTTTTTTTGGTATATCATATCTACAATAATGTATTTCTAATCATATCTAATAAGAGTGGAAGCTCTTAGGTTTTGTTTCATTTGCATTAAAATTCAAACCTGGGAAAGATGGGAGCATCTCAATACCTATTCCCCAATTAGAGGTGGGGAAACTAGCTGGCCTGTTATGTTGAGGGACCAGGATAGCTATTAGGTACACAAGGAATTACAAGCTGCTCTCACATCATTGAACGTTGAAGTTTGATTGTCAATACAGCAACAGAGCTGAAGTGAAAAAATAATACTTTTCCTGACTTAGTGTTTTTTAATTTAAATTTCTTGAACAGCTACAATTCACGAAAAGGTAGGATTTTTACAAGTTGATGATGAAAACTGAATGCAAACTCAAGCCAAATGCTGCTTAAATAGTACAAAATATATAAAAATGAGAAAATTACAAGTATTGTTGCTCTGTCTCTTCTGAATATTCATCTGCAGACGTTTAATTAAAGAGCTTTTTGGAGAGATAAGATAAACTTCATTGTCTCCAAGGGGCAGTTTGTTTCTTAATCAGCAAACAACAAATGCAAAGAAAAATAGGGAGAAACGAAAAAAAAGATAAGTAGAGCTGTCACTCTTGGTTCAGCTACATTAAAACATAGCTTCAGACAAGAGCATCATACATCTCTTCCCAATCTCCTGCAACTGAAAAAAACTCCAAAAAATATTCCCAAATACAAATCATCAAAAGGTAGTTACCATGAAATAGATCTCCAAGGATCCAGATAGAGAATCCACAGCTGCACATTTTCCCCCAACCACTTCCTTTCTTGTCTCACCGTTGACCGGTACTTAATGCATTTGTCCAGCTGTGAGTACTTTGGGCTCTTTCTCTTTGTCCAGCAGACTTTGAGCAAACTTTTTCATGAATTTTCAGCAGTCATAATCAGCCTATCAGGGCTCAGTCGTTAACTGCTGCTGCTGCAAAATGGCTAAAGGCCGATGTGTGTAATCTTTCTGTGTATGTCGGGGTGTGTGCGCGCATGCGTGTGTGTGTGTGTGAGCGTGCCAGTATGAGGGGGAGCCCGACGAGGCTCAAACATGGAGCCACCTTTCCTGTGGCATCTTTGACAAATGGCTCGTCCTTTTGAAAAGCAGTCAACTGCAATAGACATCAAACTCCCTGCACTGAAAACAGAGGGGCCAACTCTGCCTCATCTATTCTGTTGGTCAATGAAGGCTGCCTGAACTGCCTGTCTGGTTACAAACGCTGCACTTGTGCCCCGCTAATGCACAATCTAGGCCAGTGTCTGCCAGGACAGTCAATAACAAACCACGGCGAAGCAGCGGGAGACTCGATAATCAGCAGAATAATTCCAACAAAGTCACAGAACAATTACAGCATCAATGGACTGCATCGGGGTTTTTTTTTTTGTTTTAGTGACAGGGTTGTGTTGGTTTATTTGACACACATTTGATGAAATTCCATTTATTACTTTGTTTGGTAGAGACTATGGAAGAAAAAATAACAAATATGATGGATGATGCTATGATTTCCAACAGGAGTTGCTGCACATTTTCCAGCTCCTGAGACAGGCAAAAATCCTATTCTTTTCCTAGGACGCCCAGCAGCATGTGGACGGACTTTAGCTGCCTCAACACAAAGTAGTTAATTCTTCCTGAACTAAATCCTTAAAAAAAACATAATGCTTAAACCAAATCTTAGAAAAAACATTTTTAATTAATGGGATGTGATCAACAAAAGGTCAAACATTTAACTAAATAACATGACATTTCACCCAATAAATGTTAAGAATTTAGACTTAAATTCAGGTGTGCTCAATAAAAAAATGTCAAATCTAAAACATCCAAAACTACAAAGTAACTGCTAAAAATTATAACAATTTCCCAAACTGTAACAAAATACAGGATTGCTACCAGTAACTACATCTCCAAGAATCCCGATCAAGAAACCGCATATCCCTGCTCCAACACACCTAAATCAAATAGCTGATTTCCCTCATCAGTTTTCAATCTTTAAGCTCTGCAGATGTCTGGTAATGAGCCATTCATTTGCTGATTCAGGTGTGTTGGAGAAGGGTCGCATCCAATATTGATGAGTAGTAGCTACATCAAGAAAGTACATTCCTAATAGACAACTAATGACAAACCTCAAGAGTCTTACTTTAGGTTTGTAACACTTCAGAATAAATATTTGTCCTGTGTTTTTATTCAAATGTGAATATGCTGTACATATGCGTAGAAAGTTACAAAAACTGAGATTTGCACGACTGACCCCCTCATGACATTGAACTCACATATGCTTCTGTCAAGAAAAACTGTTGTGAGGACAAAAACAGCAAGTATAACTCAAGTGTATCACAGCGTTGCTCCCAACTTCCCTTACTGCTGATAAGATAAGGAAAAATAAGGGCTGCATTCATGCTAACCTCCACCAAATGGTGCCCAGATGACTCTCCGGATCGTCTTCACCCAATCCTCCATGTCATTCTGGGTGCTGGCCATAAGTAGGTAGGTCTCATGGTTGGTTGTCATCCGCTCTCTATCTCCTCCTGTTCAAGAAAAACAAAAGAGAGAGAGAAAAAAAACATGTAACATTATTGAAACCAGTTTAATTATCTGGTGTCTATCATCATCGTTAATCTCTTTATGCAAAATGGATTTATGGGACAGAGCAAACATCCCCAACTTGTAACATTTGCAAATAAAATGTTAAATTTTTAATGCATTACTTCCTGTGTCCTTAAAGTATGGCTATGATGTGACACAGAGGCTCATTTATTTTAGCCACTGTTAAATATGGGAATAACAAGAGAACATGTCCCTAAAATATAGAAGTTTTGTTTTAGATCTTTATACATCAACCATGGCAACAGAAAATTGCAAAAAGTTGTCCATTTGTCACATGTGCTTTAAAAAGCATCTATGCACTTATGGCTTTTCAAGATGGTGAACAATCAAAGGACCCCAGATCTTTTACAGGAATGCACTTCTGGTGAAATCAACTAATAACTCAAAAACTATTTATAGACACGAACACAACGCGAGAGGCAAGGGCAGCGGGTTACAATAAATACAACATAACTTCAAAACTCAACATTTCCATTCAGGTAAATAAAGCCCTGATGAGTCATTAATTCTGCAGTTGAAACATGTTTGTAAATGATACGCTAATTTGATAGGATCAAAACAACAATGCGTTATGGCATACAGGCTTAGGGGTTCATAGACCCTGAGTGGTTGGAGAGCCAGACTAAATTTAGACGTAAACGTTGACAGTGAAATTTATGCTCACTGTCTGCCCTGATGAAATCTCATTAACGGTGTCAAGAGACCATATGTTCTCCTCATGAAGCATTTAACATCTGCAAGGCTCCCTTCACAATCTCAACCTAGGCTCTTTCAAAATAAGACACTTAAAGTGATATTACCTCCAGGTTAAGAAAAAACCATAATGAATCTGAATACTGTTTATCAGATGTAAAAACTGTTTTGTATGTTATACAAAATATTGCTTTACATTATCAGGCAGGCAAAATTTGTTGTTCTTTTTACTTAACTTAAAATGCATCTTCAAGAGTTCCCTGTCAGATATCCATGATCAAAGGTCATACTTCATAAAATTTTTTAAACCTTTGCTAAACATAAAAATCAATCAGTGCGATTTTTATGGATCCCTCTGAAACAGCATTTCTAAAATTTTCCATAGGGACAAGTCGGAAAGTTGAGTTAATTGTGACACTGACATGTTGCATAGCTGCTAAGGGTGGATCAGCGTTTTCATCCAGTCACTTACAGTATATCAGTATATCTTATTTTATTCTAATAATTCAAATATTGAGTTACATACTTAGTCCACTGAATTCAGTTCTGCATTATATTATTAACCATCTTATTCAGGGATAAACTGATCTTGCTTTTCATGGACATTTTTCTTTGTTTTCAGATGTGTGTTAAACAGTTCACATTGTTCATAAGGACTACAAAAAATAAATTAGTTCATAAACTATACACTATAGAAATATACATTTTTAAATAGTTTCTATCTATGGTCAATAATTTGATTTATATTGAATAAATTACATTTGGGATTCTGTAAGCAAACCAACTAATTTTCATTCTCTTATTATTTGACTTGCCAATGGAAAAAATGTTTTTAAAGTTTGAATATTTTAACCCTGATGCGAAGACAGTAAATATCTCAGTGGCAAATTTAACATCTGCCGCTTTAATTTGTCTCAAATATCACTGACAGCGCAAAAAAAAAAGATCACAATGCAATGAATAAATCATAAATACTGTATAATTTCCAGAAATGAAAATACACATATACAGCACATCAATATCAAATAAATTCCTAATTATTGTGGTTCACAAAATAGTACCAGCTGATTGGTTAATATGCAAACAAATTGATATGTGAATAATAAAATAATTATACTCAATGTGTTTTGTAAATAAAATGTGGGTATTAAAAACAATGGATTTTTTTGAAACTGTATTTAAAAATATTTTATGCATTTAAGATTTTATTTTAAAAAGAAGTTAAACGATTATTTGTAAAATAGTGTCACTTTTGGATCTCCGTATATATCTGTTTATTTAATTATCTATTATTTATTTATTTATTTTCATTTTTGAGCCAAACGTCACAATAAACAACCAGTTTAATAACTTTAACAATGAAAACAGTTTCGCTTCGTTCTTTTTGGTGGCTGTGTGTCCAAGAGGGAGGCTTTTAATCAAGTCTAAGTAGTCTAATGGTTCCTCCTTCTAGTCCAGTGATTAGTCACCCCCAGCTATTGATTGTCCTCGGCGCTCTCATTAATTAATTAGCCTACACCTTGCAGTGGAGGCATTAAACTTCACCAGGCGCCTGTCTCTAGCCTCCCAAACGCCAGCAGACATCCGATCTGTATTAAACACGTAACAATCCGTTCCCGATGATAACTGAACGCGTCCATTTGTGAAAAACAAACAAAAGGCAGCTCCGGCTCACCTCCTGACTTCCTCAAATCCACAGTTTAATTTCATTCCATATCCCTCCAAGCAGCGACGCGGAACAATGTTTTAATTTAACTAGTACCCCACAGTAAAGCATGCACTAACCGGGTGATAGAGCCGCTCACTTGTGCTCGCACATGGGAGTGTTTCTTCAGCTGCTCTCAAAGCTCCGCCGCTCCAGGTTTACTTTGTTCGCGACCCGGAGCTCAGCGTTTACTTTAGCCCGGAGTTCATCACGTGATCAGCGCCGGTAGGTGGCAGATCAGTTATTGGATTCAGTAGAATGAGAAAACGATCACGTATCGATGAGTATGCGCATTCACACTGTGTCAGATTTACCGGGAGAGATAGTCGCCAAGGGCCGTAGCAAGTTTTTCCAGGGCCCGGAAGTCGTGTCCGCACCCAGCCCCCCAATTACTGTCATTGATAATAATTTGTTAAACTGTGTTACACCACATTTGTTCTAATCAATTTTTAATATATATAATTTGCAAATATATAAAGCTGCGGTTTGATGCTTTTGCACTGTTATGAAGTCTTATTGTCACCAAAAAAGCTGTTTGTTTTTATTTTTGATGGATTTAGCAAAAAATAGAATTGAGGTGCATCCAGTGTTAACTGCCTTGTTTAAAGATAAGTACATAATTAATCTAAGTAGTGACAGATTTAAATATAAAATGATTCCCCTTAAATGTTAATAAAATAATGTAAAAGTAGCATTTTGAAAAAAGGTAATATCTCTTTTTCTCATTTTCTGTCAACCACTCCTTTTAAATTCTGATCAGGTTGTTGCATGTTTTTTTTTTGTTGTTGTTGTTTTTGACACTTCTTCTTTCGTGATGAGGCCCAGGTCTTTGATGTCAGAAATTCTCCTTCCCATGATCTCTAGTCTTCAGTTCCCTCCACAAATTCTCCCTCAGATTCAAGCAACAGTTCTGGGTGGGCCACGCGTTGTGTTTTGATGGTCAACAGTTTACTGACCATTTGTGGGTCAACAGTGAGCTGACAGCTGTCCATTTGACAGGCCTACAGCAGCTTTCTCTTTTCCAAAATTCCCCTGCATGCATACTTGTTTAAATCTCTGTCTGTAGAGGTGTAACAACAATTACAGGCTTTTTTTTGTGTGACAAAGTTCTCAACCTGTCTGTCTTCAATGATGTAGATCTGAATTAAAGTCTAAAATAAAATCAGTCTAAGTTAATATTCTCATCTTGTGTCAGTCAAATACTGTTTTTTTTTTATCTGCACCCTCCCTGTTTCTTACACTATAAATCAGTCAGAAAATTGTTTATGTTAGTGTGACGCTTTCTTTGATAAGCAGGGCCTTGCATAAACCTAACTTGCATCTGGGTCTTGTTTGCGCTGTAAAAAGTAATATTTTTTGACATTTTAATCATAAATGTGCCTGGTAAAGTTAATATAATGTAGCTATGGGGTTTTTTTATATTTTAAAATCAGCTCATAAGTTTTTTAAATGTAATTATTTACTTTTTAAACATAATAATTTAGTATATAGCACTGATTTAATATAAAATGTTACATGGGAGAATAATGTTTAAAAAGTTTAAGAAAAAAAAGGTAAAACTTTTCTGCTCAGTAACAACGCAGCACTCACATACTTCTTGATTTTAGAGACATAAATAACATTTATGAAAAGTTTATACCTCCCCTGCCCTCTATTGGACAAGTAACAATAGTTTTCATTTCCCTCGTACTGCTTCCAATGCTGTAAAGCAAACACAATTTGTTTCCCCAACAGCTGGGAATTTGTTATTTCACTCAGTTACACTAATTACCTCTAACTCCAAGTTTCTCACTTGAAAGTTTCTCACCGCACCCTGCAAGCGTTGCTTATTTCAGTTGGCAAACAAAGACATCGTTTTTGAGCGCCTCTGAACACATTTACATTCAGTCACTAATTCCATTACTTGCTTTGATAGATAGCATTTCCGCTAGAAAAAAGAAAAACAACAACACTATTATGAAGCTGTTAAACAAGAGAGCAAAATGATTAAACGGCATACCATGTCCATTACAGCACACTCCTGTTCCTGCTGCCATTTCCTGTTGATGCTCAGTTTTTTGTCTAATAGAGCTTGTCTCTGGGTTTCTAAAAATGGGGGAAACACTTTTCATTTATATGAAGCCACCCAATTTCTGTTGCAAGCACCAAAAAAAATCCCAAACTACAGTTTTTATCACTGAACTCTCACAACTCTGTCCCGACATGTCAGTGCCAATTACTTATTTAGCCTGTACTAGAAATCACTGTCAGCGAATGTGAGAAAAGTATAGTCTATAACTTTGACTGCTGTGGAGGTCTGTGTGCAAATCATTGCAGTATAATGTTTGGTTCAAATTTCAAACTGTTATGTTTCTACCACTGTAAAATGACTGGACAGTGTTTTTGACAGATTCCCTGACATTTATTATGCTCCACTAAGTAAATTTCATGGCTTCAACAATACAGACTGTTAAGAATCTTGACACACAATTTTCTAAACAATGAAGTAGTTATAATGTGCAACACGGCATGATTCCACAAATGACTCAAAAATGTTTGATCCAGTTGCTAAATACTGTCAGCTTTACAAAAGCATAAAAAATTACAACAATACACCAAAACTGTAGCTTTCTCTTCTTAAAGGACATTAACATGAACAAGAGGTGCCGCACCCTTGTTGAAAAACAGTCAGTCCTTGTCTGTTTCTCATGTACAGAACACCATTCTACGTCAGCTTTTTATTTATTACTGCAGCAGATTCAGACACAATGGTGACAATAACTAGATACTCCACATGAATATTATTCCTTCCATTGTCTTCCTCTTTTCCACTACTCCAACCCCCCTGTGGCTCCTCACTCTGCCTGTAAGGCTCAGTCTTGTCAGTCAAAGGAAGCTAATAAAGTGCTTGCATCAGGTTTTGATCTATATCCTATCAACCAAGGTGCAAGTTAATCTGAAGTTGGTACCCCTGTATATTGAGAACTTCACTGTTGGTCATGCTCAGTCTTCTGCACAAGAGATGGTGGCAGCACCAACATTGCTCCTCTAATTCTTCCATCCATCTTATGCTCCATCCTACCATCACTAGTGAACAAAAAACACCAGTGTACTTTAAGTCCTGTGCTTAAGGCAGAGACTGACCCCTGACCTGCAGGGACAAATCCTCCTTTTTAATGAATCTGACAGCTAAACAACACGAGTAAATTTAACAGCATGTTATGTAGCACACATCTGAGCAACTCCATTCCCAGTAACCAGTGACTGACAACTTGGCATTATATTAAATTATCTCTATCATGTCATGTCATGTTATAATTGCTATCTGAGCACGTCTGTCTTCAGATAACAACTGTTCATTCCAGTTGTGACCACCGGCTTGAGTAAGTGGCCAGCTGCTGACTAGACTTTAACTAATGGTCTAAAAACAGGTGGGAGACAACAAAGGATCCCACTGTGCTGTGAAATACCTGCAAACCCCTTTACAGTTCACACTCGGTCTAAGGATCCTGTAAAAACCCAAAGCAGATCAAATTTTACTTTGAATTTGATCAAGTTAATTCTTTGCAAAATATTAACTATCGTCCATTCCCAAAATGTGAGTTTTCTTCCCAACTAACTGAAAAGGAAGTTACATGAATTAAAGTTGAGTGAAACATCTGTCATGGCCTCAACAAAGAATAAGACATTAATGAGTACAATCTGACCGTTTTTATTAGCCAAAACCAGAAATCTTTAATATTTAGTTGTAAAAAAAAAAAAAAAAGCTGTTTTAACTTCAAAATATGTAGTTTAAACATTAGAGACTGTGTTGCGTAGTTTAAAGTAGTTTAATTTCACCACTACTTGACCTACAATATCATGTATTTGCTAAATGGAAGTCACTTTGTACTGTGGAAAGGCTAACTTCTTCCAGACTGAGTTTGTGTTGCCTGCCAAGAGGAGGAAGCAGCTGCAGCTGGCGCAGAAAACAATGCAGACCCAGTAACTATCTTGTTGAAATGACAAAATCTGTGTCATAATTCTCTCTGAGTGTGGATATGTTTAAGCAGTCAGAGATTAAATGAATACAAAGGGTCGATTCTCTCTTGTCTGTAAGAGTTGTCTGGTTTGCTGCAAGCAAGGGCAAGTAGGGATTCAATAATGTGTCTAATGATAGTCTTCTCAGAAGTCCATGCATCATAAATACCTCCAACATAACAGGAAGTCAGTCACTGTGCAGCAAGCAGCTCTACACAGCAGAATGTCTGTCCATTCAAGTGGAAGGAGGATTAACATTGGAGACAAACGTGATCTCTACGATCTAAATCATTTTGTTTTCAAATGAAGCTATCCTCACAGATATTACCTCATTGTACTTAAAAAACTAGACAGTTCCTGTTAAAAAACGAACAAACAAACATATGTTTTAACAAAAAAAATCTTCATTTAAATCTGATGTATTGAACTGTAATAAAGAGAAGCTGAACTTTTAAAAGACTCATTACCTTGATGTAAAGGCAGCAAACCAGACACTCCGTACTGTGGTAGACTATGAACTGCCTGATGAACCACCTCCATGCCTCGCTTGCCCAGAAAAGAAGCTCTCTGAATGGGGTTACAAAGTCCCGGCTGCCCCGGTTAACTTGAGGACCGGAGGTCCTGAGTGGACGATCTGTGCTGCCGGTTTTTGGCCCGGCTCAGAATGAGTGAGTGAGCACAGCTGAGAGGGTGTGAAAGAGAAAGGGAAGGGAAGAGGGAGGGAGGAGAGGTTTGCAACGGGGGTTGTGTGTATCCACACACACACACACGCACGCACACACCAGTACTGTATGGTAACAATAGGCAGATCTCTCTGAAGGCTTGAGCTTAAGAGCACCACGCTTTGACACAGGGCACGACCCCATAAGCAAACACGAGATCTCTAGCTCACACTGCAGTGCTTTAAGATCTTCCACTGTTAGCTGCATAAAACGGTCAACACTTTTGAACATGGAGTTAACGGAATGTAATTAAATAAATATACAATATTAGGAGTGAATAAAATTACAATCATCATGGTTTATATGTAAATTTGTATAAACTTATATTTCATTTATTGACAGAATGACAGATTATCAATTTATACCAGCTACTTGCATTTCTTCTAATGGTATAGTGATGATCTTTGGGACTTCAGGGTTTGTCACTTTGGTTTGTGTTTTTTTTTTATCTATCATTGTTACTCACTGCATTTCGTATTTTTGTCTCACAGTCCTAATTTAAGTTTTACACTTAGTAGATTCTTCCAGGCTGTGCTTGGTTTCCAAGGTTCCCTTTTAGCCATTTTCCCTCAGTGCCGTAGTCCATGACCTCCCACATTTTCAGTCACTGTCAGATCCCTTTGTTACCAAACTAACTTCACCAAGCAAAACAATTTATTATTTACAATGTTAGTTTGAAAGTGCCGGAACACTTTTGCTTAGTGTTTTAGCACTAGATATGACAAAGAGAAGGTAACAACTCTGACTTCACCTTAACCATTCATTAGCTTCTATGAGTGGAAATCTCTAAAAGAAATGTCTTGGTGGCGAGAAAAATACAAGGGTATCCTTTTTATTTTTATGTCATTGTGAAGTCTTGCATAACCTATGCACATATTTTTAGACTTTATTATTAGTCTGTAGAAAGAATTGCAATTTGTAATAATGATATTGGTAGCTATGGATTCATGCTAAGCTAGCAGTCTGATAAAAATACATCAGAAGAAGACATTTTTAATAAATGTTGCTCTGATTCTTTATTGGATTTGCACATGTGTACTTCCAAGTCATTATGCATGACTTCTTAAAAGTTGGCTTTTAGGCTAATTCAAATAAATTTGATTGATTTTTCTTGCCCTTTCCCACAAGAGAGAATTACACACACACACACACACGCACACACCCACACACAAAAAGCCGTCTATTCCGCTGCCTATAGATGTTGGTACTTATTCTGCAGCTGCATCTTCCCGTGTGCCTGTGATGGTTCTACCATTTCACCTGACCCCCGGTAAGGTATCGATGGCTAATTGTCTTCCTGGTGTCATGGTGGTCCTTGTTCATCAAAAGACATGATCTCAAGACAGACACCAAAACATCGGCCTCCACCTGGGTCCCCAAAGACATTATCTGGTGGGGAACACAGACTCCATAGAGTTACAATAGGTATCCATTACCATCTGATGCTGAATGAGAAAAAAGTGAATAGCAAGGGGGAGGTCAAAGAGGACAAGGTTTGTTCAGCTCGTCTGTCTCTCACTGGTACCCTTAGGGAAAGTAGGTAATCATGGCACAGGAAAATGGATTAGAATGGTGACATCAATCCCACATTTATATTCAGAAAGTTTTAGATTATCCCTCAACCATTTGTAGCCACAAAGCTCACACAGACTAAATTGGTTGTAAATTTGTATTAATAAGTATCTATATAAAGCATTCTTTGGCATAAACAGTGAAATCTGTTTACCTCTAAGAACGTTTTAATAGATTGCCATGGCTACGAGCGGGGTAAGCTTCGGGTCAGTCTGTTCATTGCAGTCACAGAGTTGTCCAAAAGCCAAGTGTCTCCGTTCTGATTTCATGCCAGCCGAAGAGCAATGTCTGTGTGTCCTGCCAGTGATGCTGTAAATATACCATTATGTAAGGGGTTTCAATTTCCACTTTAGAAAGTGAACCCACTGCTCAGACTGGGCCCAAAGCAACAAACTTGTAACTTAAGTTTGGCACAATAAACACAAAACAGTCACAGAAGTGCAATAAAAACGAGCTCTATGATGAACTGCAACATTCTGACGGGGTTTTACAGGCCGTCTTGTGTTTTATTGGCTGCTAATGAAATGGAAGAAGATTTGATCGAGGAAGCAACATGTATGTATTCGAAGACAACAGCCAAATGAAGAACAAACTTATACGTTGAAGCAAAAAAACACACTCTGCTAGAGCAGGGTAGCCAAAATGAAAAGGACTCAAACAAATATAAAAGCAAAGTAAGGCAAAACCAGCAAGAAAATATATGGGTTGTAATGGCGTGTAAATATGCTACAGAAACAAAATGTAAACAAAAATGTACTAAAGTTCTTGGATTACAACTTAACTCAACAGAAACTTACTGGGTAGGAGAAAAATCATAAATTTTCATATTTGGGGAAAATCTTTCTAAAATGATATTAACCATAGTGTCATTAAAATAATTATTAGAGATAAAACGAAATCTCCACATCAATTTTATGTACAGCATAGGTTGTCAAATAGTCCATCCCGTTTGTACTTGTTTACTGGGATGCAAATGACACAGTATTAAATTAGGTATGATCTCATTCACATAGAGTCCCATCTAAAATATAGAGTAGCTGCTGAAATAATGACCACTGTGTCAAAAATAAGACGCCGATTATTTATTAGCCTTCTGGGGTTAGGTCTTGGCAGCTGCCATTTGAACATTTGCCTGCATTGATAGCTGAAAAAAGTTGAAAGAGTTACAGTATAAGCCAACCCGATTGCTGAGTAAGTCTGCAAAGTTGCAGAACCTGAATACAAACAAGAAAATCTAGATTCACAGGTGAAATCTATACTTTGTATTTGCACTCAAACTGCATGCATATGAAACAAGCATGCTTCTGGTAATGGGCTCATACTTCACAGTAGTAAGAAACAATACTTGTGAGACTAAACAGCTGAATGGTATCGTCCTTAAATTTGATTCTATGTGTATGCAACGTAAGTAAGAATAAAAAAAAAAATAAGAAAAAAAAAATATTTTCAATCTATACTCACAGAGCTGAAGGATTTCTTAGATACATTGCGTGATTGTAAATTAAACAGACAGAGATGAGCCTTGCATGTGAAGAAAGGAGTGAACCCTTTTATTTCCCACCAGACAATTAAACAAGAGGACTTGAAAAAGTATCTGCTTCTTCGCCTAATAATACCTTGTAATATCGCCTTTCAGCACTAATGAGAGCTTCAGGGTAGATGCACACCTGCACTCTCCACAAACCAAATTGCTAGGCTTTGTCAGCCCTTTCTGAAGCACTTTGAACCTCTCACACAGGGATAACCTCACTTATCCTGACGTGACTAGCAACTAACTAGCCTTCCCCTCCCTCCGACAGTCAGAGATGGTAAAGTACAGAACTAGCTTTAACTACATTTTCTAGTGAAAATCATGAAAAACATGATTTTCAGTCAAAGCACTCATTTGGTTTTCTTAATAAACTCACTCCTGTCATGTGACACTGAATCATTAATCAACTTTATCCATTAGCATTATTGCTTTAGGAGATTGAAAGACCCCTCATCAGAGAGCATTATTTCTAATAACAAGTAGAGCAAAATCTCAGTGATGTTTATCAATCATCACAACATTTATGGGCCTTCCATTACATCACTTTCCTTGTAGTGACTGGTGAGGTAAAACATGACGCATTAAATCAGGATGTGTCTCCAGAGTAGAGGCCTCTGCGTCGAAGCTTAATATTTCTCCGGTTGTGTCTGTTTCTGTGAAATGTCAAATCAAAAAACTTCCAGCAGACTTTAGCTTAGGGAAAGTAAGCATGTTTTCATTTTGGTCATGGCAGCAGTGCTGTACACAATGCCACTTCTTAACATTTTCTGTGACAACACCAGTCAAAAAGCCACTGAACGAAAATGACTGTTGTGTAGAGCGGGTAGTTGAAGGCGAGTGTGATTGAAGAGAAGGATTCAAGGTGGTGGTGCAGAGACAGATAAATGCTGGTGGCGGCGTTTTCTCCGTGTGCTTTGAAGTACAGATTGCTGAATATTTGGAAACTGCAGCTTTAAAGATAAATCTTTTACTTTAAGGGATTGTTGTTTTTTTTTCTCAAGGTGGGGTTCTGTGGAGTGGATGTAAGCAGTCAGTGTCTTGTAAAATACTATCTAAAAAAATTGTAATGGAATGGTAAAGTCTTATGCCAAGGCAGAATTCACTCATGGGGTAGGACTAATTTGTAGTCCATGAAAACATGGACTACAAATTATTGTGGGATTATCCGTGGCATGGCACCATATTAATTGTTTATACAAACCGAGGGAAAAAGGGGAATTGCTTTTCTTATTAACCACTCGAGACCTACCAAACACCTAAATAAGGCTTACTATGACTTGATTTGATATGGGTTTTATACGATTAACCCAAAAAGGTCAAAATCTAGGGGCCTGTTGTGAATTTAGTTCCAGTTAGTACCCATTCAGACTTAGCAACATCAAGATGGAGTCCATGCACATGGAAATGCTTTGTGATAGTGCTATGATATTTTTCATACTGGAGTTGTTTTAAGAACACAGAAATGCACTTTGGTCTTGGCCCCGCTCTGACTGGTGAGTATCATCTGGAGAAACTCTCCTGTCTCTCCAGGCTGACCTCATTCAGAGAACTACCCTTTGCAGATAAACTACTCTGAAAAAGATGACTCTAACCCTAACCACTAACTAATTGCCCAATCACAAAAGCAGTTTACACACTGAAATATTATTGATGTTGAGTAAAAGATCTTGGTAAACTGCTTAGGACTGTACTAGCATTCAGCATTTCCAACATGTGACAAAATTACATGTGGAAATCTACGGAATATGAGTGATGGAGGGGAGCATCGACTGAGGCCAACTTGTTTTTATCCCATTTAGAAAATAAAATAAATTAAAAACTAAACATTTAAAATGATTTTTAAAGTATTAATTTGAGATCAATGCAGCTGCAGTACCAGAATATGCACGTGGTGCTTTTCACTGTATGCAAATTGCTGCTTGCTCTGAATACCAACGAAAATCAAGTTGGTTTTCATTACCATCTCTTCAACTGGTCACTGCAGTGGAGACATTATTGTAAAACTGTCCCAACTATATTCTTTTGATCAACTTTCAGGTAGTTTGGTTTATTAAACGCATTAAACAATGTCCCAAATTCACCAACTTTTTAACTCTTCAGTTAAATTTGACCTTATGAACTGAGTCATATTTTGGATTTCTTTACCCAGCTGTTGTCTGTAAAAAGCCACCATTTGTTGTTCCTCCCATAAGAGGATATATAATCCAAAACATATTTCAATAAATTTGCAACTGACCTCATTCTGCAGACCTTAACTTAAACTAACTTTACATAAAGATGGTGACAGGTATGTTTTTATGCTTTCAAATTCTCATAAGTCTTACATTGAAAAAAAGACATACATAAAAAATCAGTTATAAAATTGTATGCAAGTGATTTTGCGTTGTTAAACAGACTCTTTTCAACCTGAATTTTCTTTCCTCCTCTCTTTGCTTTCCACACCGCCGTCAAATCCTGTCCCCGCTCCAACATTCTGTCTGAAACAGAATTACTCCTGCCTGTTTCCTCTCCCGTCTGTTACTTCAGATTTTTCGCATGAGAACATCTCTACTGGGATGGATTTACAGGCAGGCTGGGAGCGATGAATTCAGCAGTTTGTTCTGTTATCTTGCCGCGAGCAGCCAAGCAAAGTGAAATTCGACTCTGTCATGAGAATGCAGTTTTGGGAGAGCAGAAGTTTTCTTTGAGTGGGAGACATTTCAGACTAAAGTTACATTTTTAGAGCCATAAAAATTAATGACACTTGAATAACATGAAAACTTTAAAGGAGCTTTGTTGTTTTTCTTCCTATGTTTAAATTGCTGTGATGTGTTAACAGGCTACTTAAAAATGCAGCTTTTAAAAATGTCAGTAAATTGAGAATTTTAATGTTGCATGAATGTTGTCTAAACACTGGCAGGGCTAGGTTGGTAAAACATTGACAATGCACATTTATAGGTTATGTGGAGTGATAAAGGAATTAGTTAACAATTTAAAACTTTTACAAACATAACATTTTTCTGAGGCTTGGAGTTAATTTTAATAAAATACGTGACAGAGTCTGGCTTGGAAGCAATAACCAATGCAGCTCCAGCTTGCATTGCACTGCGGGTCAGCTGGCTGCGAGAAGGCTGCTACACTTTTGCCTTGTTGACTCTTGTTGAATGGCAAATGGTCTGCTAATGAAAAAAATGTGACAGTTTATTAGTTAGCAACCAGTCTGGTTGACAGTTTCACTTGTTATTGTGTTGCATATTAAGAAATAAAAATAATTTGTTTCCTTTGTGTTTTCGCAGTCAATGATAATCTAGTTATAGACTTGGTGCATCAGTTGACCTGTGTTAGCCGCTGAGAAAAATCAAAACAGTTGTGAAATATATCATGAGAACTCATTTCCTTTAGTTGCAACCAATTCTAAAATCAGTGGAAAGCAATAATTCAACCATTTTGACAGAAGACTCCATAGCAAATGCATTTCTTTTAGTATTCTGCAATGCAAAAAAAAGGGACACACCTGGATTGGAGTTAACATCCATGGGGAGCATATGTGGACCTGCCCCCTTCTCAGCTTGGGCTTGAGGGTGAAAAAGCCACGCTCTCGCTGCTGACCGCTGCCCCCCAGGTGCCACTTCTTCATCTGTTCCTGTTCTAAGCCACAAATATTGCACGTTTATCTTCGCTTGTTTCTTCTAAAATGCTACATAAGCTTCCCCTCCCCTGCCTTCTTCTCCCTCAGGCTCTCACAACTTTTTCTTTTCTTGTTTTTTTTCTGCCTACAACTTCTTTTTGTGCAAGTCAACGGCAGGTCATGGCGATACGTCGCTCAGCAGCAGAGCGAGAGGTCAGGCTGAGGGTAGTCCGTCTGCCTCTTGGTAAGTCGTCCCTCTAAACTTTTGCTGAAGGAAAAAGCAGGGAAAGCATATTTCTGGGCCACGCACAGAAAAGACGGATCGGTGAGTGGAAGCTGAAGGCAAAAGATGGTGTGTCTGCTCTTTTCTGAAGGAAGTGAGACGGGTGGGAGGTAACGGGGTTGGAAGGAGGTGGGAGTATCATAAATCAAGCCGCCCTCCCCAAAGTGGGGATCTGTAAATCTGGTGAACGAAGGGAGGGCACTCAGCCAAATGACTCATCCGCAGTGCTCTATAAATACTGTCATTCGGAGTTGACAAGGCAGTTGCTACTGTTGGCCAGGAAGCCCTGAGACGCTGGCTTTTCTCTTTGGATGAACGGTCTTTAATGAGCTGCTTATCTGTCTTTTAAAGTCTTACATCTGAACGTCAAATCACCGGCATCCATTAAACAGCCTGATCCCGGGAGGACGTAGCACCAACACTGCCGTACTTTGTTTTCATTCAGAGAACCAAAACAGCTGGATGTGGAGACATCTAAATATTTATCCAGAGAGGAAAAGAAAAACTTGTTTACATACCGAACGTCTGGACGTCCACATCAAGAGTTCCCATCAGACAAACAGACTGTGACCCAGAAATCCTGCAGTAGTGGAGGGTTCTCTTACCTATTTTTTCTCCAGACTTGGCCAACTCCATACATATGGGGGTCAGGGGTCATGCATGGAGGTCTAAGCAGGCGGCTGATAGTGAAGATTGGAATGCGACATGTCAAATGCCGATCTCCTCAATAAGGCTGTTATGAAAGCCTCTGAGCTTCCTGTCCTGTTCTTAACTCCCTCCGGCCCGCCGTGCTTTCAGACCCCAGTGTTTCAGGCTCCAATGCTGTAATAATGACGCATGGACACAAAACAGGAGGAGGAAGACAGTCTGGAATACTGTCGCCATGAGAATGAGCCGGATATTTTAAACATACGAGAGGTATGCAGCGTATTGTTTGGATAGAATGAACAATCTGCTTTTTGTCACTAACCGTTTTCAATAGTAGCACTTTTTAGACGCACAAAAACTCAAAGGAAAGAGTGTCTTAGATGAGACATTGGACATTAGATTGGATTAGTCCTGAGTTTCACTCTGTGAGCTCCTAAATGATCAAACTTGCACCAAACACAAAACACAACATCAGGGGAAAAATCATTCTAATGTTGCTGAAAAGTGAGATTGGTTCAATAAAAAAACCCAGTAACTTTGTAAGTAACTTTGTAAGACTATTGATAAAAATAGACAACACAGGAATCCTAAGACATTATTATTGTGGTAGACAACACATAGTGCCACGCGGCATTACTCAGAACCCCTTTTCCTTTCTCTCTTTTTTTTACATTAGAATAAGAATTTTAAATTAATTTAACCGGGGTTGTATGTCACAGACCAACACAAAGTATTGAATAATTTTGAGGCTGAGGCACATTTTTGCAAAAATAAAAATCTGACAATAAATCTGACAAAACATCTAATTATGCCTGCAAGTTTTCTATATCTCTACCAGCCAGAGACTAACACTTTTGCAGAAGAGCTTAAATTCTGCCAGTAGTTTTGCAGTCAGTCTGAAGAGTTTTGTCACCAATTCTCAATAGAACATAGGTCTACACATGAAGCTACTTGTAGCTCTGGTTGTATGTCACACTGCTGTTTTCACTTTGCATGAATCTCATCTCTTTTGTAAGATCTCTCTAACAATTTTTTTTTCAGCTTTGCCATTGATTATGCCTGGTATAATGCTGCCACCACCATGTTTTGCAGTAGAGTTCAGAAATTCAGGGTGTTGTGAAGTGTTCAGTTTATGCCATACAAGCAGCAGCTTTCTGCATGAAGGGTCATAAAGATGCATATTCATCTCGGCTCATCAGGGAATCTACTGCAACTTTGTGGCCGTAACATGACACACTGTTATAAAATTCAAGGGTGTAAATATTTCGCAGAGGCACAATGTATCAGTTGGGTAGATTATTTCAACATTTTTGAATTTCTGCAGTATGATAATCTTTCACAAGTACAAGCATTGACATGTGTATTAGTTTTAATGTTATGAGCCAAGAGTGTTTTATGGGTTGATGATTATCAGGCACCGCAGAAACACGCTAATTAACACATTACAAGCTGGTAAAAGAGAGCTTAGCTTGATGCCAGTAAACCAGTGCGGTTTTATGGGAGGTAACAACATTAATCCAGTCCCTCTCTTACAGCAAAAATAGTTAAGCCATTACCATAATGATTAAACTATTTTTGCCAGAGCAGGTGTCAGCATTAAGTTTTATGTGGCGTCACTCAGCGGCTGAGTTAAAACCTCTTGGGACCTTAAAGTCACACTGCTCAGATGAAACATTTCAGTTTTTATTTATTGCAACAAAAACATGCGTGTTGAAAGTTATTTACACTCTGTGCAAATTTCTGATTACCATTACAGCAATTACCCCCTTCTTATAATTGCTGACCAGGTCTTTGCATGCTTCCACTGGTATTTTTGAGAATTTATGTTTTGTAATGAGATCCAAGTCTTACCACTACAGTAATCTTTAGCTCTCTCTGCAGATTCTCTGTCAGACTCAAGCCAGGACTTTGGCTGGGCCACTCCAAAATATCAGTATTTACTCCAGTTATAAAAAAAAAAAATCACATTTTGGTCAAATTAAAAGATTATATGCAAACTGTCAAGATTCAAACCTAGGACCTTTGTGCTGCAAAGTAACAGTGCTAACATCTGTGCCACCATGCAGCTAATAAAATAACCTACATAAAATGAAAAGTAAAATAACTAATTATGAAGCTTTTTCTTTCACTTTATTGCCATAGTTGATTTTTTTTCTGGTCAGTCCCTGACTCTTCTGCAGGTAAGTGTAGTTACAGTGAACTGAACACTCTTCATATTCAACTTTAATAAGCAGTGTGTGAACATTCCCCACACAGAAGCTGTCCTTATCATGGAGACCAGTGCACCCTTTAGTCAACCTGCTCATTATAAGCACGCCAACTATGTACAGACTATGATGACTAACAGCTTCCAGCTGCAGCAATGGCAGCCCAAATATTCAAAGCACCTTCTGTGAGATACCATAAGAATCTGGTCTTGGTCTTTATCTAACCCACACAACCAAATGAAGTTAAGAGTATTAACTCGCTGCTTTTTGAATCAACTTTTTTTTTTACAGAACAAAGATGTGCCAATTTTACCCTGATAATTAGAAGTATGTATTATTTTCAGCAGCCTAAGCTTGTTTCTTCTCATGATAGATTGCCCATACTAAACCAGCTTAAAAAAAACCACATCAAGGAAAACGAGCCTTAGAGTCCAAAGCCAAGCAAAGCCACAACCCCAAACACCGGAGTCTCCCTTTGGATCCAGCACCTGGCTTTCTGGGACATTTTGGACTGCTAACTTTGGCTTCATTTACAAGGGAAATGTGTCACATAATGCTACCACTGGATTTTATTGAGTCCCCCTCACTTACAGTAAGTCTGCTAAGATCTCTTGCAGACATACAGTACCTGTTGGCACTATGCTTGATTTACAGCCGTATTCTTGTTGCACTTCCCACCAGCCTAATTGGTCAATAGACTGTCTGGAGTTCATCTGCTGTGGAAGTTCAAAGATGTTTTTCATTGAAAAAACCCCCCATGACAATCATTTCAGGCAATTGATCAAAAGCCAGTCCTTTAATACATAAATCATATTAGTAAATATTTTCTGAGCTTACAATATTTGATCTTTGTCACTTCAAACTAGGTTTCAAGTCAAAGACCATAAAAGCTCTCTCTGCAAATACTTAATTGTCCATAGAAATCCAAATCTCCAAATCTTTTCCCTCTGTCTCCAGTTTCTGGTTTGAACCCAGGCTTGGCAACAAGGCCTGCAAATAGCCTTTACGGTAAGCAGAACTATATAGATTCAGAGGCTCGTAATTTAAACTGACAGCACCTTCCATGCCGACAGCAGGAGTTTTAGCTTCAAATGCTGACAAGCTTTTCACCCCTAATTAACCCTTTATGTATGGGAAAGACCTGGACAAGCTTCTGAATGAATCGGAAGATAAATCTGTTTGAACATAAACCACAGCTGTTGTTTAAGTCTGTTTAGATGTTTCCCAAGTTTTAGGGAGATCAATTTAAGCTCTGACTTTGAAGCTATAAAGCTATGTTGCCATGTTTAAATCCTATTACTGTCCTAAAATGTTACTCTCTTTACCATGTCTACACATTCTGCAATAAACATTTTCCATGTAAAACCCCAAAAGTTAATACTGTGAATCATAACAAAATTGAAATATATGCCCAAGTCATGCCCCAAAGGATATTTTTACCTGTAATTGTGGTGAAGGTAGCAAAGTCTTTTAAAGGACTTCATATTATTTTCATGAACCTAAACTAAAGCTTAAAATAATACTGAGATTATGAATCTAGATACAAATTAAGAGAGATGTTGTCATGTAACGATGTGAGGTGGTGAGGCAGACGCAGCAGACCCAGATAAAGTGAGAAATGACGGTTTTAATGATAAATAAAGTCCAAAATAGCCCAAAAACACAGGCAGCACAACTGAGCGGAAGCCAGGGCTCAACGTCGGTAGCAACTGGTATAACAAATGGACAATACGAAGGACTGAGCGCACATTAGACGAGGACCCGACAGAAACACAGACACACAGGTGACACTAAATACACACGGGGTAATTAGGGAACAAGAAACACTTGGGAGTAATCGAGGGGAGAACAGGACAACACGGAGACACAGAGATACAGAAAACTCGAAATAAACACACAGAAAAACACGGAACATGACAGATGTGATATTTTAAAATCAGGGGCTCTAACCACTTTGACGGTAAAAAGAGGATCTGGTAATACTTCTGGTTTTGGTTTTAACAGATGAAAGCAGGTATGTATCCTCCCACAGAAACCTTAGGAGATATGGTTCAGTGTGAATGGTTCAGCTATCATCTTTAAAATTTATTTTGCTTTTATCGTAACACATTTTGCACCAAAATATGTTTAAAATCAAACTTTGGCACCATTTCTTTTGTTGTAAAATACATGATGATCCTGTGTAAAGCTTTGCCACAGTTGCATCTACAGTATGTGTTTGATTAGATGTGATTAGATAGTGACCGGAATGACAAGATTTTAACTTGTGCCAAAAATAAAAGGATCAACACAGAAAATGATGAGTGAGAAAATAATTCAGATTAGAAAAGAAAATTAATTATAACAAATTGAACATTATGAGTCTGAATATCAATTTGACTCATTCTATAGTTTTGAGCTGGAAAAAAACACATTTCATAATATACCCCAATAAATGTATTTCTTGAATTACTTGCTGGTTTAATCTGAATTTCACTGTTGTCTATAAGTGTTTTCTGCTGACAATTACAATTTAGATAATGCGGTATGCATGTTTCATTTAAATGTCTGTCATTTGAAAACTTCTCATATCAGGCTACAGATGCTTTGTCTAATCTGTGAGCTGCTAATACAAACATCTCCCACTGCAATCCCTCTGACCCGTGCAGACGAAGTCACTAATGAAATACTGGCTGGCTTGGAAAAGAAACAAAAAAAACACTTCTTGTTTGTTTTGGGATTAAACAGTAGATTTTACAATAAGGAGCAAACATTTGCTGTCTACCAAGAGCTAAATCACAACATAAGTTACTTCTGGGTTATATTAAATCCAATAGTAGCTCAGATGTGTCTAGTGTCCCCCTTTTTCCTGGCACTGACATGTGATGTGTTACAGCATTGCCCACTGAAGGGCACAGATTTAAGATATAATGAAAGATTTAAAGCTCCTCAGGAGCCGCCTAGGAAAAATGTCAGGCACAGTGTGCTTGGCCAAACTCAAGGAGGATGCATAATACTGCTCTGTTGGTTGTTGACCTCATGTATCCACTGGGAAAACATTAAATGTGCATAAGAGTAAACACATTCACTCACACAGTAATATACACTGAAGAGATTGAAGAGACAAAAAAAAGCTTGTGACCTTTTGGAAAATGTCATATTGCGAAGGGACTTGGTAATAGAAAAGGAAGCCGGAAAGACATCCCAGAGGTTTGAAAGACACAGAGTAGTGGGAGACATGTAGCTGCAGTTAGTTAACAACTGAATTTAATATTTATTCATCTTATAAATATATTATTTTGCTTTTCAAATCACACATGATATGCTTCTGTTTCTGCTAGATTACTGAAGAACAAAAGCTGAGTGGATAAGTCACTCATATGGCTGATCATTAATCCAGTCCGCTGGAACATGTTGTTTGTTTCATTTACCTATTTTAATTTAATTGAAGCCGATAGTGTTTTGAAATATTGTAGCTGCAACTGTGAAGTGGGATTTAAAAACACTTCATCATTTTTTTCTTATTGAATATAATTTGAACAACGTACCCTCACAGCACTACCCTTTAAATCAGGGGTCCCCAAACTTTCTCCTGTGAGGGCCACATAACTTGTCCCTTCTCTGATGGGGGGCCGGGGTCAGTTTGTAACAGAAAAAATGTGACGATTGTAAGAGTGCTAAACATAAAAATTTATTGTTTTTCAGAAAGCACAATCAAATAACCTTTTCTGGATTCTTCAGAGAACAAAAGTCAGGAAATAACACTATTTATGAAATAAATAATAACCAAATAACACTGGGTTCTCCACATAAAAAAAAGGGTTAGGGTCAATTATATGCATGTATAAAACAGTTACTAACTAGTAGTTAATAATAAATAAAGTTCATTACTAAGGAACATTTATTTTATTGCAAAAGTCCAACTTATCAAATAAAAATGCACATATATGAAAATACTCTGGTATTGTTCAGGGGGCCGGACCAAATGTGGAGGCGGGCCGCATCTGGCCCGCGGGCCGTAGTTTGGGGACCACTGCTTTAAATAAACCACATTACTGTGTCATAAAATGTAATATCAAGAAAATTTCCATTGTTTCATATTCACAATAATAGTAGATTAATAACTGATCTGCAATAAATCATTCTCAAATTATAAATGGGTGTGTGTACATTAAGCAACATTTTCAAAATGTAATTTTTTCAGACTGTCTAGCTGATATTTTTTTTAAAAATTTATCTTAAAATGTTTGGCTGTTGTAAACTACATTAAAATGATTAGAATATGTTATTATGCACAATATTTCTCCTTGAAATACAATAGCACATGGCGCAGCTTTCAAATGTCCAGATCTTGACATTTTACAACAATAAGCTTAATTTCAATTTTATGGTATTTTAGGAGATTGACCAATGTCGTTCATAGCTGTTAAATAAAAAAATAAAAAAATTTTATTTAACATATATATATACATATATATATGTATATATATATATATATATACATATATATATATATATACCATATATATGTAATATATATGTGATATATCACATATATATCACATATTGTATATATATCACAATATGCCGGGCAATTGTGCTTATTCAACATGGAATAGCCAAATTAAAAGAGAAAGTTCAACCAGGTGGTTAAAATCAGAGTTTCCACTGTGCAGGATGGTTCAGTAGGGATGTGGAAGAATGTATAAATAAGCAATGGTAAAAATTTAAGCTGCACTTGCTTTTTTATGGAGGCGAAACTCAAAGGTCACACACACATTTGCATCCGTGCAGTAAGTGTCAGCAATGCACATTGTCCATAAATAATATGACACATGCGTTGATTTGAAAAATACCTCAATATATCCTTACAGTTAAATGTCAGTGTGACAGATTCATGTTTTCTTTACTACTCCACATATTCCACTACTTCACCTAAAATACTGGCGTCTGCAGGGCAAAATTCTCAGTCTGTCATATTTCTCTCTGAACAAGATGAATAATTGCTCTGAAAATTAAAGGTCTCCCCTGCTGATTTGTTTAATTTAAATTCTTCCATCCATCATTTAATCATCGGCTTCTGGTGCTTTCAGTCATCCTGCCAGCTTAGCCAGACTATAAATTACCTTGTTGCTAAAAACAGTAGCCTTGTCTGTGGTTAGAAAATTGCATGTCTGTCTTCAGTCTCCAATAGTTATGTGTTGCATTAACCTGTCATTCAGCCACTAACACTCAGGGTTCTTTAATGAGAAGCCTTAGATAGGTTCAGGGATTGCATGTTAAATTCCAATAGATTGTACAAAATTTCATCTTAGGAAGCCAAGTTTTCCACTTTGGTCATGAATGTTCTCTTGAGAGAACTATCATGATTTTGCAGTAGTTCTAAATGAAAGTCAAATAAGGAATATAATGGTTTTAAAATGAAATTTAACAGTTACTGTAAATGTTTGTTTTGTTGTTATCCCCTTGAAAATGTTGTTTACTTAAACCTGCCAGAGTTGAAAGTTGCTGCTGTCTCTTTGCAGCAATCTGTTGCTCAGAAACTTAGAAATAACTACTAGAACTGCTATATGCTAAACAGACACATGAGGGCAGTATAACCTTTCAATTCCAATCACCACTGACTTCAATTCCGTTCAAAATGGGCAAAATTATTTTTGTTCTGTTTTTATTGCAATGTTCTGGAGCTAAACAATGTTTCAGCTGCTGGTACACAGCAACGTCTTTCTTGTTTTTTGGGGTTTTTTAAGAATTGATTTTATTTTTCTACTAATCAAATGACGAAGGCCAGCATTATGAGATGGAAAAGACTGCAACATTTTACTTTCTATTATTCAATCAGCCATCCTTTCCAAGAGATGCATAACCAAAGACTGGGCCCGAGGCTAACAGAAAGAAACTCGTAATACAGCAAAAGCATAGAGTTTACTGGGGCTTGGGTAAAAGTAAGCACTCTGTTTCTTTATTAAAAACACAGCAGGGACTGTTCCCTGCCATGATTTCCAGCATAAAGATGGTTCAGGTCACCACTGGATGCAGAAAATAATCATTATTTACTCATATTTGATGGTATGATAAAATAAAAAGGTTTGAATCATGTGTCTAAATTCCTTATTTGCTCACTGTAGTGTTCGGAGTTAATTTTAGGTTACTCTTCTTGATGTGTCCTGGCATTCTTTAGAGGATTAAGCTGAAGATAAAAGCGCACAGTGAACCTGAGTGGCAGGAAGTTGTGATCTGAATTTCAGATAAGAGAAATATCTAATGTTTTCCTAGGCATCCCTTCCTGTTTATTAAAGACTCTACAAGGAAGTCTATTTTTTTTTCCTAAAATCCTATTAGAACATGAGTTTCTAAGAAGGTAATCAAGTGGAGGGTACATTTATAAATCAATATAGTTTTTTGTTTTTTTTCTAAAATGTAAACCTCATCTTAAAAACATACATTTTATGACAAAAACATCACCCCTGGCAGGAATATCCTCGCATTTAACTTTTTGAGCACACACATGTTGGCACAGAGAAAAAAAAAACAATAGCAGAAACACAAACAAGTCTTACTTTAGGTGAGCAAATAAAAGAGCAGTTGTGCCTGTGGTGTTTTGTTACACAGCTAAAAATAAAAAGACACTATGCTTCCAGTCTAAACATTGATTTCAGTATGGTTAGCCTATTTCTGCAGGTTTAACACACATCAACCAGATGTGGAACAAGAGAACCGTGAAAAAGGGGTAGCAACAAAAATAGCATCTGAGAGTTCTCGATGCAGGTGAGTGAAAGTAGCAGAGATGGTTTCAGTGAGCTTTGTCAAAACTTTTTCCTGCTTCTCTCCAGTGCACAGAGGAGAGCGGGTAAGACTTTCCAGTGCAGCTGAGAATTCAGAGCCATGTTTTTAATCTGAGGAGCAGTCATCCTGAAGCACCAAGCAGACACCCAGCTCATATTTATCCCCCCAAACTGACTAAAAGACAACGGACTTCTCTGTGGATCTCTAGCTTCCACCCCCTCTCTACCACTCCCACTTCCCGTCTGTATGAGTTTTGTCCCAAATGCTGCACCACATTTAGAGCAGTGGAATAAATGTGTGGCGTTTTCCTTTCATTAGCTGTCTTTGCGTCTCTTAAACTCTTTTATGAGCTGCCTCATAACAAGTCATGTACTTGTATTCTCATCAGTGTGAGGGGAGGAAAAGATGGTGCAAACTGGGGGAAACTGCTCTGCCTCTCTTTACATCAACACAATGTGGTGGCATGAATGATCAGGCTCAATCTGAAGTAGACATGTCACATCGAGTAAATGGTATGTATGGGAGAGCAGGTGTGAAAAAAAAAAATATATATATATATTCCAGGCTCCAAGCAAAACTCTGAGGTGCCAAAATTGTTTAACATTTAAAGTTTGGAAGCCACAAATTGTTTTATAAAAAGTCTTCAGTCTGTGTAAAATAATCCAGTCCAGGTTTGACCAGTCAAACTATCTTAAATTTTGAACAACTGCAGTCCAGATTCTTTAAAACAAACTGTGAAACACCTAATGCTCAGGTTTCTATTGATCAGAAACATATTTTTGTAATTTTCCTGTGGCAATAAAGTGAGAAAAATTGAAATGTGGTTAATTTAATTCAAGAGAAATGTTTTGTGTTTATAATTTGCACTCTAAATGTATCTTTAATTTATTTACGAGACATATATTTACAAAATATAAATAAACACAAAAAAATACTTCCTTGTTCTTTCTGTCATTGAAGTAAGATATCCCCACTTTACATAAAGGAGACAAAGGCATTAATTTACATTTTGGACTTTATGTACAAAGAAATTATGTTTCACTTTAGAAAATAAATGAAATTTTGAAATCCACTCTGAGAAAAAAAGAAAATCAGAGTAAGTGAACAAGGCTAGGACTCTGTGTGCTGTAATTAAGGGGATGATTAAAAACATACATCCGGTCTGCTCTAATAATTATTTCAAACATAAGGTTGCTTCTCATTTGAACTCATTGCTCGGTGCGCTATTCTTTGCCTAACATAGCTAGTTTCATAATAGTTACATTTGGAGTTTCACTTCTTTGACTAAAACATGTCGGTGCTGCACCTGCGATGGCTCAGAGGGTTATTAAAGCTGGGCTATTTTTAACTGGTAATGAAGAGAAGTGAAAATATCATGTTTTGTTTTAAAAAACTCAATTTTCACCTCTTTTAGGGAACATAACACTTTTGTTCTTTGATAGACTTTAATAGACTGTTTTTTACAGCAACAGTTGCCAAACGTTTCAATGGCTAGCAACCTTTAATCTCATGAACAGTGGCTTAAATCAGCTTACAAACAACTGGTATTATTGACAGAAAATGCCACATTTTTCACAGAAATTGTTATGAAAGAAAATGGCATTAAAACACCATGCCTCTCAAAAATGTATACACCCGTGCTGAAATGCTACAACTCACTTGAAAAGCAAACATGTTGCATGTGTAAAACCATGTTAAGTCCCTAAACCAATACATGTTACAGTAGATCTGCTTTTGTAGAAGTCTATCACCATTCCACATCTTGACTTTACCATGTCTACTCAGAAGAAACTTGTGTATTTCTGTCTATAACCACATTTTTCAGGCAAAATAATTCCATAGTTGGTTTAGATGGATATATAGACCCTCTATATATTATGTTTTCAGAAATTTGATAAAGAGTTTTCAATTAAATTCAAATCTATCAAATGGGACAATATAGTGAGGTTATTTGTTACAATACATGTAGAAAAAGTTATTGAATTGCTTACTATTGATCTAATTTTGTACACAAACGAACCTGCACATTGTTTTAAATCTACTGTATTTGACGTTTTAATCTTTATTTGAGTCCTTATCTTTAGAAAATGCTTCTGATAATTCCTTGAAACACATAGCTTCTAGCATCTGTAAAACTCCTTCTGTGTGAGTATCAGAAACAAAAGCTTGAATTTCAGAATGAAAGTTCTACAGAAAATTATTTATATTTCTGTGGAAAATGAACCTTCTTTAACTGCTATATACAAAAAACAAACAAACAAAAAAAACACGACCCACACCTGAACTGTGTTTGTATCGGTTCTGATAAGCCCACTTTCACTTCCACACCACATGTTTGGTCACTAATTATGTGAGAAGTAATCTTGCTACATGCATGTTAGTGTCATCTAAGATGTATTCGCTTGGTTACACCCGAGGGGACAGACTGATACAAAAAAAGAACAAGTGGTTGGTGCTCACATCCTGTGTATTCTGCTGGGCTTTGGCACAGCTTTACTCTCTGACAGCGACAGCTGTGTCTGTTTCTGTCGCATCTACGAATGTTTCTGACACTCCTACCTTACAAAGATTCTTTTTTCTTGCCCTCAGTGGGATAGGACAACTTTCGTTTATGGTGCAATCTACCACTTTCAATGTTGTCTGTGTCTCCTTGCAAAGGTATTTTTTCAGGCTTTGCAATGTCACGACTGCGAATTTAATGGGATTTTAAGTGATAAATCATTAACCTGGTTTTCTTCTTAACTAAAATGGTCCATGGTTAGGATCAGGGTTTAAATATATTCCAGTGCAACCAACTGCCTTCAAATGTTATTCATAAACATATGAATAGTTTTTGCAAGGCTTTGTATCTCTGACAAGTATTGCCCAATCCTGAGTTGTTTTAGTTGTAGGTCCAGGGGACAATGGCAGAGTATGGTTACTGTGGAGTTACTGGCCTCACACAACACAGTTGATTAAGGAACAGATAAACATCACAATTTGCAACAAACACAAGACATAATATAGTGTCACTTTTGTCATAGCATTAGTGTGACGTTCCAGTACTCATTTGGGTTTATCCACCTGCCTAGTGGGGGTGTCATACAGCTCAATGGAAACGAGGCATTACTATCACTGCTCAGTGAAACCAAAAAGGCATTAAGTGAGCTTTGATCTTACCTGGAATGACCTCGAAAAGAAATTTCCCTCCTTCATCTCCGTTGGTTGGATGTTCTGAAACTTTGTTTCCAGGTAAAGAAATAACACCCTGCAGAAAACAAAGAACAGACTCATCAGCAACACTTCCCTGTTTGGCAAATGAAGGGTTGGCCTTGATTGTTCATTGATGAAGTCCTGCCTCAGGTCCCACTACAGGGGGTCAAGTTGACACCTTCAACTTGACTTACATGAATTGAATCACACATACTGTTTGAGTTATCCAGCTGTTTCAGTGAATAACCTGAGTTCCTGAGCTCAGCGGCTTTCAACTCCCATCTCACTGGAATTTAGTTTAAAAATGTGTATTTCTTTCCGTTGTAAAGGTTGTATTGTTCTCAGGGGTGTTCCAGGATGATCGGTTTAAGTGTTTATGGATGTGCCAAAGTGACAACAATGCGTAGGATTGCATCTCTCTGGTTCAGCTCTGTCCAAAATGATGTATCACACAATTTAAATAACAAGAGCATCAGCAACTTTCTGCAGCACAACTCAGTTTTGGTGACTAATGCAAATGTGGTTAATGCTAGCTTTACGCAAGAAGTTTTCTCTTTGTATTTAGAAACTGAATGTGTGTTGGGGAGAGGGAGTCAAATTGTTTTAAAGCCTGTACTGATATAAAGTACTCTCAAGAAAACTGAATGCAAGATTTGTCATGCGAAGTGAAGTAGCCCTTTAGAGGTTGCTGTGTGTGATACGGACACACCCAGCAACATTACATGTTCGACTAAATAGCGAATTTGAATCGTAAATTTCAAAATGACCAAATTTGGTCTTTCTTCTTGTGACAAAGCTTGATGTTGAAGGGATTAATGTAATTAGTCATATCTGTTTCTCTCTTGCTCAAAGCATGTCAGCTCCCCTTAAGTTAAATAATTTCTTTGCTTCATTTTCATGAATCTGTCAACATCACAGATAGACCTGGGCGCACCCATGAACCTCAATTGCTAATAACCACAATTATAAACAAATGTTTATAAGTAGTGGGCGTACCGTGGTGGCGTAGTGGTTAGCGCAACCCATATTTGGAGGCCTTGAGTCCTCGACGCGGCCGTCGCGGGTTCGACTCCCGGACCCAACGATATTTGCCGCATGTCTTCCCCCCTCTCCTTCCCCGTTTCCTGTCAGCCCACTGTCATTTAAGGGACACTAGACACTAACATCTGTAGCTGCACAGTCTTCACCGCATTTACTAAACTGTAAGGTCATCTTACTGGCCTTTTTGGGATGGGATGCAACACTTAACGCAAACAGAAATTGTGAAGCTTTAACTCATTGCAAGGTTCCCAGAGTTCAGAAAGGCGTTTTAAATTATTAGCTGCTGGAGCATCCTCTCTAAGGTCCTGAAATAGATTTATTGGTTCAAGAATCCCAGCAGGATAGTATGTCATTTGTAAGTAAATGCTAAATTTACAACTCTGTCAGAAACACGAATAGACGGTGGCAAGATAATGTTGTGCGTTCATATTGATTTGCTGCATGTTTGGAGGTTTCTTATTGAGTTTAAACTATTTTAGTAAACATACAAGTTTGCATCAGCTTTTGGTAACCAGGAGTTACATATTTATCCAATTACTATACTTTGTGCACTAATTTCTGAAGTAATATTAATTACATCGCAGCTAAGAGTTAACATGTAGGAGTCCATCTTAGCCCTTTACCAATAGCGAAAGACAGAAGTTCAAATGTGTGAAAGGGGATCACAATGACTAATAACAGACTTTTAAAATGTCTGTACTTTTTTTTAGCTTTCTTCTACTTCAACTGAATTACAGAACTACATAAATTCAATCTGGAGAGACTCAGACGGAAAAAACACGCCGCTATGCATGAAATGACTGGATGCTGGTAGATGTAGGCCAGCTGGGGGCGCCGCTATGTGTGAAATGACTGGATGCTGGTAGATGTAGGCCAGCTGGGGGCGCCGCTATGGGTGAAATGACTGGATGCTGGTAGATGTAGGCCAGCTGGGGGCACCGCTATGTGTGAAATGACTGGATGCTGGTAGATGTAGGCCAGCTGGGGGCACCGCTATGTGTGAAATGACTGGATGCTGGTAGATGTAGGCCAGCTGGGGAAGCCGCTATGTGTGAAAAGACTGGATGCTGGAAGATGTGGGCCAACTTGGCGGCGCCGCTATGATGAAATGGCAGGATGTTGGTACATGAAGGCTGACTGGGGTAATGTGGTGATTCTATGAAATACGTAGTATGCCAATTAGAAATAATATCCCCCCAAAAAATGAAAGCTGAGGCTAGGGCCGAAGCTGGGAGTTAGAGACTGGGAGAGTGAGAAAAGGCCGGGAAGCTACGCCAACTAGGGGCTTACGGGCTGGGATTTTAAGGAGTCTATACAGGGTGACGTTACTGATGGTAGGGGAAAATGATATGAAGCCGGTGGATGAAGGTCAGCTGGAGACATAGTTGGGTGTGGAATGGCAGGATGCTTGTAGAGTAGACCGGCTGAAATGATGTTTTAGCTGTAGGAAAGAGGTCAGGTGCGTGTTACTGAGATAGCGAGAATAGGATGGGAGAGGGAATAGATTAGAACGTGAGAAGATAGCTGCCTGCTACTGGAGGTGAGATGCTAGAACTAGGATTAGATTCGCAGGGTGACGTTAGAGGATGCGAGCGAGATATGGGGACATTCTGGAATGAAACTTAAAATGGGGGAGTGAAGGACAACGGGGAAAGATGAGCATAACATTTGCTGGATGAGAGTATGCACTTTGCGTGAGGTTGACCAACCACCACCAGTCAATTGCGCAGTGCTCATCAGGCACTGAGGGAAGCTATGAAGACGGAGACGAGATACGTAAAATTATATGAAGAGAATGCTGAAGATGACTATGGAGCTGTTGGCGTAAGGTCGAGAGAATACCTTGAATACTGGTTAAACGTGATCTAAAGAGTTGAATGATGTCGTATATAAATTATAACCTCAAGATTGCGAGAATGCGGGGGCTGGAATGATGGATGAGCATGAAGAGGAAGCTAAGACTGGAAATGAGGATGAGAAACTGAGGAACTATAGGGAATAAAATTACGGTGCAAGGCATGGATAAGGGTTTGAAATAAATTATTTTGTCTAGTAGCTGGACTGGACTGAACGAGGGCTGGGAGAGATAGCTTATCAGCGAGAGTGTTAGAATGGCAGGATGCTGGGTTGAGCGCAGCTGGAAAGCGGAAGATGCCATGGATGGAGGTCCTTATCAACTGGGCGTTTGTTGTGGATCTCCGGAGGACTGGATGAGGTTCCTGCGGCCTTCTCCACCAGGGGGCGTTCAGGAACATCGTAGTGGGCGTGGTCGGCGGATCCTACCGGCACACCTGCTGCCATTTACCTTGTTGGGAGGAGTATTTCAGGAGGACATCGTCAACACTCTAGTGCCAGAGTGTTAGCTCGTAAATGGTAGATCCAGTTTATTGCTGACCTCAGACCACCAGCTCTGTTCTAATATTCTGCTCTTGTGGCCTCGCCTCAGGTTTTGTTGCCGCGGAACTGCCGGCATTCTGTCCGTCTGGATTCCCAGTAGCCGGAAGAATCATCGAGACCACACGACCTGATCCTCCTTGGTTCCCGAAGAACCTGTCTCACCTGTCCGCCCTCCAACGCCGCAGTCGCCCGTCCTCTCTGCTCCAACCCCTGATCCACCGTGCTGCCTATCCCTCTCAGCTCCGCTTTTTTCCACCAGCAAGTAAGGTCTCGAACCGCTGAACTTCCGTTTCCCTCCCGTCACTCTGTTCTCACTTCTGTGTTCCTCTTCAGGAAGACCATTGGTCCGGTTCCGCCCTCCCGAGTGTCCCATCCTGGATGTCTTTCACATTTTTGCACCGTGTTTATAATAAATCATTGAACTTACTTTGGTCTCTCTAGTGTGTTCTGCGCATGTGGGTTAATCGAGTAAACCAAAACATGACAACTTTGGTCTGTGATTGGACGTGACGTGGCTTGGTCCAGCGTTGATAGGTCGGCGCGATGAGCGGGACGCGCCGATTGGATGATGCAGGTGGAACTAAAGCACGGATCCCCAAACTTTCTCCTGTGAGGGCCACATAACTTGTCCCTTCTCTGATGGGGGGCCGGGGTCAGTTTGTAACAGAAAAAATGTGACGATTGTAAGAGTGCTAGACATAAAAATTTATTGTTTTTTCAGAAAGCACAATCAAATAACCTTTTCTGGATTCTTCAGAGAACAAAAGTCAGGAAATAACACTATTTATGAAATAAATAATAACCAAATAACACTGGGTTCTCCGTCCTCTTAACAGTTTTTCCCCTGGCCCTTTACTGAAGAATCCGCAGAAATTTAGTTTTATTAACAACCTCAGTTCATGAGTGCAGCATCTGCCTGTGATTACACTGACCTCTATCTGGGCTAATGCTAATTCAGACAAGATGTGCTTGGGTGACAACTTCAGTACTGAGGACTTACACACATTATAAAGATCTGAGAGGGAGTCAGTTTCCTTTTTAACGAGCCATAACTGTGACAACCAGGAAGTAGAAACCCTACCTGAGGCCCCAGATGAAGTGCTTTAAAGGCTGTCATAAAGACGAGCCCGGCATGCTCCGGAGTGGAGGAGAGAAGAGGGAAAAGACCCGTTTGAAGTGGCAGCCGGGAAGAGAATCTGCTCTGCTTCAATAACTCTGGATTAAAAAGGAGCTTTCAGGGCAGGCTTTCATTGAACGCAGATCTTTTCACTGCGCACGTTGAATCGATTGGAAGGAAACAAGAGATAACTTCAATGCAGCATTTTTACGTTGGGACACTGATTTTACAAATGTCTGTCTAGTCCCTCCAAAACCTTAAAACGACAATACCACAAACATTCTGCTTTAAGCCACCGTCACACTTTCCATATGTCGTACCCGGTGGCCTCTTGTTTGCGACCACAGGCAGAGTGATATTTACTCACTAAAGAGCTCAACCCAACTGTTTCCTTTTTTTTAAATTTTTTGCATTTTCAAAAGTTGTTAAGTAGAAAGAGATCATTTCGGGAGTCTGTGTAGTAACACAAAACTCACTATCTTTTATATTCAGACCAAAAAAAAAAAGAAACTTCAAACACATGCACAGCAGTCACATGAGGATCAGAGAAATATGTTGCATGAAAAGTGACAGCAGGAGGCTGAGGCTTGTAAGCTCATCAGGAAGTTGTCTCTGAGGCTGCGCCCAACACTGTGCTCGCTCCACATTTCAACAAATTCAGTGTTTTCTTCAGACTACAATCAAGTACCGGGATGCTGACTGTGACTTTGTTCTTTTAATGACATTTTCACAAGTTTACTGACCGTCCTGCTCAAACTGGAGCAATTAGATCCATATGTTAGTTATTTTATCTAAATGTAAAAAAAAAAAAACAGAGATTGTTGTAAAATCCCAATTGCCTCTTCACTGCTTGACAACAAATACAACTTTTTTTTAATGACTGAAAAGTTTTTATGTGGTTGGCACATTATGGCGCTATTATCCCCACGTCATTTACTATCTTTCAAAGTTCTATTACTGATAGGCCGATTACATATATTTTAAGAATAAAGCCTTTTGTTTCACTTCACTAGGAGATATCATGTAAAACAACACCTGTCATATCAAAGCAATTTACCTTTGGTCAAATTAGACATTTTAATGCATTTCATTGGGGCTTCTTGTGATGAACCCAAATGATTATTGAGCAGAAGTAATACAATTCTAAATATATATATATATATATATATATATATATATATATATATATAAAGATCCTAATTTGATTAAAACTTTTATGTTTTTTATAAACCACTGAACCACTTAATCTAAGATGAATTTTTTTAGGGGATTAAAGAAAAGTGGGCTGAATAGAAATGCCCCAGCATAGTTTAGATTTTATATGTGTAAACACTTTGGAAAACTATGCATCCTTTTCCCCTTCCATGCCACATTTGTAATTGCAAGTCGGCGATGTGGAAAAAAAAATTTAATGGGATATGAATTCTTCTGCAAGGCACAGTAAGTTCTTCCCTGACTTTATTTTCTTGGAACTGAAATGCAGCAGTCTTGTTTAAATCGTTCCCTGGCATTATTGAAACAAGAGCTTTGGAGTAAGTGCATCATCTGCATGTGCACTTCAGTCACCTTTAGAGCCTTTTGTTGTCTGAAGCTGATCAACAGTCCGGCATGAAGATATTCCCTGATGATATTTGATGAATGAATTTTGTCCAGGTGACTTTTGATTGGTGCTTCTGTTGGAGCAATATTTCCTTCTTTTAAGTCAGTCTCAGCAGTTTGATAAACATTTATTTGAAATTTCCTATTTCAAATTATATGATGAAATAAGAATATTTTAACTATTTAAAACAGGTTTATGGCATATTTCTAACATTAAAACAAATGCATTGCAGATTCATCTGAAATGTTACAGCACAATGCTAGGAAAACATTCAGACAATATTGCTGTTGAATATTGAGATGACAGTTTTCTCACTCTGATCTATATGGATATATATAAACTGCGTGCATCAATTATGCTGAGTCTATCCATCTGCTCAAATATTATGTTGGCATACAGAGTTTAAATGCCACGTTACCAACCAAATAATCCATCCAAGCAGCCATTTGCGGTATTGTACACATTGATATTGCAATGAATAGTGAGACTTGCAATTATAATAAAAAACAAACAGGAAGTTCTATACTAACAAGTTCAGGAATCCAATAGGATGTAGGACTGACATTTCAAAAGGCTCAATTTCCCTTTTAAAATCAAATGTTGACTCTGATGTGTAGGATATGTTAAATACTCCATTATTTCTATCCCCCAACCCCCAACATATTAGCTTTCTCAATCTGTTTGGTGATTCAGAGCAGGTGTGAAACTAATATTTTAGACTGAAGAAAGAAGATCTTGATTCCTGAGAGTGGTGACAATGAATCAAAATGAGCATAAAATAAACAGCTGCTTGCTAAAAAGCTGCATCATCAGTTGATAATACATGTAATTAAGTGATATATCACGGCAATCATTACAATCGAGATATGAAAATGTGTTTTTCTTTTATTGTCTGTATATCATGATAAGAAGTAACTATTGTAGCAATAGCTTCAGTTTCTTTAGAGGTTTGATCCTAATGATAAGACGCAGTACACAGAAAAGCAGAGGTTTGTTTTATAGGTGAAACCAGATTTATACTGTCAACAGACAAAATCTCCAGCTAAAGTCAATACACCACAAACCTCGGCTGTAACAAGTAATTTGAGTGTTCATTGATCAGCTGTCTTTTTAACCCAGTAATTACTGTTCTTCTGCATTCGTGACCTTTCAGACCGTCACCAAGAGCAGCAAGAATCTCAGTTCTTTAGTTTCCTTACTGGAGACTAAAGAACTGAGATTGTTGTTTCCAGACGTGGGTAGTTTCTCTTAACTTTTTCTCAGAGACATTCACTTGATTAACTTAAAAAAAACAAAACTTTTAACAGTATAATTTTACTACATAGCATCTTTTTTAGATTTAGTTGAGTATTATTATGAAGTATCGCTTTTCCTACTTGAGTCGCATTACTGGACAATCCACCCACCGTGAGTGACATCGCTAAATAACAAACATGCACCAGAGGTAGACACAAACCTACAGTTTATAGGAATCCAAAGCATCTTGTTTGTAGACACGTTTTTTTGCTCTAATGTCTTGTGTGTTTTTTTTGTCTGCCGTGCCTTTTGAGCCATTTGGACATCTAGACAATACAGTAAACACTATTTATTGTTCATAGAAGTACCATATCCTGTTCTAACATGTGCTTATGTATTAGTTTTATAAGTATTATATTTTGAAATGTTAACTGGAAAAGTGTTTCTTCTGCCTTTTTCTGGTATTTTGTAACAATATTATTTATTTGTACCAGAATTTGCACATTATTTTTTTTCTGTCTGTTTGATCCTTGTAACATTACATGATGTTCTGATTGAGTGGACCTTTAAGAAATACTTTTTTACTCCAACTCTACTCAGTTTTTGAATTTCTACTATTTACTTTTATTTGAGTTGAAAGATGTTGAAGTAGTGATATTCTCACTTGAGTACAATTTTTTGCTTACTCTGCCCACTTTTGGTTGTTTCTCATTTTACTATTTCAAATTACCATTCAGTTGTAGGATAATTGGTAAAATAGATTTCTATAATGGTGCAGAGGAGCAATATGCATCCCAAGCAAAAGTCTCTGCAACTAAGAAGTCTAAAATAAGAGCGAAATCCTGAGCCACACAAAATAGGAAATTGGCCTATTTTACTCTATAAAACAGTGCCAGAGCCAAAGCAATTATTGCAACCTTGAATAAAACAAAAGGACATTAACTAAAAGGTTTATAGTTCTTCCACTGTGAGAGAAAATCTCCTCCTTTGAAGATTTCTTTAATCATAAAATTGAAAACAGACAGAAAAGAGGACAAATAAATGGTCCTGCCACACCACAGAAGTTTCTTAATAATGTATAATGCCATGGAATTGACCATTTATTCTAATCTTGTTAAATTCAAAGAGTTTTTTCGACTTGATATCTTGCAATTGTTCACTTTGCAAGGACAGAATGTTAATGAAACTGAATACTGATGGAGAACTCTTTCATGGTGCCACCCCCAGCCACTTTCTTAAAACTATGTGTGTAATATCTACTTGCTTAGATCTGAGAATGAAATAAAAATGTTTGCAAAGTAAAACTTAGACTTCCATCAATGCATTTCCTGTTTCCATTTTCGGTAGACGACACTTACAGGATGATGCACGGCTTACTGAATGACCAGGTGCACTGGTGAAATGAAATATGATCTTGCTCGTCAATAGTTTTCTGGAGAAATTAGTTCTCTGCTTCAGTCTAGCTGAACCACAGATTTACAAGAGGATTTGTATACTCCGCAAGATATTAGATTATTCTTTGTGATCTGATACAAATATCAAAGCACTGAATAATAGATGATCATATGAGTCCCTCGTAGTAGCCTTAAACTGTAGCAAATGTACAAGTCAATAAAATGTTGTAAAGACAGAAATACATCTCCTACGAGACAATTTTACTGTGATAATCAAATACTGAAATCACTATGCATCCCTGTACAACTCAAACAATGAAAAAATGTGCAATGAAAAAATGAAAGTGATCCAAACTCTTCCTTCTGTTAGAAATATGTCCAGACACAATAAAGGACTGGCTGAGTGTAATCACTAAAGTCAGTACAAGTAATTCTCCATATCATTAGGCTTTATGCTTATCACACTAATAACCATCATAAGCTGAATGGAAACACTTAAAATGGAATGTATACACACTGCAAATATTAATCGCATTCAGATACTAAAAGTACCAGATGGTTATACAAATATAGGAGACTAAAGCTTAGCACTACAGCACTCTGAGATAGTTACATGTCAGGTGTAGTTTTACTACAGTGAGAAGATTAATCTGGGGACAGTAAATACCTCCAGGGAACAGAATGTGACTACCACCTTTTGAGGTGCCATGTGATGGATCAGCTTAGGTCCAGAGAAATATCATTGAGTTTTAAAGAGAATGAAAATTTATAGCTTTCATAAGAGCTCTTATCCCGCCCTGTTAGCACAGATGAAATTTCCAGTATTAATTTCATGGGATGTTGTGTAGCAGTACAAATGATACCTGGCAATAATAGCCACTTTTATACCCACTTTATATCTTGAAAACATTTTTTGCTGTCTAATATCTTGCAGGAGTCAGCTTTTCGGCCAAAATACCAAAAACAAAAGCTTAGATTTAAAATCATATATTTAATGCACTATTTCTATTGCCTTGCGTTAGTTTGCATGTTTTTAATATGTTAATATGTTATGTCATTTTAGTGATAAATGCTTCTCCTTAACTCCACTGATGTTATCTGATCTTATATGTTATCCACTGATGTTCATTCTGTCTATTCTTTTTCTGTTTAATCAAAAAAGGAAGACCAAATATGGATGAAATATATTCGAAATATTATTATACAGTTCATACTGCATACAATAAGAATAGGACCAAATTAAATTCATGGAAATTGCTTGTTCTTCTTGGAATCTTGTGAAGTTACTTTTTTAGCAGGAGTTCAATTGTAATTCAAACTGAAAATAACAAATTCGTGGGTTTGCTAAAAAAAAAGACCAATCAGTCCTGCTAAATTAATAATTTGATGATATTTTCAATAAAAACAGCTCCACTTAAATCTATGAATAGTAGCAAGATCCCACTTTCACCGTTGATATGTTATTGCCAATAGCAGCCGCTACCAGAAAGATGTGACTTAAATGTCCCCGGTGGACAGCAGGATGAAATACATCACCTAGAATTCAACGTTACATAACCTGGACAAGATTCATGTTGTTTGAAAAAAAATAAAATAAAAATGCTACACCTAACTGTGTATCTGACAGTTTGTCACGTCATCTTTTGGACAAATCTGAACGTGCACAAACTTGCTGCAAGTTTCCTTCCAACACAAAAATGCAGAGCGTGACAAACAAAGCTGTCCCCAGACAACATTTCTTTGAAAACAGTAATTATACTTCAGGGTCTGTTTTACAAACATGGACAGCAAGAAAGTGAAGTGTCTCTTTGTGATAATAAAAGGCTTTCCAACAACATAGTGTATTTAGGCTGCTGCAGAAAGTGAATTTAGTTACTAAATTACAGAGAATTTAGTAACTTAGTAATTTAGTCTGTGGCTCAAAATCAAATCAGATCAGATCAGGGGATGTTCATTTCTTAGCATTTCACTCGGCCTTTGTTATAGTGCTGTCAAGTTTTGCGGCTAGTTTTCTGTGATGGTCAATATCAAAGTGACAACAGAGTTACTGTTTTAATATGGATAAATATGAGAAAAGACGAATTGTCGCACAACTCATGATCCTACAACTCCAGTGGCATTTTATGTACCCCAGCTAAATGCCAAGGTCAAGCAGTTTCCATTTTATGCAGAGAAAACAAAACACTTTCAGAGCTTCATTGTGCTGCTGAATTATTGATGTGATGTAATTCATTATAAGAAGTCGCTACTTTTCATTTTGTCTGAGTTCAATGTGACTTCTCAATTCTGTGAATTTTAATTATTTATCTACCCCCAGACTTGTTGTGGCTGGAATTATAATATCTTAATAAAATTTTAACTTGTCCCTGATTTCTTATTCCATTAAATTGTTTTAATGTATTCACCCACAGTTCTTCTGTTCAGTCATAATGTCGTCTGTCCCTCTCTTGCTTCGCTGGCATACACAGATCCCATCCTGAGTGGCTTAAATTACAATAATCATCTCATTTCTGCTGCTGCATGAGTGGTGTCTTTGTTTGTGGCTCAAGCCAGATGAAACATGAGTGCACGTGTGTGAATGCGCTTCTCGCGATCTCCGTGAGTACACACGCATGCTTGAGCGTGCATACATCTCCACGGACGAGTGAGGGCAGGCAGATGGCATGTTGATGCTGAGCCTACACGTGCTCCTGCCCTCTGCGTGCTTTTCGGTGACCCTTCACCTCCATCTGACTTTCATTCTTCAGATTCCTCACGTTGCTCTGAGAGGTTTGGCCCAACTGTAAAGGACCCCAGTGCGCCAGCCCACAGCAGCCAAAAGGACACATTTTCTCAAATAACCTTATCTAAGCAGATCTGAATTCCTCAGAGGAATCATCCCTGGACGCAATAAGGCTGCAATGAATATGTTAATAATATTGAATAATAATATACTTTTGAGATAAAACTGGAGAAAAGGCAAGGTGATTGCCTGACTAATTTCTTTTCTTCTCAAAGAAGCTTGAGTTGTCCCAGAATTTCGTTTTGAATTTATTACCTCACCAGTTTTAGTGATAATGCTATAATTTCTTAGAGTCATTTTATTAGCTGAGTAATTGTACGATTTTTAAAAAGAATTTGAATTCTTATTTAAATCTCCAAGTGGCTCTTGAAATTTTATGCTAATTTGGCTGACTGTAGAGTTGGCATGGACTCCTCCCTGGTTTTAAAAAAGTTGCCGTTTTAACCTCCTCCGTAAAAAATTTGCAATCCCATTCCTATAGGGATACAGATTATCCCCTTAGTTTTAAAACAGTTTACCTTAGTTGTCATTTTAGTAGTTTTCACAGCATTTTGACAAAAGCAAAAACAAAATTACTATTATAAATCACTGAAATAGCTCTGCTTCTATGACTCTGCGCTGTTTTCCCCTCATTTAAAAAATGGATCACCAGATTAGTGCAGTACAGGTAGTACCTGGCTAATCAGGTCGCAGTTTTCATGTTTTTGTGTTTCCACAGGCAACAGAAAAGGGCAGCTGTTCTTTATAACTGGGGGAGGCAGCAATTAGGGCAATGTAAAGCAGAACAAATAGAGACGTCACAGCAGGGGAGAGACTTAATTAATAGCTGATCTGGATATGGCTTCACACCTCAGTTTTATCAAGTTTGTAGCTCGTGACAAGCCGATCATTAAATGTGTCTTGGCGGATTTCGGCGCTTATGTGTGTGGGTTTGACCTGCTCTCTCCCTGATCTGGGGGAAGTTAAATGATGGGACACTTTTCAGCCTGTGCTCAGACTCCTCTTTGTCCTACATTTGTTTTCTGGTAAGTAATGACACTGGGATACTTTTCTCACATTCGTTTTAATACTATGTTTGGGTGAAAAATTTTACTTTTATTACCTTCAGTGCTGCTCTGAGTTGGAGGTCAGAGTCACATTGGTATCAGAATGTTGAATGCTCCTCTACACCTGACCTAGTTTCAGTACAAACCTCTATTCGCTGCAAAAACGTAGCAGTTTCAGGTGTTCATTATGGCTTTGGTTGAGAAGTAGGGCAGAGGAGGAAAGCAGCAAACCATGTTTTCCAGGTGGTAAAGCGAGCAGGTGCAGTAATAAATCTGCTAAGAGTAAACTGGAAGATGGGCTACAAAAGCAGTTTTGTAATTTTGCTTCAGCGTTCATTAGAAGCGACTTTAGCGGTAGGGTAGCGTTGGGACAGTGACCTCACTAAGACCTCATATAAAGGCACCTTCCATTATAAATGAACGCCCCGAGACCCAGAGCTCCCTCAACTAACAGTGAAGAATAACTCTCCCTCCTGTCTGGCCAGCAGCCCACCTTCGGGTCTGGAGATTCAACCTTCTGATACTTTTACTGCCGATGTGGCTTCGGCTTGGCTGAACTTCGTGCTAGGAAATCAGCCAAAGAAGTGTGTGCGGATGAGCAAAGTGAAAGTTTGAATTATGCTTGAGTTTCCTCTGGAAGAGGGAGGATATTGTTTGGATGGAAAAGCTAAGAGAGAAAGATGTGGTCTCTTGCGTATTTGTGAAGAGCTTCTGTTCTGTATACATATACAAATTCGTAACAGTCCTCATTGAGCACCTAACGAGTACCGTAAGTAAGAGTGAGTGTGAAAAGACAAAAGCAGACAAAAGCAGACTAAAGCGCTGGTTTTACAATTGAATTCCAATGAAAGCTAAAATGCTGCAGAATGTTCAACACGATGCAAACATGTGATGTAATTGTGATATCCTATAACAATTTCAGTCTTTATGCACAAGAATGTAGATAGGAGAGGGATTACTGCACCAATGTAATCAGATATTTACTCATAAGTTACTGTACAGACAGACATGCTACCATTTTGAATGTTTTATTTTTTAGGCCAGTTAGAATTAATTAAATAATTTGTTTAATAATTAGTTTAATGCTCAAAGTAAAGAGACATTTTCATTTTTGCTTTTACCTCCTAAATCACTACTACTGCCCTCTAACGTAATAAAAAGCTAATTTATCTGAATATTATTACTTTTTTTTTATTTTACCGAAGATAGTAATAAATGTAGTGTTTACTTTAAGGATATAATTTTTCTCATTTGTAGTGTGATTAAAGCAAAAACAAAAAATACTACACAAAAATATGTTAACAGCTCTCCCAGCTGCACGCCCTTCTGTGTTATGTTACGGTGTATCTGGAACCACCAGTTTAGACTTGGGTGTGTGTGTTAGTTCTTAGAGCTCACCCGACACCTTTTATGTTGTGGCATTAGGAGAATGCAGACTCTAACGTGCAACAAACGTTAGAGTCTGTTTCATTTTCAGTTTAATCAATGATAGCTTAGAATAGTGAAGCTTTTAAATTCATTTTAAGCATTTACCCTTTTTATGTATTCACATTTAGTTACTGATTTCACAAAGCGTGAATCATTTCCTATTGGATGGATGGGTTTGCCAAAATAAGCACAGCTGAAACAGGATAACATGGATTATATTTGTGTTTTTTTCTCTCCTTTTTTGATTTGCTTGTTTAAAACTCAAAATAAGAAAGTTTCAATGAGCATCTCTGACATAAATTCAGTCTTACCAGGGGTTTGATCTCCTCCTCATCTTTGTAGTAGTAGAGCAGCTCCCCTCTGAGAACAAACCAGCGACTGTGCCATGTCTTCACAAAACCTCCTTGCTTCCTGAGCCAACCGCACCTGATCACGTTTGACCTCTGACCCTCAGAACTGGACTGACCTCCGCAGCGCTGAGGACTGCTGTTTTGGGACACGCTCTGGTCATCCATTGCAGCAGCTTCAATCTAAAAACAAATAGAGGTTATTTGACTTGCAGAGGCTGAAGATTTTGTCTTCTGAAGTTTGCTTGTTAATGATATGAACGTTTGTGCAAGTCTAATTGTGTGTTTTCATGTTATGGAGGCTGAACCAGTGAAGGTTGAGAGACACGATGACACAAAGGCAGAAATGAAATTGTGGGAGGAGGAAAAACTGAAAGCAAATAAGAAGTGCACAGACCAAGCCTCTCCTTCAGTTTTTTCTTCCAATGAATTGCTGAACCTGTCAGGCTTCGTTGTTGTGGCTTATCTATTTTTCTGCAAGTGTCTTAAACCCTGTCTACTAACTTTTCAGTACAGATATATTCACCAAAATCACCATTATGGCAGGTTTTTTTTATCCAAAAGGTGAAACGAGTACTTATTGTTGTGAAAGGATTTTGTAAATCCTGCAAGTGACTCTGGTTACTGAATAAAAAATGTATATTAAAGCAACTAAAAGTTGTAAAAGTGAAAGAAACAAACAACCACAAGAGTCTCAAAGATTACTGGAACACTCTAATCTTGAACATTATTTTAGCTCTTGGAAATAGTGTCAGTAGAAACAAATACAATTTCTTAATGCAACCACAAGATGTAGCACGTTGGGGATGACTTTTTGTACTTGTTTTCACCTTAGCATAATTTAGGTGCAGTTAACCTATTAACCTACCGCTGACCTTTTTCACATCTGCAATTATGATACATTGGCGGTCCCCTTCACATACAGCACTGAGTAAAAAAAACATTCTACACATCTTGTTTCCATATCAACACACATACCTCAGCTTTGTGCTGAGTTTGCGGCTGTCAGCTCTGAGCATTGCCATGTTGTCAGTGGCGCTCATTGTGCTTGGCTTGGGGGATGTCCAACCAGCCCCCAGGTCCAGATGAGGACCAGATGCCGCTCCGCAGAAGTGGAGCAAGTGCGACAAGTCTGCTGTGGTGCAATCATAACTCTCTGTGGTCATGGAGAGTCCCATTGTACAGTGGCTTGCGAAAGCATAAGACTTTTTTACAGTTATGTTACAGCCATAGATTCCAGAGTGTATTGTTAGGATTCAATGGAACAGATCAGCAATAAGTAGCTTATATTTGTGAGGTGAAAGAAAAATGTGGGTCTATAACTCTATTTTTTTTACACATAAAAACCTGAAAAGTGTGTTTGTATTCTGCAGAACTGCCTCTTGCTGTAGTTTAGGACTATATTTCCAGAGCCTGAAACTTTTGCTTCTCTTGTCCAAAATTGCTCAAGCTTAGTTAGACAGAATAAAGAGTAGCTGTGAGCATCATCTATAAATGTCAATTCTCCTGAAAGATAGATAGATTCCCCCACCTGAGCTGCGGATCTCTCTAGTTACTCCAGTTATCAAGCCCCTCTTGGCTACAGACCTATGAATTTAGGTGGCTGGTCATGTCTTGGTAGGTTTGAATTTGTTTTATACTCTTTATACTCTTCACTGAACAAATCTTAGGAAAAGCAATTTATAGCCTTACTCTGCTCTAAATTCATCCACAACATTAGCCATGACGTGTTAGCTTTGTTTCTTGGTTCGTGATGATCTCCCTCAAACCTCTAAGTCCTTTACTGTATAGCTGAAAATACACCAAAGTGAGATTTCATACAGTTGAACTTTTTTCACCAGTTGCTTGACTTCTGAAGGCATTTGGGTGGATTGGATTGCATCTGGTTGCACGATTAGGGGTGTCCACAGCTTTATGTTTTTCTGTAACATGAAATCCCAGTAATACACACTAAAGTTTGTAGTTTTAATGTGACAAAATGTTGAAAACCTTCAAGTGGTCAAGGGGAGGGAATACTTTTGTAATTCCCTGTATAAGGATAAAGGGAATCATATGTTCCTGTATGTTCACTCCTCTGAATTTCTCTAAGAAATATTTGTTTCAAGTCAACATTGTGAAGTTTTAATCTATAGATTACCTTCCATTCCTCTCTTTTGAAATCTTTAAATATGTTGGGTACAAAGCAGGGTGAGATCTTTTTTCAAAAGTAGGATAAGTTCGTGGAAGAAATTATTTCTTATTTTATAAGATTACCCAACATGCACCAATGGGACTCATCTGTTTCCACTATTCCAATTCTGGTTTATAAATGCCAGACAAACAGATACATACCTGAACAGAAATCAGGCAAACAATTTTGTATTAATTTTCAATGTGTGGGTAAAGTTATAGCATTTAGCATGGTCCCAGCTCCACAACATCATGTTTTCTGCACAGGACTTTGTAACAGCTCTGCTGGGACTGATCTGTGTTGCAGTATAAATTGAAACCATAAACAATTCCTGCGTCTCTTGGTGTAAATAACTTTTAGGTGCCTGACAGTAGCAATATAAGTTCAAATTTACATCACACCGAGGCTTTGTCTACAGGAAATACATTCTCATAAATTTTTTGTGGGCATATTGAGAGTATAAATAACAGCATAAAAGGAATCAGTGGAAAGAAATGTATGCATTTTGGTCAGGACAATCACATACTCATATATTGAGGACAGAAAGTCAGTTGGTGTGCAAATCATGGGCTTGTAACTAATTAATTAAGTCAATTAATTTAAATAAAACATCATCTTGTCTTGTTTACAATTTAACAGACTCAAAAGATAAATTGGCTGATCTATTTACAAAACTCTAATATATATGAAGCTAATCTTTGTTCCTGTGAACCATCCTAAAGGTGCCAGATGTAGCTCTGAGCATTTTTATGAAACAACTGCATAAACCCAAAATGGCCTGACTGTTGTGTCCACTCAGCAGATTGAAACTAGCGTGCTGGAGACGTCTGCTGCGTCCCTGTGAAACACCTGTGTGTAGATGTATGTGCAGCCTATTTATGGCAGCGTTTTCCCCCTTGAGTCACAGTCTCCAAAATAAGCAGCGAAACAAGATAGTTTATAATAAGTCTTGCAGTAAAGCTAGCTAAAGAATATCTTCACCAGGCAAATATGAGATATTTTTGAAAACAAAAGCTTATGATTAAATAACAATTAATGAGGGATTTTTTCCCATCCATCCATCACTGGGCTATTTTGTAACATAAACATCAAACTAATCTCTACAACTTCAGTCTGTGTGTAATTAATTTAAATTTTTTCAATAGTATTTTCATCTACTAAATATGACTGTATCTTGTCACATGTTGAGCAACAAATAATCAGTTTTCTCTTTGTTTTGTTATTGTGTTCTAAGTTTGTTAAGATCAAATCCACCCTCGTAAAAAGCAACCTTCCACATGCACATATCTTGGAAACACAATATATTTCACATACAGTATATGATATATTTCTAGTATGTCCATGTGCATTTTTACTTCTGCATTGTCTTTTTAAATACATTTTTTAAATTTCAAATTTCTCTATCAGTTGTTTACTTGTATTCTTACAGCTGCAGTAAAACCTTTGAATCGTATGTGAGAACACTGCAGGGGTTTCAGAAAACTTATTTTCCGCAGTATTTTCAAATCAGCTTTTTATAAAATCATTTCTGCTGTTCACTGCTTTCCATAAAGAGGATTTGCAAGTACCAAAAAAATTTTCTGCAGAACTTGTGCAACTTTAAAAACAAAAATTGACAGGCAGACATTTAATGAGCGAAATCCTACCAGTTATCATCGCCACTCACATACCTACTGCACAGTCTATATTTTCATCTAATTCCAGTCGGCCTTGGTAAGTAAAAGACAGAAACAATGGCATCATTCAAACAGAAAAATTGCTCCAATAGCTCCAATAAACTAAACCAGTGGTTCCCAATGTTGGGGTAGGGACTCCACTTGGGCTGCAATTCAACAAGTCGAGATTGTCTTGTCCACTGTTATTTATTGGATCAGAAGCCAAAGGATTTGGGAACTCTAAAGCTAGAGTACAGTTCAGAAAGCAGACAGTGCAACTCTGCTGGTAAATCCCATAACTATTGAAGGTGATGCATGCCAATCAGATGAAAATAATTATAACAGGGACATAAATAACTTTGTGCAAAATATCTGAACCAATTTATTGTTATCATTACCGTTTTGCTTCAGCTGTGCTATTCAGAGTTTGTGAGGATGGGAGAAGATTATCCACATTTGGCTTAAATACATCAGCTCAAATACTTCAATCTAAGTCGAAGTTTGGTCATCTGGTATAGTGTTTATCAATATCAACTTATCACTGATAAGCTGACAAATCAAAGCATGTCATTGATTCTTCAGTCCCTTTGGATATCATTGGCCCAAACGCCAGCAAAACACATTCAGCAAACTTTTTTAATTAAGAACTTTGCATTTTACAAAATTTTGCATTGGAGTTCCAGGTTTGCTTTTGCACCACTGGATAGCATCTTTGACCATTTTTGTTTTCCTGTTGCAGCTTTGAAACAGCATCCAGTGACATCTTGAGTCAAAGCATGCTCCAGGATGTTCTCACAGCATGCCTCCGAACTTTCACCATTCCGAGAAGTCTGTGGGAAGAGCCACTCTGACCTTCTCTGTAAACAACAACAGCTCAGTATACAGCAGAGACCAATGCATCCATAAACACTGTGCGTCCGGGAGGACAGCACAAATTTAGCTGCAAATCAGACCTCTGAGGAGTTGTGGCATGTAATTTCTTTGCAGGGTGCATGCTAGTTTGTGGCTACAGTCACATTAAGCCAGACATATTCAAAATCCTCAAGTACAAGAGAGGAGAATGGAGAGTATTTTCTTTGAGAGCAACATATCTTTTGAGTCGTCGTCATTTTGTTTCTATTTGTGCTCAGAAGGATTAAGACCAAGTTTATGTCTATCTGTGTCGACTAGCAACCCATGAGCAGACAGTCAGTGTCAGTCTCAGGGATGTCTGCTGCATGCTGATTTAAAAATAACCGTCTGTCTGTGAAATCATAAATACAGAGATTTAATAACTTATGTAATTATGACAGCTGCTCTTTGAAGTAATAATAAATGATCCTATATTTGACTTCTACAGTTGATGATTATAAAACGATCTGTGATGAATCAAATGCTGTTTAATGAAAGCAATATCAACCATTACTACAACCAAGTACTACATTTACAATTGTCATATGCACCAGATGTTAGCTGCATTATGGATCATTGAAATTAGATCTTTCAGTAATAATTCAACAGGATCAAGCAAAAAGGCAGCATGTACAGATTGCTATGTTTGAGGGCTTACACGGACTGTTTGTTCTCTATATGGGAAAGTCCTGTGGCCTGAAGCACACAAAAGCCTGCTGTTTGACACATCTTTATTTGAATTGTGTGACTCTGAGAGAACGTAGATTGAGGCCTCTGCAGAGAGCAGCCCATCCTTTGGGAAATTAAACTTGTGCAAGCTTTTTTTTAAGACTATAAAGACAGTTTTCCAATCGTTTGGCCAAAGTTGGAAATTTCTGAGACCACAGGAAGTGGCCGATTACAACAGCAAAACATTGCACATCTAAGGACAAAATGAATTGGTGGTTATGCAGCGTCATAGACTGAAGCAGTAAAACTTAATGACTGATGACTGATTTTAACTAGCAACCTTTCAATACTTCTGCTCTTGTGCTGTTGTGGCTATACTCATTCAGGAAGTTGATGACGTTGCCCTTGTATCAATTTCAAAAGAAAACCTACAATTCATTCTGGATGCATTTGGAAAAAATACACATGCATAAGAAGCTTGGTTTGACCTGAAATCCTTCATCACCACCACCCACCATAAACGCACCTGTCCAATGCCTAAAGAATGACCTTTACAACAACAATTTGGAAAATATGGACCACTGTATATGCCACGATAACCTCATGTCATCTAATGATGAAATTGACGATGATGTGAACCTTTGCACCTGATATGAGCCGTCTGAAGACTCATAACAAAGATCTGACAAATACTATTTTCAGGCCTATTTTGTCTCCAACCTAAAATCCTGCTTGCATGCTGAACCTGATGGCCAGTCTCAGTCTTTATGCTCTTCAGTTTCGTAGTGTTTTTTTAAAACAAAATATCCAAATACATAATGTTTCCTGCTCTGTCAGCTTGTGCCGCTGTGCTCAGATTATCCTGTATTGTACTGTTTTTTTTAATCTGCAAACAGAAAAAATAGATACTTTTTAAAGTTTTTTCCATCACTTGCATTGTTTAAAATTGCATTTTTGTTATATTTGCTTTTGAAATTGCACCAGTTTATTTGCAGCGCCTACATAGCTTTATGTGAGTGCATATGCTTCAGTAATACTGGTTAAAAGCTGACTGAGGAACATTGTTCACTTCCTGTTTTCAATGACATTGAGTACAGAGAAGAAGGGAACAGACCACCAATCCCCTTTCAGCCATAAAGAGGAAGAAGCATTTGTAAGAACTGGCTGAATTGGCTAACCAGCAAACAGAAGCAGATTTTTACAGGATGTTAACATCTTTGTCTTTTTTTGATTGACACCTGAATTATCAGTTTTACTCTGTTGTCCAAGACATAAAACTTACTAATAGCCTCAAAATGTTTGTAAAAACTGATGTTAAACAGTTTAGCAACTTAAAACTAAGCAACATGTGGTTGTCTTATACTGTCTTCATTTCAGAAGCTACTACTTTGCATAAGCCCAAACACATAAGCCATAAGTCCACACCGAATGTAAAATACAATAATCAACATGTATTGACTAATGTCTACTATTATTACATATACATTCAGCAATTAAATGCACACTGCCTTATTTTTTTGAATAATGTCCTATTGCAAACCCAACCTACTCAGTTACTTAGCAAGTTTCAGTTGGCAGAACCATCTTAATGACAGACCCTGCCTATACGTAATAGTTACATTTTCCCTTGTTTTACAGAGGAAAGTGAATAAACCAGCAAAAATAGTGAGAAAACATGAAAAAAACACAAGTGGAAACATAATTCATACATTGTCAGTCAGTCCTGTCAGCGCTTTAAATATCCCCAAGTAACTTCCTCTTTTAGAGCTGGCACAAAATACGGCCCCTGTGACCCACATGTGTCAAAGACAAATATAAACCTTGCCTGCCAAAGCTGCTGCACTTCAAGCACAGTCGGTTGCCGGTAGAGTCCTGCCATGAAAGACACAGAGGTGAGACGACAGCAGGTTTCTTGCTGTGTTGCTCCTGCGCTAATCATCGGGGAGGACGTGAAAGAGGAAGGGCTTTCAGAACATCCTCAGATGAGAATGTTTTTACACATGAAAGCAAACATTCGTCTAATGGTTACATAATTGAAGTCCAGTATTATTTAATACAAGAGGAGGCTACGAGGAGGTCATGATTTAAGAGAGGGGACTTCATTAGGGGTGAGGGTGTTGTTCAGGAACAGTTGCTACCCACACAGCTCACTGAGAGTCGATAAAGTAGATGGATGGATAGAAATGGGGAGAGATGAGAGGCAGTGAGGTGCTTAATATCACAAACACAGAAGGATCAATTCAATAGAGAATAGTGTTCCCAGTAAGCTCACTGATGAGTCACTGTCTATTTTGTCTACGCCACATGTGTCCCTCCTCCAGCTCCATGGTGATACATTGACACCCCCGGCTCACCCTTTCCCGTTTTCTGCCCTGCCATGTGTCAATGCATGTCTGGTAACTGAGCAGCAGGCCTGTGGAGAGACAAGGGTTACGCTTTGACTTCGACTGGCTGACTCATTCTACATGTGTCTGACAGACGACTCCAGCTGAATGAAGTTTACTGCTGATGTGGCTGTCTGTTGAAATGAGAATCCTGGAAGACGTATGAAGAATGTCTAACAAAAAAGGCTTTGTGTAAGATCGTATTGCATTTATTTGTGTGTAAGAAACTAAACTGATTCTAAGATATTGCCACAAAACAATGGATATTGTTTATTTTTTAAGACAGTCAATGCAAAATTGTATATGTGAAGAAAAATCAACACTGACAGCACCCTTAAAGACACCATTGTGACGGCATCATGCAGATATTGCACTTTTCTTCACTGGTTTAGTGAGTGGTTTGGATCATTGCATGTTCAAGTTTTATTATTAAGTCCAGATCTAAATCTGATTGGAAATCTGTAGCAAGTTTATGATGTTAACAGTAATTACCATGTTCATATCTGACCTGACTCACCTGGATGTATTTTGGAATGAAGAATTAGAAAAAATAATATGAGTCTCTAGAAAAGTCTGCAGGTGTAAAACTCGTCCCATCAGACCTTCTCCTGTTATTATACTGAAGGAGGGTTGCATACAAATCCAGATTGTTTTGCATGTATATTTGTAAGAATATACAGTATATGTGTATATATATATATATATATATATATATATATATATATATATATATATATATATATATATATATATATATATATATATATATATATATATATATATATATATATATATATACATATATATATATATATATATATATATATATATATATATATATATATATATATATATATACATATATATATATATATATATATATATATATATATATATATATATATATATATATACACAATTCTTTTCTTTAATTCTTAAATCAGTCTACCATAAAAGACAGTGAAACAAATTGAAATTTGTGGTTGTAACATGTTAAAATGTGGCAAGTCTTAAGTGTTATGAACTGCACAACACACAGTACGCGCAAGTCAAATACTGATGTGGGTGAAGCAGAGCAAATATTCTCAAAGCATAGAGGTACATTTGCACTGAACATTTCTCACACTTTCACATCTTAGGTTTACTTTGCAACAACAAAGAACTGTGCCAAAAGCCATGGTAGTCCTTTCATCGCTAAGCAAAGTAATTACAGCACACACAAAACCAGTAGCTTATATTAAGGGATGTTTTATAGGATAATATGTCCTCTCAGACTGCTAGGAGCATGACTAATAATAATGATGTTCATTTACAAAGTAATTGCAGAGTAAATGCAGAAGAATGTTAAAGCTGTGAGATGTATCTCTGCATCTTTGCCTCACTTGGCATTTGAGAATCTGTAAAAAATGCTAATTAGAGTGATATTTACTGTTGCTTCAGCTCAGAACTGTGCATTAGCCACAGGTTCCAATCTATCAGCGATAATAACAAAGGAACCAGTAAACTGCAGGGACTTACACTGTTAGAAGTCTCAGTTTACTCTGATGAATATTGTTCACCTCTCCCCCTGTCCTCCTTTACCATCCAGTGTCTCTGCTGTGTCTCACTATGTGAACAAACTTTATGCTGTATGCCATTCTTCCTTTAAGCTCTGTTTGGGTTTCTGTGTTGTTGCTGCACTCAGTTTTTTTTTCTCTAAACTATGGATGTGTCTCTCTCTCAGCTGTGTGACTCCACGCCCCGCTGTTGGTCCATGCTGCTTAATTACTCAGGGTATTTTTTTTCCCTTTCGGTTTTAGTCTTTATGTGTCCACCGCCACCCCTGGAGATCTGGGAGCAGTGGTTCACATGATGAAACACATCAGATATTTGGCCAAAGGGTAAAAAGGATCCTACAGTGCACTGACGCAAAGAGAGCAAAACTAGCTTTAATGAAACAATTTCATATTGATAATATAGTAAAATGTTTAGCTTTTTTTTTTTTTTTAACTATCCCTCATTGTGAATTTTTTTATTTTAAAAATGAAACACATGCAGTTAGAATCCAACTAATGCAAATTCAATTACAGTTGAACTCTTTCTCTTTTTCTCAAATTAATGACATACACGTCAAATTATGAGAAAAGAGGTAGTCAAAGGTAAGTCAGAGGCAATTATATAAGTAGAAAGCGAACAATTCATGGACAACATGGTGATTTGCCCAATAATTCATAACCATTAACCCTTACCACATTCTGTCACCAACCACAAAGGTTAAAATATTTTATAGTAATTTTATGTGATGGAACAACTCGTTGTAAAGGATCATTGTGGAGCAGAAAATAAAGAAAACCTGAAAAGTGTGGCATGTTTTTTTTATTAATGCCACCCCACTGGCACCTGCCAACAGATAATTCCATCTGAGCTGTGGATCTCTGCAGCTCCTCCAGAGTCACTTCTTTCCCCATACGTCTTTTTAGGTAGAAATTCTTGTCTTGGCGGGTTAGCAATTGTTACATACTCTTTCCAATTTGCAGACGATGAACTGATGGGCACTTTGTGAGATGCCCAGGACTTGAAATGATAATCTATAACCTAAACCTGTTTTTATCTTCTCTACAACGTTCTCCCTGACTTGTCTGCAACACTTCTTGGTCTTGGTGAATCTGTTTGTTCACTAATATTCTCCCACAAATCTACATAACAGCTTCATTTTTAGTGAGATTAAATTACACACAGGAGGACTCAGTCTATCAGTTAGTTGGTTTCTTGTTGATTTGTTGATTGACATTTGATTTAAAGGTATCAGATTTACAAAAACATCTTTTAAACTGTTCTTTATACAACATTTTGAGAACACGTGCCATTTTACCCCCACTTCAAAGTTATGTGTTTGTGTTACATAAAATCTCAATAAGATACATTCAAGTTTGTGCTTTTGATGTGACAAAATGTAGAACAGCACAAGCTCTATAAATACCCTTTGCAAGGCATTCTAGGAAGAAACACAGGTGAGAAACGCAATTATCAAGTGACCTCCAAAATTCTGGCACCTGTGTGTCATATGTCAGCTCCTTCTCTTGAAACTTTGTTGCTCAGTTTTGGGGGTTTTTTTGTCTTCTGCACTCACCTAACAGGACACAAACAAGTGTTTCCAGAAATGTTTTCTTTATGTTTTTTTTTCATATCGCCAAAGTGATCTCTACCCCCATGTTGTTCAAGTTCTACTCTTCCCCCTCTGTCTCTTGATAAGCAGATATCATAAAGTTAAACCAGGGATCAGTCGAGCCCAGCAGCTGACACAGGGAACCTGATCCCTGTGGCTTTCCAGCCGCACAGCCTGTGTCTGCTGCAGACATTCCTAGTGCAGGAGGGTCATCATCCCTCCTTTTACCTCAGCCTGTCCCCTGTTTGCTTTCACATCTTCCCTTTTCCATTAACCCACGAGGCCGGCTGGCAGACACAGGCTGCAGAGATGAATTTTCCATCCTTTAAGCCATTTTATCAACATCTCTGACCTGTCCGGTGCAGTCTATCTTCACATCATTCAACAATTTTCCACATCTTAGTTTGGTCTAGTCCAGTCTGTCAGCACTTGCAATCAGTGAGATCCTGGCACTTGGTATACGACTGGTACATTAATCCAGAGATAATAGAGTTTTGGCATATTCAGCTAACCCAAAAGACAGACAGAGGTCACTGCTTTGGATGGATCTAATAAGGATCCTGCAGCCTTCATGTAAAACACCAGAAATATATGGAAATCTGTTGGAAGGCTGTAAAGCTCTGGTCTAATGAAGCCACAGGTGTTGTGAATTTTAATAACTTTTGTCCTTTTGGCAGTGTCACTGATTTTAATCTGTAATAATATGTCGCTTTACCATTACGTGATCGATCATTTGATTAAACTGTCAACTCTTGATCAGACAGCTCATCTTTTTTAGTCAACTAAGTTATTGTACTGAGTAGTTCTCTCAAATGCTGTAATGCTGCAAAATGTGTCACAGCTGATTTTTTTTTTACGTGGAGGTGAATATTACATATTTCCCTTTCGGATTCTCTCATTCATATGATAAGTCTTATGTGAATGATGCTGGAGAACTGAAGATATTTACGCCTCCGAAGAACAGAAATTGAGATCAAAACCACCACCGAAACAGAGCCAGACCCACCTTCTACACAGACAGCCTTGTTGAATCCTTCAGGTCTGTTGACTGGGGATGCACGGCTTGAGTCTCCAGTCCACTGACAGGTAATCGATCAACAACAGAAATCCAAGTCTGAGACAAGCTCAAGTAGGAGTCCCTCTCAGCTGCTCCGGCTGCTGCTGTTTCTCCCCTGACTGAGTCAGACTGTGCAGAGCGGACTGACTGAATTAGCCAAGGCTCAGACGTGAGCTGTTAGAAACTTTTCCCCTGACTGCTCACGCCATCTGCATTCTGAGAAAAGTCTACCTTGTGCTCAGGACGACTGTCGCGGTCAAACACACACCTGGGGAGGGGAGCACCCTTACAGCTGAAGTCCACCCAGAGACCTGCACTGTCACAAAAACACGCACACAAGTCTCACTCCAGGCACTGCAAAATGCAGCCCCAACTCCTCCAGTCATTCTTCCTGGTGAGGCTCAGGCTGTGTGTAGTTGGCTACAGAGAGGAGGAGGAGGAAGAGGAGGGAGGAGGAAGGAGGAGCAGGAGGGGGAAAAGAGTGCATGAGTATGTTTGAGGAAGCCTTAGAACGAGAGCTGTGCTGGAAACCAGCTCTGAGTGCATCTGACTTTCTCTTGTATTCCACAATAAACAGACGGAAAAGGGAGCTTTTGACCTTTCAAACGGTCTTCCACTCATTTTAAACATCTGAATCAACAGCCGAGAATTTTCTTTCTCTATGAATCATAAAGAGGAATAAAAAAAATTGCCTTTTCCATTTATCCTCTGTGACTAACCCCGAACACAGAGAGTGGAGGGAGACAGAGGGAGTCAGCACAGTTCCAAGGTGTCGTCAAAATGATGACATGAACTAATGGCTGTGTAAATGCAGCTCAACAAACATTTATTTAGTCTCGGCCCTCGCTGTGGTGGAAACCCAGCTGTATACACACCACGGAAAATCCAGTCTTGTTTATTTGGGACTACCCTAAATGTTTTCTCGCTCCATAGTGATGCAATGGTTCCTTCTCGAGAACATTTCTACAGAAGAGTAGCATTTTCCCTCTGGATGCATACATACAAAAATAAAAATTATTATATAGAGTTGAAATTAGGATCAATAACAATTTGTAAATTTGTAAATTTCCAGAATTTTGAGAGAATACTTTTGAGATTTTTTCTGACTTTAATTTCTTCATCTTTTAAAGTTGACATAAAATTCCTCTGTTTGAAGGAAGAACTTTTCAAACTTTTTGACTTTGGTCAAACATTTGCCTCACAATTATCTTACAGTGATTTGCTGCAGGTTTGGCCCATTCCTCTTGGCTCAACCACACTTTCTGTGCTCTGCTCACAGATTTTCTATGGAACTGAGACCAGCTCTTTGTGATGGCTGCTCATCACAAAGAGCAGCTTTGGTGGCATGCTTAGAGTTATTTGCCATTTTGAAGTCACATGCTTTACCTTACGGCTGATTTACTTAGATGTTGCATTAATATTTCCTGCATACGATTTTTTCTTTATGTTGACCAACACAGATAAATTCACCCTCAAATCATTTTCATTAAACTTTAGTTTTGCTTAGAGATGAGCTGCTTTGAGTCTTGCATAAACATTTTGCTACTTTTGGTCTGACCAATATTTAGGAAATAATATATAGGAAAACAAAAAAAAACAAACAAATTACCTCATACAGTTGGCCACAAATCCTTATTCATGTGTGATACTAGGTGGTAGTAGCTATCATTGATCAGCTTTTCTGTTAAACACCTCGTTTATATAGTGTCAAATTGTCAGATCTCAAACTGTTAGCACTGTCAGAATGATGAGTAAAAGTCAAGCTGTGTTAATTTCCAATCTGTCAAGATTACAAGAATCCATGGGATGCTGATTCGCTGGAGGAAACAGCATCCTATGATTCCTTGGATGCTGAGGATTCAATCCAGATTCTAGTTTCTGCAGATAAGATGTCACATCAGTCTGGAGTTTGGAAAATTACACTCATCAAGCTGTAAAAAAAAAAAAAAACTAGTATAGGCAACTGCATTTCCTTTTTTATTACAAAAAAAGAAGAAAGATTAGAATGGCAATTTCAAAAACATCACTTTCTCAATGTATCTAAGCTGTTAATAATTACCACAATTGCTTATATTGGTAGTTGGAGGTTAGTAGGAGTTTTTTCAGTTAAAGTATCAGCAGGTGGATCCTCATTGAGAGACATGAGCCTGGTCTGAGATCATTTTCTCCACAGTGCCCCTACAGGTCACCTGTATATTGCATTTGTTCGCAGCTTGGTGCAGATTTCTAATAACAAGAACAAACTATCACCTGCTACACAAAGATTTTTTTTTCCAATTCTCAAAAAATGTTTCACATTCACATTTTGATGGCTCCCCAGCTCCGCTGCCAGTATAGATATAAGCCCTGAGCTTTTGTGATCTGAGTCAATGGGACCTGAGCATAGATGGAAGTCTTTATATGATTAAATAGCATTTTTAACCTTACGTTTTCAGCATATTATTAATTTTCTCTTCACTTTTGTGAAATCAGTTGTTTTTATATATATATATATATTATATCTTTTCTGGTTCTTGAGTGTGATAATTTGAGTTACTGCATTATACTAACATTGCACAATTTTTAATCAGGAATTTACTTCCACAGTTTCAAGCTTATCCCACAGGGTGTGTCTGCTGGGTGTTATAAGAAGCCCACCATACTAACTCCAAATTAAGTGTTGAGAATAAACAACAGTGGGCTTTGAACCATATGTGCTCGGTCGTCCTTCAGCCCGTTTTATTATATTTGCAGCACAAAGAATGTTGAACACGAAGCGCTGTGACCTCATTGGCGTAGGAAGTGGTCGTCTGTAAACAAACTGGAGCTGCAACTTCTCCCGTGAGGATTCTGAAAGAATTCGTCTGATGGACAACTAATAAGATCAGAATGAGTGAATCTTCATACAATGAGCCTCTGGGAGTTGCATTTTTTCCCCAATGAGTCTGGGGTTCTCATGGCCTTTCAGTCAGAGGTTTTGGACAGGCGGTGACTTCTGGAGAGATGACTTGAATATTTGGAGACCCAAGCAGACGAAAGGGTTTTCCTGTTGGGTTGGAACAAAGTTATTTTAATGAAATCATTTTTGAATTTACGACATATAATAATAATTAATATATTGTTTTGATTCATGCTCATCTGGAACATTCCCTAAAGGCATTTAATGTGCACCGAACAGCAGAAGCTGAGCGAGTACCTTCCACACAGCGTGTTTAGAGGACTGAAATTATTTGTAGTTCGAATGAAGCATGAGGTCCAAGTTGAAAAGAATAGAATTGAGAGAAATCTGAATATAGATTTGGGAAATTAATAGTTCCCTAAATGATCCAAGTTCAATATCCAAATTGGCTGCTGTGTATTTAATTCATTGTTACAGTTTGGGGGGAATAAAAGTTTATCACATAAAAACTAAGACATGTATGTCTTCTTCAAATTTGATGTAATCATATTTTGTCAGTGATGGAAGTTAAATCACTCAATTTATTTATTTATTTCTGTTTATTGTTAATAGCAGTGAGCAGCACAGCAATTGTTCTAATGCTTTCCTGCTTTTCCAGCAAAGGCTCTGCTTAATTTGTTTTGAAAGTTGGCGCATAGATGTGGGAATAACATCACACCCAAGAATAGCAAAGGACAATGAGCATGCTCATACTGTAAATAAAGGCTCAAGAGTTCATACATACCGCAACAACGCTTTCTCTGAACCTGAACTCAGGGACCTTCGACTTCTGCAAGTCACCACTCTTTATTTTTGGAGGGGCGAAGGATGACATCCCAGGATAAATACAACATAGCAACAGAACGCTGCAAAGTTGATGTTGCAGAATAAAGTAGTAAGCTACATATTTACCACTGCTGGGAATTTTGTTATTACACTGAACTAGAGGGTATCACTAAGCTCTACTTTCTAAACATATGGCTTTCAAATGTAAAACATTTCATTTTATGTTTGAATGCGTAAAATGAAAAATAAAATACACTAAAAATATGTCACATATAGTATATAACATGGCATCCAAAAGGACTAAAGTTGGATTTGATGTCAAAAGAGGCTGAAAAAGTCTGTATCTGCTTAAAATTACTCAACATAAGCTTCTCTCTTGGATCATCAAAGAAAGAAACAGAGGGAGAGAGGAACAGAGAGAGAAAGAAAGAACAACTATAAAACACCCTATTTTCTGCAGACCACTGACATAAACTAAACCTAATTTTATCCCTAAAGTCACCACACCTTCAAAGACGCTTGCTTTGGGATTTCTGCTTGCAGTCTGCTCAGCATAATCAGAATCTAAACACATTTCAGGCTGTTAAAAAGTCTTGCATGACTCTCAGCTGTACTGCATTCAAAGCAATCTTAACATTTGCTGGCCAGTGGAGTAGACAATGATTCAAAATGAGAAACATATTAATACAGAGCATTCCAACAAAGCAGTCCTAGTTTTAATTAATATATATATTGTAGAACGTTTTTGTAAATTTACTTATTGAATGCAATAAGTAAATCATTCACTGGCTCCATTTATCCATTTCCATAATGGAGTCTTTTCAGATATTTCAAATAGCTCTGCAGTAACAAGAAAGAAATACTTAGTCTCATCTCTCCATTTCTTTGCATTAAATTTACAAATCCAACCCGCTTGGATTTCTGTACGCATAAAATGTACACATGCCCGTATTATGGCACATGAATAATCTATGAGCAGCTATATGTGGATGTAATAATGATCCATTATCCTCCCAGAGTTAGGGTAAGCTCTCATTCTGTTCAAGGTCACGTCTGACTTTTTGCATGCTGTAACAGCGCCCTCTCCTGGTGAATTATAAAATTATTTATTAAGACGTTTCAAGTTTGCTTTTAAATGTTCGTCTTTGCATCAACGGTCCCCGGCACACATTTTTATATAGCAGTGGTTCTTATGTCTCATAATAAACTACAATCGTCTCAGAATGTATATGAGAATCTAGATGAAAAGGGTTAGCAGGTTTCTGTCTGGGTTTTGTAGTTGCAATTCTTGCAGTCACGTAATTAAAACAAAGATTTTTTGATTTTTTTTTATTTGTGCAGTTTACAATTTTGTTAAGATTAGGTAACGGTTTTATCTACACGTATGCTTGAAACATTCGCTTTTCCAGGAAACCATTCTCTCTTTCAATGAGGAAGATATTTTACAAATTTTTGCGAACAATAGGTTTAAAAGTGGCAATTTTTCTGATCACATTTTGACATCTGATCAAAATGTGACTCCATCAATGATTTGACATCAGACAACACCTCTCTAATAATCCAAATAAACGTGTGAGCAGTTTATTTATGTTAAAAAGCATTACATTTTGGTGGCAAAAAGTGAGTTATGAACACTCAACTAACATAAAGCCCTGCAATTTCAAGTAAAAACAAAACATAATACCATCGAATTGAATAAAGGATGATTGCAAACATCCATATCTGCATAGGTGTTACTTTTGACAATGTTTTCAGCATAGCTCCAAAATGATACCAGACGGGAAGTAATTCAGGAGTCAGGAAGTAGGAAGTTCCACATGTTGATGCTCCTCACAGAAAAGGCTGCTTATCCCGAGGAAGTTCTCGCTGTAGTCATCTTGTGGCAACCATTAACTCAGCTGATCTCTCAAGCATGTCTCACACTGTGTTTGCCTGGAAAGTAGGATGTCTGGAAACTGCAATGCAAGATGGAAGTCTGGTGGAATGCAACAAGAAGGGGAAACAATTTTACTGTAGCTCCATCTTTCACGGTAATCTTTTCCACAAAGACAATGACTAAGCTCTTGTCTCAAACTCTAAAGACGAAAACAGCAACGTGTTTGAGCCTACTGTGCCCAAAGTGTATTTATGGTCTGCATGTTCATTTATAAGTTGATTTCCTTTAGGAAAATTCTAGGCTCTGTTTATTTTTCAGCATCCGAACAAACGAGCATTGGCTTCCAAAATGGCAACCTATCCAGCTTTTCAAACGATGCCACCATGTGGAAGGCAAGAGTAAATAAAAAAGTAACATTTTCTAAGCCTTACCAATCTTCATCTTTCTTATGACCTTAGAAGTTATCCACAATCAGCTACATTCAAACTGCAAAATGAAAAGTAAATTGGTCAGCAACAACTAACTCTTACATGCAGGAATATTCTTGGTAGCAGCTTACTCACTTTGTTGCATTGCAGTTATGCAAGAACTTGAACTCAAAGAAAAATTGTGCCTAAACACGTGAAACACCACAGACTTGGGTAGAGATTCTGTACACTTTGCCTTTCTAGCTATTCTCCATGTTTTTACTGAGAAATGTTGCTCCTTGTGTTGTCTAATCAAAGGAAAAGTCACTTTTAGGTCAGAAATCTGCAAAGTCACAAAGGTCAAAGCTACAGAATCTTTTTGCTGGCTTAAATGTTTTCTGGGAAACACGAGCAAAAAATGAAAAACAGAGTTGAAGAGAAAAAAGGAGGGAGCCAAAAACATGTATTCATCTGCATGAGTTCCCATCATTCCAATGATGCATTTCCTGTTTCTCTTTACTGGCCTCTGTTTTGATGTTTCTAATCAATGTAATCAATCGATACTTTAATTTCCTTGTTTGCACTGCGTATGTGTTGTTTCCAATAAATCCTGTCACTCCACTGCTCTGGTAAACAACCTGTTGAGGCTAGGATCACACTGTAAATACCAGAACATCTATTTGCATCTATTATTAGTAAAATCGGTGTTATTTACTACTTCATTCACGCACCTTTGTTTTTACAGAGGCCGCAGTGACGTGCTCAGGGAGTCAGATAAAGAGGTTTTCTCACCAATGCTTTCCTGTTTTTTCCAGGCTCCTTTGTTTTGGTTGCAGGACTTTGACCTGCTGGTTCTCAAGGGAATTAGAGGAACACTTGAGTCTGAGCACATGAGAACGCTCCTGCCCGCATATAGACGGCCACCATATCTGTCTGTACGGCTAAGCATCTGAATTCATGCTATTCGAAATCTCTGGGGCAAATGTTGCTTTTTAAATATATTTTAACAGTTCCAATCCTCTGGAATTTACTGTAGTACTCCTCTCCTCTATTTTTGACAACTTTAATCAAATTTACCGTAATTTTTATAAGCCGTGACACAGAGCAGCCACCGAAGCTCAGATTAACCTCAAGATATTAGTATTTTCTTTTTGATAAATAATGAATAATTAGGTTTGTGAGTTTTGAAGTGGTTTAAATGTTCTTGTCTTTTTATGGCCCCTGAATGATGCTCTCCTGGAGTTATTGTGGTTGGAAGGGTTCAACGTTGTTCCCCGGTGAATCCTGGCTATCACTGTACTTGAAGATCCAAAGTCATGAAAATGTCATTGTATCCTTCCCAGGCTGTGAAATGTCAATAGCTTTGATTTTCTTTTGCTTTTGAGTTTTTTTGTTTGTTTTTTCAGATCAGGGCTTGACATTTTTGAGAGTTTAGCCTTCTTCACATTGACAGGTATTAAACAATAGCTATTCCATAATCAATCAGACATGGGTGTGACTAGTGAAACTGAACTCAACTTTCCAAACATTGTGGTCAACCAAAGAAAATTCCTAAATTAAAATTCTGGCAGGTTGGTTTAAATAACTTCATTCCATTTTAATTCACTGAAATCAAAACGTGCTTGATGACCTTAAAGACCCGTTTTGACTCCCCAATAAAACAAACAAAAAAAAGCAATATAGGGTGTGTATTTGTAATAAATGACAATCTGTTTCAATGTGTACATTTTCGATGTATTTTATTATTCTTTTTAACTCTCCTCCTCTTAGTTTGTCAGTTCCTTTTTCCACTTGAATCCTTTAGAAATGGTATTACTATATGTTTTTAAATGTAAAATTCAGATTATCAGTTTGCACACAATTCCTTAAAATTAGGTTAGCAAATACCAAATTTTTATGATTGACATAAAGATAGGAAAAGTCTTTACTTCCTATTTTTTTAAGAACATTGCATCTCAACTTTTCACATTGGGTCATGTCAAATGAATGCTTTTTCTTTTTATCATGAATTTACATATAACTTTGCTCATCTCATAAATGTTAATATGTCAACGCTTTCTCTTGGAAGCAATCTGCTCACTTGATGTTGAGATGTCAGCTCTCAGTTCGGCAATAACAATAAAAAGAGCTAACGCTCAAACAGTCGACTGAGCCATAGCAGTCATACATCACTGATAAATTCCAAGCTCTTGCAGTGTCACTTTGAAAAAACAAAACTTGCTTTAAATTCCTAGGCAGACACAACAACAACAGGAAGAAGGACCATTTTCACAGGTGTCAGGAAGCACAGGAAATAAACAGCCTGAATACGGGAAAATATTTTCCTACCAGAAAGGGTGAGAGGTGAGGTTAATAGGAGTTATTTATAGCTAAGGGAGAATTACTGTGAAAATTTGTCAGTTATTACTTATTGGAATTACTTTTTTGAATTTGAAGTACTTTAACAATGCTGCACTTTATATTAGTGGAGAAGCCTCAGCATATTATAAAGTGACAACGTTTACAGTATTAAATCTATGAAAGGCTTGTTAAATATTTTATTTAATAATTCATAATATTGGCAACATGCTGTATGAATAAATAGGTTTGTTAGAAATTTGTCTTTTTCCAGATTAAGTAAAAGTTCATAACACTTCTTTCATAATGTCTTTGTATTTCAGCACTTTTTACAGACTTTTACATCAGTGAGACATTTTGCTTGCTTGGGAACACCGATTTATTTGATTTTCTACCTTTTTGGATGTAAGGCCACCTCACTATTTCAAAGTCAAGAATGTGTAAAAAAAAAAAAAATCCCCAGCTTCAGTATCATGGCATGAGAATTTGAAAAAAAAAATCTCTTCTTCCTCAAGGTGTACCCTTCTTTGCCATCTTTTGCACAGCTTGTTAAACACCAAAGCTTCTATTATTTATTTGTCTGTGAAGCAGATCTTTACAGTTCCTCTGCAGACATATTATTTTCCCGTGACATTTCTTCAACTATATCTGAGTTCAAAACTAAAGTTTGGCACAGGAAAACTCAGAAATACTAAAAGAATGTTTGAAGATGTTCAACTAAAAGTTTACATGAACGTGAGACACTTGTTCATGCAAACTCCAGAAGCTTCAGCAATATACATACACATAAGACTTCAATTGACAAAAGTGACAAAAGTCAGTTATACGTTTTTATTGCTATATTTGATGTGTTTTGTTTCCTATAAAAACAGGACAGTCATGGAAATAAGTGTTAAATGAACAAAAATGTTGCTACAAGTTACATTTAATGAGAAACAATATACAATATAAAAGATCACCAGAAAACACAAAGGCCAAGAGGAATCAAACTTTCCTTCATTTATATTTATTTCAGTCATTTGTTGAAGAAACAACCAAGTCATCAGATTAGTTATAAACCAAAAGTAACCAAAACGTTGTTGGATGAAGTAGCACTTATTTCACCTACTTCTAACCAATGACATTACTAACATTACTAACATTACTAAGAAATGTTGTCAGTATGTATCAACATTTAAAAAGTTATTAAAATAATGATAGGAAAAAATTAACAACATAATGTGAACATTTAGAATGCATTTTTCTCTTTTTAATTTAAATCTCTGAAGAGAGTTTTAATTCTACAAAATAAGTCATGTAAAACTCCTGTAAAAATTTCTAACAATTTTGCTTTTATGGACTTTATACTTCATCTAAGGTCATGTTTAGCTTTTCTGATTTGGAGGCATATTGTTTTTGACCTTAATGTTACATCTGCAACATGGAAATCTAGTAATCCTGGAAATGTTGGGACATTTCCACTATCAAGTTGTTAGTTATAGTATAACAGCCTGCTTTAACAATTCTGTACATTTTATTGGTGTCATAAAATTTGGCTTTGTAAATGTTTTATATTCATTCTGACGACTTCAAGCCAGTATGAAATATAAGGAACTGTAATGTGCATTTTGATTTAATTTAATATTACAACAGGCTTTACCAAACCTTATAATGGAACAAATAAAATAAAATAAAAGCAATAATTAAAGAGCAGAGATAACACTCCATATGTATAGAACAGATGAAAAAAAAATCTAACAAGCGTTCAAATGCTGGTCAAAAAGTTTTTAGTTAAAACATACATTTTGGTTTATTCATAAATTAATGCTACATGTGAACTGAACATTTGAAGGGTTGTTTCTCTTTTTGTCAGCGAGGGTTCAGTCTTTTTGGAGCAGTGGATCTGTCTGTGCTCTGTGCAACCGCTTGTACTGATCCCACTTCAGACCCTGAGAAAACAAGTGAGAGTTTACTTTGTCATCCTCTTTTCAGATATACTGAGATCTAATGTGATGTAATGTCATTTGAGAGCGATTTGTCTTAAAGCACAAACTCACCTGTTTGTGGTCCAGTTTTGAGCTTGCTGGCAATTTTGGCGAAGAATGTGAGGGTAAGACAAGCTCCAGTTTCCCTGTCACAAATGCCTCCTTTGCAGCCGCAGGTCTGGCGGCACTCAACCCCATACGTCCCATATGGGCAGTCTGCAAAGGAAAACACTAGTTTGTCACAAAAGCCCAAATTAAAAAAGATATATTTGAGTGGAGAAACGATAGTGCATATAAATGCAACATTTTACTATGGATAATCAAATTAGGTCTGGAGATATGGCTTATTTATCGACTATGGGACTATGGACAATTGCTGACCAGAGCGTTAAAAGGTTGTAAAACCATAAAAGAATCAGGATTTTGAGCATAAGATGCAGTACTCAAAAAAAACGACTAAGATTTCAGGTCACACCTTTGCACATCCCGTATTCGTCTCCATAATCGTCCTCATCCTTGTAGAACTCGCAGAACAGCCCCGGTCCGCACTTGACGCCGTGCATCCCCGACACCGTGCGGTAACAGTGCTCGTTTCTGCCGGCCGCGCAGACCTGGCAGCAGCCGCAGTCGTCCAGGACGGTCCGCGTACAGCCCCGCGGGTCGCCGCAGCGATCCCCTCTGCATCTGTCCGGGCAGTTCACCGCATACTTCACGCCGGCGCTCCACGCCTCAGCATCATGCAGCAGGAGTGAGGAGAGCACCGTGAGGAGCAGGAGGGACATCACTGGACGCGGGGTGGCTGGATAGAGCATGTGGGGAAGATGAGAGAGGAGCAGCCGTGATCTCGCCTGAACGATTCGGGTTGACTGACCCGCGGTTCATCAGGTTGTACGGTTATCAGCAGTGATCAACTTTGTTTTGCCGATGGCCAATTTCCTCATTCCGGTGTTTCTTTCTTTTTTCTTTTTTTCTTTGCCCAGCAGCCTTTTTTTAGAAATCCGGCTTGGAAGTGGGATCAACTGGGAACCTCCATCCAGGAACTGAAGTTGGCAGGACCTGATGTCATGAGTTATCTTTGGTTTGTTTTTGTCTCAGTGACGGAACACCTCAGCGTCAGATGGCAGCATCCAGGAGGATGTGGAGTTGTTCCCCTGTCCACACAAGTTTCTTATAAATAATTGATAGGAAGCAAAGGTCATGAGGGCCATGTTTACATTTTAAATAAATTCTGTGAACAACAAGCAGTGAGGGTAAATATTAAATATTCACTGATGGCAGTGAATATTCAACGTAGTCAGTCATCTTTTTATAATATCTGAAAAACAAAATCATTTAATTACAGCATGATTTATGTTGCACCAAAAAGATGCAACAGCAAAACTGTCTATAAGAAAGAAGAAAGCAGACTGTATTTGTATCTTTCCAGCCAACAGCCATCACTATCTACAAGAACTCTTTTAAGAATTTTAATTAACATGAATTGCAACGACATTTAATTTCCCTTTGGGATCAATAAAATATTTTTGAATTTTTTGAATGAACCATGACAATATCTCCTTCATTCTTCAAAGTAGTAACAGCTGGTCCATCGGGGTGCAGTTCTCTGTGATGTGAAGGAGGGAAAAAAAATCTAAAAATGATCAATAAACATATTTAAAAAGAAATTATTAACCTGTTTCACTTAATAGTGTGTGCCTAAATGTGACATGAATTCAGGGTTTCCCCCAGAAAACATGCTAATCCCGGTGCTTGGAGTTTCATGCAGCAGTTCCTCATGTTTTTGAGTTAAAAAATGTTTATAGTTGACAGGAAATTTGAAAATATCACTTGATAGTTAGGTATTATTGGAAGACTGGAAGATTAATACCTAAACTCTGACTATAAAGTCTTAAAAAAAGACAATTGTTAAAAAAAAAACTTAAAATAAATAAATAATGCTTAACCTGGTGACCGGCAGGCTATTAATACACTGGGGGGGAAACCCTGTGACTTGTTTACACAACATTACCACCAACTAACTCTCATTCAACAGTGACATTTATCTGACAGACTCTGGTCGGTTCTCTTCTGTGATGCTTCTGATAGAACCTCAGCAGTGAAGCTAAATAGCAAATCATGTGTGGCTGCAAGGGGAAACTAATAAACCTTTACTAATTCATTACTGAATTCAATGCCTTATTTGGGGCGCTCAGAATCTTGCTCCTGCCATATACCAGAATGTGTTTTTGGGTCACCATGGTGACAAAAGTTGATATGACGACAATGACAATTAGACCAAATTCTCCACTTTTCTCTCTAAGTAGACAATGCAAAGGATTTTACAGATTGCAGGTAAGGTGCAGCTTCTGTTTCTTATATTGCTCTGCTTTTTTTAATTGTTTACTTTCTATGGTCATCAGCTGCTATCTTGTGATCTTTGGTGATAATCAAATTATTGCCCCATGTAATTCATGTCCTCAGCTTTGTTATCAAAACATTTCAATCTTAGACTTCTCTATATATAAGGGATATTATTATGGAAGTTCTGGTGTTTAACTTTTCCCTGGCAAAACTTCAGTCTAAACTTCATGTTTTTCTTAGAGAGCAAACATTTGTCTTTAATTAAAGTTAGACTTGTGCAATTTTTTCCAACAAGAATGTAGTTTAATGCCAACAATAGAAGAAAATGCGAAAAGGTCTCCATTGATTGAAGCCCAAACAATGCATGCAGCAACAGTCATTTTCTGTCAGATTAAAGCTTTGCCATGAAAAGCCTGCAGGATTTTGCATGATGCAAAGTTAGCCTTGCATTGTCAAGCGCTTCTAGAGCCACAAAGGGCAAAATGCATTTTGCCTGAGATAAACTAATCTTAGGGGACAAAGTTAAAAATTCTGGCAGCATAATTTCTTCTACATCAACAGATGTCGGATGAGAAGAATATACTTCAGCAGATTACTTGTTTTGTTTCTATTTTGTGAATGGACTGTGTCGTTTTGGGGTTTTTTGTCAGTGTTAGAAATACAATTTTAAACCAACCAAATACATTTGTGAGCCATCACTCCGAGACGCGCCGTGGCGCTAAAGTGGCAGCCCACCGCCCCCTTGCATCAGTATATAATGCTCCGCAGAAGAAGCAGGGAAACGCAGGGGAAGGCTGACATGATATTTGCGTCCGAGGGAGACCTCACTGGGACGGGACGGGTAACGCAAAGCAAACACCCTCGGAAGCTCGCCGTGAAGGTAACCGACACGCCTGCGGCCCTCTTTCATTCTATCACAGCCAGGTAAAATAGACGCAGACCGAGCTTCACTGTTACACAGCGAGGTGTTTCTGCTGGGAGCTGTCAGAAAAGAAGCGGAGGTGGGGCTCGGTCTGTCGGTCTTTTAACGTGAAGCAGACCTAGCAGGCAACTGCAGTGCAGCCAGCCAGCCAGCAGCGTTAGCTCAGCTGTCACCGCAGATGCAGAATAGTGTTACACCAGCTGAATGACACGGCGGTGTCCGCTGTTCAAATTCCCATTGAGCAATTCAGTGTTTATGTTGCTGCAACCGCCAGGCACCGAGCCAGGAAAAGGGATGTCAAGACTGATATCTTGGCAAAAACACTAGTAATATAAATGTACAGAAAGATTGAAACCTGAAGCGCAGGAGGATAATGCCGTTATGTTTCAATAATTAAATTATCCTCCAGGCTGCTCGTTTGTGCCTATTTGCTCGACTCTTATTAACCTTTCATTTGGCCATTATGAATACAGTTGTCCTCTGTACCTCAAAAACTTATTATTATTATTAATATTTTTATTGACATGTAGCTGCCTGGTTATGAACTTTTGCGCTGCAGCAAGAAGATCTTGAGGTCAAATACTGGCCAGGGTTAATGCATGATCTCCCTATGAATGTGTGTGTTCTCACCAGGTTTTCTGACTTCCTCCCACAATCCAACGTTTCTCCCTAATTACCTTTAGTTATCAGTGTGTGTGCTTGGTTGTTTGTCTTGTGTTTCCCCTGGTGACCCGTTCAGGATGCACCCCACATCCCGACCTGTGATCGCTGCGGATAGGCACCACTCTCCCAGCAACTCTTCAAATATGAGTCTGTGGCGATGATGGATAAACAATTTGATAATATCTGTAGCTGGCTTCTGACTGGCAGCCAGAGTGTACCTGCTGTGGATCCGGTCGTCCTGGAAACAGCAGCTTAAACTGATAAGTCAGCATCCTCTTCCAGCTGATCTTAGCATTTACCTTTATATGTCAAATGTAGGTGGTTAGGTGATTGAGGTAAACCAGAAGTATCTGGTAACCTATGAATGAAGTGAAATGAGATGCTATTCCATTTTTAAGTTATGTCTCTTCTGGGTTTTTGGTTACACTAGAGATTTAAGATAAGCCTCCACAAGGTCTCACATTTCTCTCCCCATGATAGAATAACACAAAGTGGTGCATAATTATGAAAAGTCAGTAAATGACACTTCAAATTCAATACAAAGAATAGTCTGGAAAAGTGTGCCGTGCACTGGTTTTGACTTCTCTGCCTGCTAGTTAGCAAACTGTAGAGGAGCTGCAGACACCCAGAACCAGGTAAAAAACCAAATTGACAGCACAGTGATTAGTCATGCATTCCACAGCCTGTATGGGACAGGGACAAAAACAAAGCCATGGTTGAGACAAAGAAATGACACTGGGGGACATGAGACCAGAAAATGTTTTAAAATAGTAATTTGTGGAAAACCAATTGGAAAACAGGCAGATTGAAGATGATGGTGGTGGTGTCATGCCCTCTTGTTGTTTTTCTTCAGCTCAAATATGGATGCTGTTCTTGCTGAAAAGATATATGAAGCTGAATTCATAATGGTCCTGGAAGAGTGCATTATTTCCAGACGTCATTATAGTCAGTAATCACAAAAGGACATTTTCCAGAACAAATGAGAAACTAAATGTTTTATTTGGGGGAGGGGGAGGGATAAAAGAGGGAATTGCAATTAGCCCCATATCTGCTACTTCACATTTCTGGAGCTTTCTTGCTTTGGTTGCTTCACTGGTGAGTCTATTGCTATATCTAAGCTTGCTGTTATTTTTGGACTGGGTGGAAACCGTATAGCCCCCCCAAGCCTTTGGCTCGGCAAGAGACATGAGATTTTCAGACTATAATCACACACTTGGTAATATTTTGCGATTTAGCGCATTTCATGTTTTGTTGTAGGTTTTAATTTCAGGATTTATACTTTGGCATCATAATAACTTATTCAAGTCAGTGTTTTTTGTTTGGGCAACATCAAATAATTCAGTCTCTGTGTACTGGAGTAAATATTAAACAAGCAGCACTAGAAATACAATTATTGAAGTGAAAATCAAGTCTATTTTTGCTGTTGTGAGACAGCAGGAGCATTGGAAGTGGGAGGGTGTGATTCGTGCTGTACAATGTGAAAGTAGATGAGCCCCCACTCACTATCACTTGAATGACAACACTGCTTCATTATTATAGCATTGTATATAAATAAAGGGACTGTAACTTTAACAAAATGACGATAAAGAGCAGTCAGATAATCTATAGTTTTATAGTTACTTGAAAGAAAATGATAAATCAGATTATAATCTGGATCAAAACCTCGGTTAGTCACCTCCACTTTGTTTTAAATATACCCGGATTTTTCATCTAACGTTATTAATCAACTAAATTTATCAATAAAAACAACTCAAGAATTAAATATCTGTCAACAAAGTATATATATATTTTTAACTGCTGGCTTGGATTATTAACTTTGGTGCTCAGAACAAAAAAAAAATCATTAATCAGTGACTTTATGGCAAAGAAAGTCTTGCTATTCTACTTCCCTTTGTGTCTTGTAAGTCTCCTCATTAGGAGGAGGCTGACCTATTTCACTGATACCCACTGGGCTTGTATTATTAACCTGGATGTAGACTGCTGTGTGAAGAGGTGCCAGCTCCAAAGACAAAGCTTTTCACCTTCACACTGAATGTAATTGGGAGAGAACAACATAATAAAGTGACCAATTAGTAAGAAATGCTTGTAAAGTGATGAAGGTGTAAGGGAGCGGTAGGTGTCAAAATAAAATTGCATCCATTGTAACTCTTCTACTCTTTCTGTTTTTCAGGAGTGAAATACAGTTTAGATAATGTACAAAGATGGTGCCTTGTCAAACTCATGTGTTGCTGAAGTGGCAGGAGCATTTCAACAGTTCCTGGGCTGCAGAAGACAGCGTGCAGACAGCCAGGAGGCACGGGGCAGCCGTTCTCTACAATAAGCTCCTTTACAACAAGGAAGTGGTGACTCTGGCTCAGCCTGTACAAGAACTGGCCAGCCCAAGACTTCCCGACTTTGAGTGTGAATCCAACACATCAGCCGAGAAAGAAGAATACCTCTCATCACTGCTTCACAGTCAGCGATGGCTGGCTCACCGCATGCTGACGCAAACCTCCTACACCCTGGGCCTCCACCAAAGACTGGTAGTTCTGCAGAGGATCTACTACGCACTTCACAGCAAATATCATGACAAGTTTCGCCTGCAGCTGCCCTCGCAGTCCACCGACAGCGGGGCAGAGAGCGGGCCGATTGAGCTGGCCTCAGAACCTCGTCTGCCTGGTGGAGTTTCTAAAATCAAGTCCGGCACAGACGTTCTGATAGAAATGGGTGTAAGGACGGGTCTGAGTCTGCTTTTCTCATTGCTGCAGCAGAACTGGAGGTACGCGGCCTCTGTGCACCCAGAGTCTGTGCTTTGCAATGATGTGCTCGCCACCGCTTCGTCTGTCCTGGCTTCTCTGCCACCGCTTTCTCTAGCTAATGAAAGTAAGATCCCATCGGTGGGTTTGGACTGCCTTGGACAGGTGGCTGACTTTCTGAAGAAGACGTCGGTGAGCAGCGGGAGCAGCGGGGCAGACCCGACTGGTCGGAGGCTGGCTCTGGAGCTGTTGCTTGGCCTGGCCATGCAGAGAGGCTCCCTGAAATTCCTGCTGGAGTGGGTGGAGGTAGCTTTGGCAGCCTCCATGCCCTCCTCCACCGCGGTCCTGTCTTCCTCCTCCTCACTGAGCTTTCAGCAATCACCTGGCGTGGGCTTTGAACTTATTCAGCAAACTCTTCTTCAGATGAGGCAATATTCAGTAAGTCAGTTCTTCTTAACCAGTTACATTTTCTTCTTTTTACAATTAAAATGTGAAATCAGCCTTAATGCATTAGCAGGACTTCCAAAAAATCTTTTGTCAACATGACATTAACTTTTCACTGGATTGGAACATAGAGAAAGAGCGATGTTTGATCATTATTATTTGAGCAATCTCTCTAAATAGTCCTTACTCTTCCTTCATCCATTTTTCTTTTCTGCTCCCCATAAAATGTTTCTCTATCTCTAGGACTTAGGTCTGCAGGCTGGGCTGGGATGGCAATGAAGTTCGATTGGTTTGTGTCTGGTGAACTGTTTCTATGTATTTGACTATTAGGTTTGCATCGTTATGCTGCTGGCAAACCCATTGACAATCCAGATTATGTTTCCAGGAAGAATCCTCATGATGTCATGTAGTCACACATAGTTTGGACACAAGCCCATATCACTATGGATCCTCTCTCACACTGAACAGAGGACATGAGAACACACATTCTCCTGGTGTGTTTTCTTTTAATCTAAACCAACAGTGTTTGTTGTAAAATTCTCCTCACCACAGCTGTCTTGGGTTCGACTCCCAACCTGAAACATTTACTACATGTTTTCTCTTTCTCTCTCTGCCCTTCTTCCTGTAAAGACCACTTGTGCCTCAAAACATAAAAAGATACAATTCAGTCTCATTTGACCAAAGCTCACAGATTCTTTTTTTTTTGTTAAAAAAAAAAAGCTTGAAGTTATGTAACAGCAATAAAAATGAATTGATTTTAAAGCTTCTGACAGATCTTTATCATAGCTGTGAGTGGCAGAGTAATACATTTCACGGCAGTCTTCTGTTTTCCTTATGCTTTCGTTAATGTACAGTACATTGGAGACTGTGGGATTTATAAGAGAACCTCTTAACTAATTTAAATATGTCTGTGCTGACATCCCATAATATATTGCACATATAAGTGTAACATTTCCAGAGCATAAAATCAGCTCAGATGTTACTGATACTAGAAGCTAACTTTGCCTCTTTTCAGCTTCACTTTGGTGTCATACTGCACCAAATGTTTTTTTTTTTTCTTCTAGAGTATATTAATGGTGACAGCGGCCATTTAATATGTAATAAAAAAAGAAAAAGAATGCATAGCAGCAAAAGGCAGCTTTATTGCCTCACTTCTAACTCTACAATACAGAAATGCTATCATGCATACTATTGTCAGTTTAATATCTTTGTTACAGTGAATGACTTATGAATTACAAGAGGACCTAATGTGTGAAAAGCATGATACTGAAAATTAGATGTTACTTTACATTTAAGGGCAACGGAATGGATGTAATTATGATTCTTTTGAAGAATATTATGATTACTGTATCAATAACTCGTATTTTTCTGAAATATTTGTTTTCCTTCATCACATTTTGTTCCCACTACTCTTGAGCTGAGGTGTAGCATCTCAGCCACTAAAAATATACATCCAGTGTGGACATCTAGGGCAAGGAAAGTCCACACAAAGGACCAAATGTATTATTGGCTTGTAAAATTTGTGCGAATGACATTTAAAATAAATCCATCTAAATGTTTCATTCAGGCAGTCCTTTGCTATTGAGATATTGCACACATGGATGTGAGATGAAAATTGTGTTTTGATTGATTATGCATCTCTTATGGTGTTCTGCGTCCTTGGCCTTGGCCAGTGTCAAAGTTTTTATTAAGCTAGATGCTTAGAATTCACCATTGTTTTTAATGTCTTTTTAAAGTTTGAAGTAGTATTTTTTTAATTAATTACCACATACTAAAATTCAATAAACCATAATTTCTAATGATGTAATCCATCTAAAAATGTAAAAGTATTTGCTTTATTTACAAAATAGCATTTAATAAGTAGTTGTTCTGTTCAAATCATTTTGGTCTGACACTTCTCCATGCCGCCATATAAACAAAGATTCTCTGTTTAAGTTTGGAGTGATGCATTAGTGTGCAAATAAGGATTAACACTAAGCCAGTCTTCCTGTCCCCCACAGTTATTCATATTGAATCATCCTAATCAGCTTTGCAGTAGTTTTGTACAAATGATAACCAGAGATAGCTGTTTCCAGCAGGTTCTATATAATACTTTGTCCAGGTGATGCGATAAGGCAATGTACCCAGCGTAATAATCTTTTTGATTAATTATTTTTATCCATTGTATTTATCAAACGGCTTAGCTGGAAAGCAAACGGAGATTTAAACATGATCTGGATTTCGTTTTCATGAACACAGTGCAGTGTTTTAAAGACATCCTTGTATTTAAATGTGGAAAATAAACCATTTTTATAGGGTTTCCGTGGGGATCCCATCAACACTCAGGTGCTAACAAAGGACGCAGATGGACTTTGTCTACTCTCCCAGGCGGCTCTCTTCTTGTTTGAGGAGGTAAAACACAGCATGGATTCCTACAATATGATACAATGATAATAATAAGACAAATTTGTTCCATTAACATACCTAAACTTTAACTGTACCTTGTTCCACTTTCACAGATATGCAACCTGGCATCGAATTGCCTGTGCTCCTGCAGCACAGACACAGCTGCTCCCGGTGCAGAGAGCGACACGGTGATGGTTTACGTTTGGGGCAGCAACAGCAGCCATCAGCTGGCAGAGGGGACGCTGGAGAAAATCCTCCTGCCAAAAGTGACCCAGGGCTTCAGTGATGCTCAGATGGTAGGTTTGACAAATGCAAATAATTAGATTTTTTTCTTTTCTGTTATGAAAAGGATGTCATGAGTCTATAAAGATTTTTCACTTCATTCTCTGGCATAATATTCTGCACTAACCGTTTCCCTTTTTTTAAATATCTGAATTGTGACACGCATCATATTTCAAATATGTGCTGGTTACTTTTGCCCCTCTGCTGTTTCATGTCATTTTAGTTTTGTATTTTGTATTTTGTATTATTATTTAGTATTACACAACCTCTAATGCCAAAGCAAACATTAGTTCACTAATTTGTGCAGTACCTGTGACCTAAGTAAGAAAAAGATGTTACAATTTCCACCTTTAAAACTTGGTGTATCGTCTAATGTCTACTCTGGGCTCCTTCAAGATTGAGGCAGGCCAGTACTGCACCTTCTCTGTGTCTGCTGATGGTTCGGTGAAAGCCTGTGGAAAAGGCAGCTATGGCCGTCTGGGTCTGGGGGATTCCAACAATCAGTCCATGCCCAAGAAACTGGTGCTGGAGCCACACAGGAACATGAAGAAAGTGTCCTCCTCCAAGGGCTCGGATGGACACACTCTGGCCATCACTGTGGAGGGAGAGGTATAAAGCCCTTTGAATGAAGTATTGGGCATATTTAAGATGAGCATTGCTATTTTTGAAGTTGTCAACTGGCATTACATTACTATACCTATGTTTGCACTTAGTGACTCATGTGCATGTTTTTTTATATTGGATTCAATTCATAAACACAAATTTATTTTAGGTGTTCAGCTGGGGTGATGGTGAATATGGAAAACTTGGTCATGGCAACAGTGCTACACAGAAATACCCCAAAATCATACAAGGACCGCTGTCAGGAAAAGTGAGTCTGCAGAAAAGCAACCTGTTTTTGACAAAAGGAATTATACATCTGTTTTTGTCTGGTTTTATTTATGTGTTTATATTTTTACGTGTTCCAGCATGTTTTTGACATGTTCTGCTTTTTCTTACAGGTTGTTCTATGCGTGTCTGCTGGCTACAGACACAGTGCCGCCGTTACCAATGATGGAGAACTTTATACATGGGGAGAGGGAGACTTTGGCAGACTTGGTACACTCAGATTTACTCTATCTCAACAATTATGAAGTTTTCAACGAATTTCTGATTACCTGGTGTGTCTGGTGCAGGTCACAGTGACAGCCAGAGTCGAAACATGCCCACACTGGTGAGGGATATCAGTGGAGTGGGACAGGTAACATGTGGCAGTTCCCACACCATTGCTGTGGCGCAGGATGGACGTACGGTGTGGTCCTTTGGTGGCGGAGACAATGGTAAAGTCGCCACTTTATTGACATTTTGATTGAAAACACCTGGAAATACAGTTTTTATTCATAAATGAACATCAGAAACTCTGCTTATTTTTGTGAAATTAACTCATCAGCACTTTTGTGTTGTAGTTGCAGTCTCCATTTTTATGATGAGAGCATTTTGAGCTGCAGTAAAATTGTGAAGTATGACTCATGTTTGCAGGTAAACTAGGCCATGGAGACACGAATCGTGTGTATCGTCCCAAGGTCATTGAAGCCCTTCATGGATTTATCATCAGGAAAGTGTGTGCAGGCAGCCAGTCATCTCTAGCCCTCACATCTGCAGGACAAGTAAGATTCAGCCGACCTACATCTTTCGATTGACCCGGTCAGTTTTAGACAGGGTTTGTTAATCTTCGGTGTTAACGCTGTTTAATAAATGTCAATTTATGTAAAAAAGCACATGACAGAAATGTATTAAAATGTATTTTATGCATTATCTTTAAGTTTTTTGACTGAGCCAGCTGGTGTCATCCTTAACAGAGCTTGTTCTCAGTCAACCACGTTAATGATAAACTCCGAAACGAGACTCTGAAATCTGCATACCCCAATGTGAAAGTGAAATACAATAAATAAATACGGACCAATCCCAGAAATTCGACTGGAACTGTTAAATCAGTTACCTGATTACATCGGAAAACATTAACAGCATTTATTTTTTTCATCATTTGTATGTATTTTGTTTTTACCTGTGCTGTACCTTCAGGTGTTTGCTTGGGGCTGTGGCTCGTGTTTAGGTTGTGGCTCCTCTGAAACAACCTCATTAAGACCCAGGTTCATAGAAGACCTGGGCATCACCAAGATCATAGACATCTCCTGTGGGGACAGCCACTGTCTGGCTTTGTCTCACGGTGAGAAATCTTCACCAGTTTGCTGCTTCATACTAAATGATTTCTACACAATGCCTAAAGACCACCGAAACGTGTCCTCCTGTCATCAGAGAACGAAGTGTATGCTTGGGGTAACAATACGATGGGCCAGTGTGGGCAAGGCCACACCTCTACACCAATAACCAAACCGAGGAAGGTGCTTGGCTTAGAGGGCATCTCGATTCAGCAAATAACAGCTGGCACCTCTCACAGTCTCGCGTGGACTGCAGTTCCAAGTGACAGGTGAACAGTGACTAAAAGGATCTGTCTCTTTAGTGAAAACCAACTCATAGTATCTGCCATTTGAAATCCTTCCTTTGTGTTGTGGATTGTGTTTGTATCTATGGAGATGTTTCCCTGGGATTTTTAGATTGCTTTGTTTCTTTGTCCAGGCAACTCGTGGCATGGCACAGACCCTTCTGTGTTGACCTGGAGGAAAGCACTTTCACCTACTTACGCAACTTCCTAGAAATGTACTGTGACGGCATTGGTAACGATACACCCCCGGCTCCATTTGTATCTAAAAGGTATGAGGTTAACTTGTTACTATGTTCAGTGCCCAAAGCATACAATCAAAGGTTCTTACTAGGCTTAAAAAGCCTGCAAAAGTATGTAATTTGATTTTATCCAAGGCTGGATAAATATGGGACACATAACATTTTATATTTAGAAAAATTGATGGGTTTCCAGAATTTATTACAATTTCTTCCATGTAAAAAACAGAATTTCTGAAAAATAATTTTTTTTTCGGTTTTTTAAGATTTGTATATACCCTTTCTCATTGATTTGCCACACCACAACTCTTTTTTATTATTATTTTGTTACATTTGTCCACATGCTTTTGGATTACTGATATAAGTCACAGATAAATACACCATCATTTATTTTTTGCCCCTAGACCAACTTAGCTTGTTGTTCAAGCATCGCAATTTTTAGTTTTGACAAACAAAATAAAGTTGTAATAGATCGCAAACTGTGCTTCACCAGATGATCTATACCAGATTTTACAAATCTAAGTTGCATAAATATTAAAACTTGTTCGAAGTAAGTGCCTAAAAAAGTGACATGAAAAAAAACCTTTTACTAAGTTGCTAACTTACAATCAAACTTCAGGAATATTTTTTCTTGATTGAAATTTGACCCACTCAGATATCCAGTATGTCATAAAATCTGTTGAAAGCTCAGAAATTTGAATCTTGAGAAGCATAAGATGTTAAAGTAGAGGATGTGGAGAATTCTTCACCTCCATCACAAGGGCATGTTGACAATCACATTTCCTCACTTGCTCCTTTAATCCCCTCCTCTAAAGCTGTCTGGTTCTGCTCCTCAGGGATCACCATCATTTCCTTCTGCTGTGCATGAAGCTGCTGTCCATCCACTTGTCCTTGGCTCATGCAGGCGGCACAGGAGCCATGGTTCTTGGTGCTCAGGGCAGGCCCTTGAGAAATCTGCTGTTCAGGCTCATAGACACCAACATACCAGAGTCCATACAACAAGTAAATAATCTGAGTTTCTGTTCTAATATAGTTCTGAGAGTAGATCAGAGTTGCACAATATTTTCATGACAATGTCAATGAGTAGAATATTGCAAAAAAAAAAAACAACAACTCTTTGACTTTGGTAGCCAAAGAGATTATGTCATGGATTCAAACCGCATATCAATAACATGTTTAGTCTGTTGGGTGAACAAACTAGTCTGTTGGGTGAACAAACTAGTCTGTTGGGTGAACAAACTAGTCTGTTGGGTGAACAAACTACCCTTAATGCCCATACCAGATGTATAGTTTTAGTGACTGACGTACTAACTCTTACAGAGAGTAAAAATAAAAAAGTGAGTTAATCCCTATCAATATTGTAATTTTAATTTTCAGCAGTTATACATTTTCCTACAGTAGATGCACAGATCACTTTTCCCCTTCAAAAGTCCAATGTCAATGTGGGTGAAAATCAGGGTCGTGCTCTGCCTTTCAATAGTTTGTAGTTTGAATGGAGGCATATTTGCTACACCTAGTTTCTTTTTAAACATCAGAAGGAGCAGACAATTGCACAGTGGTTAAAAATGTTTCTGATAAGCTTAAAGTGTTTATTAGTGGTAGTGCCTCACTACTTACAACAGCCAAAAGATATCCTGCTAATGTCCCATGACAGAGGTCATGTTTCAAATACCCTGCAAAGGCCAGATTTCGGCTTGTGTAGTATTTTTGCTGAGAGGTTTTTATGCTTTTAATTTATATTTTTTATTGCATGCACTGCAGTTAATGGTAATATTGGATGTTTTGTCTTTTCTTGTCGCTACACAGGCAGTTTTAAACACACTGTCCATTGGTGCCTCCCTGCTGCTGCCTCCTCTCAGGGAACGAACTGAGCTGCTCCTTTCCCTCCTTCCCCAAGGCCCACAGAGTTTAAATATTCTTTCCAAAGGCCAGGTATGTATAAGTATCATAAAGAATTATTTATTTATTGGGCATATAGTCATCGTTTTATTTTGGGGTATCAGAGAAAAGAGGGTTCAATATAAACAAACACCACATATTTTTATTGTGTCATCTTTGGAGATATGGAGGAAAATAATGGTTGAGCTTCTATTTTTTTATTTTTTTGCTATCTGGCTTGATGCAGCTGGAGATTCTCTAACCACTTTATCAATTTGGAATGCTGCATGTGTGAAAGAGTGCTAGAACAATGCGAAAATATGTAACTGTGAAAACTGTTCCTCCTCTAAGTGTCTTTCTGTGTCTGTTTAAAGCGGCTGCAGCTAGACATGGTCCTCAGCAGCCTTCAGGATCAGAGCCATGTAGCTTCTCTGTTAGGTTACAGCAATTTTGGAGAGGTGACGGGCCTCGGACCTCCACTAACGCCCGCTGCATCGACCCGACCTCCCTCCTCCTCTAGCTCAGTTGATGCCTATGACCCACTGCACTTAGCGGAGGTCCTGCTGAGAACGCTGCTGCTCAGCATTGGCTTTTATACGGTACGAATTCAAGGACCTTGTGTATGTAGAACTTAAATCATGAAATGTAGTGCTGATAGTTTCAGTAATGTAGTAAGGGGAAACTACTCTTTATGTATTAATCTTTTAGTTGAAATAAGTTTTTTATAATTGGAACAGCACTTTTGTTAAAAATGCAACATAAATGTGGTAATGTGACAGTGATTGTGCTGCGCATCTGCCTATGTGTGTTCATACAGGAGCAGCAGTTTGGAGAACTGGAGAAAAACAGTGACAAACAGCTATGTGGAGGTGGTGAGGGACAAAATGATCCTCCTTCTCAGTTCCACCAGCTGCTGTCAGGACTTCACAAACACCTGCTCGCCCACTGCTACATTCAGTCCAGTCCTGAGGTAAGAAACTAAATTAGTCAGATAGTCAGAACAACAAAAAGTTGTTGTTCCAGAAGTTTGCATAAGCTTAGTGTATATAAATTATTTTCAAACTTTGACCATTTAAAGGGTTACTCTACCTTTGGTAGGTGTGAAATGCTAATTGTTTTAAAGAATTAAGTCAAAGGCTTGTTAATTACTCTCGTCATTACATTTGTGGTCAAAACGCTACTTCATAACATTTACCTCAAATATTAGTTGTTTTGCATGTACATACTTGAAACTTTATGTCTAATTTTAACCTGTTGGGAATCCACAATAAATTTAAACTTGTCCATCTAATCCCTGGTTTTAAAATTTATTGAAGTTGTATCATCAGTCCTCCCTGATAGAGTGCAAGTCTGAATTTGTAATTAATGGCCTGAAGTTAAACACATATTGCAAAGTGTATGTACATTTCAAATGGCCAGTGTTACTGGAATAAACATCCAGAAATGCTCATTTATAAATGTTTTTTTTTGCCCATTTGTTTTTGATAAAGCATTGTCATTTTTATTTTTCTTAGCCAGTTATTGTATTTGGATTACAATTCGGTTCTTTCTGCTCCTGAAAGGATGATGGCAGTGTAACCTTGCTGCGTGAGCATCTGTACCTGCTGCTTCCCTGCGCCACTGAGACTCTCAAGAGATCCACTAAGCTGCTGAAAAAGAGCTCCCATGACAAACAGATAATTAAGAAGCTGCATAGTAAGAATAATAGCAATACCAAATTTGTTGTTGAAGCTTATTCGATTTGGTGTTAGGACTCTTTCTCTTTTCACAGTAGCTTTAGTGTGCTAAATGACTTCAATCCTCTTCTTTTGTCTCACCTTTGGTCCTAGCTGTGTTGTACCATTCGGTTGCGGGTAGCTTGCTGTGCCAGGCAATGTACTCCTTGCTGCTGCTGCCACTGGACACCGTTCAACCTCTACTGAACCATTTGATGTCGTTGTTGGAGCACTTGAATGATCTGAACAGCCTGCTGCCTGAGACGTCCCTCCTGGAGGATCAAGAACTGGGAGTAGAGGCTCAGAAAGCTTCCTCTCGTCAGTTCAATTACCCTTTACTTTTCCTATTCACCCAGAATTATTATTTCTATAGGTTTCTCTGTCATTTCAGTTGATACATATACGTCTAGTTTAATAATGAGAGGGATTATCTTGTAGAAAACAGCGAGGAAAGCCCAAAGCTGGGAAAGGAGCAACAGGAGGAGGAGTGCAGATGGGTTTGGATACTGGACTTGGAGCGATCTGTAGCATTGGCCGTTGGACGGTGCCTTGGCAGTATGGTGCAAGGCCCACCGCCTTCCCTCCATGAGAAAATGTCAGAGACGTGGTTATCGAACGTCCTTCTCAGGAATGGTCTGGAGATGGACTTTGAACAGCTTGGTAGGAAACTATTGAACTTATTCTTCAGTTTTTTTAACGCATCATTTGCACAGAGCAGATGCTTCATCATTTGTTTTATTTATATAAATGTCCCTATAATCTGTTTGTTAAAACGACAAATCTTTCAGCTTAGAAAATTAAGAGGTACCGGTAGCACAGAATTTTCTGCAAATCATCTTCTTTATGTGATGTACCTCTCTTAAATTATGAGGCGTCACAGATGTATTAAACAATGTCCCTAAATGTATCAGATGCCCATTAAATTTTCATACCAGTGGGAAGGTCGGCTGTAAATGTTGATGCAAGTTGTGGTTTTCATAAGTGGGTTAAGCGATATGGTCTCCCGCAGACTCTACCATGGCTTGGTTGACCGAGGTTGTGTTGCTGGGCAACAGCGATGCCCAACAGATGGAGTTAAATCTAACTGAGGACACCCGGACCTTACTGGAGCTGGCCCTGGGCTCCACCAGGGGACTTGCAGGCATCATGTGGTGGAAGATGGAGGAGTACGCTCTTGGTAAAGGTAATCTTACTCGTGTGCATATTTATTTTGTATAAATCAAATTTCCTATTTACATAATAAGAGTCAGAATTCTGATTAATTCGCTTTTTTGACGTTATTGCACTTCATTTGTGTTTTCTGTGAGAGCAGAATGGGAAAATGGAGGTTCTTCTGAGGATTACCTGCTGCCCATCGTCTGCCGCTGCAGTCTTGCTGCTCTCCTGAAACACACAGGGCTGCAGAATGAGGCCTGTTGGCAGGACAGGTGAGTCAGATAACTCCACACATATCAATGTACTTATCAAACAAAAGTTTCTGTGTGGTGAATGATATTAAGGATGTCCTGAATACTGATCAGTTATATAAGGTCAGGCATTTGCTGATACTGAATCTTAATCTGATCAATGACTTGACCACTTATCCAATATAAAAATTTTTTTCTTAGTGTCTGACATTAAATCACACTAAGCCTTTCCTCCTTCAGTTCAGTTAGCAAGATGCAAGATGAGGTCCACAGTTCTCTTCCTCACATACTTCTATTGATTTTCCCATGTCGTCACACAAGGAAACTTTTGAAGTGTTGTGTTAATTCTCTGGTATCATCTTTTTAATGTGTGATGATGAGCTTACAAAACAATCTGCTAATATTCTCCATTTATCCATGTTTATTGAAACAGAGAGGAACCTTCTGAGATGCTGTTTGAGGTCTATGAAACAGTTTTTAAACTAAGAAGCTCTCTTCTGGCTCTTAAAAATGCTCCAAAAATGTCTCAGAGGCAAGACTCAACCAAACAGGTAACATTACTAAAAATTCACTGACGAACAATATAAACTGATATATTGTTTCAGATTTAAATCTAAAAATATATATATATATATATATATGTGTATTTTCTTTCTGGTATAATGCAGAACTCTCAGTCTCCCCAAAGTCCCAGTGCTGACAGTGAAGAGCCGAGCATGTCCCTGGAGCAAGTCGGAAAAGATCACGAGCAGCAACCAGTAGGTTACTGTAACCAGGAGGTGCAAGTGCCCCCGACTCCGACTGCGAACCACAACCATGAAGAACTGACAGAAGATGACCGATTTAGCAGCAGTCGAATGTACTTGTCAGGTCTGGACTCATTATTTCTGTCTATTGTTAATAGGTTGCTATTTTCTCCTGCAGTTAAAGACACTCAACCTGCACAGTAATATGATACCGATCACGATCTTAAATGTTTTCTACCTCTGCAGAAGTCTTGGAATCATTCATGGCAACACGGGAAGCCATGCAAGTGCAGCAGAATGTGACGGTCTATGAGTCATTTGGCACTTCCACCCTCCCCAGCAGCATGGAGAGCCCGGTCAGCCCGGAGACACAGCCGGATCCCAAACAACAGTGGGAAAATCGCTGTGAATCAGATGAAGGTCTGTCGTTTCCTGCCGCCTGCCAGCTTGTGATATCCCGATGCCTCTTCCTTTTGCTGGGAGTCAGGCCTGCTTGGATAGAACCCAGTGAAGAGGAAGATAATCAAGCTGTGAATACTGTTGCAAGGTAGAGTTTGCAGTGTGTGTGGGCGTGTTTGTTTTTAATGTTTCTTGGATAAGTAAGCATCTGCATCATCCCTTCCTCCTTCAGGAGGTTATCGTCAGAGTCTTTCACTATGTCTCTTCATGGAAGAAAGCAGGTAAGCTGTCTGCTGAGAGAATATTTCCCCCATTATCTTCTGAAATTTCTTATCATTTCAGTTGTTTGTTGTTTCCATATGATTTAGTTTGACCTGTCCAAGAACCCCCCTGGGACTTCTGCAAATAAAATGGGTGAGTGGAGAATGTTTAAGTCTGAACATAATTTCATTGAAATGATACTTTAAAGTGCAGAAGGTGTCGTCAGACAGGATAATCTCTTCTAAGCTTGGTTGGAATAGTACTGTAGGATGTAGTTGAATCTTATAAATACATTATACAATCACCTCCAGTGAATATGAGCTCGAGAAATTGATTCTAGTAATGTGTTAATACAGAGTGCATCTAAAATTAAGGCCTTAAAGTCTTAAATTCGTAGAAAACATGAGGTGGCCTTAAAAATGCTAATCACAGGTTTTAAATTTTGTTGTGATATTATTATTTAATGACATGTATTCTATGTAGGTTTCTTTTTTTTCTCTCAGGACTTTACTGTTGTGCAAAAATTTCACCAATATCTTTACTAGAGGTGGTTGTGGTTACTGGTAACTAGCTGCTAATTTACCTCGCTAGCTAGGTAGAAAATTTACCCTTGCTAGCTAGGTAGCAAAACTGGTTTCAGGGTGAATCAAATGGATAACATGAAGCTTCTGGAATGACTCGACTTCATAACTTTCTTGAAAATGTATAAACTGTGCTTAAAGCCAAGTCTGTGCCAGAAAAAACAATGACTTTAAATGAGCTAGAATCGTTCTCAATGCTAGAACCTTGCTGGTGTCTTTAAAAAGCATGTTGTCAGCATGTTAGCAGATTGCTAAGATACTTTTAATTAAATATTAGCGCTGGTGTATTTATGTGCAGGGGTGAGCCTGCAAATGTGTAATTTTGACTTTATGTAGATTTGAGAAATCCATGTTAATTTGAAACATTTCCATCGCTTTTTCAACTCTAAAAAAAACAAACAAACACTGAGATAAGTAGTTAAAAGCCCCAAATGATGAGTGTATTTAAACCTTTGGGAAAACCTTTGTTCCATCCTCTTCAGGTTTACCTTTGTGTTCCTTGGGGATAATGAAAGAAGCTTGGGATCGCTTGCGGCAGTGCATCAGCCCTGGCGGCTCCATGTCCCGCAGCAGCGACAACACTTTGCCTATTCTTCACCAGGTGTTTCACTTCACCTGTGGAGGCTTGATCCTCCTACCTTCCTCTCCAACCTTTCCTGGAATACAGAGTTGTGGGCAGGCAGATCCAAAATCCATCACTTTAGCAATAATGCATCAGCAACAGCGAGCTGAGGCAAGTGAGATTTTTTTGTCTCTATAACAATATAAGCCCTCTGTGAATGCTTTTAAGGAGTGATTCTGTTACACTGTGGCGATTAAAGGCAGCCACACTGTGTGGATGTGTTTCTGCTGCATTTACATGCTGTAAAATATAATTTATGCTTCACACACCCCCACAATCCTTTCAAATGAGATACACATGCAGGAGCCGAAGTAGACTTAAAGTGCTATAAGATTGTAAGTTATAGCTAACGCCTAACTCTGTTTTTCTGATCAGATGCGTCTGGAGGCCTTTTGTCAGATGTCTGCCTTCCTGTCTAAGATGGAAGAGAAGAACACTCGATCCTCCGTCTCCCTACACTTTCCTGCTTTGCTGCAGTCTGTGCAGCTCCAGTTCCTGTCTGGATGTTTTGCCTTGGGAACACAAATCATCAGATCTCACTCAGGAACCAATTATGAGACCCAGCATTACATGGTGCAGTCATTAAACTTACCACCTCAAATGTTGTTTGCCTTGGATATCTGAGGATTTGCTTGAATAGCAAAATATTTAACCTCAGCTTCTCTCCTATGTCAACCCAGTGTGGGACTAATGCAGCTTCTATGGAGACAAAGAGAGCACTAAAATCTGCAGCCCATTCCTTTTACCAGCAAGTGGTGCATGTTCTCAGATTGAGAGTCCAACTGGAAAAGGCCCATCCAGGTATCCAGTATATTTTGTTTCACATTTAAATGATAAATGTAGTAGTATTATTAGTAAGAATAAAGTAGTAATAAAACATGACATTTAAGAAAACGGTACCAGAAGTGGACTCAACTGAGCAAGGACCCCACCATCAAGTATTCTACTTTTGTTGTCACTTTGAGGAAGATTAGAATATTTGATCAGAACAATTTTTTAAAATGTAATATTAAAAGTATGTTTAACGTTTGAATAAAAGTTATTTTCAGATGAGTGTCTGCTGTCGCTTTGTGCTCATCCAGGAGTTGTGAATGCTGCAAGCCAATGACTCCAAACAATCTGCTGGGTTTCTTTCAATAAAAATACAACTTTTTAGTCATTCTAAATACTCAATTGTAGTTGACCCCATTGTTTGAAAACTAGAATCAATTGAAATGTATGTATGATCATGTTGAAATAACCTTTTTTTATATAAAGTGCCTTGAGAAAGCATGCTGTGATTTGGTACTGTATAATTGAACTAAATTAAATTTAAATGCAGTTGTCTTGCTGCATTTACAGCATTTGGAAACGTTGTGGAAACATTTCCAAATGTAACCACAACCTAAAGCAAAAAAGGTCTGATTCCCTCAGGTGGACATTAGGGTGACACACCAAGTTTTCATTAAGGAGTTTTTCCTCTGGGAGCTGAAATTGATGTGTTTTGTCTTCTCAGGGTCTTCCCAGCACCTCCTCCTAGCCACCATGTTTGCACTGAATTTTTGTTACCAACCTGTGGATCTGGTGCTGATTATCAAATGTGGCATCCTGGAAATCCTCTCCATGTTAACCAACAACAGCTGTGCACTGATGAACCAGGGGTGGTTGGCTGCATCTACCTCTGAATCGATGCTTCTCAGTGGGTCGGTCAAACTAGCCTGCGCCCGCCTGCTTCAGATACTGACAGTAGCTGCAAGGTGAGACTCTGAAGCCTGAAAAAAACTTTCCTAAACTGTCACCGGTATTTGTCTTTTACTTTGTGTCATGTTGATCCAAAGCTCCTGTGAGGATTCTCTACCTTTGGAAGTATCCCATGCTCTAATGGAGGTAATGTGTGAGCAGCTTTTAAACCTCCTGCAAAATCTCCACCAACAACAGATAGCAGAGAGATTAGCAGCCAATCTGGACACCAACAGCAGGAGCACAAAACTCGGTGAGTTAAATTAGAAATACGTAGGAAACCAGTTATTGCAAGTTAAAGCATCTTCAAATCACAGTCTGCTTTAAAAAATAACCTCTTTTGAGCATTTCTGCTTACTGGTTTTTAGTAGAAAGCAGTAAGGTGACTGAATCTCAGCTTGCGGATTTGTTGGTGTTTCTGCGGCGAGTCTTGTCGTTGAGAGTATTGGAAAGACTTTCCACCTTCGTTAAATGGATTGAACCACTCATGGCCATTATTTCACCCAAGTGCTCTTCAGGTAGGTCATTAAAAATATTAACCGGAATCAATATTAGTCGCAGTGCTTCATGATACCACTCTGTTCTTTTTAGGATCTCTATGCTTCCAGAATCTCCGCACTAAGCTGTTGGCATTCCATGTTTTAGAAAGACTTTTACCCGCTTGTTCCGAGTCGGTTCAGATTCAGCAGGTACAGCAAAATGTTGATAAAAAAATTCAGCTGAACTAACTCGGCATAGTATTAACTCTTCAGGAAAAGCCTGGAGATGCATGCTTGGATGTTGGATGTTCTCATAAGCAATGGTGTTGACTGATTCTTGTCTTTTAGATTGTCGAACAACTCTTCCAGCTTTTGTCTGTGTATATGTGGGAGGAACCACATGCGGAGCGAAGCTCTGAAGAGACGATTGAAAAAGAGACAGCGGTATGAACACTATTAATACACGTTTGATTAAAGTTTGCCCTTTAAATTACAGTGTTACAATGTGCATGAGCAGTTTTCTATTTTATTCATCATGTCAGAAAAGTATCTAATTCTGAATTTGCTTAATATTTAAGCAAATTCAGTGTGTTTTGTTCTACAGCAGTAAGTCTTTTTAGCTGTCACAAAGAGTGTAATTGCAGATTTAAACCCAGGAAATTGTGGCTTACAGCTGATGTTTAAATTCTATTTGTTCCCTTTCTTGTTGCTTCAGCTCAATCAGTTATTCAGGCAGGAGTAAAAAGGTTCACACAGGGAGGTTTGACTTCTCATGTAAATTTAAAAAAAGAGCGCATATGTGTGTCGATAAAATATCTTTTTTACTACAATAATGTTTTGTACACAACAAAACTTTATTTGGGCTTTAATTTATATTACAATTTAGTATTTAGTAGTTTTCAGTGTTTTTATTTATTTATTCTTTGCTTATAATAGGAATAAAATATGCCCTTTATAGATTTACACTCTTCAAATGAGTGAATATGGTTTAAAATGCATTTTAAATGATAGAATTTATTCATTTCAAGCTCCAGTGTCCGTTTTACTGCTATATGCTTTCTTTCTTGCTTATATTATGTTGTTTTACTTTGTATCTGTTTTCTTCTGCAGAGTCCTGGCAATCTTGATGAGTGTATCCCCATTGGAGATTTTTCCTTTGACCCAGACAAGATAGTGTGCTGTTCTTTGGAGAGTGGGAACATCCTGTCGCATGGTTCAGTTGGAAAAGGCTATGGTCTGGCAACCACTGGCATTACCTCTGGGTGCTTCATTTGGAAGGTAAAAATAAATATTTTAACTGATCAGTGAGCAGATTTAATCCTGACCTCATTATTCAACGCATTTCTTCCATTTTGCCTCTGCAGTTTTACATTACCAAAGAGAACAGAGGAAACGAGGGCACGTGTATCGGTGTTTCACGCTGGCCGGTCAGAGATCACAACCACCACACCACCACCGACATGTGGTTGTATCGGGCTTACAGTGGCAACCTGTACCACGGAGGGGAGCTGGTCCGAACGCTTCCCTCCTTCACCCAGGGCGACACCATCACCTGCATCCTGGACATGGAAGCCCACACTATATCTTTTGCAAAGAATGATAAGGTTATTATAATTGTATAATAATTCTGTGACCATAATTTTCTTTTCACTCACATTGCTTTTTCCTGCTTGTTCAGTTACTGATATACATATTTTTTTATAGGAGCCAAAGCTGGCGTTTGAGAGCGTAGTAGCCTCTGAACTTTACCCCTGTGTTTTGTTCTACAGCAGTAATCCTGGAGAGAAGGTACTAAAATACACTGAGCCCTCATCTTTTAGGAAATGACACAAAAACACATAAATATTTATTATTATTAATTATATTTGTATTTATTTATCTTATTTTGCCTCCCACATTTACGTTGCATTGACAGCGGTTCTAATCCCGATATTATTTCATGGAGTCTTATGATTATATTTGAAGTAAAAGTAAAAAATGACCTACTTTTGAAATTAATCATATAATGACTGAGAAACCTTCTCAGCGAGTAGAAAAATGTGATTAAAAAGACTTTTTAAGACTATAAAAATAAAAAAGCTCATTTGAAGAGAATGATGAAAAATTGCACTGCTTTTGTACTGTTTAGTAAATGCTAATTAGTCACAACAAAGTTTGTTGGTATTCCTGTGTTGATCACAGGTGGCTCTGCGTGACCTACAAATGAGAGGCATGCCCAGTAATCTTCTGCCCGGAGAGCCTCTCTGCAGCCCTCGGACCACCGTGCTGCTGGAGTCCACAGTGCACCTGCTGCGTCGGCTCCATCAGTGTGATCATTGGTCCTCCCACATTAACCAATACATTCATTCCCACTTGGAGCTCATTGGTACCATCCTGAGAGAAGATGACTTGGGAAACTTTAAGGGCTTAGGTTAGACACAATTAGTTACTCTGCTTTAGTGATATTTTATCCATCATTTCATGTTGCTTCAGCTCAATCAGTTATACAGGCAGGAGTGAAAAAGTTCACACAGGGAGGTTTAACTTCTCATGTAAATTTAAGAAAAGAGAATATCTAATCCATGTGTGCCACTCGGTAGAGGCAGTGTACCTTAACAAAACTTGAAAATGCTATTTTTTAATATTTTTATCTTTTAGACAAAGTTGAAAACAGTACTGACAGTACAGAATCTTTGTCATGTAGAGCTCTATTATTTATTGTCAAATGTAAATCTGGCTTGATACCTTTTGCTGGTTGTAAAAAAAAATATTTTCCTGCTTCTGGTGAGGATGTTTTTATACAGCTTATATCACCTGAGCTCAGCAAATAATGGTCGCATTACAGACTTACTGGGAACTGCAGCACTCACCCAATACAGTCTTTTTTTTCCACTGGATGTCATTACAAGGGAATATCCAGACTTATTAGAATAGTAAAGGAATATGCATTGGCTACAATGCAGTTTTGCAAGGAATGAAAATGAAAATAGACCTTGATTTTTATAAAGCTCCCAGATGGAACCTAAACACAAATATTAAGAGTTTTGTACTCAAATAAAATTTTTCCAGTGAAAGCTCAATATCCAGTTTCATTCCAATGTTCACTGTTACCTAAAGAAAAGTTAATAAACAAAAAAAGACAATAGTTGAGAATATGTCTTTCTACTCAGAGACAGACTAGTATTAATTATTACGGTGAACACCTATTGTCATCATTTTTTTCGTAAAAATATATACTGTAATGCCAAAATGTAATGTTGTTATTGATTAGGTCTGTCACTTACCATAAATAGCTGGCATAAAAAACAGATGATGACTGATGTGTGGATATGATGCTTCTTTTAGATGTAGTTCACTGAAAACTGATGTGCTGAAACAATAATAGTATCCAATTTCCTTTTAATAGATGTTGGCACAAAGAACGTATTCTTTAATCTGATCTACTCTGTGTTTAATTATTCCTACAGGCGTCAGTCCACCCCAGACTGAGATGGAAGACAAAGACATTTCAGGCGAAGAGACAGGGAAACCCGCTGCCTATCGTCACATCCTGTCAGAGGCCAAGCTGACCGCTCTCTGCATCCAAGTGTGGCCAGCGCTGGCTGTGATCGGTGGAGTGGACAGTGGCCTCCGTGCTGGAGGTCTGTGCCTGCACAAGCCAAGTGGCCGCAGAGCCATTATGCTCGGGGTCTTGAAAAAAGGAAGCTCTCTGGCTAAGCTTCAATGGGAGGAAACAGATCTGTCTGTCAGGTATCTCAAAAATACTCTCCTTTGTCCTCTAACTTATAATTAAGTGTGTTTGCATATGTTTGTTTTTTTTTTTTTTACAATAATTATTTTCATCAAGCATTTTTTGTTGTCACCTCAGTCCTTTTAGCATCTTTACTCTGATTAATTTCTTAGCATTTTTCATTTTGTTTGTTATTTTTCTAACATTTTACTTTATCTTCATCATTTGATCCCTGATCTTACTTTCTCCTTGCTTCTCCCTCCTCATTCTTGAAACATTAATCCTCGTTGAATTCGTCCTGGTGTCACTCCATGCTGTATCTGTGGCTTCTTCCAATCCTTCCTAATAACTAAGCTCCATGACTTCTTGGTCACCCAGCGACACTCCCATCATCTCGCTGGAGCCGTACGATGTATCCTGCTGTGACGTCTCGCGCCTCGGAGGAGTCAAGCCGGCGGTGTTGTTGGATTTGATATATTTGATGAGGCTGCTGGAGGAGGAGGGCTGGCAGGGGGCATATCTACCTCCCAGGAGGAAATACTCTGAGGAAATACTAAAGGAGGAAGAGAAACGGGGCTCCCTGGACGAAGATTTTTCAGATGGTGGAAGATGGCTGTCTGAACATGAAAGGAAGAAGTTGAAGGAGCAGAATGTTGAGACAGACCCTCCTCCTTCAAAGCTGGCGGACTCTGAGGAGTTGTCCGGCTTAGCTCAACCTATATTGACATCTCAGACTTTAAAAATGGATGCCTTTGCACTTGAAATGAGAGCAGTCATGGTCTCATATCTTCTGATTGGAGGCTTAAAATGCCTGACTGTTTTCTTCACCTGCGAGAAGCTGTCAGATTTGCTGCTAGCGTCCAAGCATGAGCCTCCAAACTCCCCTGGGATTTCTCAGCACAGCCCAGTCCCCGACCAGGCCAAGGCAAAGAGTAAACAATGGGACGAACACGCTGAGCTCAGATCAGTGCTGCAGTATGTGGTGCAGAGCATGGTGAAGTGGGCAGTAAGGCCTTGTCCTATCAAGCAAACAGTCTCTCTTGCTGATTTGGAGAGAGCTCAGGTCATGATATATAAAGGCGCCCTGAGCAGACTGCAGGAGGACAAAGAACGCAAAGGTATCTGGATGGATGTTTGTTGGCCAGAAAACTGACTTGACTAGTTTATTGAATTCATTTTAGACTGTAGTTTCCACGTCCAGTACAGTGACAAAGACGCATTTAACATCTTTACCTACGGCACACTATTACTGGTAATGTGTGAAAAGCCAAAAAATCTTAAATGAAAAAAGCCAATTCTTACCTCTTAATATGAAATACATTTATTTAGTGGGAGGAAAATGTAATGTTAAGAAATAACTTTAACAAAATGATAGTTGGAATACTTAAAATGTTTGGTGGTTTACTTATTGGAACCCTGATCATTGTTGTAAATTAAACTTCCCTTTTAGATTGGTCAGTCTACACATCTTTTGGTAGAAATCTTTAACTTTCTTTTCTCCAAGTGGGACTGACACAGGCGGTCTGTTAATAAAGTTAAAAGAATTAAATTAACTTGAAATGTGGAAACACACTTTTGAGTGTAGTGAAAGATCTGGGATGCTATGGGTCTGTTTCTCTTCCAACAGCTCTGAAAACTACAAATGGTTTCTTATTGAGTCTTTTAGGAAAATATCTGCTGTCCTAAAAAGAGTCAAAGACGGTTGTGGAAACTATTGACATTCAGAGATTGTTACTTAAAAGACGAGTTTTAAGACTTTTTGCTCAGCTTTACCAGGGGTGCCAATATTAGCAAGAAGTGCTATGCACTATATTTTTTACATTTTTAAAACACAAACTCAATAATATTCTAAAATTCAACTTTTTTCTGAGAAATCCTCTTGTATAGCTTTACGATTTTGTCTGAAGTTACAATTTGTTTGTTTGCGAGAATTATGACTTTTTCTTAGATTGCACAAGACTTACTGACACTACGTCATCATCTGTATTTTCAGAATCAGGGCGTCACTTGTCTTCTCAGTCCATCTCAAAGTCCTCCAGCTCAGTGTCATTGTACAGTGCTGGTTCAGAGGGCACTGCCATCTTCGGCCAATCAAACAGAGTCTCTGCCTCCTCTTCCAGTAACGACTTGGCATCTTCTTTGCCAACAAACCTGCAGGCGGATGGACTTGAAAATTTTAATCCTTTCCTTCCTATCAGCCTCCTCCAGTAAGTATTGAACTGCATATAAATGTAGATGAGCTGAATTTGGTTTAATATTTGCTTCAGGAGTTTGCACAAAATTGGTTGTTCAGTAAATTGTAAGAAAACAAGCACCATATTTAGGGTTTCCACTGTTACTGACCACTGCAGACCAGAATCGTTTGGCAGCAGTTGCTATTCTGAGGTCCAGGGAGTGGGTGAGTTAGACTAGGTTGTGCTGTTGATTTCAAGAGAATAAGAGGCTGTACCTGCTCTGTCTTTAACCAAGGCTGCAGCTGTATCTGCTTGTTTTTCTAACCCAGCCAACTGACTGTAATGTCAGAGTGTTTTTTTTCTCAGTTAATGCAAACTATAAGAATTTCAGCGCTGATTCAATGTCCTAAAAGTGACTCCAGGGGAATGTTTGATCTTTCTAGCAGGAGTAGACTCAATCTAAGAATTGCCTTTTTGGGATTTATAAGCTTAATCACGTTGCGAGACAATAAAAAAATAGCTTGACTAAAATGCCAACTATTTATAGTAAAACCACCGTCGAGTATTTCATTTTTAGGTATCTTTAAAATGGAGAAGCAGATGAAATTAAACATCAAGTACAGGGCGCACATGAAGATTTAAACCTTCCACTTTGTTGTTACTGTATATACTATATTTTCACCTCCTCCAGGCACGTGTTGCTAACTCGGTTCCCTACACTTACGGGCCTGGATAGCGCTCCCCCCTTGCTGTCCCCGTGCTTCAGCTTTGCGAGCGCTGCTGCGTGTGATGCCTTCACAGAGCAGCAGACCAGCTTCATGGAGCCTGGTCCCTGCAGCACACAGGCCAGAAGCAGCCTGGGTAAGAGCGAGTCCAGGGAGTAGGGATAGGGGGCCAACACAGATCTATATTAACAAAGTTATCCTGATGTAACATTACTGATACACACTTTTGCATGCAGGATCAGCTTTTTATTGTGTTCTATCCTATAATGAGATGTAAAGCAGATTAGAATAGACTAACTGAATAATGTCTTTTGCATGGTCTTAAATGTTTGGTCACTGGTCACAGCAAATCTGCTGCTCAAAACAGCATGTGTTTTGATCTGCTATTGACACATAAAGGCATGCATACGCCGACATGCTTGAATGGCACATTTTTGTCATCGTCAGTTATGTTGTTGTCATTTTGAACTATTTAAGAAAAGACTGAAACCTTCTCTGCTTCCAATCTTAAAGGGCATATATTATCACTTTTACTGTTAGTTTTATGAAGAGTTGTGGCTTCTTGAAAAAAAAAGTCAAAAAAGAAATAAAGGAAACAAAAAACAACCGAGCATGTAGACAAAAGTTGTCTAGAAATAATTACATTATTTACTAATAGCATTGTGTTATGTCCACACCAGACAATAGTAGTGATAACAAAGTAGATCACTTGATTCCCAATTAATACGACAAATTTAAAACTGCAGTTTTTCCCATTTTAAATAAGACGGGTAAAATGTTGTCTGACAGCCATAACTTGGAGACCTAGCAGACCGACACACTGTCCATGGATTTAAAAGCACTCTGTGGTTGGCTTGATCTGCTTGTAATTTATATTATAATTAATAATAATAACAATTCATAAACACTTAAATTATGGCACCATTCAGATAACTTGTGCCGGTTCTGACCAGCAAAGCCGCTCTGATGTGTAAAACGTAGTTTCCAAAACTTAAGGCAGCCAAAACTCTCCATTTTCCTTTACAAATAATTAGACTGTTTTGAACCTTTTGGTGAAATGTAATGTATCTGTCAAAACAACAATATGAAACATGAGCTGTCACACAATTCATGTTGATGTTGCAGTTAGGTAAAATTAAAATGTAATTGTTTAGCGAGAGCAATTAAACATTTAATTTAAATGTTTAATTGCTGCGAGAAGGGTAATTCAAGGAAAACATGTCATAGAAATATGACTTTTCTTACCTAAAAAGCTTACTCTGTCAGGTAAGGTTACTCTGTCAAGTATTAGATCAATTGTCTCAGTGGATGACTACTGACTGCCTGGAAATCCTATCATCATCATCATTAACTATCCCTCCAGCATTGGGTTATTTTCTGGGTTGAAACTTTGTCTCTGCAATCTGATAATATTTGCCCTTCAGGATGGGACAGAATCAACAGACAAGGTGATTTTTAGTTTGAATTATCAAGGATAAAGCTTATCTGGAAAGCACTTTAAACATTTTATTCTTTGTGAACTACCACAATTCGTTGTAAATACATGGAAATATGCAAATTAAAGTGTCACAATTTATTTCAAACTCTTGAGTAATGGTGTAAATTTCAAACTGGAGCTGTGGGCTTGGTTTGTTTCTTGCTTTTTGTGTACTTTGTTTTATTTTCTCCTCAATCACCAGAACGGACACAAATGTTTGTCACCAGTCGTTTGCTAGAAATGGGATTCACTATGAGACATATCTACTGGGCCATGGAGGCAGCAGGTACTGCTCTTGGAGTGTATTTGTTGCCAGTTTTTTGCTTCATGTGCTTTGATTTTTACATTCCGTGTTCATTGTGTGTTGATATATCCCAAAAAGATTGATAGACCACCTATTTCAGAGGCTCTCGTTACATGATTACCACTTGTTTTGCACCAGCTTAAGCCACATGCTATATTTCTCTGAACAGACTCAGTCTGTCGGACTTTAGCATGGTCCTCTGATGATAGTAACCAGAAGCTTTCTTGATACATGTTCTTTTTGGAACTTTGACATTTCAACCTCCACATGGTCCTTTTAAGATGTAGCAGGTGACTTGGATTCTCAAACAATCGAGGTCTTGGCAAGTTGGATGCTAGAGCACCCTCTGACTGATGACCAGCAGGCAGCTGAGTCACCAAGACTGGAGGGAGCGGCTGAAACCCCATCACCTGATGGGCCAGAGACGGTGCAATGTCCTGAAAGGCCCACCAACCAAACAAGTGAAAGGTGAGAAATTAGAGAACTTCTTAGAAATTAACACTACTTATAAGTTGCAAAACAAGGGACCAAAGTCAAAAAGATAGATTTATATAGTAAGGTTCATAAATATTCATGAAACGTTTAGCTTCAAATGTCCTCGGGTGCATTATTTCTGTTGACACGGATTCAGGTCAGTTTGCAACAGGCTGTGTTTTTGTTTTGTTTTACATTTTTTAAATGAATGGTGAAAAAAGTAACTCAATTTCTTGAGTTACTTTTTTGACTTTACAGTCTCAGTTTTTTCCCCATGCTTGATTATTGTATGAAGATGTAAGTTTAATGTAAGAGCCTCCAAGAGGTCAAATAATTATTTAGATGAACTGAGCAGATAATCGTGACTTTATCTATGGTGTGTGAATGTTCATTGGTGCATGCAGGGCTTCTGCAGAGTGTAATATTAGATTAAGTAGAGTTATTACTGGGTCATTGCTATGACATTTGTGGGGCATTTACATACATTTCCTGGCTGTGGTACCAATGTGGAGTACATATTTTCTCTCCAAGCTGCCACACTTTTTGACACTTTGAAGACATCTGCTTCAGCCTGGCTTGGCTAGAAATCAAATTACATCTGCTACATTAACTGACTGAAAGGAAAAGCTGGAGCATTGTTCACTCCAAGTTATGTATCTTTGTAGACAGCAAGGCAGCTGCTCCACTACTGTATGGTCCAGTCACCTATGCATATTGGTATCCTATTGGTGTGTTTTGGTTCCAGTCTGTTACCAGGGCTTGACTGGATAGAGAGGGAGAACTTCTTGGACGTCCACCTCACTAGGAACAGACCTCCACCTGCACGGCGACGGCGGTCAGGACCTTCGCAGAGGACCTCTTTCCGAAGACCAGGTTAAGGACTCCCCACAGACACAGGACATGCATTTTAAATCTAAAATGAAAACTCACTTGTTTCAATTACTGTGCATTTTAATCTGAAACAATCTCGTTTTCAGACCTTCCATCACCCAACCCACTGCCACAACTCCATACAGCAGTAGGTGATTGGCCGGAGCATGTGGAGTTCCATACTTTCTCTACGGAAGAGGAGTCAGAGCTGAGTTACATGGATGACCCCTACCATGAAGAAGCTTATGAGGACCTGCTCACCCCGTCATTCTTCAGTTTGGAGAGAGATACACTTCAGATTGTGGAGGTGTCATAAACACATTCCTGCCACTTAGCGAATATCTAAATTTCACTATTCTAGTAAATACGTTTAAAAACCTTAGATGTTTTCAAATTGCTCTTCCATCAGGCTGGAGAAGAGCACAGCCAGATGGTGAAATGCGAGCTGTGCAACACCTTCACCCTGCAATTTAACAATCACATAAAGCGACGACATCCGGGCTGTGGGCAAAGTGCTGCTCGCAAAGGCTACGACAGCACTGGAGCTTACGTGGATGTTTGGTTCAAAGGGGAGTGTGGGTCCAATTTCCCCTTCTACCTCCTCTGTAGCTCCTGCAGAGAAAAGTATCTGACTGCTAATGCAAGCGATCCAAATTCAAAATACGAAAGGTAAAGGAATCTGTCGGTGCATGAGAAAACTACACATACTCTTGTTCTCACATTTTCTGGTCTTCATTGTTGTGTTCTTCCGCTGCAGGATCAAAGGTCTGACATCTGATTTGATTGGCCAATTGGACAACACTTCAGACGGTGAGGAAGATCCATCCCTGCTAAAAACAATGCACTTAAATGAGGTAATAATTGTACTAATCGTGAAAAAAAATTATCTGATGCTTCTGTTTTCTCAGATGAATGGGAAATGAGCCATCAAGTTGAGGATGACCCAGATAAACTGACGGGATTGGAGGATTTTGGGCTCCTGCTGAGACCACTGGGGCTGACTGAGAAAAAGCTGGTCCCTGATCCAATTGTCTTTACTGAACCAGATCCTCTTGGAGCTCTTGTTTACAGCTCATCCGGTCCCACAAGGGTAGCCTCTAAAGGTATTATAATTTTTGTTGTCGTTGTTGTTAAGGGTTGCCTGCAAATAATATAAATAAATATTATATCTCGTAGAGCACTTCTGGATAGATGCAAACTACATCTCGTTGCTTGTACTTGTGACAGTGCAATGACAATAAAGTTGAATTCTATTCTATTCTAAATGTGACGTTTTGGTCAACTAGCTCCATAAAGTGTGTTAACTATTCTGCAAAGAACAATGGGCAGAACGTTTAGCTTCTAAATGTGCAAAGCTGATGTAGAGACATAAACCAAATGACTTGCAGCTGTAATTGGTACAAACATTTGCTCCAACAAGTATTGACTCAGGCAAGATGAATACAGATGTACAACACACTTTTCATATCTTTATTTCTAAAATATTCCTCTAAAATATAGTAAAATTTGCTATTTTTACATGATAAAATGTGGTAACTAGTATGATGATGGGTTTTTCTATTAGGGACTGTCGCTGTAGACCAGAAAACATCTCTGAGCCTTGGGCAACAGGCTGTATCTTTGAGGGACTCGCATGACCGACTAAAAGCTCTACGAAGAGTCACATGCACAGCGCAGATTCTCCTCGCTTACAGCATGGTGATGAGGGCGCTGTCTCAGACTGCCTCGAGGTACATATCAGCACAATTGTATTTCATCACTTTTTAAAAAATTTTTATTTAACGTGTAGTTTATCTGCTGTATTTCCATCTTGCTTTGCAGCGCATCAGTGTGCAGCCAGTCTAACGGGCTGGAGTCCTTGGGACTGGCAGACATCCGGATTCTCGTGCGTCTAATGACTTTAGCTGCAGGGGGCAGGGCGCACACCTGCGTGGACAATCCGCTCGGAGTGAAGGGAATGGTGACGGAGCGCCACAGATCTACCTGCTTCAGCTTCCTCACCTCAGCCATTGGCAACGTGGTTTCCCACAGCCCCGCTGCCTACAGGCAACTGGTGGAGATATGCACTCAGGTTAGCTTGCTCTGTCAATGTTGTAGATAGTAATTTTTAAGCTAAATTTCCCCAGTTCACAAATAAGTTTAAGGACACCAAAGTTCAAGAATTTCATTAAAATTTGTGAACTTTGTTGTTTCTAAATGAACTTTTTCAAGTGACAGAGAAGGTGTAAAACTTTGCAAACCCACTAAAATCCCTTTAAGCTATCAGTTTATCCTTCTTGATGCACGCAAAACAGTCATAAATCTTCAGGGACGACGATAAAATTTGGAATGATCTAAAAATTGGTGCAGTGAAATTTTTCTGCATTTCACTGCTCATTACAAAAGCTCATCAAAACTGGAGCTTTTGTAATGATGAGCTCCAGTTGCTAAACACAGGGTGACCACATGTCCTTAAAAAGTCTTAAGTTCATGTTTAAAATCGAGATCTTAAAATGTCTTAAATGAATTTTTAAAATGTCAGCTGCCCTTAAATATGCTAATCACAGGTCTTACATTTTGCCATGCCAGGACTATCTAAGGTCATTGTTTTGTGTTTTTCCCAGGGGGCTTTTCTGTTTGAGTTGCATGCAAATATCTTGATTGCATTGTGTGACATGAGATGGTTGGTGCTACCAGTAACTGGCTGCTAATATTGCTAGATAGTTAGCAAGCTTTTTTGCCTCCATCAGAAGCACAAAGCCAAATATTTGCAATTCTTGATTCTTACACAGCAAGTTCCCCCAACATCACCTGTAATTAGATTCAGGGTGTCATTAAAATGACTTGTGTCTTAAATTCGAGTTAGCAGATACCCTGCAAACATGGAGCAAAAGGTTTGAATTTTAATCTCATCAGTCTGACATTACTGCCTTCAGGACTTAATGGCTGCAGCTACCGGGGTAAACATTGGAGCCATCACAGAACCCCAGCAGAGAGCAACTTTAACAACTTCCACTCAAGCCGCCGTGCAACAAAGGGATTTCAATGACCAGACACCTCCAACATTCCTGGTCACACAACATCTGGTGTCTCTGCTCACTGACAAGAACATCCGCTCCTACAGCCTCGATAGAACAGAACACGAAACTAATGGTGAGTAATAAGTCTCTTCCTGATGGCTAGCATTATGTTTGGTAGTTAATGACAGTGTTACTCATCTTTTCCACATGTATCAATTTGGCCTAGATGGAGGTACCCAAGGGATGGCTTCCTCATCTTTGCCTCCTTCTCCTTCGCCTCACCTAAGTGCCAGAATAGGCCCTCTGGAGCTAGCTAATGCCTTGGCAGCGTGTGTCCTTTCTGCACGACTTACCAGCAAACATCGACAGTGGGCAGCACAGCAGCTGGTGAAGGCCTTGGCAGCTGCAGGGAAAGAGAGTCCAAATCGGCCCCAGACATATAGTGATCTGGCTGGTGATTTGCACAAATGTCCTCTCAAGAGGCTTGAGGGACATTACAACAAGGTATACTACAATTGTTTTGGTTTTATTTTGCTTTTCTTCTGATGGAGAGGACTTAGGGTTTGCTGTCTGTTTTGTAGTAAGATTTATTTATTTTTTGTTAGCTGGATTGCTTGATAGCTTCTAGCGATTAGAACCGATCTAGTAGCTTTTCTAGAGGCACATTTCATTGCTAGAGTGGAATTATCTTTTCTTGTTATTGAAATTGGAACCTTCTTTGTTTGTTTTGTTCTGTTAAGGTGGCGAGCTGTTCCTGGAGCAGTGACCAGGGTTTGCTTGCTACATGCTCTCAGGACAAGGTGGTACAGTTGTGGAGAGTTAACCAAAGCACTGTGGAGTTACAGACCACCTTCTCCTGCATTGTCAGGTTGTATCTGCTACATCACTTTTTAGTTTTTGAGCTAATATCAATGACTATTAGGACTCTCACTTTGAATAAGGCATAATATTTTTGTAACACTGATGTTAAAGCTAGTTACTCACTTGACAAAAACAAAGAGCATAAGTTGAAAAAAGTACATTTACAGACCTTAGGACATAAGGTCAGTTAAGGATGTGTTATTAAGTACATTTTTAAATTAGCAGAAAGTATTTGTCATAATTTATTTCGATCTTACATTTAGATCGTATTGCTCTTCAGAAAGCCCTAATTTATCCTGGAAATCCTAGATAAACATTTGGCATTATCTGACAGTTGTTACCACCAACTGGCCTCTAGCGTTGTATCTATATAGTTATTAATTAAAGGTTCTTGCATTTTGGATATTTTGCAGTAAGACGGACAGGTCAAGCTCTGAGCGAGCCGGCAGATGTCAACACATGTCTCCTGTGTTTTGGAGTACTGGGGGAAACTTTTTGGCTGCCCCTGAGAACAAGCACATTAACATCATGAACATAAGAGGTCAGTGGGTTTGTCAGCTAATATTGAAGGCTGAAAGTTAGTATGAACTGCTGGATTTTATGCCATCATGGTTTCATTCTTACAAATTTCAAAATTGCTGCAACTGGTACAATAATTATAGACAATGATTTAATACTAGTTGATAAACATTGTATTTCCTATAAAATGCAACCCTGCAGGCGGTGCTGTGGCGGCGCCATATGTGGAGGCCTTAGTTTTTGACACAGCTGTCGCAGGTTCACTTCCCGTCCTGGTGACCTTTGCCGCATGTCTTCCCCCTTCTCTCATTACCCACTTTCCTGTCAATTCACTAACAAATAAAGGCAACTAGAGCAAATAAAACCTTTAAAAAAAAGTTATATTCAATTCATTTAGGGAAATTACTTTGCACAGAAATCTTAGACATTACGAAAAACGATTGAGATATGCAGTGTAGTTGCAACTTAAAATAAATAATTTCTCTCACATTTCAGGATCTCTCTGCCATGTAGAAGATCAGAGCTCTCGGGTCACGGCTCTTTGCTGGGCTCAGAGCTTCAATCTGTGGTTGTTGGACCAGTCTGCAGCCTGTAAGAACAGGCCTGCTGAGAGTCTGCTGGTGGGTCGGCTGGATGGCTCCCTCTCCTGGCTGCAAGTCACCATGCAAGATCTGGATCTGCTTGTGAAGAGGACTGAACTGGCTCACTGCCACAGACAAGAGGGTGAGGAGAAAGTTGCGCGCACAGTTTAGAAAGCAAACTTGGATAAAAAATAAAGGAAAACAAGTCTTAAACAAGTGCAGAATTGTATTTGCTTCATTCTAAGTTGGGAATGCAAATAGCTTTTGATGTAATTCCACTAACAAGCATATTTGGTTTGTGAGCAGTTCTTTTCTTTCTTATTCTTTAATTTATACTCTGAGCAAACACTTTTGATTTTTGTTTCCAATAGATTCTGACAAGCTTTGAGTTGCAGATACTAATTTCTCCTTTGAACTGTAATATAAGACCAATATTTCAAATAGCTTTTATCATTCTCCTGCTGTGAGCCGTTTTCTGGGTGCTTCTCTCTAAATGTCTCTCGGTTTGTCTGACATATCCAAAAATATCTTTTCACCTAGACTGATGTTCTTATTTTTTATAGCCCCCAACTGTGTGGCCTGGCACTCAGAAGACAAGCCTTTTGCTGTGGGCTATCCCAGTGGGAAGATCCTGTTGGGCACAACGGAGAGCTATGAGAACACACAACCTGTAGTGTTGTCTCTCTTCCAGGTTCGTCCCACAGTGTGCATGTTAACATGAACAAAACAATTTACCGTACTTAATTCTGTCATATTAAAAATGACATATACCTGGAAATAAGTGTAAAAACTCAGAGGTTTATTTATTTGTTGTTGTTTTTTATTTGATAGACAAAATATTTATTAAATATAACACATACAATACATGGAAAATTTCAGAGACAGAAAACAAGCCTAACTCTCATACCTAATTAATTCTACTTTACATGCTATGATGTATTTTGTTCTGCATATATACAATTTTCCCTCTATCTTATGCCTTTGACATCCCACCTCCTCTGTCCTTTACCCTATAGGACACAGTGAGTTGCCTAAAATGGGACCCCACTGGACACTTGCTGCTGTGTTTGGGGAGATCAGAGGTGGTGAAGGTCTTGGGACGCTCTGGGGGAACCTGGGTGACCCTGCACTCTTTGTATCATACCAGCACTGTTAACACTGCAGAGTGGTGCCCCCTCGCTGGCAGAGCACCCAGTCCCAGACTCATGATGGCTGTGTGAGTTCATTCAATCGGCAACTTTTTGCTAAGAAAAGAAAAACAGCTAAAACTGCTCAAAATTAGGACAGTCATATCTTATTTAAACATAGATGGCATATTAATGAGGTACTTTGTCCTTTCTTTCCTCGTTTCTGTAGAGGATGCCAGAACGGGTCGGTGCATGTTTGGACTCTGCCACAGGGGGGTACATCTGTATCTTTGCCAAACATACTGAACAGCCCGCCAAGCCAGGATCAAAGCTTCGAGGTCAAGGTCAGTTTGATGGAGATTTTCTTGCTGTCTCTGTGCTTTAAAACCCGTCAGTCGTTATAATGATCTGTTGACTGCTACCAACAATGGACTGGAAATGACTGACATTCATATGATTTAAAATAGACCCAAATTTGCTTTTCTTTTTGCAGCAGGATAGTGCAAAGTGTGCCTTTGTACTTAATGGGCATATCACAGCGGTGAAGTCCCTTTCATTTTGTTCCAGCGGCCTGGCGCTGGTTTCCGGAGGGACAGGAGGACTGCTCAACATCTGGTCTCTGCAGGTAAATGAGCTCTGCAGCTGCCGCAATCCCTTAAAATAAGACCAAAGTACCACATAATATCCAACATAAAAATTCATTATGTGATCGTCTCATCTCAGAACCTTCTGTCTCTTACAGGATGGGTCAGTGTTGCAGACTGTTACAGGACTCGGCTCTGTTGTCAGCACTACATGGATACCAAATTTGGGTGTAGCTGCTTGCTTTGGTAGATCAAAGGTAATTTATGTCAATTGTACTTTTAATGTATTATATGTGCTATTGCCTTTTATTTGTGTCTTCCTTTCACTATTTTTATTAGATAAAATTACCATAAATATCTTAAGGTTTGTAATTTTAACGTGAAAAAACGGTGTGAAGGAATAAATACTTCTGTAAGGAACCATGTTTGTTTAAACTGCTCTTGTTGCATTTCCAGGACGTTTTGTTGATCTGCTGTACCCCCGACTGGATCAGTGAGAACCATGTTCTGGCATCCTGTCGAATGGTTCTCAGGAGCCAGAACGTCTTAGGCCTGAACCGGGCGCCATGTTTGGCCGTCTTCCTAGAGAGGCTGCCACTGTTGCTGCAGGAGCAGTACAGCTATGAGAGGGTCATTACTGAAATCTTGTTCTGGAGTTGGATTTATATTCACAGTATGTTATCTGTGACATAATTTGTAGTGTTTCTTGTAAACACAGAGCCATCTGGCAGCCGGAGATCAGCTTGTCCACAGCGCCTTCCTGCAGAACCTGGCCTCCCTGGCTGTTGGTTTGTCCTTAGAGAAACACCTGTGTTCTTCCCCACGGCCTCCACACCACTCCTACCCTGATGCTCAAACCTGCGTGTCAGAGTGGAGCTGGCTGCTCACTTTTGCCACCACTGTCCGTAGCGCAGAGGCCATCGCCAGCGGCACTGCCTTCCCTGAATCCTTCATAGTTTCTGGGCTTCTGGAAGTCCAAGACTCAAACATCATCAAGGCAGTGGTGAGTTCTGATGTTAGCTTGCTTAATAATAAAACATGCAACTGTCTATTGCTAAAATCCTATTATACTATTACTTTTAGGACAACAGCATGTGGAGCTTCAAAATGGATGAACAGCTGATGTCTTGGGCCACCAGCAGACCAGAGGTTGTTGTTTTTATCTTTCTTTTTTTCCCTCCATTTGCAACCAAATATTTTAACTATCAAACAGCCTCTGATGTCCACATGACCTTCTGTGTTTTTCAGGACTGGCAGGAAGGAGGGAAGAGTGAGGTGTACCTTTGGGGTAATGGACGCTATGGACAGCTAGCAGGAACGGGAACCAACCTCACGATACCTACAGTAGCTCCCTCCCTGTTACAGACGCAGCAGGTATCTGCTGTGTGACTCAGGACATAGTTTTCATTTCTATTTATTTACTGCTGTTTTCTTAAGTTCGTGTCCTTTGTTTGTTTATCAGGTTGTTTGTGGTCAGAACTGCACTTTTCTGGTCCAGACCAACGGGACTGTCCTGGCTGTTGGCGAGGGACAATATGGTCGACTTGGCCAGGGGAACTCTGATGATCTTTATGTCCCCACTATCATCTCTGCTTTTCAAGGTACAATTCTTATCTTAAGAACCCTGACCTGAAGCTGCTTCAGTATTTTTCCTGCATAGCACAAAGTTGGAGCGTTTAGTTTAGTTTAGTTTTTAAACCGTTGTGTTTTGATGCAGGATATGTGGTGACTCAGCTGGTGACCTCCTGTGGCTCGGATGGACACTCGATGGCCCTGACTGAAACTGGAGAGGTGTTCACTTGGGGAGACGGAGATTTTGGGAAGCTGGGCCATGGCAACAGTGAAAGACAGAGGAGACCCAAACAGATCGAGGCACTGCAGGGAGAAGACGTCGTCCAGGTAAACACTGCTGGAGCTCTGAGCTTCACTAATTTCACTACATTTCAATCTTGCTCACGCTATCGGAAGAGAACTCTGGTTACAGAAAGAGCTTTGAGGTTTGTCTATATTTGAATGGTAGAATATGAAGCAAAATAATATTGAGTTATTTACATGTAATAATATTAATTCTAATTATAATAATCAGAGTAAATCATAAAGCCTAGAAATCCAAAACTTCTTTATATGGTCTTACATTTTCCAAATTTATCAGGAAAACCCAACTGTCACAAACTGTTTAGAAGCATAGCTGCACTACTTCATGAAACTTGTGCTCTGAAGTAACCTTTTTTGATGGAAACATGTTTTCCATCAAAAAAGGAAATATTTTTTTGAGTAATATTTCTTTGGAATTTATGGAACAGTACAGGTGAGAGAACGTGAAGACATGCAGTAAAATGCATTAAGTACTACATACTCGGCACATGGTGCAAATTATACCCACTGAGCCACCTAATGCCCCAAATGTTGGTGTGAGCAATAATTTTTATACAAGTAACTTTGTAAGGCAAGAAATACAAAAATACATACAGAGGAAATTCAACAGATTCTTATAGGAAAATAGTTGGATAGACTTTACACTCTGCAGACATGTTCACTTTCCACAATGAGACCAAAAATAGGTGTGGCTCCCTGAATAAAACATTATGAACAAATTGAACATTGTTTTAAACTGGGAGCAGAATAAATACTCTGTTGGTTCTTTGCTTGTGGCTTAATATGCACCATTCCCTGGGAAAAGATATCCAGAAGAGAACAAAAATGTTAGACTAATCAAAACACATGGCGAATATTAATTTACGAATATTAGTTTTGAAAATGTTATCCTTTGTTTGGCCAGCTTGCTTGTGGCTTCAGGCACTCTGCCGTGGTCACAGCAGATGGGAAGCTGTTCACCTTCGGCAGTGGTGAATCGGGGCGTCTGGGTCTAAGGTCGACGTCTAACAAGATGCTGCCTGAAAGGGTCGCTGCGCTTGAGGGATATCATGTAGGACAGGTAAGAAATAAATATGGTTCAACTTAAATTGTTGCTTCCGCCTCCTTTTGTAGAGAAAAAATAAAAGTTTTTCTTTTCTCAGGTGTCGTGCGGTCTCAACCACACATTAGTGGTGTCTTTGGATGGAACCGTTGTTTGGGCATTTGGAGACGGGGATTATGGGAAACTTGGGACCGGTTCCTCCACCGCTAAATACTATCCTCAGGTATGTTAACACTGTTACAACAAACAACATTCAGAACCAACTTAAAATTGTATTTTACGATTACGAGACTGGAAAGACACGAGGAGTTGCAGAAAGTTACTTTTTGGTTTTACTTTATCAAAGATGAAATATTGTCTGCTTTTCTTTTATGGTTAGAAAGTGGAGCAGCTTTGCAACAAGGGGATCAAGAAAGTCTGCTGTGGAACTCAGTTCTCTGTGGCATTGAGCTGCGATGGACATGTTTACACATTTGGACAAGGTGTGTTTGACTGCTAGAGTAAATCTGTGTTGTAGAAAGTGGACAATTTTTTTAATTGAACAAAGCTGAAACAATGTTTGTGGCCATTTTCCTTTCTAGCTGGGAGAATAAATGTTTTGTGTGAAGGTTTTAAGGCACACTACTTAAAATAAATAAGTACATTTTCTGATTGTGCATCCATGGCTGCCATCATCCCATTTTATTGTTGCACCTCATACTTTGCAATGATACCACAACAAATCACTTTGTATATATATCTTTTGGAACTGTTGTCCTGATGAAATTTAAAGTTTGCTAACAGAAAAGGAAATGCATTCTGTCTTTTTTTCTGTTGATTCTTCAGAGCGTCTGATTGGTCTGCCCGACCCCATGCTGAAGAATAAATCCACGCCGCAGGTGGTTCCGTCTCTGGAAGGGCTCTTTATAGAAGACGTTGCTGTGGGCTGTGAACATGTGCTGGCTCTGTCCTCCACTGGAGATATTTACACGTGGGGCTGCAACAGTGAGGGACAGGTACCGAGTGTGTTCTGTTGTTTCAATGCATTTCCTACATGTGGGACTTGTACGATTGCATTGCTTCTCTGTTTGTACCAGCTCGGCCTTGGACACTCTAATCAAGTGAAGGAGCCAACACTCGTAACTGCTCTGCAGGGTAAAAACATAAGGCAGGTCTCTGCTGGCCGCTGCCACAGTGCTGCTTGGACAACCCCTTCTGTCTTGATAAAAAACTCAGGTATAGTCCTACTTTTCCTGCTCACAAACACTTTTTGATCTATGAAAAGGAAAGAACTGTGACCCCCATATGCTATCTGCACTGGCAGGTGGCTCTGGACATCTGCAGCTTGGCCTTCCCCAGTCAGTTCCTCCACAGTACAACACTCTGAAGGACTGTAGCCCTGATGTTCTCTGCATGCGCCTCAGGGTGCTCTACCACTTCTCTGATCTCATGTACAAGTCCTGGAGGCTGCTCAATCTGGACACCAAGAGTCAGGTACGTTAAATCCCTTTGCTGTGCTTCTCAAGCACAGACATGCCTTGTGTGTAAAAAAATAAAAGGGAGCTTTTTTTCATTAGCAAAATCTTCTCACACTGATCTCACAGATTTTAGAGAAATCAAACCTTTTTATTGAGTTATTCAGTACATTTTTTTAAAAATATTGCCACCCCTGCAGTTAGTGCTTTGCATCAACCCATTTTTATCTGTATTCCAGCACTCCCTTAAACATTTTACAAGATTAAAGAAAACTATTATATACTATACTGAAAAATTATTTTTCAGTATAGTAGTTATTTGTAAAAAAAAAGAAAAACGTTTATACAGTACTTTTATTTGTTAAAAAAATGTTTGGCCCTGTAAAAAAGGTTTTGTTCTTTGTTTTAAATGTATTATGGAGTATTTCATTGTATAATAATTGTTAAAAAAATAAAGGTTCCTACTTCATGGATTTTGCTTCTTTTTGGAACGTAACCCCTGCGAAAAATGAGGGATCACTGTATTATGTAAAATTGACTTTTTTTTTTTAGCTTTACATCATGTTATGATGTTATTTCCTTCATCAAAAACATACTTGGAGTTTTACTTTGGCTATTTCAGGATGCATCAGTGCTTGCTGTCACAAACTTCTGTTTATTTTCATGAAGCTCCTTCTTGGAGCTGCAGTCCCCAGTCTAGCTGCTGCCTCACACAGCATCCCTTCCCCAGACAGCTCCACCAGACTAGTGGCAGCAGCAATTAACACACACTTGGAACCGCTAGCCTGCTGAGCTCATCATACAAACTACTTCTCAGTCCAACATCCCTATGAACAGCTGTAAACGAGGAGGAGGATTGTTGCGTATCGGAAAGTGTAGGAGCTTCTTATAAAAACAAAGGCCTCTTTAAGGCAAGGTGAAGTTACTTTTAAGTTACGTATGATCATTGAATTCATTAAGCAGTGTTCTCTAACAAGGTTGCCATGAAAGATAAACATTCTTTGGTTTACTTCACTCCTGCTTGAAGTTCTGAAAAACTCAATATGATCTTATCAGATCAAAGCACTAAAAATCCCAGAAGAGTTTAGCAAGCTCCATGTTTGCATTTCATTTTGGGGATTTTTGGGTGTCACTCATAAACAGCTGGTTTGCATGCAGATGGTGTATAGCAGCTGTTATGGAGACTTGGTGTCCTCAAGATGTCACTCTTTGCTGCAGGCCTTTGCAAATTAACTTTTTTCCCCTCAGTGTGCATGATGGACAGTTAAACTGCTGCTCGTCCAGCCATGTTTGGCCCAATTCCAATTTAAAACATTTTATTGTTTGCGCTGCAACCAGCATGTTTAGATGAGTCATTGTTTTATAATTTTCATTTTCTCACCTATCCAGATCAAATCACATCTGCTTTACTTGTATCACTAAGAGAGATAGGTCTTTATGTCAGCTTGTGTCCATACAAGCAGAAAGTCGTGGATGTATACTTGTAAGTTTCTTGAAATCTCAGTCAACTTAACAAAGGAATGGATTTAAACAAATGCTTCAGTTATAATTATCTCAAAAAGACAATTGTGCAACAGTTGAGTTGTAATGATGTTCCCCCTGAACACAAAACTACATTCTTGCTACTGCACTGAAAATCAAATTATGTTAGGACACTGTGCCAACAAATTTGTCCACCACTGGATGTTGCAATTCTCTTTTCCTACCGTAATGCACCATTCTGCTTTTACGTTACCTGTCTTCCCTTTGCTTTTGTCCAGATCTCCACTTCACGCTATACTTCGGGAGCAACAGCCGTCATCCGGGGTGAACTCAGAGGTCTGTTGTCCCCCAAGGTCAACACTCTGCCTCTTGTGCGCTCAATCGGCAGGACCATGACCCAGGGCAAAACATATGGGCCGCAAATCACAGTGAAGCGGATTTCCACAAGGTAATGACCGTGTTGTAAAGCCCAGTGGCTAAACCGGAATGTCTTTAAGGGTTTTTTTCTGGAACAAAGACGCTTGGGTGCCCTAACAGCATGCTGTGTTTTCAGCTGACCAACCATGTCCAACGTCCTAAAGGAATTTTAGGACCTTTATTTGGGATGTTGATTGTTTTACTTGAATCATTTCATCGTGTTTGTTTCAAACCCAGTCTCATTCCCTCCCACAGAGGACGATCAAGCAAGCCCATCTTTGTGCAGATCGCGAAGCAGGTGGTGAACCTGAACCCTCTGGAGCTGCGGCTGCCATCCCGAGCCTGGAAGGTGAAACTGGTTGGGGAGGGGGCTGACGATGCCGGTGGAGTGTTTGATGACACCATTACTGAGATGTGCCAGGTAGGTGTAAACCGCACAAGTCTGAAAGCGACAGAGCTGATAAATGATGTACTTCCTGTAAGTTAATAGTGTAAAACTTTTTTTTTTTTTTTTACTAGGAGCTGCAGTCTGGTGTGGTGGACCTCCTGATTCATACTCCCAACAGCTTTGCAGACGTGGGCTGCAACACTGACAGGTGAAATTCTAACAGGTTTTATTCTTAAAGCAGAATATCTCATTGTCAGAAACGGTCTCACCACTAGTAATGACTCCAAACGCTTGTAGGTTCTTGCTTAACCCGGGGGCTCACTCAGAGGATCACATGGTACAGTTTCGCTTCCTGGGTATCCTGATGGCCGTGGCTATACGCACTAAGAAGCCTCTGGATTTACATCTGGCTCCTTGGGTGTGGAAGCAGCTATGTTGTATGCCGCTGTCAGGAGCTGACCTGGAGGAGGTGGACCTCCTCACCTACCGCACCCTCCAAGGCATCCTTCACCTGGAAAACAGTGGAATCACAGCGGATAACTTCCACGTGGTGCGAAGATGTTAAAACCAAATGCTTACATAGATAATGTGTCATTTGTAGTTTTTTGGGGGTGTTTTTTGTTTTTCAACTGTTTCCTTTTCTGTATCAACTCTCCTTCCGTAGATGATCCCTCTAGATTCATTCATGGCCCACAGTGCAGATGGAAGGCTGGTACCGGTGGTCCCTCGAGGTCAAAACATCTCCTTGACATTTTCCAACCGCACTGAATACGTAGAGAGAGCTCTGGACTACAGACTGCATGAAATGGACTCACAGGTTTGGGAGTTTAAGTATGTCAAATTGATTAGGAGGTTTAGAAGCCTTAAAAAATAAATCAATGAGCCTGTACTATGTGGTGCAATTCTTCGGGAAATATGGAAGAAGAAGAAAAATCAGTTAATAACATTTAAGATTTTGATCCTGCAAATAATTAACAGAAATATCTGAAAATGAGTCTCAGGTTTGGAGGCTGTTTCCTAGAAACATGTGCTGTTGCTAAATATGCTCCAGTCAAATACCAGGTGAAATCACCTAAACTCTAATATGTTTTTCTTTTTTAGTTCTTTATTTTAAATCCACACAACATTTTAGAATTACACTTTTAACATGTTTAGAAGAAAAATATTTGAATGTTTACTTTTAACTAAAAAACTTTGCTCATACATCCAAAGCTATTTTAAGGATGCCATAAATAATGTGACCAACCCTGCATCTACATGATAGTTTTGTCCTCAAAGCTGAGTTTGCTCCTTTCTGTCCAGGTGGACGCAGTCAGAGAGGGCATGTCCACCATCATCCCTGTCCCTCTGCTCTCTTTGCTGACGGCCCAGCAGCTGGAGCAGCTGGTCTGCGGCCTGCCAGAGGTGTCTGTTGAGATGCTGAAGAAACTCGTGCGCTACCGGGACATTACAGAGAACCACCAGCTTATCCGCTGGTTCTGGCAGAGCTTGAAGGAGTTCACCAACGAGGAGCGGGTGCTCTTCCTGCGGTTTGTTTCCGGCAGGTCCCGGCTGCCTTCCAACCTGGCTGACATCTCGCAGAAGTTCCAAATCATCAAGGTCGACAGGGTGAGACATCGCTTTGTCCGCTAATTTATTCAAAATAGCAAAATAAGCCTCAGCACATATTTGTTTCTTTTTCTTTTCAACGTCAGCCCATCAACGGACTCCCTACTGCTCAGACCTGCTTCTTCCTGCTCCGCCTGCCCCCCTATACAAGCCAGGCCATCCTCGCCGAGCGTCTGCGCTACTCGATCCACAACTGCACTTCCATCGACATGGACAACTACATGCTGACCCACAACACGGAGCCAGCAGAGAGCTCAGACACGGAGGAGTGAAGCTGAAGACCACGGGGTCGTGAATGTACCTTCTCCAATGCCATGCACATTATGCACTGAATACAGACTTTTATTTGCCAAACTTGTATGGTAGCGTACTGTTTATATGTTGGTCTATTTAAGGAGATAAAGCATTTTGACTTTTCAAACTGTGCACAGTGTTGTAATTCTGGCAGTGCTACTACAGGGATAAGAATTAGACTTTTAATATAGGCAACTGAGCCACAATAAGACGAGTATAATGTGCCTGTTTGTTTGAGATTATGTAAAAATGTGATGGTTTACCACACTGACTGTTGTCACTATTATTTATTAAAATGAAGAGTGTTTAAATATGGACTTTTTTGTAGTTTATTTCAAAATTTTCAATAACTTTGCCATCATTTTTATACATTACTATGCAAAAGTATTCATCCCCTTTGTACTTTATCTTTCATCACATAATTTCAAAATTCGGTGAATGGAAAACACTATATGTGGCGGATAACTAACACTGCACATGATGCTGAACACACCATTCTGTCTGTGAAACATGGTGGTGGCAGCTTTATGATGTGGGATTGTTTTTAACGAAGGAACAAGTAGCCTGGTCAGAGTTGAAGTGAAGATGGATGGAGCTAAACGCAGGGCAATCAGTTTTATGTCTGAGTCAAATTCACAAATGCGCCTGAATTCATACACAGATCAGAAGCCATATAAGTATGTAACTTAAATGCCTTGCTGAAGGGCACATCAACTCAAGTGAAGAGGCCAGAAATGAAACCACAGCTCTCCGACTGCAAAAGAGCCAGTCTTCCTGTTGAGTCTCAGTCTACAGTAGAATGGTTTCCATCAAAGCATAGTCATGTGTTTGGCCCAGTCAAAGTCTGGAGTTTATGATGTGACAAAATGAGAAAATGTTTAAGGGATCCGGATACTTCTGCAAGGCCCTTCCTAACCAAAGCTCTGATTTACATTGAGTATACAGTTTTTGTGAGGTTCCAGGTTCTTCTGGTGAATTTTATTGTTTAGCCCCTGTAATCCATCTGGAGCACCTTGATTCTTACTAGTCTTATTCTAAATTGGTAACACACCTGCACTTTATTAGACCATACCAAAATAAAACAGGTCAAACCAAACAACAAAATCTAAACAAAGAAACATGGATAAGATTATTAATCTAATTTACAAGCTAATCCACCTAACTAAATTGTCTGAAAAATAAGACATTTAATACAGGGCAACTCAAAAGGTTGCTTTAAAGAAGAGAGAGAAGAAAAAAAACAATACAAAAAAACCCAATCAGTGACGTCATACACCCATTTAAGCAGGAAATGCAGGGCTGGCCCCTCCTATACACCGGCGCAGGCTGTAGCATCTAAGGACAAGCAATGGTGAGTAAAAAGAAAAACTAAAAATTTACCATCAATGTACTTTGAACCAAAATAAACACTCATATTCCTCCAATGGTTCAGAATTGTTATCTTTCACTAAAACTGCAACGTAATGCTACCGCAACCAAACCCGGGATAATGAGTGAAGCAAAGTTACAACAGCAATGCTTAAATTAAAGCATCATGACCAGCTGCAGAAAGATTAAATACATTAGAAATCTATTTAAGGGACAAGTGGTAAACACAAACCGAACCACTTTGTCACAATGTACAGTATATACTATACGCACTCGGTACTACTTGGTTCCGTTTGAGTTGATTGCTACATGTTCCTACTTGCGTGTTTGATGGCTTTCGAAGCACTAACTCCAGTTGGAGTCTCGTCTGTAGTCTTTGGTTGTACCTGTTTGTGAATCTTCTGCGCTTCCCCCCCCCCACTCAACTTTCCATTACTTGGATACAGTATTTTTAACATTTAGATTTTGTGGCTACTTATCCTTGTAGGACATTAATGACAAACTGCTTGGCAATTGTCATGTTATCTACACAATGGTGTTGGTCATAGAATGACAATGTCAGTGTTAATAATGGTATCTCAATTTGTCTTATTAAATATTTGAATTTAGAGAGGCTGAATGTGTTGTTTTTTATTTTGTTTTATTTTAATAAGCCATAGTCATCAAACTAGAATAAACAAACACCTTGTGTGCAGTGAATCTGTTACGCACAAGTTTCACTTTCTTCAGCTACTGGAATAAGTGAACTTTTCAATGATGTTTTAATTCACTTGAGATGCACATGCATGTTGCACGTCTTTCCAAGGTGATGCTAAACATCTTAATGAAGGAACTGGATGAAAAGAGCACAGTAGAGAAGTTTGCTGTTGATGCTGCTGCCTATTACAAATGAGCTTTAAAGAACTTTTTTGTTGTATTTCTATTAGTAGTAATTTCCAGATGAAATGACAATAAAACAGAGCAACAACTCCCTTCTCCTAAATCTCCATATATATATATTTATATATATATATATATATATATATACATATATATATATATATATATATATATATATATATATATATATATATATATATATATATATATATATTTACCAAAAAAGATCTTAATTTAATTCCCCTGAGTTTAATGTTGTCCTGAGTCAGCACAGCTGGTGTGTCTGCAATTTGTCTATGCTGGTGAGACGTCTGCTGTGACCTTATTACCCATCTGTTTCGCTGGGAGCTGTGTGGCCGGAAAGGCAGAATTCAGCTTGCCGTCAGCAGCCTTGCAGCTGAGAGGGGAGGCTTTCTCCTGAGAAGCCTCGCCTGGTATAAATATAACGTCCATCTATCAACAGAACAGGTACACAACTATGGAAAGGCCATGGCAAGAAGAAGAGGAAGAAGAAAAAAAATAGAGGTTGGGGATTTGTTTCACATATCTGGTGCAGATATGCACCAGATAGCTTCTTGAGACTTGGCTTGAGCGTACACAAAGTGAAGCAGGTGTGGACTTGGGTTTGTTGTATTAAATATCCTGCTTGTAGACACAGGTGGCATTCAGGCAAATGCAAGCGGACATAAGCACACGCTGAGACGTAATTCAGATAATTTCTTCCCAAACGCAGCCAAAAACAACAATATCTGGGCAGGAATTACATGCTGGAACAATGCAGCGTTTTTAATCTGATTCAGATCTCTTTTTAAAAAGGGATTATCTGGACTTGAAGGTACTTTGCAGGAAAGAAGCGCTTGATTTTCCCGTTATCTTTATCTACTTGTGTGTATCAAATTGTTTATCATGAGTGGGAAAAGCAGTGCAAAGATTTTTCATAAGTAATTTAGATACATTGTATGGATTTTCTGATAATATCGAATATATGTTTGTAACCAGTGTGAAAATCCAAACTTGAATGGATTTCAATCAAAGTAGAATTTGACGTTTTTTTGGCTGGGAACTACTTTTGTTGGCATGAATTAGCTGTTGTATGTTTTCTTCCCACATGAGGGCAGTGTGTCTGCTGCACTCGACCTCAGCTCTGAGCGTAAGCCGTAGGAGAGACCTGAGAATGAGCAGGCGTCATCATTTACACGCAAGCACAGCATATAGCTGATGATGCAGATCACTGTCAACTAATCTCTGTCACTGCTCCTCCCACTCAGCTCATTTGATCAGGACAAATGGATGACAACAGGCTGGATGTTAAACAGCTTGCGGTCAAATTGCTCCACGCAGACACCTGCTCAAAGCTCAGCTGGACTGATGCATGCTTCTGTCTGGATTCAGACGTAATGGTGCTCATTTAAAACGTGATTTGGTTGCAAAATGAAATCAGTCACAGAAAGTAAAGCTCCATCCTAGTTGCTTCCACACTTTGGTCAGAGGCAATATAAATGGTGCTTTGTTACCTGTTGGAAAAATATTAAGATGATTAATATTCTTCCTGCTATTCTTTGCGTTTCCTATGCAGATTTTGTTTTTCCAATGCATTAGATTTTTCCCTAAATCACTGTGAAATATTATCCCTTCATACGCTGAAAGTACTATTATAATATTGTAAAATAAAAAAATCGCCTTTCTGTTTTGTTTAGGGGCATGAGTGATACTTTTGTTATTGTGTAGAAATGTGGATTTCTACACAATAACAACCTTCTGAACTGAATGTAAATTTCAGTTCAGAAGGGGGAACTAGGAAGAAACGAGGAAGTGAAGATGATCTGAGGGAGGGACAACACAGGAGCATAAAGGATAAACGTTTTTTTAGTTACATTAATCAATATTGGTAAAACAAGGGCCAATTTATATTTTGTTTTCATACATTCATCTTTTTTTCTTATCGTCATACGGTCATCGGGGGATTAGGACAGGAATGTGTCCGGTTATCAATGCCTAAGAGGTGGGGGACAGTAGAGAGGTTGGTAGTCCATCTCAGGGCCGTTGTCAATGGATATGTAGCATTTCTAATATGTTTTGTCACAATCGTATTGCAAAGTCCAACATACATGATGTGTCTATCTGAGTGGACATGTTAAAAACTCTTTGAAAAGTACAGATAGAAAAAAAGAATTTAAAAAACATTTTGAAAGAATCTTGGTTGAGGTCATTCCTTGTTTTCAATCAGACAAACTATTAAAAGATCAGAAAAGGCAGGCAGCTATAATTTAGTTTACTCACCCATAATCTGTTGCATTTTTGTAATTATTTTGATATAAATTTAACTAAATAAAAACAAGTTGGATATATAAAAAAATAGATTTCTTTTGTCAGTATATTTTATTATTTATTGAGATCTAACTTTTGTTTACATATTGCATCTCACTGAAGCTGTTTTCTCCTTCCTGACATTTTAATTTCGTCAATAATTTCGTCAAAGGAGGGTGTGACCTCATTGAGACAAAACAGAAATGTGACTGGTCACCTGATCCTCCTCCCACGCACACGAGCTTCCTCCACCACTACCACCCCCGCTTCCCCCTCCAAAATCAGAGAAGCTCATTTCATCTCAGCAGTGAATGGATGTGTGCTGCTGTAATAACAAGGGCACCTGGTTGCGGGTCAATGAATAGCTGTGATGTGTTGTGTGCCTTGGCTGTGATGGGATTGTTTGACTAAACTGACTGGTTGGCATCGCCCCTGTCTCTGATTACAGGATGGGACAGGCGGTGTTTGACCCGTGTACATCAGAGACACTCAAGACTCTGGTTTCAGTCAGTGATGTCATGTGGGTGTAGCTGTCTCCTTGCCAAAATGACGGAGGCTGGTCCGACGTGTGCCAGACAGGAAACAGGACAGATTTGACAACAGATGCAGTATACAGCCCTCATCAGGTTGCAGACTCTTGAAAATTGATTTCATATTGTATTTTGTTATTTTGTGTCGAGGTAATTTGTGTTGTTACAGTTCGAGTGAAGTGTTTTCATAATGACATAAGATTTAAATATTTACTTTGTACAGGAAATTATACTCCAATACTAAAATTTAAAAGAATTGAATTATTTTTTATTACATATCAGTAATGTTACATTTCAAAAATTACTACTTAAATGTACTGTACTAATAAATTTAAATTGTCATCGTAAACTAATCAAAATTTCATGTGGACAAGACTCTTATTTAGGCACCGATAGTTTCATGCAATGCAAAGTAACCTTTAAAAATAAGTTCAAATTTTAAGGTTTACATTTTGTTAAGCTGATCTTTAAACTAATAAGTATTTACCGGTAGTTATTTGATGTATTAAAAACTTTTGCAAAGTCATACATATACTGTGCTATTAATTCAATTTGGTTTATTTATATAGCACCAATTCCCAACAAATGATGTCCTATCAAGCCACTTTACAACACAAATAGGTCTAGTTTGTATCTAATTATAAAAGATTCAATATGGCTTAAATCAATTTCAAATTAATCCATTTGATTTGATTCCTATTCCTATCGTCAGATTCAGATCCAAGTACCTGTACTCACATTCAACTCTAATTATAAACAATGCAGTCAAACTCAGTGGATGAAATAATCCCAATTTTTTAAGTTACTAATTGAAAAGAAGCCTTATTAATTGCATCGATTCATTGACTTTGTATCAATACCTTCACACTTCTGTTTGATTGTTGTTGTCTCTAAACGCTGTTAAAAACCCGAGGTGTTTAATGTGACTTCCAGAGGTGCAAACCTAGACTGCTCTCATAAATAATGCATGAGAGTCTGAGGAGGCAGAGCGAGCTCTCTGGAATGACTGGAACAATCACTCTAACACTTCAGGCACTATCAGGTGGACCTGTTTAATTTATCAACTTGTTTGCAGCTTTGAGCTTGTGTCAATCTGTTAGCTCAATGCTTTACACCATGATGCAATACATACCATCTATTAGTTTTTAAAAAACAAATAACAAATGAACAAGTGAGAACCTTATACTTGGCTATTTATGACAGTCTTTACTGTCTTGGATAAATCTTGAAGATGGTGTATTATGCAAAATCAACTTTTTGAGCTTTACATCATGTTGCTTTGGTTCTTTCATGCATGTTTGAGAAATTCTTGGAAATCTTCCTGCCGTCATAAGAACTACTTCTCAGTCCAACTCTCCTAAGAGCGTTTCTAAACAGCATTATGGAAGAGCCTCGTTGAGGTGATATGCTGAAGGGGGAGTGTCAGAAAAAAGCAGGAGCTTCTTAAAGAGACGGAGGCCACTTTTCAGGTATCATGTCTGATATACACCACGTTTTAATAACAAGAGGTATTTTATTGCAGATAGAAAACTTACTTTTCTCTCTGCTTTCAAAAACAACTGAAAGACTTTTTGGGATTTGAAAATTTATGTCTTTTGGTTTTTCACTTTAAAATAGGACAAAATTTGCTCTCAAATATTTTGTATATCTTCCAAAACTACGGTTATTCCTTCAGAAAACACTTTTTTTATTTGTCCAATTGTATTTTATATCATACCAAGTTTAATTTGGGAACCAAAGGGTAATGTTTTACATTTACCCTTAGGCTCACAGTTAGTCATCAGTACCAGGGTTTTTTCCTCCTTCAGCTGTCAAAGCAAAGTTCACCATCCAGTTGGCAGTTTCCATCCTAACAAGAGAGCTTTCATTTTCAATGACTTATTGCGCAACAACATCTGTGCAAGAGACCTTATAGGAACAGGAATGTCTTCTGCCTGCCTCCCCTCCTTCCTCTCTCTCTCTTCCCCGCATCTCTCTCTCTCCGTTTTTTATTTGTAATGAGGTTGAAATTCGGAAAACATTTTGTGTTCTCAGTAAACATGAACATCTGTTGCGTGCCATCTGCCCAGGCGGTTGTCATGGGATTGACCATAATGACTGATCAAAAAGCAATGTAATGTTTAAAAATGTACAAGCTAGTGTCAGAGGAGGATTTTTTTTGTCTTTGCAAAGTTGATCAAAAAATGTTTCAACATCCAACACGAGGGGAAAAAGTAAAAACACAAAAATTTTAGCTGGATGTTGATGAAAAAAAGAAACGTTGTCCCGATGCCACTTCTCTTTGAGATAAATGAGGTATTGCCTGAATGCGTCTTATTGTATTACCTGGTGTTAGCTTTGAGGCCCTCAAACATATATTTTCTGGGACAAAACAACCTCATAAATCTCCACCATAAACACTGAAACAGAGAGATGATGATACAGGAGAAAGAGACCTAGTTTAGGTCGTTGTGTGCTTAAAATACCAAACAAAGTGGGCCTGTTTCCTACAGTACATGAACCAGACACCTGGGGTATTGCACATGTAGCACAGCCCCGCGAACAGTACGCAACACACTGGAACTTCCAAATGCACACACTCGGCCACCAAGCAGCCTTGTTGCACTACAGGACAGTTCCTGCAGGCTAACCTCATAGGCTGCTTGTGTCAGATAATTTATGGAGCTTTCCCTAAGAAAGAGGTTTTTCATCATCTTTTTTTTATCTGCTTGTGACCTTTATCGCTCCAGTAGCATAAATGATTTATAAAATATTCTTAATACACTTGATCAGAGATTCAGGGCAACAAGCACTGTAAAATAAAACTAAAAAAAGAAATTTAAAAAAGAGTGTACTCGATGAAAGAATACACAGACTATGGCAACAATTCTTATTTGTTTTAATGATAAAAATAAACTATTGTAAACTCAGAAAAACATAGAAATATATTATAAATAGATACATAGTAATAAAGGAGGTTAATTTCAGACATATATTTTAGGATCTTGTCCAAAACAATTTCAGCCACGGTTTTCAAAGTAATTTTTTTTTTTCTAAAACCAGAACACACCCAAAATAAATGCAGCTACCCATTGCATGTTTGAAAGGAGAAGTAAATCTGCTGGACAAAATATGAATCATAATCCAGCAGATGTAGTATCGGCTCACACGGATTGTCCTTTCTTTGCACTTGAAGAGTCTGTGATCAAATCTTACCCTGACGCAGCGCAGTCGGCACGCTTCTAGGCTTACAGACGAGTGTCAGATGCACTCGGTGTACTTGTTGATGTACCTGGCTGACAGACATTGATGAGCAATGCTGAGAAACTCGAGAGCTTCGGCCCAGCTTTCCAGGAGAACTGGGAACAATCCCAGTCCACCCACGATGTACAAAAACCACCAATTTACACAGAAGAAAATGGTTAGTGCCAGAAGAACCATTCCTTGTGAAACTCTTACTCGCAGCGCTTTTATTTTAGTAATAGATTTTCATTGTTTTACACTTACGAGACTGACAGAATGAGAAAATGTGCACAGTTTTTCACTTCAGGGTCCAGCAGGTTTTCTAGAGACTCTTGATGGGCTTTTAGAGGAAACTCCTCCTTTCACTTCCTCTCACTGTATATACAGTCATTTAACTACATTATGCCAAGGACCTTATAGGGCGCAGTGTGGGATTATTATTCACAATAAATTCAGAAATAGTTTGTTCAATTAAACAGCTGTAGAAAATTTTCTACGTTAGTTTGCATCTCTCTATTTTACTGCAAGATTTTCAAATTTCAGCTGCTCGCCTGTCTACCAAATTTTTCACTGGCAAGTCTAGTCTTAAACGTTGATTAGTATTTTTTGTGTTGCTTAGTATTTTGGAATATTTGTGCACTGAGACATTTGACATCTAGCAGAAGTTTGGGATCAGTAAATCAACTCCCTTGTTTTAGTTTGTTGGTCCAGACTGAAAACAAAGGGAACAGTACCTTATTTGCTGTACGCAAGATGTACCATATTTGTCTATGAATATGTTAAAAATACAATTTCTTCAAACAAGCATTCTGCTGTAGTTGAGAGAAATACATTGGTTTTTGGCTGTTTTGATGACAGATTCATTGTTTCTACCAAGTCATTTCTTCGGTGCATTGTTTTTTAGTGGCTCCTCATATGTTTATGTTGTTTTGTCATCGCTTGACTAAATATCCAAATGTTATTCAGTTTATCTTTTATGTTTTAGATGATTAATTGCAATCACAACTGATTGGTAACTTGTATGTCTTCTGAGATCTTTTATTTTTACTTAACATTTTATAGTCAAGTTAATAGACTTATGCTGACATCTCCCACAGAGTGACGATCTCTTGCAGTGGAGGACACCTGACTATTGGATGAATATAAATCTTTGATCGGATAAGGACCTGTAGCCTCTGCTGTGTAAAGATCTTAGACTCAAGCTGACCTTTTAGAACATGTCAGTGTACAGGGCAGGGTTATGTTTTCCCCAAACCATTGAAAATAAACATAACTCTGCAATACATCTCTTTTATTAATATCAAATAGATGGATTCAGCATTTTCATGTGATTCAAACATTTGACCTCTTTTAGCCTTTAAATGGGATCAGTTATTTAGTCAACATAATACAGAATTACAACAAAAATACACTTTTTTTTGTCTCATAGCAGTTGTGACCTCTAATGTGGACCAACCCAGTATAGCACAGAATTGTCAAGTGAAAGAAAAATGTCAGATGATTTTAACTTTTTTCCTCCATCCTGCTGGAAGGCTGACCTTCCAGCAGGATGACCCTAAACATACAGCAATAGATACAGTGGAGTGGTTTAGATTAAAGTGCATTCAGTCAAGGTCCAGACATTAATCCAATAGAGAGTTTGTGGTAAGACTTGAAATTGCTTTTCACAGATGCTGCTCCATCCAGTCAGACTTATTTTGAGCTATTTTGCAACAAAAAGAACAAATAAAAAATTCTGTCCTTTATGAGAAGCTTGTAAAGAACGACCCAATAGACTCCTAGATGTAATTGCTGTTAAGGGTGGTGCTGAAGGTGGCTGAACATAAGTTTTTGGTTTCAAGAATTTTGAAAGAGACTTCTTACATTTTGGAAATATGCATCACTTTGTGCCACTTGCATAAATTCTCCAAACAGTGAATTTTTGGGTAGCAACGTGACAAAATCAGGAAAAAAAAAATTCATGGCATGTGGATACTTCTGCAAGGCAATCTCAGTCCTGTTAGTTTAAAAAAAAAAAACACTCTAAAGTTCTCCAGATATTAATAATTAGAGGCAAAAAAAAGGATTAACTCTTTTTCAGATAAACCTCTCCTTGGAATTTATTAATGGGGAAAATGTTTTCAAGTCCAAAAAAAAAAAAAAAAAGAAAAGCTTTGTTGCATAATGAGATGAAATACGGCAAATGGTAGGCAGCTGACCTTCCGGGGTAAGGATACTGGCAGGCAGACAGGGGATGGACTGGTAGCTACACCAGATGTTCACCACGTGTTACATGGGTCCGCGTTATTAGCACGATGATGAGGTCAAACCAAATACCGTGACAGGCACCCTCTGTCGTTGTGTAAGAGATAACAAAAGGAAGGAATTTTGTAGAACATGAAATGCGGCGACCGGATACAGTCAACTGCTTTGAGGGAAGTGTTTGTGCTTTTCGCTTGGTGAACGGTGTTTATTCATGCATGCATTTTTATGCCAACGTGTGCATATGTGTTTGTGTCAAACTGATAGGTCTGCCTGGAATAGTGCCATCAATTAGGCCAATGTATGGGCTTATCAGTCACGATAAGGCTCACTCCCCGTGGTGGCCTCTCAGTCATATGTGCCTCCCAGCTGTTGTTTTCTTTCCCTGCTGTTTTTGTTGCAATCTGCAGGACGGACTAGTACTTGCACAGTGAGTTTTTCATCTTGCCGCAATCCAAAACTGTGTCTCTGAATGCATAAGGCAAAACTACTGAGGAAGCATCACGGAATATAATGCAAATGTCATGCTGCTTCCATTCTTGAGTTGTAGAATTTCCCACTTAGTTTCTAAAGAACCTTCTTATAAATTTAGTAGCCAACATCCTTAATTGAAAAAAAAGTTGAGAGCAATCCATCAGCCTGTGTCCTGACTCTGAAAGCTAATTTTGTTGAAAGCCCCCTCATGTTTATAACATCAGTCAGTGTCTGGAAGCGGCCCACGCTGACTCTGATATACTGCGACAGTTTGTATTCGTTGGAGCTGTAGCCCATAAATTGGTAGTGTTCTGCAAGTTGGGTTTTGGCTGCAGAACCAAACATTTCCACATGGTACCCATGACACCTTGATGTAAGATTGTGGACTTTCCCTGAGTACGACACAGGATGTACTCCAATCTAAACCATTCCAGGGTAGCTCTGGGATTCTTCAAGCTTCATCATGTATTTAGTTTTGTCCGTAGTCCCTTCAGTTCCTAAAAGCTACCCTGTCTCTGCAGAAGAATGGCATGCCAGCAGTATGATGCCATGTTTCATATAGCGATGGTCCACTCAGGGTGATGAGCAGGGCTGTCAAATTTTATTTTGGTTTCATCTGATGAGAAAAACTTGCTTCTACATGTTTCTTGTGTCTCATACATCAGGAGAAACGCTAAACAAGACTTCTTGAGGCTTTCTTTCAAATATGACTGGAAAGTGGCAAGTTTTCCATTAAAAAAATACTGGCCATCTTTTCCTTTTTAAAGAGCTTTTTAAAGTAAGCAGTGTGGAATGGATCTTTCCTCAGTGTGTATCTTTGCAATTCTGCTAGTCTGCCATGGAGGTCTGCCTCAATTTAGGTCTTCCCATGTCCTGCTAGGTTTATTTTTTCTATTTAGCAAGAGTTATTGTGAGTTCATCACAATTTCTTTCTTACTCTGGCAATTTTAACAAAGTGCAATTAAGAATATTTCTGTAAGTCATTGTAAGTACAAGCTAGGAATTATATATATTAAGAAAACTCAAATAATTTCTAGAAACAATATTGCCAGATTGCTTACTTCATCCATATATTTAAATTGCTTTGAAGTTTTTTTTTATATAAGGGAATTATGTCATAATTTGTTGCCCGTTTAACCTCCCAGCTTGTGTTTTGGAAAACATTGCAGCAAATCAGACATCTGCACAGGACCGTCCCTTCACATAACAGGACCTCGTCATCAGCGGGTTTGGGCCTCGACTCCCCCCCTCCTAAGCTAGGCAGATTAATTATCAAAATGGCAGTTCCTTTATACCAATGAACAGATTAAAGTAATTTCCATAAACCATGCAGTGCTGTAAATATGGAAGAACAGCTTTGTTTTCACTGCTGCTGGACGCTTTGAAGAGAGATGAAATATTTTCCAATAAAAGCTGACCAGTTTGCTGTCATATCACCATTTCTTAAATAATTAAATAAACAGCTGCTAAAGATTGTGGCTAAATTAGTTGTTTTCAAAGCAAATTACATTAAAGAACATTGAAATGTGTAACAACATTGAGCAAATTTTGAGGAACTCAGTGGAGCGGAGTTTAAGAGTAAGTGAACAGTCACATACAGACTGAAGCAATTAAGATTATGATCAAGTTCGGAAAAGAACCCCAAAGGGTGTTTGCCTGGCCTGCAGCCAATAGTGTTTCATTGTTTCCCAAATATTTAGACAGGAGAATGTCTAACCCAATGAATTTTTCAAAGTGCAAATAGCTGAAAAGGTTCAGCTCATTAAACTGCTGAGAAATCCCCAGAGGTTTTTTTTTTTATGGACAGCATTAACTAAACATTGTGTTTTTGTGCTATTATTCGAATGTAAGCTCAACATTTACAAGTGGGGCAAAGAAAATGAGCGCTTAGAAAACTATGAGTCTTTTGTTAAGGCAGATATTTTCCATTCCTCTCTAGGAGTTTGTGTGTGTTGGCTTCCTGCCACCTTGCTCTGTCCAGGTAGTGTATAATCAGCTTGGAAAAGCATCAACACCTGTAATTACTGCTCACTGCTGATAAGAGGGGTCTGCCTGAAAAAAAGCTGTTTGGCTGTACCACTGATTTCATTGATACCTTAACAATGGTGTATGTGTTTTACAATATGCAATCAATCTGTGCAATCCTTTTTTTTTCTTTATAAAAGCAGTGAACAAAAGTCACCAATGTATTTGATATTACTTAAATATTTAAATAATTCACACAATATCCTAATAATTTGCGTGATCTACATGAGCTGCAAAGCATCTTGATACACTCTGCTGCTTTTGCCTCTTTTCTGCTGCTGCTGCTGCTGCTAGCAGCTTCGCTTCGACCTCTCTACTACCAGCGCAGCCCTTTGGGTTTGAGGTCAAACCCTCTACTCACTTCCTGACACACGGAAGATGTGTTCAGGGGCGTAGAGATAAGCTCATCACTCAATGACATATTGAGCAGCATACCCATGGAGTGGTGCATTCAGAGCTCACATACGGAACAGAAACCTGCTACTATGTTGGCTTATAGCGATGTATTTAAAATTGGAAAAGACTTCAAAAGAGTGCAGGTTTTGATGGGACGTCCTATCCAGATGCTTCAAAATAAGAAATATTTGTTGAGGCTTTTCTCCATTGCGGCACATTACATCATCAATTAAGCTTGAAGCCGCACTGCCTGCAGTGTTTCAGGAAGTGGTTGAGATTTTATCCATGACCTTGTCCAGGTTGCCGTCGGGGTTTTTGTGGCCACCAGCATCAAATGTACTCTGCACAAAGGGTTTCATTTGGTAAATAATTTCCAAAAAGAGGAATTGTTTAAATCCCAGTATTTTTAACAAAAAACTGTTTTGGAATAATTACAATCAACCCCCAGCAATAGTTGTACTAAAAACTACAAAGATCGTATGAGAATTACATTCTCTTTCCTCTTTCTTACCAACAGTCACACACCTTGTCAAAATGTGACTTTTTCAAATATTGAATTGAAGGCATTTGTACTGCTACTATAGGACACTGATTAAAATGTAAAAGTCAAGAGGAAGCCATGGAAAACAACTGGTATCAATACATTTCTTTTTTATTAGTAGTTAATTCCATGTCCAAACTGGGAGGACTGGTCATACTTCTTTCTTGAAGTTTCAGAAAGGCAAAGAAATTTAGCTGGAAAGCCTAAAGCTTCATGATAATTTAAAAGGCATTTGAACAGAAGACTTTAATAATAATAATTTTAAAAAATCCAAAACTTTGTACCATTTTTTGCACAGTCTGACTTTATTTATTCATTTGCTTTAGGTCCGTCCTCCAAAATAACTTCTCAAAGGAGAACTTTTAAAAATGTTTTTTCTTTCAATGTAAATTTTTATGTGCCCATAGAAACCATGGAAACATCCAATCGTCACATTGTTCAGAGATTCGTGTATATTGCTTAAGAAATGTGCAAATCAATCCCAGAACAAAAGCAAAAGACCTTGCAAAGACACAAAACTAAAACACCCTTGACGGGTGCCAGTCGATCACAAGCCCAACAGAGACACAGGTGACAACCAACCATGCATCTCAATGCTACAAAAAAGGCCATGAATGGAAACCTTCTTGCCCAAACCATGGCAACCATTATACTGTATTTAATTCATGACCATTTAGCAGTAAATCTGATTACTAAAATATATGTGCACTTCACTCTTAGACTAGAGAATTCACTGGATAAGATTATACGGATAACAAAATGGGGGAAAATAAATTGATGCCTCTTCAAAGTGAAATTCTTACTAAATAATTAAGAAAGTGATTTGAAAGATAACACAATGTAGCATTATACTCCCAGCTAGCCGACCATCCTTCAAAATATACATTTTAATTCGATATGCAAAAGTGGTACTTTACAGACCGCTTGTTTTCCTCTTCAAAATGTGTCATCAAGTAATTCCTATTGGCATGAGAAGAGCGGGGTTTACAAACAAAGTGTGGACAAAATCTGTTTGATATCAGGCTGAGACTGGCAAATGGCAAAGAGCAAAGCTTTAGTTCATCTGCAGACTGAGAACAAACACAGCAGTGAGCTGCTCTGAGTTCTGACTTGGAGCTGCAAGCCCTCACAATATATAGAACTCATGACACACAATGTGGTCACTCCAGTTTCAGCTGAACAATTTTCATGCAGGTCACGTAACCATAGGGTGGGGAGAGTACAACCTCGTTCTCACTGGAGGGTCAGTTAACTCCTTGGATGATAAACATCTTCTTGTTCAAATATGTGAGTTTCCAAAAATCAGGTTTGCTAATGGAACAATTTTGCATAACAAGTACATTGTCAAACCAGAATATCCAGCAGGTGCATCAATTTCTCAAAACTCTGAGCTGGTGACATTTTATAGAGAACCTTGTAAAGCCTCAGGGCTTATTCCATTACACTATAAACTATCTGTTCTTATCTGTTAATAAATACTGGCGCCTTGCTGTGGCATGTATGGTGAGCCATTGTTGCTATCAGCCTGCTGCAGTTGCTGCAGGGAACCCTCTGACTGGTTCTGCAGAAACTCTCTAGCCCACATACTCTAACAGATTGAACAATACTAATATGGTTAAATGAATAAAATAATTAAATAAAATTAAGAGAAATAATAAAACAATTTTTACTTCACAAAAGATGCACTGATGCTTTTCAAGTCAGAACAGTATACTCTTCTGCAGCAGGAATTAACTTTGATCAGTTTGATTATCTTGTTCCCAGTAACAACAAGAATGTTGTATCAGAGCAGAGCTGGAAAGCAATTTCTCCTCAAGCTTGCTGCTGAGATCTTCTGTTGCATGAAGCAAACGACAAGCATGGAGAACCCGGCTGGAAAAATTACAGCAGTCCTAGTGCTAATTAGAAGCAGCACCACGTGTGTAATCATCTATGACTGAAGCATTAATTATATCAATGAACATGGTATCATTACCTGGCTATGCTGAAACCAGCAGAGATACACATTTTTAGTACCTTAAAGAAACCACCTTGTACCATGCAGAAGCGAAAAATACAAAAATGTCCATGCATAATTTTTCTGCTTTAAAAAAAATTAAATTAATTTATTTTTATCGTTTTAGAGAGAGATTGGAATAAATGGACAGGAACACAATAAAACCTGACATTTCTTCTCAGTGGGCATTGAGTCAGACATTTTATTAATGTTCCAATAACTTGTGCTCCTGAGCCATGGTTTTACTAGTTATTATGACAGTCTGCTGAATTTCTCCGTATAATCTCATTTACATTTTCTGAGCCTGCTGCAGGGCACATTCAACTTCATGGATATGCTGCTGTGGCGATCAATCCAACAACGCTTTCAAAGATTTCAGAAGTTCCAGCTCATGTCAATGGTTTAATCCTAATGATCTGCTAATCCAGGTATCAAAAAACAAGCTCCTCTTTGTAGCACAAGGCTACAAAGTGTGATCTATATGCCACTGAAATCTGAAGAGCAAAAAAATCAACCTACAGTGCCAAGCATAAAATTGCCAAAATTTGTTTCAGAAGTCTCTAATTTTTTACAGCTAAAACAAACCATTGCTTAACCTTTCATCAGAGGGCTAGACTCTGGCAAGATTTTTCAGCAACATTCTTCAAATAAGAATGTTTTTGAGTAAAGATGATTATACCTTAGGCCTACATGCTCAATGCTTTAGTGAACAAGTGTGTTTCTGTTTTTGTACCATATAGTTATTCTTAAAATGTGAATAAGTAGATTAAAAACAAACAACAAAGAAACATTTCTATGAGAATGTATAGTTGCATAGACAGAAAAAAGTGGAAACGGATCACAAATTTCAACTTTCCTCCGATCGTCAAGTCCTAATTTGAGAGGGTGTTCTTGATTCGAGTGCCCCATTATTATGTCCACCTTAATTTCTTTATGAGCTAACTTTTTTTCCCCTAATTTTCAGAGTGAGCACAGAAATAAGTTGTAATATTTTAAGACTCAATTTAAACATGTCCACATAAACATTATAACTAATTACAACCCGAATCTCAATAATCAGGTGCTGGCACAGGAACCCGTCTTGAATTGCGACAGCTATCTAAGCCAATAGAATATTTATTGTGTCCTCTGTCCTTCACAAAGTGCGATAAGAACCTCCTTGTCACAGCCACCCAATCAGGATCCTTTAATGTTTAATTGACCTTCGAGAATCTGGTTTGGTGAAGTACATCCACCTCTGATTAAACATGTAATTTCCTGAAGTGATTTGTTGTTTATTTCTCGGTGATTTAGGATAAGTTGCTTATGATTATAAATTGTTAAAGATGAATTAGAAGGTAACCATGGGGCTGTGTTTGGGCCTCACATCTCACGTCCTCTAAATAGAGGAAATAAATTAGATTTGCCGGTGGTGGAATTCATTTTTCTTTTAATTAACATGGTTTACATTTGTTATTATGTCTTTAGGACAAAGCTTCAAATCCAGGTGTAAGCCCGTCGAGCTCATCCTCATGAATAATTAAGTGCTCCACAATGGCAGGGTGCCCCAGTTCAATCTGGAGGTAATGATTCAATCAATAATGACTCACTTAGCTCATCAGACTGATATGACTAGACCCAACATTTAACAGTAGTTCAGCCCAACACCACACACTGGAAGTGTTGGTTTGAGGTGTTAAAGCTGCTCTGGTCCTTTCTCGTCCCGTCTCCTGTTTTTCTTACGACTGCAGAAGACGCTACAGTGTGTGGATTATCTGCACAGAATCCATCCCCTCTGTGTCCTTGTTTCAGTCATTCTAGACATATTGTCTTGTAATTTAGTTACAACCCAATTTTTTTCACATTTTACTGAGATTTGGACATATTGGATCAGGAGAATGAAGGCATAATGACCACCAGATTTTTTTAAAGTTTTCATTAGTAATAATAAAAAAAAAAGTTACCTATTTATGGGAAAATCATGATCCCATTGAAATACGTAACCTTACAAAAAATAATTGTAAAATTTGAACCTTCTCAAGAAGAATTTATGTTTTTGCAAGACACAGTATGCTACTTAAAAATAATAAAAATTTAAGGATGTTCAGATGATATAATTATGCATTTATTGGTGAACTATTGCACTGCATTTCACTGGGACTATTATAGAAATCAGATCAGAAATATTCATTGTATACTTTAGTAGTATTTATTCTAAGAATAAATAGTATTTTTTTAATGAATTATACTCAGTAGACCTATCAATATGAACATTTTATTGAGATTTAAAGCCTTCACATAAGTTTTATTGATAATGTTGTGCATCTGGGACACAGGTATTATTGAGTCTTTCAAGAATGTATTAGGTTGAGGCCATTTTGGGATTAAGTTATTTTTTCTCATCGCTTGAGCAGAAACATGCAACTTGAGAGGTTAAGAGCATCTATTTCGCATCAATCATCTCTGCACTGGACATTTTCCTTCCGTTTACACCTTTAAGTGCAGTGATAGGACACGTTCTGCGTTAACCGACTCTGAAGGGTTTATTGAAATTCTGATCACACAACAGCATTCGTAGGGGTGAACATTCATTTCCATGCTTTCTCTATGCTCAAATGCGAAACACATAATCAAGTCTGAATGCTGTCACTCTTCCAAGGTGAGGGCGCCGTGTGTGTTAATGGGTAAACCTGCCGGGAGCCTTTTCCTCTGGGGAGCTTTCACCTTGGTCTTCTGCTGAGGCAGCAGACCAAAACACCAGGAAGCCTTAGTGCCGTGACAGAATTAAGAAACGGAGAGAGCTGAGGTGGCCGAAAAGGTATCAGGAGGTTGGAAAGAGGGGGGGGGGAGAAGTTTAGAGGACCACTTGGATGAAGAAAGACGGATAAGGCAGGAGACAGATGATGGAAATAGGTGACGTCACCGGCTGCACGTAGCACCCAATGCGGAACAGTGTTTACCCAAATTTGACAAAGGAACACAATGTGTTCATTCAGTTGACAAAAATCCTTCCTCTCGTTCAGTGCCTCAATTGCACAAACATGGATGTCTGTCTGCCTGCAGCTGGCTGTGTTTTCCACTGCTCAGTTATGCTTCAGATCACTGAGGATTACTAATGGATTTTACAAACGGCCACAAAAATTTCTGGCTTTTAGCGTTCAGGCGATTTGACTTTTTTGAGCTTTAAATAAACATTCAGACTCATCCCAGGCTCACCCCAGCCAGAAACACAGCTACTGTTCTTTTTTTTGGTTTTGTTTGTTTTTTCTGGAGCTTTATCTTCATAACAGCGTGCACACATCCCAGACATGCTTCTTCCCATTGTGTTCAGTATTTTCCAAAAAATATTTCTCACTAAAATAAGTCAATTATTTAAATCAAACTACAGTACATGGAAAAGATTAGTGTTTAAAGTTAGTGTTAAAATCATTCCACTGTGAGATATATTCGTAGTCCACAGGAGCTTTTACAGAAACCAATCACTGACAGGCTCGCTAACTTGGAACTGACATGTTATGACAGCCTCGCAGCCGTTTGTGAAATTGTCACAAATATTTTATTGATTGGCCACACGCAGGACGGCGGCGTTCGAAAACTGCATTAGTAGGCAGGGGAGGGAATCAACGATCATGCGTCAGCCAGAATCACCGTGCAGGACATGGAGACCGTCTCTCTTTTTAGACTTTATGTAATTTTACAGTTCACAGAACACTTATGAACATATGAAATTTTAGATCCATGCTGCTGGTTTGCCTATTCTGCTATTACTCTCTCTATATCAGGTTGGGGCAGGTACAAAAAGAACTTTAGGCTTTGACAACAGCCCAATTAGATGAACAGTTCTTAAAACAGAATCTTAAATATTGTTTTGCTTACATTGACAATACTAACTTTCTGCATCCTTACATGGCAACAACAGCAGTGTTGGCAATAATTGCAGCTTCAATCTAGAACACCCTGTTTTAAGAGTTCTGCAAAAAAATACAGTAGAAAATAAGATGCCTTGAACAGTGCCTAAATCAGACTAGCCACGCAAACACTTAACTAGCATGAATATTGCTGAAAGTTAAGGGATTTTTAAAAGTATTTTCTACCTGAATCTCAGTCCAAAGTTAAATTTCAATAACTGTTATTGGTCTACTTTTTTATATTTTGTCAGCTGGATCCAGTGAGCCCCATAAAGCTGCAATATGTGTTGGTTGATTTTAAAACTGGCACTTCAATGCGTATATTTTACAAAATTCCATATTATACTAGGCACATTATTTTTGTTGGACCAAGGGTCTGAGTTTTCCCTAATCTACATCGGTGATGTTCACAGTGAAGAGAGACTATTTTTCTATTTTCTATTTTTGTCATGTGACCTGCTCTTCTGTGCTTTGACCATGTCGGGTGTTCAGGAGAGATGTGTGGAACACTTCTGAAGCAATAAGCCCAGTTGTAAGCTTAGAAGGCAGGAAAACAACTTTTTCTGCAAGTTTTGCTCAACCATAATCAAAAATTGAATAAAAAATAAAGAGAGAAAATGTTGTGTTTAGTCAAATATCTATTTGGAAACAAATGTCTGTCCTCCAGACAAAATATCTGCTGGTCCCAAGAAAAGCTGACACTGCAGCATCTGACGCATCACCAGCGAGTTAGTTAAGTGGAACACAATGATGATACCTACAGTATGTCGGCCATGTAATACTGATGAAATGTAGAGTGTTATTTTAATGCACTGAGTTTTCAAGTATAAATAATTGTTTCTAATTAGGTATTGGACTGTGACTCGGACTATTCTTCAAAAAAGTCCTCATTGGAAAATTATTTGACAATAGCTTTTAGTTCTGTAGCTTATACTAATTTACAAACATTCAGGCAGATGAAAACCATTTGGATGTCTTTTTATAAAATGATTTGTACTGCAGAATTTTTGTCAAGTTGCAGAATTCTTGTTGCAGCTTCTTGTTGCAACCTGATGCAGGTTTCCTAAGCCAGCAGAAAGCAACTAAGTGACAAATCTGCAAGCCTCACACTGACGCATGCATTGATGAACACTTTATTCAGCTGGGCTTGGGCGGCTGAACACTCCTCCATGACTGTTCTGAAAGACGCTCCCCATCAAGGGATCAACGGACGTCAGTAAATCCATTACTAAAAATACTTACCAATCCTTTGGGATTACTACGCTTAGCAAGTGGACATTGTGCATGGCACAAATCTGGAATTAGGCAGTGAAAGGCTGTCAATGGTCCATCAACACCTGATCCACTATGTAGGCATATGTTTCCCCCGGCCAAAGGTGCATGTAGCTGAGTTGCTTTATCTGAGCTGTGCCATGTGTTGCGTTGAACTTTGTCCACTTCTCTTCTCTTCTACAAGGTTGTTCAAGAAGAAATTAAGCAACGGCAAGGCAGTAGCTTCGAAAGCTTTATTCTTTGAGTACAAATACAGTATTCTGTTCATTACACAAATAAAATGTTATGATTTTACTAATTGTGATATGGGGGCCCAGAGGTTAATCATTTTCATACATTGTACGTAAAGTTTGTAGAAGTGTGCCAAACATTTTTTCCATAAAAACCTTTTGAAGTGATCATCTCTAAAGTCTCTGTGTTTGAGCTAATTTAGATCAGGTGAAAAAACTGGGTGACATCCAGCTTAGGCACTCAGCCCAGTATGGCATTAGGACTGGCTGCATCCTGCTGTGTGTGTTAGTTCTACAGTATATTATACTCACTCTGGAGTAGTGTACTTACAAGTGGCAGGATGCTTATTTTCTTATGTTTTGCTGTTTTAACTGAAAATTAATGCAGAAATAAGTTTTTATTGGTGTGAATGCTGTAGGCATTCAGACTATTGAGTTCCACTTTTCTGGTTGCTTCGAAAATTTCACCGCGCTTCTTCTCCTGCATACTTTGCGCTATTTTCACCATTCAACTTTTATACTATACAGCTATCTCCTAATGCCGGCTATATCTCTTGGTATTCATAAACCTCATACTTTTTATAATATTCAGCTTTTTATGAGTTTCACCCCATGGGGGAAACCGCTCCATCCTGTGGCAGAATTGAGAATTACAATATAAAATGTCCGTTGTGTTTCACAGTGGATGTTTTAGGTCCTGCCTATTAATGGCAATCAATCATCCAGTTTCAGGGCTGTCATGGAGGACACAAGGCATGACAGCCTTGAAGTTGAGTAGTTTAACAGCTTTTATGCTGTTTAACAACACATGGGAATAATTTGAGCTTTTGACATTGTTTTTTTTTACGTGCTGCATGTGGCATGTTTTTTGTAGTCACCATGTAAACGATGCCTCCGAACAAATGTTGATATCTCAGGAACCATAAAAGGTTTGGATTTCATTCACCCACCGTTTTTATCAGAAGGAATAGGGGAACGGTTCTGTCTTTTTCAACTCCTCCCGACTCAGAGGGACTCAGAGGCCAGTACGGACTCGGAGGCCGGTCCCGATTCGGAGGACAATTTTGACTTGGAGGCAGGTTCCGACTCAGAGGCCTGTACAGTAGTCAGACCGGGGTCTTCCAAGTTTAATGATTCAATATCTTCCAAATGTCTTCCAAAACTACATCACCAACGTTCACATATGAGCAGTTTTCATTTATTTCCTAGTCCTCAAAGTCTGCTGATTCAATATCTTCCAAAATGGTATCACAGATGTTCACATGTGTAGGGTCTTCATTTGGTGTTCTGTTGACTTTCAGTATTGTCTGGTACAGGATTTTCCAAAACAGAATTACAAGGACGCACCTGTATGAAGACTGGAAAACATTTGCCTCTTAATGGAGGATTAATTTTGTAGGAAGTCCAAGAAATGTACTCTGTACTTTCTACAGGTGATTGTTCCAAACAGACCCGACTCAGAGGTCGGTCCCGACTCGGCCCCGACTTAGAGGCCATATAAATATTAAATATTCTTCTCCAAGTTAACAGTATTAAGTAGTATGCAATATTTGTTTTTCTGCCCTTTCTAAAATGCTCAGAATATTATTTGCAATCCTAAAACCACTTTCCCATAATTATCTTATTGACCGATAATGCTCTTTGTTTGTTCAAGTCCTTTTGCAGATTAAGCAAGCCCTACAGCTCAAGCTGGTCCCTGTCCAACACCTCACCCTTATCCTTCGGCTCCATGATACCCTGCTGGACTCAACTGGACACAAACCAAAGCTCACAATCCTATTACAACACTACCGTAGTCCCTGACCCAATCACAGTTTAATTAAAGTCGTCGGTCATAGGACAAGAGTGAATTTGCATGTTTTACTTTATGTTAAAATTTTAGGTTGTTTGTTTTTATCTAGTTCCATGTGGTTTGCTGTTTTAACACTTTTGCATTTAGAATTGACTAAGTATAATAATCAGTTTTGCTTAATCCACTATACAAATGCTAAGAACAAGATAAATACAAAATAAATTGTTTTTTCCTGCAAAAAATAAAGTTTGGGGCTGAAACAAGGTGCTGCTCTCCTGCCTCTGTGAGGCATGAGCAATACCCAGCAAAGCAAAGGGGATATGAACTGTTTCATGTCCACTTGAGGCATTGACTGTAAGCAGAGACGACTGGATGCAATCTAAGTCAGTAAATGCAATTTCAGAAGGGCAAATGAGACCATCAGAAGGAACAAGGACACAGTTTATCGTGCACAAAGAAGGGTATTACAGTCACCATTTTCTGTATGTTATGCATGATATGACATCAACCTAAATTTGGCTGGGATTATCTTAGACATGCACTAAGATAATGTAGCAAAACAGTGTTTGTGCTATAATGCCTGCATGTTTTCTGCATTATGAAGTTAAATCTGACACAAAGTGCACTAACAATGCATTTCAGTGTGCAGTTATTTATTTTCTGGACATGTGAGTGGGGCCATTTAGCATTTGTACTTGGTCAATATCAGCATTAGTTAAAGCCATAAAATGTTATGCAACATTTGTCTCCCTCGCTACCCCTCCCAGCGTCACTCACAGAGTAGCCAAAGTTACACAAGCTTTGCGCAGGGGGAGACAGTTGGCATTCCAGCTAATCCAACTCAACCCAAACCAGCTGACAAGCGTGGGGTAGGAGTGGAGGGGGGGAACACATAAAAAAAATTAAGGAATGTCTGCTTCAATTACGATAACATTTGGATCATTACATCATAATCCACATCCAAACATGCAACAAATATCTGAGGTAATGCCCTCCCCAGTGATACACACGAATAGATGTGGTTTGGTAAAGCCATTAAAACGACCAGCAGAGGTGTTGTGGTGTGTGGATGTAATGCCACAGTGCAAAAGCAGTGATGGTTATTTTCTTTTTTTGAAAGGATGGAACACAATGTGCTTCATTAATTTGCTAAAAAAAAAAAAAGTGAAAAAATTATTTGGCTGCGTGTAATATTTTGAATGTGCGGTGTAAAGTGTTATTATTTTTGTTGGTTTTTAAAAAAAATGAAAACAAAATAATGGACCCTACAAACCAAGCAACTCCTTCAAAGAAAAAAAAATTGAAACGCATGCAACGGAAATCCACACATGCACAATTATTTCATTTTACAGAAAATCAAACATGTAAGCACTAACTTTACAATTTGAGGAAACCCCGTGGGTCACACAGAAAGCACATTCTTGTTCTATGACTGCACAGAAAAATGTTTCATGTTTAAACTTTCTTTTTTCTCTTTCTTGATTTCTCCTCATATTTATTTATTTATTTTCACTTTTCCACATGTTATTGTTTGGTTCTTACTTTGTCATTCACAATGGAAAAGTTTCACTTGGTGTTTTTCTATAAATTTTTATATTTGCTTTCACTGACAAACTTAATGTGTAAAATTTAAAACAAAAATGCTTATTCTGTGATTTTACCTTATCTCCTACTGGCCAAAAGATATCATACAAGTTAGGATCCTTCAGCATTGGCAGAATTGTTCAGAAATTGAGGCCTTGTGTAGAATCCTTTATTCTTTAGTCTCACAAATAACTTTAGTTTCAAAATGTATAGCTTTGAAATACACTTTTCTTATTTCACACCAATTACATGGATCTGAAATTTATCAGCAAAGAGCATTTAAGTGTTTAGTTGATCAGAGTGATACAAATATCATGTGCCTTTCTAAGTGGTGAATCTGATTTATATGGCATGTTTTTGGCTATCACTGTGTTATAGTTAATATAAAATACAGATTAAAAAAATAATACCAGAAATACATAGACGGCTGATTCTAATCACACGGATAAATTCAAAGTCATCTTCACGGCCAATCGTCATTGCATTCAAACAGTCCTAATATTACTAGTAATGTACTACCACATATTGTGGAGTCCTACCCTGAACACAATGTTCCCTGTATATGTGAAACACAGTGATGGTAGCATCATGCTGTGGGAGATTTATTTTTCAGCCTTCCATCCAATTTGACTGAATTTGACCTTTTTGATCAAATGGGCAAAAAGTTAAGTGTCTAGCTGTGGAAAGCTGGTAGAGAAACACCCCTGAATACATGCAGCTGTGCTCTCAGCTGCGTGTAATTAGCTGAGAATACATGCATGTAGGATACATATCCTACATGCGTATGCATGACACACCTTTACCAGATTAAAATATGCAAAAAACAAACAAACAAAACATGCTTCCCTTTATTTCTGCTTCCCAATTGGGCACCTTATTATTACTATACTGCAGAATATTCCACTGAAATTTGGCAAAATGTGGAGAAGTTCAACACATCAAAATGATGATTCTCCCCACTGAAAAATACTACTGTGAGTCGATCAAACTTACATGCATCTTTTTAATCGTGATGGAATATATCATGCATATATTAGCGCAAAAATAAAACTTATATCGTGTTTAGGGCCAAAACCGAAACATAAATTAACAACCAAAACTATTATTTTTTTAATGCATCCCTACCTTACCCCCCCCCCCCCCCCCCCCCTCCTCCTCTCTGACAGATGTTCGGAGAAGAGGACAGAGGGATCTCACGGGCCACATTTCGCCTGTAGCATTATGTAAATAAGGTGCAGGAGCATGTGCCAGTTAAACCGCAGTGCCGTGCGGAGTGAGGGATGAAGCACAGACGCTGCACGGCAGGAGCCGGGGCCGTCGGTAGATGGCGGTAACCCAAGAAACCTGATCCACCGGGCTCCCGTGCACTCCGTCTCAGTTTGCAGCACTCGCATTTGAAGACAAGAGAAGCCGAACAGTTTGAAGGACACCGAGAAGAACCAGCAGAGCCCACGGCGGGTCCTCTCTCGCGAGCAGGCGGCGGAGCGCTCTGTCCACAGAGAACAACGGGCAAACTCGGAGCACCATGGAAGACAAATCCAATTCGTTCTCCAGCAACAAGGAGGAGAAGGCGGATGGGAATAATGTTTTTCAGAGGCAAGACTCGATACAGAAAAATAACACGGGGAGCCAGAACACGAAGGACCATGGCAACTCCGTGGGATTCAAGGGGGAGCGGGAAGAGGCCATGGTCGGCTTTGACGACCTGGACGGGGCGTCCAGGCAGCATGGTTTTATGCAGAGGCAATTCGGGGCGATGATGCAGCCCGGAGTCAATAAGTTCTCCTTGCGAATGTTCGGCAGTCAGAAAGCCGTGGAGAAAGAGCAAGAGAGGGTCCAGACGGCCGGATACTGGATCATTCACCCATATAGCGATTTTAGGTAAGGACTGGAACAGACACCTGCTCACCCCTCCCTCTGAATGCATCCCCTCCGTCACCCTGAGGGTCTGGGAGATGTAGCCTCATACAGCCTGGCCCCTAAGCGCATCCACTAATCTACCTCTGCATGTAAGCAATCTGGCTTCTGCAGGCAGAGAGGCTCTGCTCCAAGGCTGATTCATTGCGGCATATTAAAAAAAAAAAAAAAAAATCATAATTAAAATAAGAAGAATAAAAAAGGGCAATATGCATATTGGTGGGGTGTCCTTGGGAAAAGATTGCTGAATGTCAGAATTTGCAAACATTCTCACAGCTCAGATTTCCTGCATGTTTCACACAAACCGGGCGACGTGTTCCTCTATCTGAAGGGGCGACTTCACCTGGGCACAACGTGACAATGCCTCTGCACCATCACGGTAGTAAACATTTCATTGTAGGCGGCGGTAAAGCGAAAGGCCTGCGTGCAGGAAAAAAAAAAAAATAATGCACAGAATGCGGTAAAATCACGCAGGGGAAAGAAGAAGCAAAAACTGCCATGTTGAATAAATTTAGGGAAACTAAAGAGGAGGTTTAAGGCTGTGTTTGAGTTGATTCCATTGGAATATCTCACATGTTCCACACATTAAGGCAGAAAATCTCAAAGTTTGGCAGCCTCATCCAATTTATATTGGACATGGACTCTTCCATTAGTATTATGGGGAAACCCAAAATTAAATGTTTATCTTTTATATTCCACAATCTACAACCGGCTGAGCCAGCGTTTCATTCTTTTTTTTTCTCCAGAACATTTTATTTTTGCTATTTGTTTTTCATATGCTGGCATGATTCTAGCCGAAAGCAGCGAACTCAACAAATACACAACAGAAACGAAACAAAAAACTACCTAAATCAATTGATTAGACTGACTCTGTAGAAGCTGTTGTTACAGCTGTCCTAATAAGAGAATGTGCTGCTGCAGCATAGAGGCAGTTCATAACTCCTTCAGCAAGTGATATTGATATTTACATAGTGTCAAATTTGCATATATCCTTTGCTCCACTGGTTTGCCCATTAGTATACCAAATATACCTATAGCATATAATTGATGCTATAGGAATAAATGGTTATTCCTATAGCATAGGATGTGTAGCAAATGGATCCGGATAGTTGGTTTTACATTTCAAGCACTAACCAGATCATACACAGGAAGGACCAGTAACACACATGCTGTATGTTCGCATGTTTACAGTTCACTTCTTGACCAATTAAGCATTTAATCTGGTCTGGCTTTTGCACCAGTGGGCTTTTGGCATAAGGACAGTCATCCCAGTTGTTCCCTCTGTTTGCCGCTACCACAGAGCTGTCCGTGGTCCTGAGCATTGGGCAGGGGCTGTGAATGCAGAACTCTGTGTACACTGCTGCTGATTTAAGGGCCACTTGATCTCAGGTTGAAGACAAGTAGCAATAGATTTTCCAATACGCTTGAGTCCTGAGTAGAAATGAGCAGGTTGTGGCTGAAACATTTTTCTCACATCTAGAAGAAAGACAAATTTGTGTGTCTGCAAAATTTGGATGCAAGAAAAGCAAAGACTCAAGCTAAAAGTGGCCACTCGTCACTACTACAAGACAACACTGTATTAATGTTTTCAAACTAGAATTTACAAGCTACTAAAAGTATGTCTGGTAGGCGTTTAACTGCATTGTGACTACCTGAGCAGCAGATAAATATAGTGGAAAACAAATTTTGTCAACTCAAGGCTGTCATACTAAAGGCAGAATCCAATGCAGGCCCACTGCCGAGCCACTCTGCAGGTAAAATGTAGAAATTGTGTATATTATACACTTGGAGGGAGGCATAGTCAAACACATAAACACTTCCAGATGTCCTTGTGTTTACACAGAAGTGCAAACTTGATGGGCAAGGATTAGTGACAAACAACAGTCAATGAGCTTAGTAGAATCCGCAAACAATTACGTAAGAAGACTGACCCTTTCTAAAGATGACCAAAAGGCACAACAGGAATAATGAGGTGTAATCCATACTTCCTTTTTGAATTTGTAGCAATAATGGGCAAGAATTTTGCTCATGCAGATGTAAGGGAACATGTCACAGCAAAAAGGCCAGACTGGCCTCCTCCTTCTTGCTCCTTCTGTTGAAGGCTGCCCTCGGGTTATCCTCTCAATGACATTTTCCAAAGAGTGATTTGACAGAAGGGATTCTTAATCTTTAGTCAATGTAGAGAAGCAATGATACTACGGGTCTGAAAGTGGTCGAGTGTATTTTAGGTGAACAAGCTACCTTCTTAGTTTAGTTATGTAAACAGAGTAGTGTAGTATGACCAAAGTCATACATATAAACAACACATGGATGACACCATGCATGGTGGGAGTGTTTGAAACTCAATATGCAACATATTCTTTGTGCACAGTACCTGCTTAAAGATTTATAGCAAGTTAGTAATATTTATTATTCATGGATTATTTCGGAGAGGCTTCATGCCTGGCTACACAGTTTGTGTTATGTTTTGTTGTACTCTTTGACACAATCTGCTTTCAAGATGCAAATTGTTAATTTTATTTTATTTTGTATACAAGAGATGCACTGATCAGGTCTAAATGGATTTCCGAATAGAAAGACTATCGCACAATAGTTTTGTAAAGGTAGTGGTTTTCAGTTCAACAGGAAATCAAGTAGTTAAAGGGTTATCATCTTTTACGCATCAAATCATTTGTTCCTAACCTTTATTAGATTTTTATAAGACTCAGAAAAATGCATGAATGTTTCTGTTAATGACATTAATAGATAGAAAATTGTGCAGGTTCTTATTTTGGTACATTTATTGGATAAGGGAAAAATGTGAATCACTGGTCAGAGCTGATTTAAGAGAAAATTCAAGGAAAGTATGTCCAGTTCTGATATCTGACCAATTGATTGGTGCGCCTTGGCCTAATAAATTGCAATGCTAGTCTTACAGAGCAGAAATCCTATTGCAGTTTAAACCTTCGGAGGATAGTGCGTGCATTTCGTTTTACAATATATGCTCCAAAATGATTGCTCAAATTTGATCAGCCAGAAGTTCTGCAATTTCTTACCACATAAAAACAAAATCTATTCAGACATTTACCAATAAACGCAAATATTGAGTAAATCATTGTTGCTGCATCTTGCAGTTGTATCCATAGATTGCCTCGGGACCCCTTTGTCTGACCAGAAGTTTGTGTTTTTTCTCGTTGCACAAGCATCATCACTTTGTGACCTTTCACTACGTGCCTTACCTGTTATATTGCAGACTGGATTGGACCAGCCTGTGCTGACTAAGATCATGTAGGGTTCCCTCTGTTGCTTGGCAGGATTGGCCTGGCACTGATTATGATGGATCACTTGTTGTAAAAAGGAAATCTACGAGAAAAAAAAAAGTGCTGGCTTGATTTAAAGCAGGATTAGGTCTACTACTGAAACCCTGTGCCTGGGAATTTTAGTTTGAGGTTCATGTCTTTTAAAGCTTTAAGCCGTGGTGTGTGCAAGAACATTTTGTCTCATTTCTTTGCTTTTTTTTGTTGTTTTTAAAAAAATATATATTCAGGGGTCACACATGCTTGTTTAATCTATCGTCATGCAGCAGATATTGGATTGACTTAGGAAGAAACGTCTGCAGTGTTACTGCGGAGTCGGCTGTGTCTCGCTCCTGTCGCTCATGTAAATCAATGACAACAGCAACTTGTTTGGGTGTTGGGGGTGATTTACAGTGTGAAGCTTTGAAAGAAGCGTGTGTGGTGCATCTCGAGGTGACTGACTGCAAAGCTGGTGCTACACAGGAGTGCACTGCTTGAATAATGCACCCTGTCCATGAACTGAATCTGAAGAAGGGGATAAATAAAGGCTGTATGGAGTTGTACAAGGTACAGTTACAGCTACTGCTACTGGTTTAACTGGGATTGAGAATAAACTGAGAACTTGACCATTAATCCAAGAGCTTAATCCAATGATGACTGAAAACATGACTGCAGTAGCAGAATGCTGTCCGTCATAATGCCTTATGACGGTCCTAGTCTGTCATAATGCCTTATGACGGACTAGGTCTATACAAAACACAAATTCATACCCCATGTAAAGAAATATCAACCAAAATGCTGGGCTTTGGATCAAACTTTTGGATTACTTATTCAAGTGAGTGTCTGAAAGTGTCTGAGTGTCTGAAAGGTCATGTACTACCACCCAAAAACAAATCACGATAGAGATAAAAATATGTAAAAGATGTGGGCAGTCCTTTTCATTATGTTATTGCGAGTGGAAAACATCCAAGATTTCCTTGACTTGCAGCTTAACCTTTTGAGCTGCTGTTTGTGTTTCAACTTATTAAACTTCAATATGACTCCCTGCTTTCACCACAGGCTTAAATAATCTTTTTACTCATTTCATTTTCCATCTTCACTCTCGACCCCATCACCCCCAGTATAAATATTCCAGTTTTGGTGTCTCTGAAAACTGAAAAGATGAGTCACAGCAGATAAGTTTTTTTTTTCTTTTTTAAAAAAAAATAAATACTAAGAAAAAAAGATACTTGTGCTTTACTTGGAGTGCCTTGCAAATACAGCTCTGGAAAAAAATTGAGAGACCACTCAAAATTCAGTCTGATTTAACTTTTTATAGATACATGTTTGAGTAAAATGAACATTGTTCTTTTATTGACAGCATGTGTCCGAAATCCCAAGAAGAAATTTAATCCAATGATGACTGAAAATGAGAAATGGTCAAAATAATGTAAAACACGCAGTGCTTTCAGACCTGAAATAATGCATAGAAAACAAGTTCACATTTACTTAGACACAATAGTACTAATGTTTTAACTCAGGAAGAGTTCAGAAATCAATATATGGTGGAATAACCATGAGGTTTTCAATGAAGTTCAGTGCAGTGGTCTCCTATTTTTTCCCAGAGCTGTGTATTGACATTTTTCACATTTTGTCACATTACAACCTTGGAACTCGAGGACATACTTTTTAAGTTAAATGAAAATTAAATGTTAAAATGTTTTTACAATCTCTTGAAGAAGCATTCCAATTTTATTATTTAAGGCCCTTTTTCATTTTATATCCCTAAATTCAATTCTTAGCAACCGAGAGTCCACATGAGTCCAAATTAATCTCAGTATAAAACCTACTCTTACAGGATAAAAATGCAGAGTATTAATCAGAGTAGCAACCTACGCTCCTTTGTAGCACAGGAGAAGTTGCAGAGATCCACCTCTCAGGTGAGAGAATCTCTTGACAATATAACTCTTATCTGTCCTTAACGGAGAAGTGACAAGAAGAAAGTCCTGTGTTTTGTTTGTTGCAGACAAAGAACAAAGATGCACAACAAACAGCTGGCTAGAGTTGATAGAAGACAAATGGAACTAAATACAGGACAATCCTGGAAATGGGAGGTTCACCTACCTGCAGGACAGAAATAATAAACCAGATTTATAGTAGAAGGGTTTAGATCAAAGCAATTTCATGTGTTAGAACGCCCTACTGAAAGTCCAGATCTAGATCCAGCTTAGAATAGCTGAACACAATCCAGTCTGACTGTGCCGGATTGGTTTTGTAAAGAAATAAAGGAAAAAATAAAGTTCTTTTTTAAATGTTTAAAGCAAGTTGAGACATACCCTAAACGACTAGCAGCTGTAATTGCAGCAAAAAATAGTTACATATTCATACTAGATTTTTCAGATTTTTTTTTTTGCAAAAGAAAGTACCAAATCATGTTTATGTTTTCTTCTACACAATTGTCCCTAACATGCTGTTCTATAGGATACACTGTGGTTGTAACATGACAGATGCTCAAGGAACATGGATGTGTTTATAGGCATGGAATATTACAGTAGCACAGTAAGCTGCCAAAAAGTATAATTTTTTACTCTTAATGGTTAGAATGTCTAATTAATGATTCTTATTACTATCATTGTCTTCATACCTTAAAATAAAACACCCCTGAGAGGAATATAATGCATGAAAAACCCAAAGTGCATCATGCAATTTCCTTAAGCATCCACTCCAGGGCTCAATATATGCTACTGGTGTAAAAATACCTTCAGTGGGTTTTATGAGCCACCTTGAAGACCGCTTTTCAGCCGAAGTGAAGACAATTATCAGACACATGATCTGTGGGTATTTATAAAGCCAAGGCCCTGGTTTAATTTATTCACACAGATCCATTACTGTGTGGCCGGTCCTCCCATCAGACAGGCAGCCTGCCAAGCAGCCAGCAAGTCCATTTCCACCTTCGGTAACGTCAGAGAGCGGGCAGCGAGGCAGGGACAGGAGCGAGCAAGGATGTCGTCAGCGGAGAGTTTTTAGAAGGAGATAGGATTCCTGAAAGCATCTATTTTCATTTTGTGGTCGCTCAGCCTTTTCTGGGGCCTGGGACGCTTGGTGAACAGAGCATGGGAACTGATGAATCACTCCTGCCTTTTTCCTTTTCTTTTTTTTTTTGCACAGCAAGGCAGAGCGCAGGGACATTAACAGGGTTGTGAAGTATGAGAGGGTCTCAGTCCAAAGAGTCCTGAAAAGGGACAGTAAGTGGTTGCAATAGATAAAACAGTGTCCTTGAATCATGGTTACGAGATCTGGCAATAACTCTAGTGTGGATCTTCATGCTTCCTGTGGGTTCACATAGTAAAATAAAAGCCATAGTTTTAAATGTTCCACCTTGAAATCAGTAAAACCACCGATTGAGATTGAGATTACACAACAATCTTATCAATTCATGTTAACTAGCTAAAGCGGCCTTGTTTTTGTTGCTTAACTAATTTGCATGTATTTCGGTTGCAGGTTCTACTGGGACTTGATAATGCTCATCATGATGATGGGGAATCTAATCATCATTCCTGTGGGAATAACCTTCTTCTCAGAGCAGACCACCACCACCTGGCTGGTCTTCAACGTGGCTTCAGACACCATCTTCTTGGTGGACCTAGTCATGAACTTCAGGACAGGGATCGTCAACGAGGAGAGCTCCGAGATCATCCTCGACCCTAAGGTCATCAAGATGAATTACCTGAAGAGCTGGTTCGTGGTGGACTTCCTCTCCTCCATTCCAGTGGATTATATCTTTTTAATAGTGGAGAAAGGCTTTGACTCGGAGGTGTATAAAACTGCACGTGCTCTGCGAATCGTCCGCTTCACCAAGATCCTCAGTCTCCTGCGTCTGTTGAGATTGTCCCGGCTCATCAGATATATACATCAGTGGGAGGAGGTGTGTATATGCCATTTCTTTGCATATAGATTAAAAGGAGAAAAAAAAGACAAAGTAGTTGTTGTTGTGAGTATTCTGTGTGTATTTGGGCTTGTGAGCTGGATCTAAAACCACCCGGTTCCATTTTTAGAGGGTTTTTATGGAGACATAACTGACTAAATGCAATAAAAGGCTACATTACTCATTGGCAATTCTGCACAGTAAAGTTAGATGCAACATGGTGGTGAGAACAATCTCAAACTTAAAGAAAGTTCATTATTTTCAGTTGTGAAAGGATTTATCCTGCTCTTGTGATTTTCAGGTCATAAGTAATGTTCCACACCTAAATTATGCATGTTTTCTTACTAATTGTGGTAATCAGACTAATATACAGATTCCAGTACAGTTTTATAGTCAATAGATATTTTAAAAAAGAGTACAGAGGCACTTTTGCTTAGGCATGTACATGCTTTCTGTTTCAAGGTACGCCTCAGTTCCACAAAGTTTTGTGTTAAAATGTCTTTCCTGCTAATAACTACATACAGTACTGTCCTCCTTGCAAGTGGAAACCAGGAATACGATATCTGTTGAGTCAAGATTGCATAATACTAACACTTCAGTATGTTTTGTGAAAGGGAAGTCTGTCTTGCAAAAAACTACCTAGTTGCTGTTAGCCTGATTTGGTCTGGTGAAGTGAGTATAAGCTGTTCTTAATATCCTGCTTGTATTAGGACTCTTATTTTGAAGTAAAAGAGGAAGCAACTTTATAGCTGCACTGTTGCCTAATAAAGATGTCTGGTTAGGCTGCCTGGGAACTCTTGATTACAGAAGCATTGAAAAAGCTGCCATCAATTCTAAATTGTTTTCCCAACATTTTGGGTAGAAAAAAATGAAGAATAACAGCCTGACAAGCCTTGACAGTCAGCAAGAGAAGGCTGATTTGTGAGTACTGTTGTGAAATGCTGCAATAGTATTTGCAGCATTACTGTTGCAGCAAATACTGCAACAGCAATGCAGCAATGCTAAAGTTAGTGCTAACATTAGCACTAATGCTAAAGTTAGCATTAGTGCTACACTAAAAGGCCAATGTGCTGGACTACACTTTGTGATTTCTTGTTCAGAATATAAACATTTTCGCCTGGTTACATCTCACCACCATTCGGATGCTTCCTGGCCTTGCTGGAAAACAGCATGAGGCTGCCATTACCATATTAAACCGCAGGGATGGTGTGTTTGGGATTTCATACAGGATTGCTTTTCCACCAAATATTATTTTGCAACTATGCAGAAAAGTTCTTTCTCGTCTGTTGAGAGGGCCCTTCTCCATGTGTTTGTTGTATTCCCTGGGTTCTTTGTTGTTTTTCATAAAGAAATAGTTCTGTGTGAAACTTTTAAAACTTAGCTTTTGTTTGAGGCCGACACATAACAGCTACATCCATACTGAGATTAGACTACACACAAGGAGACTCTATTTACTAATCAGGTGAGTTGATGAAATACTGATGAAATTTGCATACACAGTTTTTTATTTACTGAATACATATGCATTCTGCACTTAATTTTGTATATATATATATATAAACATCTATGCTTATGAAAATTTTTACAAAGTGCTGTCTGTTCTTTCTATTCATCTCCCTTATATGCCTTATAAAATAGCACACAGAAAAGAGCGACTTGAATAGGTCCAAGTCTTGTGTGGATGAGACAAATATTTGGTGCAGCAAGGTTAATGAAAATCTGCAGTGAGCATGCAGCCTGGCAGTGCAGCATATAGGGACACGTCATAATGCTTGAAATGCTTGAAAAGAAGAGCTGAACTCACAGCACTGCTTTTCTCTCTGTTCTTCTCATTCAAGTTGTTCCTTTCCTTCACTTCTCTCACCTATGTGCTTTGTCATTTCTGTTTAGCCCTTTGTGCCTTTTAGATGTCAGGCTTTTTAAAATTACAGTAATAGCTTGTTGAGTTTTTTTGGAGCCACATTCACAATAGCCAACACATCCACAGGAGACATGAGTTGGAAAGAGTCCAGTCAATTCCAACCTGTCAGGTGTCTGCATCAGGATTAAAGCGCTAATGGAGGGACAAATACAGCCTCTGCCGTCGTAATGGACTTCAAGCAGCGTACCGTCATTACATCAGCTCAACCAAAGACTTAGTTAGTTATTCAGGCAGTCAGTTTCCACAATAAGTCATCCTCCATCCTCTATGTTCATCCATCATTCCTTCTTCTGTCATGGTGTGTTGGCTGCCTCCTTCCTCACTTTGTCACATCTCTCTCCTCCGTCTGCGGAGGAACGATGGGTGTTGTTTAATCATCGCCATAGGCTGGACAGTCAGAACTGGCCACATTCAGATTTGTTGTTTTGTTAAATCCTCTTTCGATCTTGTACTATAGAGACAAACAGCATATTAATATGTTGGCTGTATTCATGCCTTTCTTTTTTACCCACAGGGAAGGAGTTTATTTTTACTTAAAATGATAGATGTTGGCCATGTGTGTTAAAAATAGGTTTGTAGTCAGCTGCAGGTGTGCTGAAGTAACTACCTGCCGCGTTTTAGTAAATCCGAGCTTTTGTTTTGTTATATTTGCTTGTGCAAAAAACGAGAACACAAAGTGTTTTAAATAAAACAGCTGAGTGGATACACTCATTTGACTATGAGCCATTGGGGGGAAAAAAGGCTATAAGATAAGCTAGGAAGCTTGTCGAAAGTTGCAATGCAGAAATCCATCACAGATGACTGGGTAGTTAAATCACCGGCCCACATCCTACCTTGCTTGGTATTTATGCTGCTGGTTGCCGCTGTTTATGCATGGCTCTCTCTGTGTTTGATCAGCTATTCATCCGTGTGTTTACTCTCACATAATTATTGCAATGTGCAGAGCTTTGGGAAATTATAGCGTACGGCGTAAAGGTCACGGCGAGCAGTAAATATGGCGTACACTCAAACAGGACAATTTAAACAGGCACCAACCACTTGGAAGACCGTACTGTTTACACACCTGAAAAGTAACTCCTTTTTTCTGATCGTCCTGTGAGGAGGTAAACAGGACAGATTTGATTTTAGCAGACATCAGCATATTTTCACGCCACGATTAATGGAGTCATTTTTCTGGTTTGATTTCATGTCGAAATCAAACCAGAAATGTCAACAGAGTAAAAATATTGCTCTGATTTAAGCTGCGCTCATGAGTCATATTACTTTCTCATTCATTATATTGTACACTATAGAAAGAGTCAGCCATTTTGTTGGAATGTTGATATCCTTTAAACTTTTCACATTTAGTCCTGTAGCAGGTACAGGATTTTAGGTGATGTTTTATTTTTATTGTTATTCTTTGATAAGCTCCCTCCATTGCAATGTCTAACTGGCTTTGTTTCCAGTGTATGATAGGTTTGAGAATGTGCGAGCCCAGTTTAATATTTTTTAAGGTTAACAGTTTATGTCATATAGTTGCAACTTGGACACAGTCAATATTTTGTTTCCACAAAACAATTATCAACTAGACATCTCATTTGGTTCTGCAATGGACAAAGTAAAATGAAAATAATAACCTTCCTAAAGCCACAATCTCAACTTTACAAAAGAAGATTTTGGGCCACTGTGGCTCAAAAGCAAGAGTAGGTGTATTGCAATTGAAACGTTGTGGGTTCAGCTCCTGCTTCCTTCCATGCCACATGTGTATCCTGGGGTAAAGCATTAAACATTAAGATGCCTATCAATCTGTGTATTTGTGTATGCTAGTGTATGTTTTTCACTTAAACCGTTGCAATGGACGGTTTAAGTGTCCATTGCAACACTTAATGGACACTTAAGTGTCCATTAAGTGTCCATTAATACACAAATACACATTAATGTGTATTTGTGTATTAGCATACACAAATACACAATCTGTGTATTTGTGTATGCTAGTGTATGTTTTTATTTTCAACTGGGAGACTGTTGCTCTATAGTAAAGAGCTTTGAGTGCAACATCAGGTCCATGTCAGGCAACCAACCAGCTAAATGACGTCTACTATTTCTCTTAAGAAGAGGGATCAAAATTTCACATCAGATGCTTTTGTCAGTTGCCATAGGTACAGAAAGTATGTGACCCAGGTACTAATCTGTTAAAGGGCATGTATCTACAAATGAGAGGGTTTGAAAATCTATATTTGCTTATGCATTGATAGTTTTGACCAAGTATGGATTTGAGAAAACTCACAATAAATTCGAGCTTATGCAAACTCTTTCTCCTGGAAATTATGAAAGTGGTTTATCTTGGGTAAGGAAAATGCTAAAAATGATTTCTTAAAGGCCAAAAATGAACGTGACATTCTATGATGAGTGGGTGTGAACTTTTCACTGGAAGTGAAGGCTAAATTGCTTTATTTGCTTTATTTTAAAGCTTGTGCTGCAGAACAGCTTTAAAACATTTACATCATGTTGCAGTAATTAATGCAAGTAATTAAAAAAGCTCTATCTGCTGGAAGTGCTGAGTAGAATTCCCTGTACTCATGTTCAAAACAGGCTGTTCCACATTATAATTTTATTTTAGGCAAACTGAATGTAGCTTAACTTTATTTTTGGCAGTTAATGTACCAACAATGATCAAACAGGTGTTTGTTAGTGATGCTATGCTATTCATTCGCTAAGTAGAGTCATTAACACCTCCAACCCCGTGTAGGTGTTAACGAGCAGTAACCGGCACTGCTTATGTGAAATCACAAACGACAGTATTCAACATAAATTGAGTGAACTTTTGACTAAAGTTTTTGCCATCAAATAGAAAATTTTAGGCCATGTTGGTCATCTTTTGGTCCACCATAAGGTGCAGTTGTGTAATTACTGGTAGTGAGGACTCAAATAAAAGGAGTCCTTTATGTTGTGAACTCATAAACCAGAGGTTTCATTGCTTTTGAAGAAAACCTCATCCACTGGATACCACAAAAGAAGAAAGAAATTGAGTGGGAACAATTTTGTAATGTTTCATTGTCTGCCAGTTTCTTTCCTCTGAATTCATTTGGAATTTGTTAATATGCACTGGCTGAAAGTCCCTTGTTTTGGCCTCATTTTTCCAACATTAAAGGATAATGTACTACATTGTAAAGAAGTAAAGAGAGTTTTTTGGTAATTTTAAATGCTTGTATTGTATTTGGGTGGTGATAAAGTACCTTGATTGTTTTGGTGAGTGGTGGTCTACTAGCTACTTATATGTAATGTCTGAGAGTTTAATGATTTCCCTTTTATAATGACGATGATTAGGGGTGGCATTTACACCATTTAGTCTTTAACTTCACCAGCGTTTTTGGGGATGTTTCAAGGACGTTTTTGCCCTCTGCTCTCATGTATTTCACATCTTCTGTCCGTATGTTTCTCTTATTATTTCATGCCCTCACAGGCTAATTATACAAATGACCTTTGAGTCATTACACCTAAGGTGTACCGTGTCCAACTTCTAAAATTGCCTTTGCATGCTTTCTGTTTTTGAGAAAGTTATTTGCATGAAAATATGTTTGTCCATGGTAAGGTTTATATGAATGGATTGCTTAAACCGCCACTCCCGTGCTGATTTAATGTATTTAATAAAAGATGCAATCGCATAATTAAAGGATAACATTTGTAAACTGCATGTAGAAAATCCCCAGAGCTCCCAGTGCCACATCTGGCTCATCACGGCCACCCGGCCTCCTGCCAGATTCCGGCTCAAGCTGGAGGGCTCAGGTTGGGCTTGTGGCAACGCAGCAGCCCTCAGGGGTGGCTCTAACCTCTCTGAGACCTCAGGCTGAGTTTGACTAATGCTGCACTGTTGGATTAAACATGAAATCAGTACACCTAATCCACAAAGAGCTGCATTTTTTATGCCTTAGATTACAATTTTGAATGTATGAGATTTATTTTAGGCAAACTGAATATAAGTTGGAGTTGTTGCAAAACATTTGATGGTAATTTCTATATATATATATATATATAAGAAAATTAAATATCTTTAGAAATTAAAGATATTTAATCTGGATATATTTAGTAATTAAATATATAAAATATATATTTTTTAAATTTGCATTATTTCGTAAAATAATCCAAATTGTTTATTGTAAAAGGATGCACCATGCACTCAAGCATTCAATCACAATTTAAGATCAACTACCTACGCATGGTATAGCAAGATTAGAGTCTACTCAGATTAGAGTCATACAATTGAAATTTTAACAGACTTGCAGTTGTAATTTTGGCACAAACATCCCATAGTAACAGAAACCTTTGTAATAAGATGATTTACACTTGCAATTTTGTATTCCCTGGAAACTTAATTATTTTTGTTATTAATGCTGAACCTCTTTGGTTATTTTTTAACACCTGATCTGACATGAACTTGGAAATGAATTGAAAAGAAAAGACGAGGATTTTTAGGCAGCCTGGTTGATGTAACAGAGTCACAGGACTTTTACTGTTCAAGTTCATTAGATCTTCTCAAAATTCTATTTCATTTTCCATCCACACATTTTAGTATTACCTAATATTCAAATTTATAAAGTGTATCCACTTTATAAATTTGTGAATACACTTTCTGTGTTTCCTGTTGTGTAGTTTGCTCTACACAGGAAGTTTAGGGCTGACTCCCAGCCATTAACTAAGTGATCTCTTTAATTAGAGTTTATCAGCAGAGATCTATCCTCCCAACCCGAGGTGCTGGATTCACAATTGGTAAATCGATCTGAAAGAGGGAAATTGTGAGCAAGCTGACCTTGGTGTATCCAGTTTACCGTGTATGGCAGCAGGAAAACTAAACTATCTTCTACTGGCCTTCAAATAACCCATACCTTTGTGTGACTGACACTAGAGCTTTTTACACCCTTCATCATTCAAAGTGTGAATGTTTGTACCATTTCTATAGTCTGTCTTTGTAGATCTTTACATTGTTTTCCTTTTTTTTGTATATATTTTTAAAAGAACTATTAGCTAAACTAATAGCTTAGCTATTAGGAATAGCCAATAGGTATCATAAGAATCTTTTTTTTTTTTTTATTAAAGTAGTATGGTACTGAAAATAGCTTATTTTGTTTCTTCTCCACTATGTAGCTGTTTGCCCTGAAGTTTAGTGCCGTCAGCATGACAGTAAAGGCTTTTTTAAAAAGAAAAAGAACATGTATATATTTTTAATTTTCAACTTGCCCGTCACTGAGCAGGAACAGTCAAGCTGAAAATTGTCTGATTCGGTTCATATGCAGATTTCTACACGTCTCATTCATCTCTGATTAATTCATAATAGATGTTAGCATGCACCCGGTGTTTTAATCTACCATATTCCTTGTGGTACTGTAGGGCTGATTGTCTACTCGCGTTTGGTAAAATAGCAGCAACTATAGTAAAAGCAGTTTGTTTCACTCTGAAATTGTGAGCTGTAAACTCAGAAGGGACTTTAATCCATGGTTAGAGAATAACTCTAGTACACAATTTATGAAAAGGAGGGTGGCAGTTTGTAAAAACTAAAAAAAGATATTTTCATACGAAACAAAATAACAACAAAAAAAGAAAACTGAAGGTGCTGCATGAGAAGGAACTAACTAGGATTGCGAAAATATATAAATAATGTACGTACGAGCAAAGAAGCAGGTTTTTACAAAAACAAACCTGAAATGGAGCATCCTGTCCTCCAGTGATAATGAATCTGAACGCGTTGGAAGTGTGCAGCATCATAACCTGGAAAAGAGCCTCATGATGAAGCCGAAGGCATCTCATTACCGACTTGTTTCGTGTTATAGTTGATTAGTGGGCGTTACAGTGTCCCGTGGTCTTGCTTCACCTGTTTCAGTAAAGGCTGTACCAGGTGCTCAGAGCCACGGGGCCGGCGTCCCAGAACCACGCGGAGAAACTTAGACGAACAACCACGCACACACTCTCACAAAAAAAAAAAACACACACACACACAGGGATGCGCTGACTCATGATGTACTAAATTGTGTGTTAGATTAAAGGAGAGTAGAAAGACGGGAAACAAAGAAAGGGGAGCAGTTTGTGTTTCTTTTCATTGGTGAATCACACAGCAGCAGTGCCAGCTGCATAGTTTTTCATTTATCAGCCTTTGCAGTTAGAAAACAGGCTTTCGCAGTTAGTTGTGTAAAATTAAGCTCAAACTTTTTTTTTTATCAGGACATGCAAGTGATCTCTCTTTTTTTTTTTTTTAACCAGTCTCCCATTTGTCTTCTCTACTTGAACGTATAGAAGAAACGCACAGCTAATTTATCAGAGAGAGCAGCAAATGGCATTTACGGGAGCATAATTAAAAGGAGCCTGTCCTCATTACCACATTCTCTCAAATGGTATTTAGCTGTTGGACACACAAGCAGGGAGCGGGCAGCAGAAATGTGAGTGGCTGCAGGACTCACTCTGCATTGGAGCAGAGCCGCTGGCTGATGTCTGCGTACAACTGTTTCCTGTTACGTCCTGTGATTTGATGCGAGGCAAGAGGCTGAGGATTGTTGTCATGTCTACATGTGTGTGTGTGAGTCTGGTTATTTTATACCCTGTGGCCAATAAGAGGAGGCATGTGGCAGCTTGAAAGCACAACCAAACTCTTTCAATCTGGCTCGGTGGAAAATATCTATCCACCCGTAGCATGACTGACACTCCTGTTGCAAAGATAAGCAATGAAAAGACTTGATGTCCCTCATTCAGTAAAACAGAACCCTTTGTTTTAATGGTTTCACCCAAAAAGAAAAATCTATAGATGTTGCTGAGGATCCGGTTCTGCACCACCAGTTTATGGATGCCTGGAGATATCCGTGTTATTTATCAAACTGATGAAGCCTCAAAGCAGCCTGCATGTTGCAGAAGAAGGATTGAGGGAGTTGGGCGAGCGTTTGGAAGGGGGGGTGGGGTGTTTGAGAGGGTGGTGGTCTTTATGGCAGCATCTCCTGATGGTGAAAAAAAAGTTAGATGAATGTGGAGGTTCAAGTGGAGTTCTCATCCTTTTTAGAGCAGTTGAAACATTGAAGTCATGATAAAGTAAATGCGCCAAAGTGGCTGCAGCAAGTAATCCTGCCAGCCTATCTCAAGTGTGTGCTTTGGTGCAGTGGCATGTGGGTTAGGAGGGACATCAGTCCTATCTGTGATGTCTTCATGCCCCACAGCGGAGAGCATCTTCTGTGCCTGAGCCGCTGCTGTGCTTCTTCTCTGAGATTGTTTGCCCATCATAGCAAATGTGCTAAAAAGTGGAATTTTTCCACTTGCATTATAATGCAATTGTTATGTACAATGTTTATATTTACAATTATTATTTAATTTGTGCCTCTTACGACTCTGAGTAATTATAATACGTAGCGTTAAAGTGCTTTTGAAGTGGATTTTGGTGAAATGAAAAATTTGAAAATGGCATTGCTGCTCAAGTTCTGGACAGCACCTTCAGGGAGTTCAGTCACCTCAAACTTTATGGTGACAATATTTAGAAAATTGAAAAAAAATAAAATAAAAAAAATCAGTACATGTGCCGTTGGATATAAAGAGTTAATGTAGTTATGGCGTGCAACACTTTTGCATCCTTTGCAAATATGATGCTAAAGTGAGGAAGAAAATAATGCATTCAGTAAAATCTTGCATTTGTAACGCAACACAAATTTCCTAAGTCTACTGATGTACTATAAATACATGAATTTATCCGCTTTCCTTTGTGTTTTGTATTGAAGCCCCACTTCTGATTTCACTTTTTAGATAAAACGGTGTGGATTCCTCATTAAGGAACCTGGAATAAACAGATTCAGTATCTCTACTCTGGACTGAGAAGCATGGCCCCACGGTGTGTTAGAGGCAAAGTAGAGATTTCTTGCTGCAGGGCAGATAAAGAAATCTCCACATCTCCATGAGTGAAAGCTTGACTGTTACACAGTTGACATTTTTTTAGGAGGGAGTATTGTCAGTTTAAATGAATTCAGGAAATACATTTGACATTTCTGCTACCACTGATTTGAGATTTTTATTTTAAACCAAACTGCGCCCTTCACCGCCACCAAGACTCCCCTGCTAATACTATAACTTTACAGCAGATTATTTTTTCTGCCAAAAGTATTTATTGAAGAAATTTATGGCTTGGTCTTGCTGACAAACTTGGTAATTTTTTTTTATCTCCTTTGACACATACATTTTTGTGTGTGTAAAGAAGCAAAAAACAAAGCTGACTTGTACACAGTAACTAAATGGACTTCGTCAGACCAATTTTGTCATGCAAAGAGAAATGAAGGACATTGCTTCTTTTTATTTTTTATTTTTCCATCTCACGCTGTCAGTTCTCGTCTTCTGTCTTCCAAACGAACCTCTCTGACAATGAGCATAATGCACCATGAATTCTGTTCTTGCTCAGCTCACCGAGGGAAGATTACTCTTGGCTCAAGGGGAGGAAAATCCCAGACTCGACAGCCTGAAAGAACGACTTCTTCTCCTTGTTCCCTGCTGACTATCTTATTTTTCCCTGCCAAATTGCTCCTTCTGTTGCTAGTTGCTCTTGTCAACTGCAGTAGAGAGTGCTAATTGTTTTTCCATATGGTTAAGCACACAGAGTTTAAGGTCTGAGAAAGTGGAAGGAAATCTGCTGCTTAAAAAGTGTTTTGTTAAGGATAACCCTGTTGAAAATGTGTAAAACTCCTTAAATGAAATTTATTTATTTTATTTTATTTTACTGTAGACATGATCTGACCCTAAAAATGAAAACAGAGCAAATTTTTTCATTAAAAATGCATCTGACAAGAAGATATACTTGTGTTTTTACAAAACTACCACTGCCACTACTTTTGATAATTTTGTGCACATGCTCGTTTTGTGTTCTACTCTTGGCCGTCCTGGAGAGTGTTGCCAAAAACTCCCTTCTCATCTGACCTTAGTATGGCGTTCCAGTTAAAGTTGCAGTAGGATTTAGCAAACTCAACCCATTTCAGTTTGTAGGCTGAGCCCTTTGTAGGGGAAAGCCCTTCTCCTGCCATGCTTGCCAACAGTAGCATTTTACTGTTCTTACTTAGTGTCAAAAAAATTTATTTGAAAAATTGAAGACATACTTTTTTAGATATCTTCATTAGTAGACCAGGAGGAAGCAACATGAATATTGTGGCGTAAGAATAGACAAGAAAAGCACTAATTAAATAAGTCTTTGTTGCAAAATTTGTTAAAAACTTAACCCTTCTGTTTTGCGCTCACAAGATTTAGAAGATGCAATAAGATGTATAATCACTCTTAACTTTCACCCGAACATTTTAATTTAGTTTTGGCCATTGTTTTTAAGCAAGAATGTGTATATATATATATATAAAAAAAAAAAAAAAATTCCCTTCTCACCCACCGCGGGTGGTTCTTATCCTCTGAGCTCGGGTCCTCTACCAGAGGCCTGGGAGCTTGAGGGTTCTGCGCAGTATCTTGGCTGTGCCAAGGACTGCACATTTCTGGACTGAGATGTCTGATGTTGTTCCTGGGATCTGTTGTAGCCATTGGTCCAGTTTGGGGGTGACTGCCCCGAGGGCCCCGATGACCACAGGCACCACTGTGGTCTTCACCTTCCAGGCCCTCTCCAGTTCCTCCCTGAGGCACTGGTATTTCTCTAGTTTCTCGTGCTCCTTTTTCCTGATGTTGCAGTCGCTTGGTATTGCTACATCTATCACAACGGCTTTCCTCTGTTGTTTATCCACTACGACAATGTCTGGTTGGTTCGCCATTACCATATATATATATATATATATATATATATATATATATATATATATATATATATATATATATATATATATATATATATATATATATAATTTCTTTTTTTATTATTATTATTTCTTTAAGTTTTATTCATATTTAGCTTTAATCAGCTGAGTTGGTGGTAAATCTGTTTGTGAACGTTTTTATGTAATAGACAGACACACAGATTGGATTTTAGTTTTTCAAACTTCATTTAGTTCATTCACTTTTAAATAAACAAAGACTTAAGATGCAGTATGTCTGTCTCTTTGTTGTTGTGAGGTTCAGTGAAAAGTATTAGGGAGAACCACTCTAGGAACTGTTTCTTTTTGTCTGAAAAATAAAAGCTGTCATTTTGTGAACATAGATGGATTTGAGACCAGGGGAGAAGAAAACTGCAGTTGCTTTTTTTTTTTTTTTACTGCTGGTTGTCTTGTGAATCTAAATTGTTCTGTGAACAAATTTATAAAATCTGAAGTTATGCAAAACTAACTGCATAACTGCTTAATACTTTCTTAAAATTGTAATAATGGTTCTAGTCTCTTTGTGCTTCAGTTCTACAGACACCCCACTACTTGCCGCTTATTTGCTCCTCAGAAGTCTGAGTCTGGGCTGTGCCACTCCAGCAGCATTTAACCTAGTAATAAACTAGAAACACGAGGCCATTGTGGGGATTCACTCTCCACGTTAAATCCCCACAAGAGTTATAGAACTTTCATGAGTTCTACAACTAACTAGAGCATCTACAGCTCTAAAAATCCAATTCATTTAACATTTTAACCCAATCAATTGTCTGGTTTATGGACATGCTGCCAAACAGTAAAAGAGAGCCAGACAACCACTGTAGTGGCAGGTCAATAGGGGAGGGGGGAATAAGAGGTAGAAAAACATGCACTGCAAAATGTACACTGTATTGCCAAAGGTATCTGCTCATCTACCTTCACATAATTATGAACATGAGTGATGTCCTATTTTTAATCGATAAGGCTTAATAGGTCCAGCTTTTGCAGGTAGAACCACTTCAGCTCTTCTGGGAAGGCTTCCCTAAAATACAGAAGTGTCGTTGTTGGTATTTTTCACCATTCTTTTAGAAACACATTTTAAGGTCAAATATTGATGTGTCTCGATGTGTCTCCTCTCCATTTCATCTCAAATGTGTTCTTAAGGTCAGTACTCATTGCTGTCCAGACAAACTCTTCCATGTCAAATTCTTTTATGCAGGTCTTTATACTTTGTTCACTGCTTTGTCGTCATGTAAAGAATGTTAAAGCTTTAAGAGTTCCTTTGATTCTAAGGGGATGAGCCCAACTCTTAAGTAACAATCACACTCTATATTGGCCTCTGAACCAAACCTTACACTTGACACAATGCAATCAGAGAAGTGTTGTTCTCCTTGCAACCCGTCCATTAGATGACAGGCAAGGAGGCATGATTTGTCATTCCAGGTGGCATGTTTCCACTGCTCCAGAACCCAGAGTGTCCATGCTTTACAACGCTGCATCCAGTGCTTTGCCTTCCCCTGCTGCTCACTAGTAACTTGTGTGACAGAGTTGCTGCAGTTCCCAGTCGCTTCAACTTTGTCATAACACCAATTCCAGACTGTGGAATATTTCCTAACAAAATATGCTCATGGCTGAATTTATTTATCTTGTCATAGTTCTGCATTGGAACTCACTGACTGTTTTGTACAAGCAGTCTGCTTGTCTCGGTGCAGGTTTTTACACAGCTGTGGCCATGGAAGTGATTTTTTTTTTATACCTGAATGCAGTGATTTGGATGGGTGAGCAAGAGGTTGGCAAACATTGTCATAATCTGTTATCTCTTATAAAGCATTTAGGGAACTGAATTTAATCCATAGCATTCTATATTGTTAAAACACACAATTAAAAGCTAATAATCTGAGTACGGTAATTTTTATCTGAACAGTTCCGGGGTTATAAAAATTAATTAGCAGATTACAATTCATTTTCCCATGCAGTATTGAGCTTTTACTGTAACTTTTATGTAGAACCCCCCCCCCCCCCCCCCAAAAAAAACTCCATACAGCCATTCTCATTCTAGGTTTGCATTGGTGTTCTCCTGGTATTGTTGTTCCGCCCACTGTCCAAAACCATGACTTAGGTGTGTGTGGGCATGCTTGTAGAATTTTGTGTTGCTGAATGACTGCTGGAGACAGGCACCAGCCCATGTATGCACATGGGAAACATGCCAACTCCATGCAGAAAGACCCAAGACCTTTCTGCAAGGCAATATGGCTATCAACCTTGCTAGGGTTAGCGCTAGGTATGTGTTATACTGATCATTATACTGATCTAATGTATATCATATAGTTTGACCTTTGGTAAAGGAAAATCTGCAGATGGAGGTGTTTTTCTCTTAAGCACTCAGACACATTACCATTTAGATTGATGTTTAATTCCAGGTAAGCCTGATTATGTTCCTATTCTGTAGCTGTATCATAATGTTGCTGTAAACAAGGGTGAACTCCTTTGATGGGGTTACCTCTACTTATTGCTCTGTCTCACTCTCTTTGTCTCTTTCTGTTGCAGTCAGTCTGTCTCTTGGTTTGTTCCTTTTGTTTGATGTTGGATGCAAAGAGACATTTCCGCACAGTGGAGACAGTGAGACAGACATAGAGACAGAAAGGTAGTGACACCAAAAGGAAGTAACTGAGAAAAAGAGGGCAGAAAGTTTGTCTGCACACGTTTATTCTTAAATCTAAATTTAACCTTCCTACATATAAAAAAGAGAAAATGAAGCACTTGCTACTGCCTTTTAATTTTCTCGTAATAGCATTCTAACCCTTTGAAATCTTTCCCTTTTTATAATATTACCATCATATTGAGGTTTGTCCAAGCAAAATACTGCATAGTTGTAATGTGAAGGAAACATTTTCTACACTTTTCACAAATAAAAATCAAAAAAGTAGAATCCAACACAAAACAATCGCTGTTCTGAAAGAATAGCAATTGCAATTAGTAAAAGTCCACGTGTGTGTAATTTAAGCGCAGTCTTTATGTGTAGGTCTAACGAGTCTGTTAGAGAATATTAGAGAACAAAAAGCTCCTACTAATCTGGCCTTTCGGGAAAAGTGCCAAAGATCAGATTTAAATCCAGTTGGGAATATGTGGCGAGACTTGAAAACTATTATTCAGATGTTCTTCATTTACTCTGAACAAGTCTGAACAGGAATAGGCAGAAGGTTTTGTCTGAAAATGTGGATAATGAGCTGAAATATATCCTAAAAGAGTTGCAAACACAGATGTAGGGAAACTTGGTTCTATAAACGTCTTACCCAGAGGAGCCGAATACAAATACATGGCAGTCCTTTTTGAGACATTTTTATTAATGTAAAAATGTAAAAAGCATATATCATGTTTCTTCTACTTTTAAATAATTTTCTACTTTGTGTTGTCATATAAAAAAATATGTCAATAGATGTTTGGGGTTGAAATGTGATAGAATTTGAGAGTCATAGGTTCAAAATACTGCAACAAGGCACTGGAAGTTTTATAATGCTAATATTAGATTCCTGTACTCCTTGATATACAAATTTGCCACCCTCATTGTTTTGCACATGAACATCTCCATAGGTTCCATTTTTCCAAATTAAACAAATGGATGAAAGTTTTCAGCCAGGACTTAGTTTAGAAGCTTCTTTCACTCATCCTTTAGTTTAAAGGTAGCTGCTCCACATTATCCAGCATAATAAGGTCCTGCTCTTTGCATAATTTAGCTTCTGAAATCATACTGTGTTTAGCAGCAACATCTTTCCTTGAAGTTCATTAACTCCCTCCAGAGTTATGAGTTAAAAACAGTCGGTAACAGCAGCTTTGATCTTCTGTCCATCCCCATGGGATATCCCCCTGCAGAGACAAATTTCCCTCTGCTCATTCTTCACAGTACAGTAAGCAGACAGATGACAGATAAATTTGTCTTTTGTGTATCTGGTGGGGTGGGTGAGTGATAGCTGTGAAGATTAGGCTTATCGTTGGCTATTTTTGCTGGCTGGTATGTTACCTTGTTGTTGTAGAAAGTAATTGAGGAAAGGAAGCCTTCTAGCATTTTTTCAAACATATAGACATTAAGCTAGGTATTGTGTGCTTAAACTTTAAGCAAACTATCAAATAAAGAAATACTCCTATTGATATATTTGACGTGCTTTGTTATAAAATGCTTATGATGCTACTGTGAATATTTTAAGTTTGCAATATTGTCTTTAGCGGATGGCAGCTTTCTTAAGAGATGTTGGTGGTAATTTACACCAAACAGCTGAAAATTTGGTTTCATTGCTTGCAAAATGACCAGAGGTAAGCCAGTATTTACCAATGTGAATTAGACAGACAAAACCATGTAATGGCCAGAGTTTTCATCTGGAAAAATATATATATATATTTTTAGAACCTTCATTGTGTTTTTATGACCATTAGCATTTATGACCATTGACAAATCAGAGCCGGACTGATTGACGGATTCGGCATCAGGGGCACGTATTAGTGACTCCTTCAGTAATTACACTGAAGTACCCCCACTCATCCCAGGCATCCTGAAATGATGCCTTGTGCAAATTACTTAATTAGAAACTAGTGAAGCATTTAGATTTCTTCTCCGTTCGCTTCCCGAAGTTAATGTGGCGGTGAATGGATTTAGCGAGGCACCCTTTGTCCTGCTGTCATGACTACAGCTGCTCTCATACAATGTCCCATTGAGAGGCAATATCAGAACAGTTACCTACCGTAAGCGCACACAGATGTGTGTGTGAATGTGTGTGAGGCTGCAGACAGAGAGGAGTATGTGGAAGATCAGCTGTGGTCATGATGCAACAGCTAGACATATGGAGGCTGTTTAATGTGCTGATGCTCTTTTGTGACTTTTGCAGTTTTTTTGCAAAACTAAACTTTTCACTTTTTATAACCACTCACTTCAACACATTTTATTTTGTAGATGTAGAGAAAATAGAGCATAGCTGTAAAGTAGGAGAAAAATGAAAGATGATTGTCGATTTGTTTAGAAATAAACATTTTAAGTGTAGTACCAGATAGCTTCTGTATGTGTAGGTTTCCCCTCTTGGATTTTTTTTTTTTTCTTTACCACAACATTTCCTGTTGTGCTATCATGGGCATTATCATAGGCGGTTGTTGACATCCAACAGAGAGGATCCGCTGGGGCTGCGAGTGTCTCCATCTCCTCTTGCATAAAGCGTCCTCACTTTACATTGAGGCAGAAAGGGTCCATCTTGCTGATGTTTACAAGAGCACAGCAGGTCACCCTGTGCAATCCAGTCAAATCCCTCCTGCTCTCACATGGGCACTAATCTTCAATGACTGCCATCTACAGCACATCTACAACCCACAGAACTACAGCTTACAGAACTACATGTGCTCTCCTTGACTTCCTTTCCTTTTCATTTCCTCTGTCTTTCCTTTTGGCATCTGTTCGCCTTTCTGTCATTTTTTTTCTTGTGTTCCTGAGTTGTACATTTTTTTAGCAAATACACCTTGCTTTTCTCTTTTATGCTGAATCAAATAGCAACTACGCATAATGTCAGTGACTTGAAACCCTCTAATTGGATAATAATTCATTTCTTATTTTTCAGGATCATTGCAGTCCAACATAGTTTACATAGGGGGCAAAGTCCATCTGATATCATGCATCAAAGAACAGTTTTCACCAAACAAAAAGAAAACCTGAAATTTTCCTATTTGTTAAGACACCCACACAGAAAATTTTGACAGAGCTGCAAAACTACAAAATACATCTCAAGGTGTTACAAATCTGCTCTTGAGGCTACCTAAATGTTTTTGGACAATGTATCAACATTTTCAGGACTGGCTCAGTGCCTGGCCTCATCAAAAGGAGAGAGGGGTTAGTTCAGACAACAAATGAAAAAAGCCTTGAACAAGTTTCTGCTGCTAATTTGTAAGTCCAATCAGTGAGCAAAGGGTACCCACTGTGTTGTGCTCACTGTAACTACTGTAAGAAAATATGACTGTATTTGCTTATTAAGTTGATTTGTGATTGGCAGCTTCAATGCTAAAATAAAGGGCTAGTTCTCTATTTGGTTGGTTGTTTCTGACCAGTTCAAAACATTAGATAGTTACGTAATAATTTACAAAAACAATATTATAATTTCAGCTATTTGACGCTGCACAGAGATGACTAAAAACACAGTTACATTTTTTTTAATTCATATTCTAATTGTGAAACACAAAAAAGTCAATTTCCAATGTTGTTGTATACCGTGTTTCCAATTATGCAAGTGATATTTTCTCAGATTTTCTTAAATGGTCAATGCAAATGATGGTCAGTATAATTTTCAAGTCATGAACTACTACAGTATAAATCAAATTTTACTGAACAAAGTTCCCCATGAAAACAGTATTTTTTTCAAAAATAAAAAACTCAAAATGCACTGTTCCAAATTATTATTCACAGTGGATTTTCTAAACATTTTATGGATTATAAAGAACTACAAACGGACATTCTTTGAATGTGCAGCATTAAGTACTAAAATCAAAAGCTCTTTCAATCAAAAACATCTTAACAGACCGAGTTACATGTCAACATAGGACCGCTTCTTTAATATCACCTGCACAATTCTTGCATCCATTGAACTTGTGAGTTTGTGGATAGTTTCTGTTTGAATTTCTTTGCAGGATGTCAGAATACCTTCCAAGAGTTGCTTTGTAAGGGCATTTTAACAGCTGCTCTCTTAATCTAATGAATTTGTCTAACAGAAACCTTCCTCATTATGCCTTTATCTGTACAAACCCATCTTTGTTCTGTATCAGCCACAAATCTCTTCACAGTACGATAACGCTTCAGTTTTCGTTAAATACTTAATGTTTTCATACCTTGTCATACAGTACTACACTATCTGATGATTTTCCTCAGCAGAGATCCTTTCTCTTTCCCATATTGCTTGAAACCTGTGGCCTGTTTAATAATGTGGAACATCCTTCTTAAGTAGATTTCCTTTAATTGAGCTCACCAGACAAACTAATCAACTCAGCTCTCTGAAATCAATTATAGTGATTCAAAGAGCCCTGACACACAATACCGTCTATAAATTTAATAGCACAACAAATTTTTTTATCTTTGACACTTAAATTCAATCAGCATAATAATTTGGAACACGGTGTATGGCTCGGACAACCTTTAAATAATACAAAAACACAAACTAACATACATCAAACCTGGATTTAGTTATTCTACGCTGAATACAAATTGTTTTGTTGGAGGAACTCACTGCCGGCATTGTTGTGGCATTATTTCTACCACTGTACTCATGCTATTTTTCGCTCTGACTCCATTGAGCTTACAAGCATTGTATTGATTGCTTGTGTTTAGAGAGCTGCATGCTCTTGATTTATTTGATCTGAGCTAACGTTAGGTTGCTGCCACTGCTTGATTTACAGGTACAAATCAATAAAACATGCATCCACAAGGATGTTGGATTGTTCCTTTACAGGACAAGCTTCTGTGAGCCTTGAGAGAAACACCAGGAGGATTATGCATAAATCATCAGCATATTATTAATTACAAAGATTAATCTCTACAGATACCCAGAATAGAAGAGGCCCCAGTGTAATGTGTGGGTCATAGTATTTGGGATTACTAATAGAGGATGTGCAATATGCTAAAATAACATTCTAAATCAGCGTTTTCAGCCATAATACGAGTACCCCCTCAAAAGCCACCCATCATGTTCATGCAGACAACATCATAACTGTGAATCCCTTTAGCAGTGTGAGCCTGCTCCCCAGAGGACGTCACTTCTGCCAATGCAATGCGGCTCTGACTGGGAAAAGCGCAGATTAAGCCAGAACACAAGTGTTGAGGTTATCACATTCACACGACGAAAATAGATGCAGACCGGGTGAAACGCCGGGCACAGCAACCAGGCTTGAGGTATAGCGGGGATGTACTTCCTGGAAAAGATCACTGATGCTGACAGACCTAAACACTGGAGAGCAAACTGTGTTTCCGCAAGAAAGTTTTAGTATTCCAATAGATTATTTGCATCCTAAAAAGCATTACAGGCAAAGGCAAAAATACATAAAAATTTACTTTTTAATGCATTTGTTGGTGGCATAGACTATTGTATTAGGTTTCCTTGTCAAGAGGCAACTACTACTCATTTGTAGGTCAGATAGACAGCAGATAAACAAAATCATACCATATAAATAGCTATAAGCAGAGAGCATTTTAAACACATAAACTGCCTGCAACATTGTTTCTGGAATCTGGATATCAAAGAACTGACTTTAAAAGAAAAGCAGCAGAGGGTAACAAACCAATCTGTGTCTGAACCCATTGTTTTTGTGTAAGAAATGTCTTCACTTGAAATTATTACTTCTTATTTTTTCCTTTTTCTGTGGCTCATTAGTGCTGAATCAGATTTTGAAAAGTTGCCTCTGTGAAAAACATATGGATGTTTTTTTTTGTCGCTTTTTTTAAATGTAAAATTAGCAATACAGCCAACCCTTGTGTTGAGATTTTTGGTAATGTTTCCTAATAAAAGCAACAAAACTATTCTAGTTATATAGTCATTAATATTGAACAAATAACTGAGTAACTACTTATTAGTCACCAAACAATTACTTAAAAATAGACTACTAAACAAATTTTGTTCAGCAGGCGATTTTAACTGTTGAAATTGGACATATGGCTTTTATCTGCCTATTTTAATACAATTTGCAACATCTCTATTTAATATGTGCTTTAGTTATTCATTAAAATAAAAAAAATACTTGAGTATGAATATTCATATATGGAATACTGTAAAAATGTAATCTTAAACTACATGCTGAAAGTCTCAAGTTTCCTATCCACTCAAGAATTAATTTTAATTAGATTATCACAAGCAGAAAGTGGTTCATTTATCATTAACTAGTGAATGCAACAATGTATTTAATGTTGTGATACAGATGAAGGTTTACTAATAATGTAGTGAAGAGGTAAAGGTTCAGTAATTGTGAACTCTTGTTAATAATGCCCCTGTTTATCTTAGAGGTCATGAAATAGAGTTCTGCATTCATAACGGAACTGTCTTTATAACATTTAGCTGAGGCTCCTACAAAAAGGTTTCCTGATGCAACATACAATATAGACAAATAACACAATTTCATTGTATTGCATAACTTGCCAGTTTTACTGGTTCTATTAAAAAATGGGCTAAGCCACTGTTTTAAATTCAAAAACTGCATCGTCAGTGGGAAATTATTTAAATTTTTCTTTTGATGGATTTTTTTTTTTTGGGGTCTACTTGTCTTTTTTTTTTTTTTTTTTTTAAGTGAAATGACATGAAAGTAGGAACACATGCAGGAAAGGTCAGCAGGCCAGGACTTGAATCTGTGGCAGCTGTATGGAGGACTGAGAACTTTGTGGCGCCACCGCCGCGCCTGGAAATTATTTTTCCAATTAAAACAAAAATAGGTAAAAAGCTTATTGGGTAATTATGTTTTTACCTAAAGACAAGTCCAAAATTAACTGTGTAATACATTATGTCCATCATAATTATTGAATAGTAAACTAACTGCTCTCGAAAAAAAAAATATTAAGTAGTAAGTAACATAACTACTACTCAATAATTGGATTTTAAGCTGACAGTTGTTCATTATTAGCAGATAAGCAACTATACATCTACTAAAGAGAACCTAATAGCCTTGGAAATAATTAACAGTATATAGGGCACTTAACAAAATGTGTTTAGTAATTCACCATTTACAAATAGTTTCCCAGCAGTTAGTCATGTTAGCCTAGACATGGAAACGAATGAATGAATCTGTGATTATTTGTTTTGAATTATCTTTATTGATGATCTATTTTAATGATAAGTTGATTTAGTTTATTCGACACTTTTCTAATCACCAACCACTCAAAATGCCTCACAATAGATAATTACTTTCCCAGCTGATAGGTATTTTGTTTACCTAAATACAAAGAAAGAACCACAGACAACGTTTATGAGTTTTCAACCAAGCTTCTGCAGAAGGAGAAAACATAGCAAACCACTTCTTCAAGGTGTTTACCATGCGTTCTGACTCTCTGCAGCAGAGCCTGTCTTGTTATAAAGCAGGAGAAAGAAGGGAGTCGAGAGTGAAATGTGGGAGAGTGATGAATCAAAGAATGGCTATTCTGAAACAAGGAAGAACACATAAACTAACACACAGGCCCTTTAAGGAGGATCCCTAGATTAGAAAGCAGCTGCAGCTTCAAGGTTTAGGGAAAAGGCAAAGTTTGTCTTTCACATGGTTTAACAGATTCTTCCTCCCTGGGGGTGTGAATACTAAACCTTTAAATGAAAAACAAACTAACTACTTATGTAAGAATGATAACAAAACATAATTATTCTATCACCAGCCGCTCTCACTCATATGTAGACAACTTATAGCTCCAGCGGTTAACCCAGCATATAAAGGGTTAACTGCCTTGCCCAGGGGCACCTGCTCAGAGGAAGCTGGAATCAAACCTACATTTTACACAGGAAAATAAGTAAGTCTGATTAAGTACATGCATTTTTGAAATTATTTTCAATAGACATTCATTCCTCTTCTTCTGCTTGCATTAGTTGCTGTTTAATTACGCTTGTGTGTTACAGATTCATATTGACATTACTGGAAGACTTCTCCTGTCCTTTCTGTGAGCTCTAGTTTATCCTAAGATGTACAATAACAAATCAGGACACTGGAGAGGCTTCCAGAGCATACAGTATGCTGCCTGAAGTAATGCCAGCTCTGTTTATGTCTATTTCTTGCTGAACTATACTTGCATCACTATCGCACTGCAGTCACATGAGTCATAATTACTTACCAGAAACTGCTTGACCTTGAAGGACAGAAGGATTTTATGTTGATGCCTCTTCATAAATTGAAGGTTTTTTTTCTATTCATATAAAAACGCTTTGCAGAAAATGCCTTATCTACTACATTTCATAAAAATCCAGTTTTATGTGATTTAAAAAAAAACAAAAACAAATCTATGTTCAGATGTGCTCTTGTAATTAAGTAAAACCAAGAGACTTCCAAAGAGAGATTTACAAGATGATGCTAAGCAGGAGACTTGCAGATTTTCTTGGAAGCATTTTGTCATCCCTCAATGTAATAGCCAGTGGTGGATTTAATCCCATCAAATTAGTCCCATGCTAATCCTCACTAACCTCAGAAAGAGGTCACTCATGTTCATTTTAAAGATGCATAAAGGCTACTTTGTAATTGCACATTCAGAACCAACTGGTTGTTGACAAGCAAAACTCTGGCATGCTATTTATTTATTTATTTATTTTATTTTCTTGTGCATAATAATTTGTAAAGGTCAAGCTGACAGAATGCAGTTATCAAATAAAAAAAGAAAACAAAATGTAGGAAAATTAATTTCCAATCACATGAGTTAATTGACATATTAAAAAAACTTCTAATATCGTATTTTTAATGTCACTTATGAAGGAGGAAGGTTTGGACATCTTATTGGTCAGGTTCAGATACATTTGTTCTTGTCTTGTTCTCCAAGTGCTTTGCTTTGCTGGCTGGACATGACCCATGACCAGCATGTGACTTTGTTTAACTATCATATCACATCTTGGCTGTTTGTCTCTGCAGTATTAGAGGATTATGTTGACCAATAGCTCTGTCCCCAGAGAAATGTAAGCTTAATGCACTTAATTCTAAGCCAACATTTTGCCATACATGCCAGCTGCAGACGCTGATGGTGCTTTTGGCTCTCTGTTACAGCTACCTTTGCAGATGATTTAAGCTTCTTAGCTTGACAATAATTGACAGCTTTTTGTGTCTGCTGTGAGTTATTGCCAACACAACCAGCCATTTATATGAAACATTGTTGCAAGTTATCGTTTAGGCTTTATTTGTAACAAAGCGACTTCTGTTCTGCAGCTGCAACTCTTGCTATGTGCACAACTACAGCCTCTAACTTGTTCATGTTTCATTTTGTTATATTGTCTTTTTCAGTTTCAGCTGAGGCGTTTAAAGGGTTTCTTGCGTGTGCGGCTCATTTAAGTCGCTCCACTGCATGTCAATGAGATCAAGACCTGGGCTTTGAGTCAGCCCAGGACTTTCAGTGTCTTAACGCTCAATCAATCCAGTTGTGGAGATTTGCTGACCCCAAGGTGCCACTCTTTACTGCCGTTGTTGGACAGTGATCTTTGGAAATTATCTTCTGCTCTCTAATACACTTCCCAACTCTGTGTGTGTGTGTTTGTGTGCAAGATGAGACATCCAGCATAGTTCCAGTTTTCAATATTTTACTTACTTGCCATTTTCAGGCCAACATATGTCTGCCTTACTCAAGTGACACATATTCCTGTCTCTCTCACATCAAGATGGTTAGAGAAATAGGTTCACTGTGATCTTCTATTCATATCCAGTGACAGCTTAGTGATTAAAGATACATTTTTATTTTGAGCCCTTTTAAACTTGTTCAGGTCAGTTATATAACATTGATGAGGTTTTTTTCCCCTAAAGTGAACGACAGTGCCCATCTTAGATGGTTTAATTTTTTAAATATGTTTGTGTGAAATTATTTAGCTACTGCATACTGTTACCGGTGAAGTAAATAAATGAAGATGATGCAATATTTTTGCTAGATTCACAGTTGAGGAAGTTAAAAATCAGACTTAATTTTAGAGTGTTGGTTTTACTTTTTCCAGGAGCGTTTCTCAAGCAAAGACTGCCTTCTCGTAGTCTCAGCTGTACAGTCTGGTGAGATTGGGGATCCCCCATTGCCATGGGGGATCGGTGGCTGGTTAGTCACTGCATTATCATTTTCCTTTAAGGGTTATGAATTTGAGTTGGCTCACATGAAGCCCTGACATCTGATAGATGTTTAATGTCAATTGTTCTGAGTTTGCGTTTGCTTACTGTGGTGATGTTCTTGTCTTTTTTTGAAATCCAAAAAATAAACACCAACTTAAACTTTGATGACATAATAAGCTGTTCTTTCTGCCATGCTGCTTGCTAAGGAGCACATGTCTGCTGGCATTCAGCTCCCTGACGAAGAGAGAAAGAAGCAGTTTGAACACAAGAGAGGGATTCTTACTCGCTTCTGCTTTGTTTTGTGTAATTACCCAAAAGGAAATAAGAAACATTTTATGGCACTGAATGTATTTTTAAAAATACAAAATGCAAAACAGAGAAGGTCATCATTTATCAATAATAAGAATTTTTACGTATTTTGACGATGACAAATTCTAATTGATATGATCTGAAAATTCAAAAAATGGAAAGTTTTCTCAAAATTGTTAATGTTACGATTAACTCAACTTCCTCATGAGAGCATCAATAAAAATCAATACATTTGAAAATATAACTAAATGCAGGTTCTGTGCAGAGCTTAGTGATGAGGTATGTAATTGTATGTCCTTTTTTGTAATCATATTACCGGTACTGTTATCATTATCACAAAGATAGCACAAAATATTATGATGATATATGATGTCTGTATAGAGATATATGCTGCAAAATTAACTCAGTAACTCACAGGGCTTCTGTGGGCACTGGCAGCATATCAATAACACTGCATATTGTGTCCATTCATATGAAATTTTAATTGCCTTGATTATTGTGAGTTTTTTCAATATTTTAGGAAAACTGGACATTCTACTTACCTTTACGTCAGTTTTGGTAT